>NC_000077.6:31955000-32555000 GCF_000001635.26 Mus musculus
CAAGCAGCTGAGGAGTGGACTTAGAAGTGTGGAATGCAAATACAATGAAAAATGTCTAACGAAATATATATATAAAAAAACCAAAATTTTGCCATTTGCAGGAAAATGGAGACAATCGCAATAAGTGAATTAAATCATTTCAAAATGATAAGTGGATGCTTCGAATGCATTTCACAAGTCATTTGTGACTCCTAGACTTTTATATAGCTACCTCAGATTATGCCTGCAGATGAAAGTAGAGGCAGAGGAGAACCAACTGGAGGGGAAAAGGGAAGAGTCTGTGAGGGGAAGAAGTGAGGAGATGATGGGTTTAGAAAAGTAAGAAGAGGGGCTCAAGTATGAACAATAAGACATATATGAGAACTTTTGTAGAATATAGCTTAGGCACAGAAGGAAAAAAATCCAGATGTAAAACCCCATTCATGTGGAATAAAAAGGTAAGGGGAATAAAACCAAATAATAAAATTACAAAAAAAAAAAAACAGCAATTGCAAAACTTAAAATATGGAAGAGCAAAAATTTGTGGTGGTTTGAATAGGTTTGGACTCCATAGACTCATGTGTTTGAATGCTTGGCTCATGGGGAGCAGCACTATTAGGAGGTGTGGCCTTTTGGGAGGAAGTGTGTCATTGTAGGGGTGGGCTTTGAGAGGTCTCCTATGCTCAAGCTCTGCTCAGTGTGGAAGAGAGTCTCCTCCTGGCTGCCTTCAGATCAAGATGTCTGCCTGCATGGTGCCATGCTTCCTGCTATGACGATAATGAACTGAACCTCTGAAACTGTAAGTCAACCCAATGAAATGTTTTGTTCCTTATAAGAGTTGCCATGCTCATGGTGTCTCTTCACAGTAAGACAAGTGTCATGCCACCAGTTGACATTTCTTCTTTGTTGAGGTTAATGTCCCCTCTCTGTTTGTTCTTTGTGAGCTGACTTTGCAGATGGGAGGGCAGTGGCAGCCACAGTGTAAACCACTCTAGGTTAGTCGAACAGCCTTCTCCACTGGGGTCCTGTGAGAATCAGCTCTCTGTAGGATTCCAGGTTCTCAGTGTAGGTTGCTGCATTCCATGCCTTCCTCCCCACCCCAATCCGGTTTAATCCAATTCTGGTTCAAACCAATTCAATTCAACCTGGTTCAGTTCCATTCAACCTAGTTCATTCTGGTTCAAACCACTTCAACCCATTTAAACTGGTTGGATCTGGCTCAATCCAGTTCATTCTGGTTCAATCTGATTTGATCCAGTCCAGCCTGGAGTGATCGGATTCATTCCAGTTTGAACCAGTTTGATCCGGTTGGATCTGGTTCATTCCAGTTCAATCAATCCAGCTTTATCCAGTTCAAACTGGTTTGTGGCGCACAGGGCTCTGGCAATCAAGGCTGTTAAAACTTAGCCCCCTGGAGTGACACTTCAGACTCTGCTTAATAAGCAAGGTGCTCACAGATTTTCCTGGCTTAGAGACATTCACAACTTTCCCAAACAGGTCATTCTAGGAGATCAGACTTAAGTTGTTCTTAAAACTGACCTAAGAGACAATTATTGTTGGAGGCATGTGAATAGTCTAGTAGGTTTTACCCAGTTTCAGTCTATGCAATAAATCCCACAAGAACTGATCAGAGGGAAGTCATGGATGGCATCAGGTCTCAAACTCTTCTCCCCTGAATGGCAGGCAGCCTCTGCAGTGAACACCGTCTTCCACAGCTACAGGGTCAGGCTCACTTGGAATTCCCAGGGTTTGGTCTGGTTGAATGATTCCTCAGGACACTGAAAAAATCTGAAGTATACAGCAGCAACAGCCATAATTCATGCCGTTCCACTTGGGAAAACAGCATTGAGAACTCCTGTTTCTTCCTGGAAGTCCTGGTGTGTATAACAGTGGTGAGAAAGGCTTTGTGGGATTTTGAATTGGGCCAAACCCACTGCAGTCATTCTCAAGCTTCAGCAAGGGAGCCAGAACTTTCCATAAGAGGACCATACCAAGTATATTCAAAACGAAGCATCCCTTGGGGACAGACAGGCCACTCTCACAGAGTATTAGCAGCTTCGGTCACAGTGGCCATTGAACATTGCCTGTCTTACAGCAGTTTCTCAGTCCCTTTGAAGAACTTGTGAAACTTCCATCACTGTGAGGCTAGTGAACAACCAAGTACCGAAGAACATCACTAAATTAAATCTCTTCTTTCCCGCCCCTCTGCTACAGATTTTTTTTCCCAATCCCTGACACTAAAGTTCAGGGTCTTTCTCTTTCCCTATAATACAACATTAACTTTTTAAAAGGGGCATAGAAATTTCCAAGTCATTTTTTGTGATTGGAAGTTGAATGTGAGTCTGTTGGGAATAGAAGCAGATACAGTTCATTGCCTTGTGGTCTACAGCTTTCCCATTAAATACAGATGATGGAGCTCTAGCAATGGGGTAAGTTCAGACAATCTGTAAGTGATAATATGACTCCATGCGGGGCTACCCAACTGCAAAGAAGAGGGATGTGAAATGAAGGAGGAGAAAGGAAGCTCTCTCCTGCTTTTAGTTCCTCATTGGGAGACCCAAGATAAGGGCTGGTAATTTTAGCCAAGTACTCTCAAAGTGCTTAAGATGGTTCTCTGCTTGCTACTGAGCACTCTGTGAGTCTTATTTTTACTTTTGAGTCACAAGGCTGTCCAGGCTAATTTAAGTTTTCACTTACATGAGGATTCAAAGAGAATTTTTTGGTATTTACCATTGTATTTACATCATAGAACATGTACCTAAATGCAGCTGATACCAACACACACACACACATGACCATGCCAAGGGGGTATCTGAGGCTTAAAACAGTCACTGAAGCATATGAGGAAAAGAATGGGATGAGGGAAAATGCTTGTGTTTAAAGGAGAAGTGCTTATAAAATGCTATAAAAATTACACAAAGGAGCTGAAGTCAAAAGAAAATCAACTAAATTTTATGGGGCCCCTTTTTAAAAATGACTCCATGAAAACCCTCATTCAAAATAAGTACTACTAGAAATCTAAGCAGGTAACAATAGCACCTCTTTTGTTTTTCCCCAGATTGAGGCCTTGAGTCCTGGGCCTTTACTTGGAGCATCAGACAGTCATGTGGAAGATCCCTTCCCAGGGCTGCTCAGTCTCACTCATCTACGGCATGGCTGCCATGAGTGATTCCAGTTTGATTCTGATAATGCCATCCCTGTGTCTGGTTCCCTGTGACGACTGACTAATCACTCCATGGTTTGGTTGTCATGCCCTTCGTGGCTGTCAGGAAGCTGCATCCGAGAGCACTCATGTGAGGTCTTCTCTCGACTCTGACTGCAGGGGCTTTAAAGAATCAGGACAACATGGGCAAGTGTCAAGTCCTGAGTTATACTAACCTCCGGCACAGCAATCTAGTTATTTCCATGGCAACCAACATTTAAAGATGGCAAGTATGATGACCAAAAGCCTTATATATTTTATATAATTTTTAGTTTAATTTCTATTAAGACATACAGAACATGCTATTGTGAAGTAATAGTTGTTTACTTTGTTTAACCAGGGTTATAAAGCAGATAATATATATATATATATATATATATATATTTCAACTCCCATCTCCATCTTGGTGGCCATGGGGATGTTTTGGGAATCTCTCTGGAGTATTCCAATACCAGTGACTGTGAAAGAGAGCAGGTGTCACTGGTGTACCAAAGCCAGCATAGCTTCTGGAGAGCCCCAATCCATGGTCCAGTTTGCATTCTCATTTGATACACTAAATCCACAAGGTGTAAAAGCAAGATTTTACAGAAGCCTGCGTGATGGTGGGCAGTCATAAGCTATAGTCTCAGCTGTTTCTCCAGGTCATTCTGTTCCAGGTAGTGAATGCTGTCATGCTTGCCAACAGGCTTTCAATACATCAGCAAATAAGTCAGTAAATCTAAGAACTGGTTTTTTCTGCCTTACTCTACTTTAGGGATTCAACGCTTTGCCACTGAGCTATCTTCTCTGCATTATTTTTACTTTTTGAGACACAAGTAATCTACCTCTTTGAGTTTTGAATTATAGTCTGTCCAGTGATGTTTTCAGGACTCTTTGGTTATTGGTTTATCTGATGCCTGGATCAGTAGTATTAATTTTTTGACAAGTTCATGTATGTATATAATATATTTAGATAATAATTCACCCTCCATCTCCTTCTCTTCTCCCATCTCCCTTCTGCTGAACCCTTTCTTCTTTCCAACTCTCCACCCCTTCTATTTTCATGTCTTTTGTTTTTGCTGCTGCTACTGCTGTTGTTATTACTAACTTGTGATACACTAAGTTTAATTAGGATTGCTCATAGGCATGGGACTGGGGGTGTGGTACAGCACTGCCCTTGGAGCAGAAGAACTGCCCCTTCCTAAGGCCAGCGTTGTCTACAGAAGATCATTAAGGCTGAGCTTGCTGACTGTTGGCATCTCCTCATAGAAGGAGGCGGCCAGCCATCTGCATATCCTCAGCCAGGTGTATGCAGTTCCTCCTTGATGGCACTTGTTCTTGAGATTCAGGGTGGGGCTAGAGTATATAAGCTGAGGAAGACTGGGGAAAAGGAATTCCATCTGTGCAGTCACAGGGAGGCTATCTTCCATGCAGGGTGCAGACCTTCCAGTATAGCTGTTGTAGGATCTTTTAATCCCTGACCCATGATCTGTAAGCAATACTTATCAGTTCTCCATGGTGAACTTTGGTGGAATCCAGCTTTGGTTTGTCATTGAGACCTTAGAAGGAGTTTCCTAGTCACCAACTCCCTCCTCCACCCCCAACTCCCTTCCCAGAGAGAAAATTCTTGCCACAGTAGGTTATTTATCAAAGCACAGATGCCTTCCTCTCCTTTCCTTCCTCCATTAACTGCCAATAGCTCTCAGGGTGGGGTGAGGCCTCAGGAGCCCCTAGCCCATCCAGGACAGAATGTCAATGAGCCCAAGCTGGTGCAGATAGTCACAAACATTGTGAGTTCTAAGTGCAAAGGTTATGTTACGTCTGGAAGGCAGCTATCCCCATCCCTCCCCTCTCTTCTGAACTCTCCAATGGCGCTGATCTAAAACCAGATCTTAACCTGATCAAGGACCTGCATCTTCATTATTGCTGTGACAAAGACACTATGACTAAGGCAACTTATAGAAGAAATCATTTAATTGGGGGCTTGCTTACAACTTTGGAGGGAGAGTGCATGACCATCATGGTGAAGGCCATGGCAGCTAGGAAGCCAGCATAGTATTGGAGAAGCAGCTGAGAGTTTACATCTGATCCTTAGGCACCAGACAGTGGGAGGAGCCCAACTGGAATGACATGGTCTTTGAAACCTCTAAGCCCCACCCCTAGTGGCACACCTCTTCCAGGAAGCCCACACATATGAACCTATTGCCACCATTCTCACTCAAACCACCACTATCAGACAAAACAAAAACTGAAAAACCTGAAGTAAACATTACCTAATAATGAAAGACTGGGGTTTTCCTTTGAGATGAGAAGAGTGTTTACTGTTATTTGTGATTAACATAATAATTAATAAAATATTCATATAAAAATTAATCTTTGTCTATACAATTAATCTCAGATATACTGATGATTTCAATGTGAAGATAAAAAGTAAAGCTTCTAGAAGATAACAGAATTTCTTAGAATGAGTCAGTACTTATTAAATCTAGCACAAAATATATAATTCTATAGAAAAAGATAAATAATTTGGACTACCTTAAAATTTTATTTATCAAGTTTCCATAAAAAAGATTTAAACATTGAACTATGGATAATGTACTGGATATATTAATAACTCCATAATAAATTCTTAATGAACATGAACAAGAGCCATCAGAGACACATACGACAGGAGATTTAAATGCAAGGAATACTATCCAAATGCTTGCTTAGCTCAACTCTATTGTAGAGGAAATGCATTACAACAGTGCATAACCACATGTAATAGTATGTAAAATAGGCCTCAGTGTCACTGGGCAAGTAGTGGGGTGTGCCTTTAATCCCAGCACTTGGGAGGCAGAGATAGGGAGACCTCTATGAGTTCAAGGCCAGCCTTAATATATATACATATATACGCACACAAATATAATCACAATTATCACAAATACATATATATATGCCTCAATGTACAGGTTTTATTAAATATTCTTATACAATTATTATATATTATGTATTATATACTAGATATTCTTTGGAGTATACTGTTTTTTATGAGATAAACATTTAACCTGATTGATTAGGTAAAGCATATTACTCTCTCTAATGAGGTCAGGCTGCATTCAGACAGTTGACCATCTTACTAGCAAGGGGAAGGGGGAAGGGAATTCTACCAGATGGCCTTTAGATAGGCGCATGAGTATTGACCTTTTCTGGATCTCTAGTTTGCTACTGTACACTCTCTTTCCATCTGTTTCTAGACCTTTGTCTTTCTCTTACACACACACACACACACACACACACACACACACACACACACCCCGTTAGGTCTGTGTCTCCGTGTAAATCTGTCAGACAATAACATTTCCCCATTGTAGGAACCTTAAGAAGCATAGATGACTCTTACAGTTTGTAGGCTGGAGAGCTGGTTGGTGCAACCACTTTGGATACCTGTTCATTAGCAGCCACTATAGCTGAGGATATGACTGTCCTAAGTATTTCCACACCAGACTATGTACCCTATACAAAAGATGAATTTTTTATACATGTTTAATAGTAGTCCTAAATCAGAAAAATGTCCATCACTAGTGGAATGGATGATGACATCCTAAATCATGCAATGGTTGTCTCACAGACACAATTTGAAGGAAACAAACATAAAGGGCAATCATAACCATGACACTTGAAATTGGGAGAGGAGAGAGAGAAGAAATGGGGAGAATATGACGTGCTTTCTCATTGCTCCACTGATTAGCCTGAATGATACTATTTACAAGGGTCTGCCACGTGTTTGAAAGCCCATCCAGCTTTCTACTGGTGTCTTATACACTGTTCTGCATATATTTAGAATACAATAACACAGGGTGACTTGGAAAGTATACTTTTATTATTTTGGGGATTCCCCTTCATAGTTTGCAGTCCTAGTTCCCTTGCCATAAAGCAGCAAAGAATCTGTAAATTTTAAGCATAAATAAATTACAGTATGCAGTTCACAAGACATATGCTCAATAATGGAAAATGGAGTTCCAATCTAAGGGAATTGCCTCTTGTTATGTGTTATGTACTCAGTACATCCTATTGTGATCTAGTCTTACATCCAATGTTATATAACTTTTACTAGGAGTTACAACGAAACATCAGTTCATTCCAGATAGGCACCTACATGGGGAGAAGAAAAGATTCAATTCTAGCTTAATGAACCAGTGGAGTTATTGTGCTTGCTTACAGAGGTATGGATGAAAAGTTACTTATGTGAATATCAATGACTCAGAAAGAGACAAGTGATAGAAAAATGCACCCCTGAGTGAGCATTGACTCAAGAAAGCATCATCTTTCAAACTCCCTGCCCAACTTGCCAGCAAGTTGGATAGCCTCCTCTCCCCAGCAAATGCTAACTGCTTATGTAACACTGGGGAAATGCTTTAGGAATCTTGGACTTTCAGGAGCTTAAGGTTTTTTGGTTTTTGTTTTGTTTTGACTTCTGGAGACTTATGGGTTTCTTTTACTTTCTGAGCCTTATAGAGTCTACCTCTATGAAGGAAAGGCTCGGTTTGTAGGAAATAGCTGCATGGCAGAAGCTCAGGGAAGGAAAATGGTTTGCTGGAGAAAGCCTAGCTGGCCAGCAGCTAGAGCAAGTCCGACTTCAGCTGTAAGGTCTATGTTCTCTTCATAGGCTCTGTCTCCAGAACTAGGGCTACCTTTGGTAGCAAGGATTCTTGTCTTCTTTTGATTAACACTCAAACTGTTTCAGGGTCAGGTCCTCACACTGAAATTCTTCACACAACCATGAGGCTGGCCTGGTTCCATTCTCTCATCTTCTTCTTGACTTAGCTCATTTCCTCAGAGGCAGTTGCCCCTACGTTGTTTGCTCCTTGTTAGGGTTATGTTTAAGTTCACAAGAAAGAGATAACCACTCCAACTGAAGTGTCTGGACAAGGCAAACTTCACTCTTGATCAAGAAGGCACACTAGGAAGAGCAAACACACTGAGGTAGGAAGTACATTTGGTTTTTGTTGTAAGTCAAGTGGTGGCTCAAGTGGTGGCTGGTTTTGTGTGTCAACTCGACACAAGCTAAAATCATCACAGAGAAAGGAGCATCAGTTGAGAAATGCCTCCATGAGATCCAGCTGTATGGCATTTTCTCCATTAGTGGTCAATGGGACAAGGCCCAGCCCATTGTGGGTGGTGCCATCCCTGGACTGCTAGTCCTGGATTCTATAAGAAGACAAGCTGAGCAAGCCAGGGGAAAGCAAGCCAGTAAACAGCTCCTACCTCCAGGGTCCAACCCTCCTTGACTTTCTGTCCTGATTTCCTCCAATGATGGATTGTGATCTAGAAATGTAAGCCAGAAACCCTTCCCTCCCAGCTTGCTTTTTGGTCATCGTTTTTTATCACAGTAATAATACACTGACTAAGATAGCTGGGGTCTGACATCACAATCTTATTCAATTGGCTAGTTTGAAAAGAATTGGTTATAGTCAGAAGGCAGAGGCAGGTGGATCTCTGAGTTCGAGGCCAGCCTGGTCTACAGAGTGAGTTCCAGGGCTATATAGTTAAGTGGAAACTTGAGTTCTTTGGAGGGGTGGCTCAGTGGTTAAGAGCACTGACTGCTCTTCCAGAGGTCCTGAGTTCAGTTCCCAGCAACCACAGGGTGGCTCACAACTATCTGTAATGGGGATCTGATGCCCTACATGTTTTTTAAAAGAGTTCTTTGGAAAGTCAGTTGTGTTGGATGGTATTTTAATGGGGCAAACATATGAAGGTATGATTCATTGAAACAAACACAGGTGAAAGACTAAGACAGACTGGTGAAGGAATGTTTCATTGAAGCAGACACAGGAGAAAAGACGTTCTGCTAAAGCAAGCACATGAAAGGACACGTGATGAAAGATTCTTCACTAACAGCACACATGTATTGGTCCACCTTACATTATGTAGTTGAGCTACATTTGTCAGAACTCCATAGAGAGAAACACACACACACACACACACACACACACACACACACACACACACACACACACAAAACCCCAAAAACTTGTGGTTGGTGTGTGGAGGCTTCTTGCCACTTCCTCAGTTCTGGCTGATTGGCAGAGTGACATCAGCTGAAACAAATGCACATGCTTAGGCAAGACCTGTGGAGAACATGTGATATTTGGAGGGTGCATAAAAAGGGCTCAACAGACCCTCCTGATGACTAGAGTCTAGGATGAGACCTGGCTGTCTCTTCTAGATAGTGCCACCACTGCTGCTATCCAACTCTACCAAACTGGACTGCTAGTATATCCATAAAGTGTTTGGGAGTGGATTGAGCTGCTGCTGCTGACCTGTGAACTGAACTGCTGATTTCCGACAACCCAGATAGGATTTTCTCCAAAGAACCACGTCTAAACAGGTCCACTTCCCCGCCCCCCCCCCGCCCCCTGTATCCTTTCTTTTCTACTACCTGGTGGGTGGTAGGCTAGAAGGGAGGCAAAAGCATTTAAGAACTATCATTAAAAATAAGGCCTAAGAACCAGGTGTGATGTCGCACGCCTTTAATCCCAGCACTCTCGGGAGGCAGAGGCAGGTGGATTTCTGAGTTCGAGGCCAGCCTGGTCTACAGAGTGAGTTCCGGGACAGCCAGGGCTACACAGAGAAACCCTGTCTCAAAATAAATAAATAAATAAATAAATAAATAAATAAATAAATAAATAAATAAATAAATAAAAATAAGGCCTAAAAAAATTAAAGTTACAACATAGAGAAACCATGTCTCAACAAAACAAAAATTAAAAACAGAGAAGGGGGAAGGGTTCACTGCTCCAAGGACAAGAAGATCATTGCCCCAGGTTATCACACAGAGCAGGGGGCTTTACATAAATCAAAGTTTTATTGGACGGAAAGGGTTAAAACATTTTGCAAGAAAGTCTTACAAGGTGGAAGACAGGAGATAAAAATGTTTTAATTCCTTGTCCTAAACACACATTTTTATAGTATTTGATAGAAAAGAACCATATTTGATTTTCTTACATCCCAGTCCCAAATGATGCATAGCCTGAAATTCAACCTCTCTCTAGACGAATGGCCATCCTCACAACCACAGTCCTTCCTGTTTCCCTTTCAGTAGGGCTTTCCTTGCCTCCCAACTTCTAACAGAGATCCACATTAGGCTCCTGTCTTCTGCTAGGTGCCTGGACTCTTATGTCCTTAATCCCTTCCTTACCTCAACCCCAGCTTCTCGGTGTTCTACACCTCAACTTCCTACCCAGGCTCCTGGTGTTCTGGACTCCAGCTCACCCACCCACACTCCATCTCTCTTCAGTGAAGTTGGGGCCTCTAGGTCAGTCCCGTCCTCGCCTCACACAGGTCTGGCCCCAACGGTTCTCCACCCTCCCCCAGCCCGCATGCGCAAGTGTCCCCCCTCCCCCACATCCACACTCCCCCACCCCACCCCACCCCACACACCTCACACACACACACCCCACGCCCTGTGCTCAGGCCGGCTCCGAGGTCCCGCAGGTTGCCCGACAGGAGGCCGAGAGATGGTGCCCAGCCGCAGTGGGCAAAGGCCAGATGGGCCTCGCTTAATCTACGTGACCCGCTTCGCCTCGCACCGCCATGGCGTGTGGCAGCTGAGGGGTCTCCGAGGTTTCGGCCATCGAGGCCCAGGGCTCGGGGCCCGCTGTGCCTCAAAGCAAGCAGCGGTGGAGCCCGGGGCCCGGGGAGGAGAGCGGCCCACTGGCTCCCAGGCCGGGGTCACTGACACCCCGGATTCCGCCCCTTTCCAGCGGAGGTCGAGAGCGCCCAGGGCCCGGGAGCAAGCAGCGCAAGCAGGTGGCACGGCAGCGGGAGGGATCGTCCTGTCAGCGGCCTGCTGCTGACTGGGCAGCTCCCGCGCCATTTTGTGCGCGCGGCTTCCGTCAGCCAGGCTTCGCGTCAGCCTTCCTGTCAACCTTTGTGTCAGTCTTCCTTTGTCTCAACCTTTGCATCTGC
Source organism: Mus musculus (assembly GCF_000001635.26). Taxonomy (NCBI): domain Eukaryota; kingdom Metazoa; phylum Chordata; class Mammalia; order Rodentia; family Muridae; genus Mus; species Mus musculus. The sequence continues at coordinate 31,966,111 of NC_000077.6, forward strand.
CAGTCTTTCTGTCAGCCTTCCTGTCAGCCTCGGTGTCATTTTCCTCTCAGCCTTTCCTGTCAGCATCCTAGTCAGTAGGCAGCCAGGCTCCTCTCTCCTGCCAGTCTGTGTTGGAGCCATAAGTTTAGGAGAATTCCTTTAACTCACTTAGTGGGGTGGGTAACCTGTAAAAAGGCTGCAGGATATTTAAGATAACCTAGAGACCTGAGAGAAGTTCTTGGATGTAGCTACTTCAGTCGCTCAGAGAAATGGAAGTTTGGCGCGCTTGTTGGTTATTTTTCACTGACATTTATTGAAATTGCTAATTACAGGAGCTGGAGAGGTGGCTCAACGGGTTAAGAGCACTGGTTATTCTTCCATATGATGTAGGTTTGGACCTCAGCACCCACATATAACTGATTGTAATTCCAGTTCCAAGGCATCTGACGCCCTCTTCTGCCCTCCTTGGGCATCATGCATCTACAAGGTGCACAAGCAAAACACATATACACATACAGTAAAATAGAAAATGAATTGCTAATTACCTGATATATATTCAATCAGACCTCTTAAGAGACGTTGAAGCATCCTGTTAAAACACAGAAGATCTGAAGATGTAGTCGTGGCCCACACTTTTAATCCCAACACTAAAGAGTCAGAGTCAGGCAGATCTGTGAGTTTGAGGCCAGCCTAGTCTACAGAGCAAGTTCCAGAACAGCCAGGACAACACAGAGAAACACCTTTTACCTATACTTTTCAAAGCAATTTTACTGAGCTTTCATTAATAGTGTATCCAGTTCACCCAGTTATGGTACACAAGTTAATGGTTCTTACATATCCACAGAGTTGTGTCCTTAACATTCCATTTTAATGTAACTGTAATATCACAGAGAAACTCTGCACCCCTTCAAAGGCATCATAGCCCCTCACCATTGCCTCTACTACCCACTAATCTTAGCCCTATCTATGCAAGTATTAGTCTGCATTGTCTCTATAGATCTATTTTGGACATATCTAGATGGAATCTATATGTGGGCGGCTTCTCTTCCTCAGGCCTATTCTTTTTTCATGTTAATTTTAGATCCTATTAATTCACTGATCAGTTCACTAACTGACTAACTAATGTAGTTAGCTCCATCACTGATTCTCATAATTTTCATGTATTTTACAGGTGTATGTTATTTGTGGAATTTTTGTTTTTGTTTTTAAGACAGGATCTCACTGTGTATCTTCAGCTGGCCTGGAATTCAGTGTGTATACAAGGCTGACCTTGAACTCATAGAGATCTGCCTGCCTCTGCCTCCCAAGTGCTGAGATTAAAGATATGTACCACTATCCCCAGCTGGCATATCCCATTTGCAAACAGGGATAATCTTATTTCCCTCTTATTCATTCTTATGCCTACCATAATCTTTTTGTCTAATTATACTGGCTAATACCTCTCGTGCAGGATGAATGGTGTAGAGATAACAGACACCTTACCTTGTTCTTATTCTTAGGAGAAATGCCTCTAGTGTTTCACCATTAAATAAAGTACTGGTTTTAGGACTAAGACTATATATTTAGAATATGAAAAAGTATCTCTTTCTATTTTCTTCAGTGTTTTTTATTTATTATGAATAAGCTTTAAATTTTGTCAAAGGCTTACTATGATCTATGAAGATAATAATATTTTTCTTGGAATTAGTAATGTATAGTGAGATATAAATAGGTTTTCAAATACTGAATCAACCTTACAGTGTTGAAATAATTTTCTCTTGCTTCTGTTGTATTTTTTTTAATATAGTGGTACCTTTAATAATGAGTTGCTTAGAATTTTTTATTGATGTTCATGAGATATAGTGACCTGTACTTTGTGTTTCTTTACTTGATTTAGATTTTGAAGTTAGACTTATTTCATAAAAGTAATTGAGAGTTTTTCCTTTTTTTTTCTGTGTTCAAGAATAATTTATGGAACATTGAAACTATGTGGCTTAGAAAGTTTGATAAAATTCTTTTACAAACCATCTGAACCTCAGTTTTGTGGAATAATTTCTTAATAATGTTCTCTGTGGTGTAGAAACTAGTCTGTTTATACTTTCTGAGAGGTCAGTTTTGGCAGCATGCACTTTCTTAGCAATTACACACTTCATCTCAGTCTCCAAATGTGTTTCCACTGAGCTCTGCAAAGTGATGAGTTTTAATTTTAAAAGTTCACCTATACTTTAATGGTCAGTCCACTCTTAATAATTTGTTTCTCTGTTTTGTGTGTAGGCATTACTTTCTCCCTTTGTATTGATGACATTAGTATTTTGATTATTTTTAAAGCAAGATTTTGATTTATTAAGCTTTTTTTTCTAGTTTCTTCCCTATATAATACCAACTTCTTAGCCATATTCTCTTTCCTGTGCTTTCTTTTTGTGTACTTTTTTATACTAAAATTTGAGCATTTATTTCTTATTAGTTTTAAAATGCATTCCATTTTTTCTTATAGATATTTATTGTATATTGAACATACTACTTCCACCCCTCACCCAGCTCCCCTCTATTCTCCTTTCTTTCAACCCTTCATTTATCCCCTTAGACAATTTAATCTACACATGCATGTTTTTATGTGACTGTATAGAATCTAGGAAATACAAATGAGAGAACATGTAATATTTGACGTCCTGAGGCTTGCTTAATATGATGGTGTCCTGTTGAACCCATTTCCCTGAAGACAGCATAATTTCATTCCTCTTTATGGATTAGAAAAATGTCTGTGTGGACACCAAGGATCTTTCCACAATGGAAATACCGTTGCATAAACATTGAGTGCAAGTGTCTCCATGATATGTTAACTTGGAGTCTTTTGGGGTTTCAGGAGAGGTATAGGTGGGCTATTTAATAGATCTATTTTTTAATTTTCTGAGAAACCTCCATACTGATTTCCATAGAATTTGGACTAGGCTACATTCCCACCAACGATGTATAAAGATCAGGATTCTCTTTGTCCACATCTGTACCAGAATTTATGTTACATCTGTCTTTCTTTCTTCCTTTCTCTCTCTCTCTCTCTCTCTCTCTCTCTCTCTCTCTCTCTCTCTCTCTCTTTCTCTTTCTTTGTTTCTCTCTATATATCTTATCTGTCCATCTATCTGTCTACCTTTCTATCTATCTATCATCATTTATCTATCATCTATCAATCATCTATATCTGCCTGTCTGTCTGTCTGTTGTATGTCAGACATATGTGTGTGTTAGGGAACAGCTTGTGGGAGTTAGTTCTCTCAGTTCTTCTGCCTGTTGTTAGGCTTGGCAGCCAGGAGTCCTTACCTTCTGGACCATCTTGCCAACTCCTGTTGCTTTCTTAATGACTGACATTCAGACTAGAGTCATATGTAATGTCAATGTGATTTTAATCAGGATTTCTCTGGCGACTGGATAGTTAAGCAGTTTTTCATGGTTATTGATGATTTCTATTCCTCCTTCCTGAATTCTCTATTACTTTCATCAGTTCTTTTTGGGGAGGCGGGCTACTGGTCAGTTTTTTTAGTTCTGTGTATACTCTACTTATTATTCTCTAAGACACATAGCTCTGATTTCCTCTAGTCTGTGGGCTTTCTCTTCACCCAACTGTTCCCTTTGTTACACAGAAGATTTTTTTTTATTTCATGAGATCCCATTTGTCAATTGTTGGCCTTATTTCCTTGGCAACTGGGGTCCTATTCAGAACTTGCCAATACTTTTTCCAGTATTCAGATCTTACATTAAGGTCCCCCTAACCCCCATCACCAATTTAGAGTTGGTTTTTGTTTGAGGTAAGAAATGGGGAGTTTTTTCTTTCTTGTACCCAAGGCTGTCCAGCTTCCCCAGAACCATTTGTAGATGGCTGTTTCTTTTTTCCAATGCTGTTTTTTTTTTTAAATCTTTGTCAAAACTTAGTGGCTAGCTGTATTGGTTTCTATCTAGACTTCCTATTCTGTTCCATGGTTTTACATGCCTTCAGTCTGTGCTGCTCCTGTTACTGTGATGATCATGTGACTTTGATCTAACAGTGGGCATATTGATCCTATCAGCACTATTCTTTTGTTCAGGATTGCCTTGACTCTTCTGAATACTTTGTGCTTTTAAATATGAGTTTTAATATTACTTTCAACTTCTGTGAAGAATATCATTGGAATTTTTAACAGGGTTATGTTGAATATGTAGATTGGAAATCAGGCATTTCATTTACTTTTTAAAATCAGGAAGTATTTAGTATGAATTTTTAAAACACATTTAGAACCTCCCACACATCTCAATATGTAATACTCCACTGTCGATTTTAATGGGTTCTATGATTTCATTGTGTTTATTCATATTACACTGATACTGCTTAACATATTTTAAAGGTTCTAAATCCTGGGACCTTCATATTCTTTAGTTTTGTTATACTTTCTAGTTTTATTGCATTGTAGTCAGAAAATGATATTCCTAATGTCTCTCTCTTGCATGTGACTGGGGCTTCCTTTGTAACTCATTTCATGACTTTTCCCTGCCCCCCTATTCCAGAAAGACTGTCATCCAGAAGTCTGGATCCTCTTTTATCTGAGTCTGTCTGACTCCAACTGTTTGCTTGGTACACTGTGTGGGATTTGGTCCTTTAAATTACATACTTAAAACGTCCTTGCACTTCATGTTCTGATCTGCCTTCTTATTTATTTATTTAGTATTTTCAGATACAGGATGGATTTAATTTAGCTTTGTAGCTGATAAGAGGCCAGAAACCAGCTTCAAGGCAGTGGCCGTAGTCCAGTAGAAATGGAAAGGCTAGAATTAAAGCTGTGGAGGCAAATGGGCAGAACTGATAACTGACTAGAAGAGAGAAGGAAGAGTTGAGGCTAAGTCTGCCATATCTGTACTGGCTACTGTGTGAATAGCAAAGCTATTAACTCCCATGACCTCCTTGCTGAGCTTGTAAAACCAGGAATGCAGTCAAGGGAAAGGTGTCCTGAGACTGACATGCACCTAAGCTAAACCAAAGAGTACTCAGTCCTGGTTATATTAGATATTAAATAGATATTTATTAAATGTCTATGGTGAATTAAAATGACTTATTCATCGATTTAACAAGATCTACCATCTACCACGGTGAAACATTAGGTCAAATGCTAATGACAAGATGGATCAGGTGACTCTTCTGTACTCAAAGGACTTCCATGTGAGTAATGTGTATGCAAGTCAGTAGTCCTGAGTGCCATGGAGAGGCCTGAGAAGGGCATTGATAACAAGTTCAGGGACAGAAAGAGGCAGGACAGAAAATCAAAAGAACAAAGATAGAGAATATCTGCTGGGAGCCGGGCTTGGTGTCGCATGCCTTTAATCCCAGCACTTGGGAGGCAGAGGCAGGCGGATTTCTGAGTTCGAGGCCAGCCTGGTCTACAAAGTGAGTTCCAGGACAGACGGGGCTACACAAAGAAACCCTGTCTCGAAAAAACCAGAGAGAGGGAGAGAGAGAGAGAGAGAGAGAGAGAGAGAGAGAGAGAGAGAGAGAGAGAGAGAGAGAATGTCTGCTGGAACAGGAGAGATTATCAAGACCTCTGGCTTGGAAGTTAGAAGGACAATCATGGCTCTGTTAATGATCAGAAATACACTGTTGCCCATTTTAGTTATCCAGACTGATTCTTAACTTTATCACCTTCCAAGTAGAGGTGATGGTTTCTGCCTCAGGGTGTGGCTGGGGGTGCTGTGAAGAATAAATGAAGCAGCAACTGCAGTTAAGATATTTGGCATGGACTAAGCACTTAGTAAATGTTGGCACATTGAGCCCAGATGGCTTAAAGGAACAAGAATGACTAGCAAGATGCACTAAACATTTACTGAATGAATGAAATACAAGTTTTTTATTAAATCATAGTGTTATTTTCATTTCTATAACCCCTAAAGGCGTTTAATTTGTGGGATGATGTTACCAGAGACAGGTGCCTTATGAAAGTTAGGCTGGTAAGCCATCCTAAGATGTGCTGGTGTTTAGAAAGCCAAGAGATAAGCATCAGGCAAATCTAACATTTCAAGCAAGGCTAATAGGTGGGGCTGGTTTCCTCCTATGTTTAGGAGATAGAACCATATGTTGTAAATAATTAAAGATGAAGAATTCTATTATGGAGTTGTATGAATGAATACTTTGGAAATGGTGAATAATTTAGGGATAACAAAGTTGGGAAAGCTTCATGGTAGAAAAACCTATTTGAGATTTTCTACATGAGGCTCAAATTGGAACAGATTACAGGTGGAAAAAAGTATAAGCAAACTGTTGAGGACAGATGATGAGTGCAGTGACCAGGAAGAGCTACAAGTACAGCTCAATAGGGTCAGAGCATGGGTGACAAGAACCAGGGGATCTGAAGCATAAGTTGGGACTAAATCCCTGGAGTGCCAAACTTTGGTGCCCAGTTACAGAAGGAGCAGAAATATTTTTGTGTACATGCGTTATACTTCTTGCTGTATTTTTAGATAGACTTCATGGCTCCCATCTTACCTTAGGGAGTGTAGGTACAAACCAGGTAAGGCTGTAAGTAGAAACCAGTGGGATGCTGAGCACATCACCTGAGGCTGTGTGCACTCAAAGGGGCAGGTGAACAGGAGCAGAGCTATCCAGGCTCCAGCTTTCTTCTCACGTGTGTGCTGGTCTGCTTAGTAGATTTGCTTAAAGAGGTATGCTTCTCCTCTTAGCTACATTTTGTTAGAACGCTAGTTGTGTGCAGTTTTCTAAAAGAGATATTAATTATAAGCTAATAATGGCAAAAAAATGCTCAGTTGTAGTAAATAGGTTTCTTGCTAGAAAGTAGCTATGTCATGAAGGAAAAATAATACATCTTGAAGATCTCTAAGTGACATGTGGACAAACTCAGACTTCCTCTGTGGTTGGAAGATTGGAAGAGTTGGCAAGGGAATTAGTTTCTCACAATGTGACTTAATGAGGTACCTTCATCCGGTGTCTGTGCCTCTCACCCAGAATCAGTGACATGTGCCTGGCAAATTAGCCAGTGCCATTTGGGAACACATTTTAGTTAATTCAACAAATGTATTATTTACCTAGTATCTATAAAATAGAAACTGGATTGCCAGAGAGGAAAACACATTTCTCAAGAAAACCGTGAATTTCTGTGACAACCCAGCATGGTTTGTAAGATCCAAGAAGGTTCTCTGGAAAGCTGTTAAGTGTGCAAAGAAAACCCAGGTATAGAGTATAGTATGTCAGGAATGAAGTGAGGACAGTTAAGGTGGGCATGCTAAAGACAGGGGAAAGCAGGTAGGAAGGGCTCCAGGGAACACATGCTTATTGTTGTTTTCAACATTATCTTAGCTGAGTGGTAAAGTGGTATTACCTAGTGATCAGAAATACAACTCCAAATATTAGCTAACATCCCCCAAAAGAGCTTACAAGACACAGCTATGGCCTCTGTTTTCAGGATAATGCTTTTAAAAATATATACTAATGTCAATATCTTTACTTAAAAAAAATAGGTTTAAACCAGAAAAATGCAGCTAAAGAGTTTGATTTTCCCATTCCACTGAATGAAGCCTCCAAGCTAATGAAGGAGAGGAAAAAGGTGTGTTCTATAAAGAAAAACTAACCATGTTTAAACGTTAGGCCTTCCTCTATATGTACAGTATGTGAAACTGTTCGCGACAGTGAAAGCAATTCTATCAATTCTATCTTCTGAATAATTTAATTTTCTGAAATGAGAAAATAGAAATACCTTGGAAAAAATGGAACTGAGCTTGGAAATATTTAATAACTGTGAAGAATAGTCCTGTTGTTTGAAGATATAAAATACACTTTAATCAAATATAACCTGCCAGGAGATATTTCAAAGCATAACCTATATTCCATCGAGTGTAGCTAACTGCTGTATAGAAAGGAAATCACAGACTTCATAGGAAAGAATCCATCTGCACTGGTGTCATATTGCTCTTTCCAAAGCAAAGAACGTATGTGACGTTTTAGCCAGAAAGATGACAAAGATGAACTTTATTGCTGAACCCTTCCCACCACTGGTTGCCAAATGTCATGGTACCGCAGGCATTTTAGCACATTTCAAGCAGTGGCTGAGTGAATCTGTGAATTCTGTTGTACCTTAAAGAATTTATTTGTTGAGCATGACACATAAATTCATGCTTGTTTGGTGTATAGACCATATACGATCTAAAACAGCGCTTAGAGTAACCTGCCCTGCCCCAGATATATCTGAAGGAAACAGCAGTTTTCCACTGCACTAAGACCTGCTTCCTTCTGAGGAGAAAAGAACCGTGGTCAGTGTTTACCTCTAACTATCATGTGCCACACACTGGAGTAAGTGGTTTACGTACACCACATACACCTTTCATCTCATCCTTCAATATGTGAAGATGTTTCTACATAACATTTAAATGCTTGTCAAGTGTCAAAGTGCTAAGCAGCAAAAAATAAATTTTTTTTTGAATCTAGATTTAGCTATTTAATTTTATAATTTTTTTCTATTCTAGTATATTCATAATCTCTAGTAAGTTTTTCTGCTATCTCCAAGGAGAAACAGTTAATTCTTACCTATATATAACATATATTATAATATAATGTATATGAAATGTGTTAATATTAAGGTTGAAATAATATAATTAATATATATTAATAGACAATATGAAATACATTATAAACAAAACTCTGCTCAGCATAAGCAGAGAACTAGAAATTCATTATTTTTAGTGCCTTTGAAAACTAAACAGACCCACTTAGTAAGACATTGCAGACTGCCTTCTTCTTTTCTGGAAGGCAGCATCATCCAGGACAGCTAATATAAATACTGTAAGAAGAGAAGTTTGGGACAAGCCAGTGAGCATGGGTCACTGACATGACATTCCTCAGAGCTGATGCTGGCTCCGATGCAGCCCAGGGAGTCATTGTCAGTCTCCTCCACGGAGAAGCCCTGCACTTTCCCCCAGCTTTCCTCACTGCTTTTATCTTTAAGGCCTCTGTGTGGAGCAAAGTACAGCAAGTCATTTCCAGAATGATTGCAGAGAACGAGAGTTACAGACGCAGACTGCAGTGCCAGCGTGTATCTAGTGAAGTAAGTCAGCACAGTTTACATTTTATTAAAGAGTATACATTGCCGGGCGTGGGGGCCCACGCCTTTAATCCCAGCACTTGGGAGGCAGAGGTAGGCGGATTTCTGAGTTCGAGGCCAGCCTGGTCTACAGAGTGAGTTCCAGGACAGCCATGGCTACACAGAGAAACCAGGTCTCGAAAAACCTAAAATAAATAAATGAATGAATAAATAAATAAATAAATTAATTAATTAATTAATAAGTAGATATTATAAGCATTGTAGCTAACCTTGGATTGCATTAGATTTCCTAACAGCCAGTATTAAAGTATAGAACAGTTAAAGCATAAAGCCATGCTCAGGCAGGGGATGTGGGGTAGGCCCTGACTGTACCTGTGGCTGTAAGGGTGCAGAGGGCAAGCACTGGCTGGACGTTTCTGAGCAAAGAACATGTATGTCCATTAAATTCATATTTGAATGTCAGTCTTTAAACAAACACAAATTACAAAGCACCCATAGTGGTGAAGAACATATTAGCTGTATTATAAAAGTACACATTGCATTCAGCTTCTTGTCATTTCCTCTCCGTGGGGGCTGCATTCCTGTGTACCTCATTTTAGAAAGTCTACATCCCCAGAAAACACCTCACAAACTGAATGTTACCCTAAAGCTGCAGCAGTGTATACTAACTGAAAGTGGGGAAAGTCAAAGCTTTCCGGACTGGCAATCTGACTCAGCAGGTAAAGAAGCTTGCCAAGAAGCCCGACGGTCTGAGGTCAGTCCCCAGGAAGCACATGGGAAAGGTGAAAGCCAGCGTAAGTGGGCCTCTGACCTCCATTTGCATGGCACCCTCTTTACATGTGTGCCAGGACATGCATGCATGTGTACACACACACACACAAAGTAAATAAAGTGATTATAAACATTATAAAAAGGAAATTTGTGGCTTTCAGAATATTCAGTGGTACAAAATTAAAATTACTATTAATAAATTGAATGAAAATGGTTGTTTCCATCCCTTTACATGTGTGCCCTACTATAGAATATGTCCTGTCCTGATGAGTGCTTCTGTGGAGTCTCACTACTTAATAACAACTTTTGAGTCATTACAGTTAATTTTGAGAAGAATGTTTTCATAAGACAGCAAGAATGTTTTGTAAGCAGTACAGCACTGGATAAAGGCTATAGTACTACGAGCAGCCACAGACAGCTTCACTGGTAACACATTGCTCAAGACGGCAGCACTCAGACTCACGTCCAGCCTCATGATGCAGCAATCACTTTGCTTATCCAACAAGAATGAGGCGTGTGCTGGGAGAAGGAACACAGTCGAGCTTCTTAGAGAGAAGTGTGTTGGAACAGAGGTGGGCAGAGAACCTGGCTGTCTGCTCACTGTGGAACCTTGAACATGCCAGAGTACTTTGAACCCCAGCCTTCTATGAATCCAAAATAATTTGCTAAAAATTACTTGCTAACATAATATGCTAGGCTTTCCAAATAACATAAAGGGTATCTTTGAAATTTGTTGTTTTACCTTAACTTTTGAACTAGATTATATAACTTTAATAAAGTTAATATGTTACAAAATTAATATAATTTTTATATCTTAATATGTATTTGGTGACAAAAATAAGTGTTACAGATCAACTTGAACTTCTCATATGTTGTTCCTAGATTCGAGTTGCTGCAAGATAAATGTGAATCTTCCTGCCTTCTCTGGTGAGAGTCCACTGAGATCCCTGAAGAGACCTTTCCCTCCCTGTGTGTCCTGCTGTCTCTAACCTTCACTGTGCCCTCATTGTTACCTCTACCTTCTTCCTTCCTTAACCCAGTGCTTGGCACACAACACACCTCATTAAATATGTTTTTAATTTAAATCTTCACTTAGGCCCCATCTCTGTCATTTCCTAGAACTACTCTTTCTATGATGTATGTGTGTGTGTGTGTGTGTGTATCACATATATAAGTGTGATATACATGTATACATATGAGTGTGTGGTTTTCCATCTTTTATATATGTCTCTGCTCTGCTTTGTTGCTTTCTCTTGGACTGTGCTGTCACATGTATTACAGCCTCACTGCCCCTCTGACAAGCTGTAGTTTGTGTCATGCTTCTCCTCTGTGTCTCTTGCTGTATCTTTTGTTCATTTTTAAGCTGTCCCTTCTGCTGCCCTAAGAGTAACTGTGTCTCTCCTATTTCTCTCTTCACATAACTCATGTTTTTATAGCCTTAGCTACTATTTCTATCCTACCCATGACCTCTAATATTTTCAACTATTCCATAGATACTTTAATAGTCTGGTTTACAATACACACGCGCACACACACAAAGTAAATTTCTTTTTGTATCCCCTGGTTTCCCAGTCACCTGGCCCCATTCTACATGTAGGGGCAGATTTCCTCCTGTTTTCTGAGACTTGAGGAGTAATAGAGGAAAGGCAGATCTGAGGAAAGACAATAAGAATTTTGCAGACAAGAGCAGTGTAAGGAAAGTGTATTTTATTTTTTATTTTTAAATACTGAAATTTTTAATGTGAGAAATCCTAAGTCAACTTTTTAAAGCAAACATGCTGTAACAATATGGCACTATTTTCATAATCAATGCCGTAAAATGCCATTAGTATAAAAAAAATCTAAGCAAATCTCAAAGACATTACATTACTAAGTAGAGCATCATGTAATGTTGATTTTAACAAGAGACTTAACAGGTATAAGAAGCAGCATAAATTCAAGTATGCAATTAGAATTTACAAATTATAAAAATTCTCTGCTTTTATCGCTGGTTTCTTTTGAATGGCTAAATTTTAGACTCATTTTTTTTTTCAGTTAAAAGCCTATTCAACAAGCCAATTAGACAAACTCATCCACCCAAGTTTACAGTAAACTAAAAACATTATTCAGATGAGTAAGTTCTATTCATCTGTGTCATCAGTCTGCAAAGGACACACCTTTCTTGTCACTTTTCCTAAGCCACTGCTTCCTGCTTCTTCAGGAATTGGGTTCTCTTTTTCAGACGTTTTAGAGGAGAGCCTGAAGAATTAATTCTCCAATGCCTTTTTTGCTCTTGGGTGTTGGGTGCATATAAACTGGGTTCCTTTCTGAAAGCTTAATTTCAGCTTTTCTCAATCAGCTTGAGGAAGAGTTGGTGACAGAGATAGGGGAGCCTGACACCTTCCTGGGTCTCGATCAAGAAGCTGTTTTTCTGTAGACTTCTGGGACATGCTTTGCTTCAGTCCACACCATGTTCACACAGGAAGAGACAACTCTCACCAACTCCCCAACTGCTGATGTCTCAACTGGACAAGAACCTGATGCACAGCATCATTGAGAAGTCCTCACAGAGCTGTTAGAAAATGCAAATATGCAAAGTTCTCATGAAGGTGGTAATGTCTGTACAATTTGTGGGTTTTTTTCTTTCCAAGCTACAACTTCATCCCTTCATGAGATTCAACAACTTTGGTTTTGTGATTGTATGTTCTTTAAATGACTAGTAAATTCACCTGTTTCCTGTTGATGGACACATGTCACCTAGGCAAAAGGCCTAGGCCTTGCATATGAGATCCACAGTTTCTCCCCACAGGCTTATCCAACATCTTTGGACAACGCTAAGTCAAGTTTCACATTGCTATATCCCTCAATAAAGTTTCAAATGTTAGTTTATACAAGTTAAATCTACTACCAAATGGAAGATGTTTATAAACCTAACTGCATAAAAGTTTGTGGAGAGTGTAGACAAAGATTTTTAGCTATGTTTAGGTTTGTGTGAGCTGCTGACTCTATGGAAACAAAGCCTGTTTTATCAGCTCTGTTAGTATGTATGCATTTCACTGTCACGTGAGTGTCACGCTGGAGACAAAGTGTCCTACTGTTCTAGAACCATGCAGCTCTAAAGACTTCCATGGAAATGAATGTTCTAAATGTTTTATTTATTGTTTAATAATTTCTAGTGAAATATATCTGTTTTGTTGAACAGAAAAATACAATGTGAATTTCCTCCTCAGATATTGAACAGCAGATGTGATGCCATGATTTATCCACCGTTTCAGATTCCTATCAGGACCTGATACACTCTTCATGAGAACCTGAGACGGTTTCAAGTCAGAGGCATATCTATTGGAGCTGTGGACATTTCACATTTCCTTCTTCTCTTCATCTCATCCTCTTCAGTCTTTCCACTGGTCTGTGCCAGAGGAATTTGCCCAGTAATTCTATTAGTCCTGATTTGTCTTTTTCTTTGCTTAAATCAGTTTTATTTTAGCCCAATAGTCTGTTCTTGTGGCAGTGCATTCTGAGAAATGTACCACAGATGATTCTGACATCTTATGAGTATCATAGAGTACGCTCACACAAAGCTAAGTGGCCTGAGTCATCACTGAGCATGGCTCCAACTGCAGCAAGGGTGACAATAAACACAAGGCATGAGAGCCTGCTGCCTCTGTAATGGGGCATTCTGCTTTAAACTAAAAGCTTTTCTATACATAAAGGTAATGTACATTAGTGATGAAAACAGTATGTTGACTAGATAAAGCAGTAATGTGTTATCATTGAGTATCCTTGGCCTTTGTGTGCTGCGGGGAATCAAATGCGGGCTCTGGGCAAGTGAACTGAACACTGCCACTGAGCACATCCCCAGCACTGTCCCATACAAGTCCCTTTTGTGTGACTGGTAGATAATCTCCTTAGTGGCAGCAAGGTCAAGTTCTGGCTCAGCCTGCTTCAGGCTTGTGGGAGGCTACATCTCCTCCCTGTTATTACTATTAAAAAAAAGCTGGACTGAGGCATAAAATTTATTTATGCTCCATAGTCCTGCCTGGGAATTATGGTGGCTGGCGGCCATGCCTGCCTTAGAATCTCAGATCCTTTCAAACCATCCAATTCCATCATAGGAAGCTACATGCAGCTAGTTTGTGTCATAATTCACACAAACATGGCTTTGTGGTATATTATCAACAGCCACGGCATTTTGGAATGTACCCCTGTCTTAGATTGGTATGATCTGGGATCTGGTTGCCTATCATTGACTAACCGGCCCACATAGTGCACCTTATTCCCAAATCAGACCAAAGCCACAATGTGTACTTAGAATTCTTCTTGATGAAAATTAATAACTGCCACCTGCGTGCTGTTGGGGGCGGGGATGCATGCCCGCTGAAGTCAGGCTGAAGGGTGTTGACTGACCTGCTTGAAAAAGTCAAGACAGTGAAAGGCACAGTACAAAAGCTTCTTTTGGGGAAGTCCAGGTACTCCATTCAATTGCAAATTAGCAACGATCAGGCTAGACTTAGAGCTCCTGGTGTGGGGGAGGTGACTTTGAGAATTGCAGAAAGACTACAGGATTTTTAGCCATAATCAAGGTTAGAGTCATACTTACTAGAAGATTCAGGATCTGTGTTGAAACAGGGGGAAGCTCAAAAGAATAAGCGTGTGATCCAATTCACATATACTTTTCTCCCATAAGAGGGCTGTTTTGAAACACAATAATTGGGATGCATGCATGCATGAATTTATAGAAGATACAAAAGCATGCATAAAAACAATTTTTAACTTATCTATAATTATTTAAAATGATGGTATGCAATAGATCAAATATTAATATTCTTTAATAACCAGATTAATTGCTGTTTGGAACAAGGAACAGACACTTAGTCAGGTTTTTAAGGCACAATTTTTGTTATAGTTATCCCAAACTATATGAATTTTTCTTATAATTCTTTATTAGCACCACAGCAGCTTTAATAGGATGCTGAAACTTTACTTTGAGGTGAAGAAGGATGATTTTACAACAATATTTTCTCTAGCCAAGGAATTGTTGTTGGCACATTTAATAACCAATAGCTAAAATAGGCAGCTAATATTTAATTACCATTGATTATTATTGATAACAACTATAAAAGCTTTCTTTAATTTCTGCAAGTCCTTTTGTTCTTTACCAGTTAATTTGTGTCTCACTTAATAGCACCTGACAAAGGCTTAAGTTCTCCTGTGGTGAGTTTAAGGTGAGGTCTTAGCCAATTAACATCTCCTGGAAGCTTTTGAAAATAAAATTTTGAAGCAAATCAATTTCTCTTTCTTAGATTTTCAGGACCGTGATTTTCTAGTATAGCTAAAAACCTAAGTATTAAAAGATATTGCCTCTGAATCTTAAGGAATCTTCCCTGAAGGCAGGGAGAGGTGAGGTCCCAGGAACTTCCCCAGTCAAGGTTTGCAAAACGAAAGAAATGCCACACAAACCTTACTAAGGCTGCTCTAAGCTGAGCTCTGCATCTACCCAAGCGCAAACATTTCTCAATCTGAGCACTCTGCCAGAGTCCTGGCCCAAAGCTTATCCCTATTTTGAAGTATCTTTAAAGACTTGTTTTCCTGGGTTCGCTCCTGCCACATGTTGTTTAGAATGACTCTAACTCTGAGTTACCAATTTTAAGCTAACTTTCTGTTACAAGCAAAAGGCTGCCTGACCCTTTAGGAGCTGCGTTTGCAATCAGCTCCCAGCAGGGCTTTTCCAGTCACACTAGCACTTCTCTAAATTTTCACAAAGCTCTAAACACATACACAAAACGCACAAAACAGAAACCAACAGATCCAGACACATGCAACCCTTTTCATCCTCCACGAGCAGGCAAAAGAATTAGAAGGGTAAACTTCCATTTCATAAACAAAACTTGGTCCCTCTGACCGATCTCCGGAGACTGCCAGACGTCTGTGGCTCTCCCCACTCCCCAGGGCATCCCCTGATGAGATGGAGGTCTTCCTAGCACATCTGCTGACCACAGTCCTCCGGTCCTTACAGCCTGAAGGGACAGCTGCAAATACCAAGCGCACGTTCCAGAAAACCCCATAGTCTATAAACACCAGAGAAACCAAACTCAGACAGATCCAAACTCAGACTGCGCCATGCTTCAGAGACAAGGGACGAGACACAGACAACAAACCAACACAAGGAGCACATGTTTGTTTCAGGAAACATAAGACAGACACTCAGAACAAAGACACTGGCACACACACAAGAGGGGATTCCCCGATTGTCTCTCTGTCCTTGGGAGAGTTTCAAAATCTACTTTCCTCCCACCTGATAAAGTTTCCAACTGCAGCCATTCGCCTGATTATTAAATACCTTTTATTAAACCCTTTTATTTCTCTCACCTAAAAAAGCTTCTGGAAGCTGCAGCTAACTGCCTGCCTGTTGAGTTCCTAGTTCCCGATAACTCACTGCTGAACCTAAGTGAACCCAGTGTTCCGGTTTAGCGCTGATCTAGCTTAACCTATACCAATACGAATTTTCTTTAATTCTTTTCTTCTTCCATGGAGCTCCAAACCAGCAGTGCTTCTTCCAAATGTCCTCTGCCTTCCCCAGGTTCCGCGTTGGTTCACCAAATTGTTGGGGCTGGCCTGCGGCTCTCATGTCTGGGTTCAAGCCTGGAAGGCATCTTGGAACTGAAAGAAAAGAGGGAGCCTAGGTGGGTTAAGAAATAATGGAACCAAGACAACTAGTCTGCTCAAGGTTCAAATGTTTAATGGCGGACATGCTTTATAAAAGGGGGGGGGAAGTCCATTCCCGCCAGTTCATCCTTGGAGCCCAGAACCAGCTGCAGGTGATGACGTGCAAGATAGGGTGTAGCCTCCGGAATAGCTCTGGAGGGGTGGGGGAGGGCTCTCCGCAGGTAGCAGTATCTTGAAGAGGAACAGCAGGAACAGCGATAGTGGCTGAACAATAGAGAGATCTAGGGAGGAAGGCTCCACCCTAGATAATCTCCTTAGTGGCAGCAAGGTCAAGTTCTGGCTCAGCCTGCTTCAGGCTTGTAGGAGGCTACAACTGGTGGTACAACAAACTTGCCCAGCACTACCACGAACAGATGAGCAATGCATTGTGGTAGATTGCCATGGCATCCCTGCTGTATGGCATATGACCAAAGTGGTGTAATATGACCTATGATTATATTTTCAATATTTGTTTTGTGTTCTCCAGAGATGTTATATGCCTAAGTGTGCACTATAGGGAGAGGAGAGATCCTATGGTTTCAATGAAAAGTTTTGGCAATTACAGAATAGAAAAGAAACAGCCCCCAAACAAATAATTATCCAACCATGTATTCTCAGATACCCAAATGGTTTAAGGTGTGTCTTCAGTCATGAGGAAAAATAACAGATTTTTTTCAGCATAGGAACTAGTTAAAAGTCAGGATATTTTCATGTCTGATGTACCCTGAAGAAAAGATCAGTGCTTTGGGAAAGTCTGTACTCATCTCAGAATCTGTGTGCTAGCTTATACAATGGTGAAATAATACTTTTGAGATTAGATAGTGGAGGTCTGGGGGTGGAGAGACACTGCATTAGAGCAGTCTGTTACTCCAGGAGATAAGGCAGGAGAGCTGCTGTGGAGACAGAAGTTTCTAACTTGGCCATGTATCTACTGGAGCTGTGGAAATAGCTTTTCACATTTCATCCCAAAAGGACATAATGAGATGATCAATGGCTACACTGTGAGGCATGCCTGTGAGGCCATTTTTTCCAACAGTTCCTTTCAGTGACTAAGTTATCACAAAGATATTGAGACAGGCACACTTTAGGGAGCTGGGCCTCAAAGGCTGCCCACTTCCTTTGCTTAAAAAATGTTTACAATTGAACCAAAAAATGTCTAAGACTTTCCCTAGCCACCTTTCTTCCTTTCCCTCGATTCTCTATCAATACCAGTCATTATTGGTGGTATAATGGTTGGAAGTATACAATTCAACAATATATACTAGTGTGGAGCTGGCTCTGCTGTGCCAAGTCTAGGCCCCAGTTGGGAAAGTCAGAGGCTCTAGAAGATGTGATGATGATGATGTTGTTGCATATTCTTGACTTTTGCCAGAATGCACCGTGTTTCCAGTGAAGAAAAGTAGATATACCTTTCCCAGTCCCTGTTCAGAACATGAAAACTAAAAACTTTGGCCATGGCATATATGACAGAAATAGACTAGTGTCTTAGTTACTGTTCTGTTGTCATTAAGATACAATGACCAAGGCAACTCCCTGACTCCCATATGCTTGTAACCATATAATAATGAAAAATGCATTCAGTCCAACTTCAAGTCCCCACAATCTTTCAGTCTTAAGACTGTTTAAAAGTCCAAAGCCTCTTCCGAGACTCAAGGCAATCTCTTAACACCATGTAAAATAAAAGTCAAAAAGCAGATCACAGACTTCCAACATTCCATGGCACAGGATATACATTACCATTCCAAAAGGGAGGCAAGGGGGAGCATAATGAGGAAATACTGGACCAAAGCAAGACAGAAATCCAAACTTGGCATTTCCATGTCTGGTAACAAAGCGCTCTTCAGATCTCCTTTCAGCTTTGTTGACTACCACATACTTCTCTCTCTTGGGTTGGTTCCACTCCTGACTCCAGCTCTCCTTGGAAGATATCTCATGATTCTGGCATCTCTAGTATCTCAGGATCTCCAAGACCACCAGGCTTCCCTTTACAGCTTCACTTAATGGCCTCTCTAGGCCTCCATGCAGTGACTCCTGCCAAAAGCCTGACCTCGGCAGCTTTCCTTAACAGCAAAAAAGATTCCAAAACACCTTTACTTCTCCTGTAGCCTTCACACTATCCAGACCATGTGACCAGAGCTGCCAAGTTCTGCTGCTTGCTGGAGCTGGAATGAATGAGTGAATGATTGAACGAATGAATGAATGAAAGAAAACAAACCAGATCATTCATTTACTTATTTTAGTTTTTGTTGTTTTTGAAATGAGTTTGGAGGTCTTGTCTACATCTATATTGGTGCACCACATGTGTGCCTGGTGCCTGAGGAGGCCAGAAGAGTAGATGGTTGTGAGCTGCCTTGTGGGTCCCCTGCAAGTGCTCAGGACTCTTTTCCTTCTCCTTCCTTCCACGTGATCCATTTCCTGTTTCCACCACGTGGCTTCAGTGAGGGTTGCCACTGTCCCTTTGTCAGTAGGCCCTAGGCTCTTGTTGAGACCATCAGGGTCCTTCCTCAGCACTAAAGAGATCAAGTCTCTGATTCTTTAGGATAATAAAGATGCTTTTTTTTTTGCTTTTTATTAACTTATTTAATTTCATACATGAACATAACACATTCTGATCACTTCCATCCCTCCACCACCCATCCCCACTCTGTGTCTTTTTTACTGACTACCTGGGCTCAGATATTTACTGCACTATGTTTATGTGCTTGGATAAGTTGTTTAATCTCTTTGTATCTAAATCTCCTCTTTGTAAATTGAACACATGGCTAACATTTACCATTTCAATTAGTCATTGAAAGGACTAGATGAGCTGAAACATAGAAAGTGCTCCCAACAACACCTCAAAGTACAAAACATTTCCTCTTGTAAGCACTAAATGACAAAACCACACTATGTAGCCCAGGCTGGCCTCAGACTTGCAGTGTTCTAGCCTCAGTGTGGGGTCACAGTCTACCACCTCCTCCTCTAGGTTAGCATTTTAATAACCAGATCTTCCATTGAGTTTGGCGAGTGGCGTTGGGCCAACATGTCCCGCTACAATGGTTGGCCCCACAGTGGCCCAGGGAAATGTGGTTCCGAATGACCGGAGACTGAAATCACAAGCCAGAAGATAGATAACTCCCCCTGCTTAATGGTGATTTCCCCTTGCATTTTGTCCCAGCAATGGAGCGCTAACATGCTATGCACATCTCCTACCCACCTGGAATTTTGTACATCAGGCAGAGGTTCATTTTCATCATTAATATCCATTTACTACAGAGTCACTTTTTAAAAACTGATTCCCACCTTGTCATTGGACTGCATTAAGTTTGGTTTTAAGATTATAACGTATTAATTTTATTAATTTAAAATGTGTTTTCATCTTCGTGATTTCCTCAGATTTGTTGTGATTGCTATTCTCTTTTTAATCTCTTGCAACAAATAACTCCTTCATTTTTGTTTCCTTTGCACCAGAATTAATGATTTCACTTTGCCTCTGAATATTGTTACCTTTTCACTTTTGAAGTATTTTATATGTTTCTATATTTTATAAAATGTTAATTACTAAATTATTAGACTTTATTGTTAACTACAATGCATATAATCTGCAAGAAGAGTTTTCTGTATATTTTATGCATTGTGGAATATATTAATTCTTTGTAACTTCACATATGAACTATTCCTATTGATGTTCTCTGAATTTGAGGCAAAGTCGTACCTGCTATCAACTTATATATAAATCGTGTCTGTTACTTACATTATTTAAACCAGTGTCCCTGTCAGGATGAAGAAGGCATGCTTTCCAGCCTCACCAATGCGCTGAAAGTCCTTGCACGGAAGCTATTGTGATGCTGTGCTCTCCCAGCGCCCGCCCTACCTTCTCAAGGCCTTGGTTTTTATGGATGAAAAGTGACCTAGTGGTCTTATTTAGTTTGTTTGGTTTTAATTTCTTTGTCTGAAGTTTCATTTCAAACCCACACTGCCATGGGTTTCTATTTGCTCTTTTCAGCCCTTCATACTTGGGCTTTGTTTCCTTTAATTTTTTTTAAAACAATTTTTTCATTTTTATTTTTACTGTTGTTGGAATGTCCAACCCTAATAAGCCCGTATAAAAATCACACAATCACCGGGCATGATGGAGCACGCCTTTAATCCCAGCACTCGGGAGGTAGAGGCAGGCAGATTTCTGAGTTCGAGGCCAGCCTGGTCTACAAAGTGAGTTCCAGGACAGCCAGGGCTACACAGAGAAACCCTGTCTTGAAAAAAACAAAACAAACAAACAGCAACAACAACAACAACAAACCAATCATGCAATCTAGATATTATACTTCTGAGCTACTTGCCTAGTTTGGGCAGATTTAACGCTATACTAACTTATTCCCCAGCTATAAGACTTGCCATGCGGTTCTGGTCCACCGTGGCTTCTCTTCCTCTCTTTTCTATATAGTCTTCCTCTCCTCCTACCTGCCCCCCACTCTCAAGCCTCCAGGCCCGCCTTTTCCCTACACTGCCCAATCACAGGCTCTAGCCTTTATTGACGAGTTAAGATGGGGAGAAGGTTCACATGACATCACCTGATAATGGTCTGCTCCTTGGGGGCAACCCCTCTTGAGGAAGCACTATTAACATCAGAATACAAACAGTATCGGGCCAACCCACTACATTTACTTACATACACATGTTTTCTGTTATGTGTGTGTGTGTGTGTGTGTGTCCCTCAGACACCAGCAGAGGACATTGAATTCCTTGGAGGTGGAATTACAGACAATTGTGAGCTACCCAAATGGAGGAACTGAACTCAGGCCCTCTGGAAAAACATCCAGTGCTCTTTTCTGCTGAGCCAGTCTTCAATCCTAGCCTTTGTTTCTTGGCTGCTTCATAGGAATCTTTTGAATAAAATGTCATTCCTAAAGTAACTCCTGTGAGCACGTGATGTCTGCTACTTGTCACAGTATCCCTGATTCCCACAATTCTTTATTCTCCTCATTATTTCTATATAAACGACTTTCCAAAACTATGGAGTATACACGTATTTTTTTGAATTATGCCTTCACTTGGCTTAACGTGTGCACAGCAACCCTCAGCACTCCTTGATTCCCCACACTTTCCTGCCCGTTTCTCTCACTGGCCAGCTTCACCTCAGAAATCAAACCCTACTCTCCTTTTAGCTAATGCATGTTTCTGTGGTTTTAGGTCCAGTTCCTGATCCACTCCTGTCAAAACTGAAGGAAGAAAGTGAATCTTGTTGAGGTCTGCCCCATTTTGTTCCATGCCCACCAGCTATTTCATATTGTTACTGTAATGTGCCTGCCAGTCATTATGCTGATCACATATCCTGTTATGTTCTGTATGTCCTGAGGTTTGTTCATCTTAAGAAATTCTACAAAGCTTTATATAGGACCCATCAAATTAAAGGTCAATATGAACTGTTATGTCTAAACTAGCTTGAGTCAGAGCTGACCACTGGGCAGCACTTCCTGCACCTGCATATGAGCTCACTGTGCTCTTTCTGGTTGTTGTTTTTTCCCCTTTATAAGGTGGCCCTGAGAAATATTTGGGATCATGTCTCAGCCCTTGAATTCTGAGCTGCTGCCCTAATTGATCAGTATTAGGGTGGGCATCCAACAAACCATCCCTGTCTGACTGAGATTGGTGTTTGTGTGGTTTGTAGGGCAACTCTTGGACCCCAACAAATCTAATGTGTCTTTTTTCTAAGATGGCTGCCCATGATAAGTTACCGGAAACTCTTTTATCTATGGACATTTCAAAGGATCTGCATGCTTCCTACACCTCAGGCTTCAGTGTTTTGTTTCCAGGTAAACCCCCAGGAAAGGGATGGTAAGAGCACTTTGCATAGCTCATTATTAATCCCAGCACTCAGGAGGCAGACTCAGGAGGATTTCTGAGTTCGAGGCCAGCCTGGTCTACAAAGTGAGTTCCAGGACAGCCAGGGCTATACAGAGAAACCCTCTCTCAAAAAAACCAAAAAAAAAAAAAACAACCCACAAAACACAAAACACAAAAAACAAAAACAAAAACAAAAGCAAAAAACTCTCACTGTTGGCTTAAGAACCTTATTCCAAATGTAAAAGTCTGATAGGAATTTGAGCTCTTCACAGATCTGCTCTGAGAAACTCCCTCAGCCAAGCATAAAAGGGGCTTTGCTCAAACCACCACTGGGTGCTCTGTATTTAAATTCCAAATAACAGAAATCAGGAAGCTGAGAAAAACAAGGGGTTCTCTTTTTTCTTAAAAGGTAGGAGGGGAGCTGGGCGATGGCCTTTAATCCCAGCACTCGGGAAGCAGCAGCAGGCGGATTTCTGAGTTCAAGGCTAGCCTGGTCTACAGAGTGAGTTCCAGGACAGCTAGGGCTATACAGAGAAACCCTGTCTCCAAAAAAAACAAAAACAAAAAAACAAAAAAAGAAGGTAGGAGGAGACATTGCTACTTCTGAGGTAAAGGAAAAAAAGAATAGTCTGATCAGAGGTTCTTCTGGCTGCCCAGAAAAAGATGAAGATGGCAACTCCCCAAAGCAAGGGGGAGAGTCCTGGGGGTGAGGCTGCCATAAGTCATCCTGCAGATGACTTACAAAGAACCTTCCAATTAACCTCTAGGAGTCCATTCAGAAAGATATAAGCTGGTCAGAATAAAGGCTTTTTGAGAATATTTTTTGAATTTTGCCTAGAAATTTATGAGTGCAACAAGCCGAGAGCCCATTTTCTTGTTAGAGGATACACTGGTGTCTCTTCTAATAAAAAGGCTTCCTGGCGTGTCTTATAAAGTAAAGCTCAATTAAATGGAAAGGTGCCACAAAATGTCGAATTTAAGAAGCTGTAAACACAGTGCTTCAGGAAAAGGCAGGGAAGGGAAAGGCACACAAAAGCCTCAAGACAGCTCTTAGCCCATCCCACAGAAAGCACGAAGGTGGGATAGCCTTGTGCCTTTAGGCCAAGCTGAGATGCAGCTGGATGCCCTTCTTTAAGTTCAAAGCCTTGGGCAGGGTGGCTCTCATCATTATCAAAAAGGATTAGGACCTAGGAATACCAGTAAAAAGTTGGGAAACATGGACTTCAGTCCTGAAGGACGTCTGACTGGGCTACACATCTACCACAGGCTCTGTTGTTGGCCACATGCATACCTCCTCTGTGGAACACTATACCCAGGTAAGATCTGCTCATTGTCCTCCTAAACTCTCAGCAGCTTCCATTACCCACCCTAGACACAAAGCTGGGGTCATTCATGCTCCATCACTGCTGGACCTAGACTCTCCCTGAGGATAGGCGTGTGTGTGTGTGTGTGTGTGTGTGTGTGTGTGTGTGTGTGTGTGTGTGTGTGTGTGTGTGTATGTATGTGTGTGTGTGTGTGTGTATGTGTGTGTATGTGTGTGTGTATGTGTGTGTGTGTGTATGTGTGTATGTGTGTGTGTATGTGTGTGTGTGTATGTGTGTGTGTATGTGTGTATGTGTGTGTGTATGTGTGTATGTGTGTGTGTGTATGTGTGTGTGTGTATGTGTGTGTGTATGTGTGTGTGTATGTGTGTGTGTATGTGTGTATGTGTGTATGTGTGTGTATGTGTGTGTGTGTATGTGTGTGTGTGTGAGTGTGTGTATGTGTGTGTGTGTGTGTGTGTGTGTGTGTGTGTGTGTGTGTGTGTGTGTGTGTATTTAATGATTGCTGATAGGGAGAGGCTTAGGAGGTCCTACCCTCCCTGAGGACTATATAATCAGTTAACAGTTGCTGGGAGACATGTTCAGTCATGTAGCCACTGGAGGTAAGTTCCTTGGAGTAACCCTGATTAAACTCACTGGCTCACCAAGCTAGACTGGATGGAATCAGTTCTTTTATCTGATATTGGTTCTCTGTCTAGGGTGAATACAAGTCTGTTAATCTTCCTAGGAAATATTCACGCAACACCCACTGACTTGTGATATCACCCAGATACAGAGTGCTCTTTATATCTCGATGACAGGTTTCCTCTGGAATCTAGACGCATATATGATGTAGTTGATTGCTTGCTAGCATTGCTTGAACAGCTTAAAGGCATCTGAATCCCAACACGACCAAAACTGAACTCAGTCTATACTATGAACTTCCTGTTTGTGTAATTAGCCAAGTTTATGTGACAGAAACAAATTCTCATTTGAATGGTATTTGGGGGTGGGTCTTTGATGAGGTCATTATGTCATGAAATTGAGCCTTGCTCTTATAACAAGAGAAACTGAGAGTTCCATAGCCTTTCCACTACCACCTCCTTTCCTCCTCCTCCTCCTCCTCCTCCTCCTCCTCCTCCTCCTCCTCCTCCTCCTCCTCTTCCTTCTCCTCTCTCTTTTTAAATGTATGAGTCTGAATGTACACCTGCACACCAGAAGAGGGCATCAGATGCCTTTATAGATGGTTGTGAGCCACTACGTGGGTGCTGGAAATTGAACTCAGGACCTCTGGAAAAGCAGCCAGTGATATTAACCCCTGGACCATCTCTCCAACCCCTCTTCTTTTTTAAAAAATGATATGGAAAAAAAAGTCAAGAGCCTGCAAAAAGAGAACTGACTAGTGCCCACCATGCTTGTGTGATTTTGCATTGCTAACCTCAGAGGCAGAAGGAAGCACTATTGTGCTGCTTTCTGGGACCCAGACTGCTGTACTCAGTGCTGCCATACCCAAATGCTCTGAGCAAGTGTCTACCTCATGCCAGCTCCTTGTCCTGCCCTCCATCGTCCAAGAAATTGCCTCACCCTGCCACCAGGATCCAAGCAAATCCTGACACCTCCTCCCTCACTTTTTTTCTAAACATTATCTGATAGCTCTTCCTTTCAAATCTCCCCTAATTAGTCTGCCCCTGTCTACTATCGAAATGCCCCTTTGGTCCATTTCATCTCCCTACCTAACAAATCTCTTCCCCACCATGCTCTTGTCTTGCCTGAATGTGGCCTGTCCCCATGAAAACTCATGTTGGAAATATATGGCAATGCAGAGGTATTGAGGTGGTTTGACCTTTAAGAGGTATTTGGATCATGAGGTCATAGGGAATACATTAATGTGGTTCCCATGAGCATGAATAGTTTTTCCCAAAAGCAATCTATTACACAGATAATTCAATTCCCTGTGTTTTGCCTTGCTCTTCCTCTGCAAACACCCATGTGCCTTTTCTGGATTCTGTCTGCCAGGAAGCATTAATGTCATTACTAGAAGCCAGGCTCACATAGGCTGAACATGTGTTCCCAGAAGGTCCATATGGAAAGGTTTTTCCCACGGGGTGGAGATTAGATGCTATGGACCCTTAGAAGATACCTAGAAGAAGGTTCTTACACCATTGGAGATAGTGCACCAAAGAGGAGTGTGTGTTCTTCAATACCTTTCTTTCTCTCTATTTTCTGGCTTGTGATGTGAACACTGTCTCCAAAACGTGTTCCTGCCACAAGGAACTACACTCTGCAGGGGCCCAAATCCATGGAGTCTTCATATCAGAGTCTGAATTTCCAAAAGAGTGAGCTAAGAAGCTCATGAAGATGTGTCCCACTAAGGTCAACTCCAGCCTGCTGGATTGTACCCAATTGTACCATGTTTGCTGTATGTCATGAGTCCCTTGTGCCTGGGTACCCTGCCCTGGTCAGGTCCTACCAATTCCCTGCTTCTGCTGTGTATTTTTATCCCTTTGAAGATACTTTAGAATGGTCATCACTATGCCTAATGGTTTGTTCTGAGTTTAGTGGTTAACATAAAATTACAAAAAGCATAATTTGATCAAGTCTAATATGTATATTGTGAAATGACATCATAAGGAGGCTAGAGGAAGTTCAAATAAAGGCCCACTTGAAATCCTCACTCATAAGCTGGGAGGGTGGCTCAGTGAGCAAAATACTTTCCAGGAACGCATGAGGACATGAGTTTGGGACCCCAGTACTCACATAAAAACTTGAATGGATCTGTGCTAGCCTGGAATCCTACACTGGGAGGTGAAGACAGTGTTGGAAGGTACCGCCAGAGGACATGCTTAAAGCCAAATAGAAAGTCTTCATTCTCACCAGCCAGTGACTGCAGAGAACTCGCCCAAGTCATGCCACCCCAAGCCTTGCTATCCTTCCCTTTTTATACATAAAACCTACTTCCTGGGTTGACACACTTCAATTAGCAAGAAGAGTCACAATAAGCAGATATACAGAAGTCAAGAAAGCAAGGCTAGTATATTTAGGGACTTTCCCAGAACTAGGGGTAGTGGTGGAGTGGGTCTTTGTTTCTGTTTTGGCAGATGATGGTATCTATCTGCTGGGTTCTTAGGTCAGAATAGTTCCTCTAACATATCGTCAATTGTGCAAAGGTCTGGGGCCATGACATTCCCCACAGGTTCTATGGGCATGAGCCAAATTGTAGACTCATTATAGAGTATCAATCCTCCGTACCAACAATTAACAAAATTTACTCTCTGTCTTACATAGTTAAGTAGGTAGTTGAGTAAAAATAGTCTTACAGTGAGATCTAGGAGCAAAAGGACCAATGGCCAGCAATAGCCAGCCGTAAGTAGAGTACTTAACCAGGAGGACCAAGAAAAGGATGGCTACAAGATTGTTGACATCTCCTTTCTCTCCCCTTACAATTATTTCTGACCATGGTTAAACTTTCTCTACTTACCCCTGTCTGGTTGGCATAGAAGCAACAAGTTTCTCCCAGGATCATACAGAGGTTTGGGACTCTCTGGAAACTGTCCAAACCAAAAGGATTCAGTGAAAAGGCACAGGTCCTAAGCCAGGGCAGTGGGTCTGGCACCAAACAAAGCCACTGGTCAATATAGGGAAACTGGCTGGGGTAGCTGAGGTCTTCAGTCATTATGTTCCAGACACCTGAGCCATCTGTGGGTCCAGGGAACCTTCACCCAACTCCTAAAGAAAACCCACAATCAATTTCACAGAAAGTCTGGAGTTTTCCAGGCAAGAAACAGATAACCTATCTGCCCATGTCCTCAAAATTCTCCTTGAAGAGTTTTAACATGCATTTCAATGATGTCTTGGGACCTCTCACTCCTCCTATTTTATATCTGTTTCTCTAACCCACAAAACCCACGGAGACACACAGATGACAATAAAGACTGCCAGGGATGATCTTCACACAGACATCTCTCACAGCTCTCAGTCACTGGAATTAGGGCTGTATACAGCCTTTGCAAAAAGTCCTATACAGAGGCACCATAAACAGACTCAGCTCCAGAGAGGAGAGATCCAGATGATTCTCTGCCTGGGTGGAGGTCAATAGGAGCAGAGACAAAAGTTCCTGGGCCCTAGAACATTTCAAGGTGCACCCCCTAGGAACTGCTAGTTCCCCCATGCTATTGGACCAGGGGATCTGAGGACCCCGGCGTCTTTGGGAATGTTTTGGGGCCTCAGAATGTTGGGAAGTAACTCCACCAGAAAACACATGAATGCTCAACCAAACAGAAAATCTTTTCTCTCACTTGTCAGCTGCTGCATGAGGAACTCGCCCAAATCATACAGCACCAAGCCTTAACATTCTTGTCTTCCTATGCACAAAGCCCACCTCCTGATTTAACACACTTCAATTAGCAAGAACAGTAACAATAAGCAGAGAAGCCAATAAAGCAAGGAATAGTATATTTATGGACTTCCCCAGAACTGGCAGTGATGGTGAAGCAGGTCTTTGTTCTTGCTTTGGCAGGCGTTGGTATCTACATGGTGGTTTTTTAAGTCAGAATAGTTTCTCTAACATAGCAGTGTCTGTTGTACTAAGGTCTGGGGGCCTGTTACAGCAGTGGCCAACTGGTCTACCTACCTCACAAACCCACAAAATAAGAGAGAGAGTTTAAGCTCATCCAGATCTAGTGAGAGCACTTATCTCAAAAAATAAGAGGTGGATGGATGGGGAAGGTATCTGGTGTTGACTCGTGAGCTCCACAGGAGTGTGCACAGGTGCATATACCTACACTTATGTGATCTCTTGCATGCACGCGCGCATACACACACACACACACACACACACACACACACACACACACACACACGTGCGTGCACAGAGAAATCTTTACTCACTTACATTTATGGTTATGAGTGTAGCAAAATGAAATGGTGATAAAGAAATAGGAAGTTTACCTTAATAATACTTCTGCTGAGAGCCAGCAATATTGGTTAAAATAAAACTATTTGAAAGGAAATAAAAAGCCTGCTACTGTGTTAGTCTTCTTTCAATCGCCACATAGAACAGCTTTTAATAGCTACAGTGTTGGAGGTCCAGGCCATAGTCAGTAAGCCCTGTGATCAGTCTTTGGGCTTGGGACGAAATCACATGTCATGTAAGGGCGTTTGGCACCTCATCTGCCAGGAAGCTAATAAAGGGAGGTAAGAACTGCAACCCTTAAGTCCCTCTAAGGAAGGTCAGTCCCCAAAGACCTGGTGACCTTCCCCTTGCTCCCTCTTCCCCAAACTTCTACAATATCACACAGCACACCTTGGGCCAAGCCTTTGCCATGTAGACCTTTGGGGGGGTCTATCCTTTTCCAAAGGAAAAAAGGGCTGTGAGATGTTTGAGCCCCCTAAGGTGCTGCGGCTCTACTCCATGGTCCATCTTTTCCCACATACGTATGTTGTTCTCTTTGCATTATTGCTTCCATGGGTAAAATTAAGAAATAGGTGAATTTCTCTGTAGAGCCAGTCCTCCCTCCTTCAAGCTTGCTTCTTCTATTTAATCTTGTTCTATTTCACTAATTTAAAAAGTGATCTCTTCAGTAGGTATCTAGCTGATTCCTTCAAATAGAGGCTCCTGGATACAATTATGTCCTCTTGGGGCTCGGTAATGACTCACTACCGTTCTAAATTGTCCTTAATATGCTTATCTGCTCTCTGTCTGTCCTCTCTGGAGAAGCATCTGCTTGGTTTTTGTTTGTTTGGGGATTTTTTTTGTTTGTTTGTTTTGTGTTTTGTTTTGTTTTGTTTTCTCCTCACTTTTAATGGCTTCTGGGAATCCTTTCTATATGCTGGATGTGAGTCCTTAATCAGGTATATCTCTTACTAACCTCCTCAAAGCCAGAGTCTGCCCTTTCTTCCTTTATTTTAAAGTTCCATTGTGTAAGTGTTTGCCCAAGAATATGTATGTGCACTGTGTGCATACCTGGTGCCTGCAGAAGCCAAAAGAGGACATCAGATTCCCTGGAATTGGAGTTACATGTGGCTGCTAACTGCCTCATGGGTGCTGGGAACTGAGCCCAGGTCCTCTCAAAAGCAGCACTTGCTTTTAATCCCTGGGCCACTTCCCCAGCATCCATCCATCCTTCCTCCCTTCCTCCCTTCCTCCCTTCCTCCCTCCCTCCCTCCCTCCATCCCTCCTCTCTCCCTCTCTCCCTCCCTCCTTCCCTCCATCCCTCCTTCCTCCCTCCCTCCATCCCTCCTTCCTCCCTCCCTCCCTCTCTCCCTCCCTCCCTCTCTCCCTCCCTCCCTCCCTCCTTCTTCCTTCCCCCCCCCCTCTCTCTTTCTTTCTTATTTATTTACCTTTTTAAGATTGGTTTTCCTAAACTGGGTGTGAGGATTCTTTTAAAAGATCATGTTAGTTATTCTAGCCCCTAGATTCTCCCTATGCATTAGAGTGACCTTGTTGAACCATAAAAATTCCTGCTGAAGATTACAACAGAAATTCAGCTAGCAATCAGGTACTAGAGAATACCGTTGTTGCTGCAGCAGCCGGTCTCCAGCTCACAGACTCGCTGTGTCTTCCAGTGTTTGGCTATCTGAACGCTGTTGTCAGCATTTTGTAATTCTGCCATCTAGATCCTGTGTGGATTTTGCTGGCCAGACTAATCACAGGATTTCACCATTTTTGAAAAATGGTGTGAATTTTTTTTTTAAACACTTACCTTCTGGTTATTGAGAGCACACTGAAATGCAATCAATTCTTGCACATTACTCTGTCTACTTGCTCTCTGTTTATACCAAATTTTCTGAGAGTTCTTTTATTGTGAACGGATTTTTAAATCGTCTTTGTTTGTGTATATATGTGTGTGTACCTGTGAAAGCTGAGGTGGACCCTGTCCATGCAGGTGCTGTCAAAGGACTGAAGGTCACCTAATGTGAAGGCTAGAAACTGACCCCACATCCGCAGCAGAAGGGAGCACTCTTAGCTGCTGAGCTATCTCTCCAGCCCCTGGATGTTAAGTTTTATCAAATTACTTTTCTCAGTCAACTTTATTTCTAGTACAAAGTCCACTTACTTATTCATGATATATTGCTAGTTTGTCCTGTAACTAAATTGATTTTCCTGGTATTTTGTTGAAGACTTGGCACCTACATTTTGAGATGTATCGGCCAGCAATGTTCTTATATTAGATAGTCTTTATTTGGTTTGATACAGTGATCTCACTGGCCAGACAGAGTGAATTAAAAATGCATATGTGGCCAGTCAGGGCGGTTCACTCTTTTACAGGACGCATCTGGTTGTCTGTATAAATATTCCTGACTGACAGACTGACTGTCCTAGACTGAACTGGCTGGGGCTTTGGGGGTGGACTTTTCTTTTTCCTGTAACCGGCAGTTTTTCTGCCTTCCACATCCCCCACATCTTGTTTGCTAATGGACAGAGGCAAATTTTTTTTTGTCACCACAACTTGGAGGAAGATACTACTGACATCTAATAAGTAAATGAAGGGATATTGTTAACAAAGACACAAGACAGCCTCCCCACTTCTTCAGCTAGTGGTCTTGACGTGAATCCTGTACTGAATCATTGCTGATTTTCGGTTTGCCACATTCATTCCATCCGTACTGACAACTGCAGTTGTCACGGAGTCTAGGTGGGGACTCCTTTCTCCTAAAGTGTGGGGTCATATACATAGACGTTTTAGTTTTCAGTTACACAGATTTAAGATTGTTGCGCCTATTTGTGAATCAATACTAGCTGATCATAAAGTTCCCTGTTCTCAATTGTCGTTTTCTTTCCCTGGGGTCTGCTGTGTCTAACACTAATGCAGCCACTTTGAGCTTCTGTCAGATCACAGATTTGTTCCTTTTCTCATGGCTGTATCTAAATGCCTGGCAAAAAGCGACGTAAAGGAGGAAGGGTTTACCTTGGCTCTTGGATCTGAAGTTGCAGCCCATTGGGGCAGGGAAGCCTGTCTGTGGGATCAGCTGCTGTCACGTAGCAGAAAGCTGCAGGAACCAATGGGAGACAGGGGTTGGCTCCACACAGCTAGCTTTCTGCTTTGCAACTTTTGCTCATTTAGAGACTCCAGATCATGGGAAAGTGCTCCCTGGTATCCAACAAGGGTCCTCCTCCCTCAGTTAATTCTCTCTGGAGGATCCCCACCCCCCCATGGACACACCCAGAGGTGTGCCTCACTAATTAATGCCTCCGTGGATGCTATTCAGTCCAACCAGGTTGATGGTGGAAATGAACTGTCACACTCTACCCAGTGTCATCACAGTGTGTCTGTCTTCCTGAAACTCTTTTTAATTTCTCTTTTCCATGATCTTTTATTGAACTCTTTTCCTTTGTATGTTTGTTGGTTTTGTTGGGTTTTTTTTGTTGTTGTTGTTGTTGTTGTTTAGGTTTTTTGAGACAGGGTTTTTTCTCTGTAGCTTTGGATGCCCTGGAGCTCATTCTGTACCAGGCTGGCCTTTGTAGTTCTTGAACAGTTAGACATTCCAGGATGCCATTGCACTGTCTCCTAGAATGTCTCACCGCCATGGCAGGCTGCAGAGAGGGCCCAGCTGAGACCAGTCCTGTCAGTCAGACCACCGGTGGATCTTCCTAGCCAGCATGTGTCATGGAGATCCTGCAGCTTTGGATCTGCCAGATCCTAAAGCCTTCATGCACTCCAACAGTTCATAGATGGGTTAGATGTTGGGGTGGCCTAACTCATTGCCCTGGATCTGGGCCTGAGTGCTAGCTGAGCTGGTCAGCCTGCCAGTTCTCCTGCACCCACCACACCACCAGGGCGAACTCTCCAGCACTGCCCCAGCCAGCTTACCCAGTGATGCAGCCAGTGAGGGTCAGGGCCAGCTCTCCTGCTGTCATGCCCTTGAGGCCGGCTCTCCCACCCTCTGCACAGTAGATGATGTTTATTGCATTTTGATTATTACACACACACACACACACACACACACACTATGTATCTTTTTGGCTATCTTAAGATTGCAAAAAACATACTTAAATTGATACAGATTACTTGGACCCAAAGCTTCATCACTTAAAGCAGTCTATAAGGCCATATCCGACACCATCTTGGTTTCTTTCCACCGCACTCTGCTGCACAGATGTCTTGCATGTTGCGTACATTGAAAACCTCATCAAATGATGTGATAGTATTTGCTTTCAATCCTCAATTTTTTTTTAAATACCAATTATTCTATTTTATCTGGAACCCCTCAACCTTGTTCTCCATCAAGGTTAGACATGCCATTCCAGCCATGGCCTTCCTTCCAGCTTGGGTCTTAACCTCACAGGTCACCAAGCCTGGACTTCTCCTTGCCTCCAGGCAAGCTGCTTTCTGGAGCTTAGTGAACTCTAGGGACCTCTGTCTTGAAAAGTGTGGCTTTTCCTTGTCAATCAGCCATGAACTATCAGAGGGGATTTCTTTGACTCTTAGGGCAGCAGCGTTAGGATCTGAAATATACATGTTCACAATTGAACCTGTGGTTGCTGGCTATACTGTGCTGGTCTCGTGCCATGCATGAATTTGGCAGTC
This sequence comes from Mus musculus, assembly GCF_000001635.26. NCBI lineage: Eukaryota > Metazoa > Chordata > Mammalia > Rodentia > Muridae > Mus > Mus musculus. The sequence continues at coordinate 31,999,239 of NC_000077.6, forward strand.
ATTTAGGTCTTTGGAAAGAAGGGGAAGGAAAACCAATATTTCTTAGAATACTTCCCTCTCACACATATACATCACCATTTAACACTGCCCTGTGTGGTGCTGATAGATGACAGCCTTCATGGTCTCAAAAACCCTTACACACATTTCATGCCCGAACAATACAGAAGACACACGCGTTTCTGTGCCTTGTAACACATAGACACTAGCTAGGGTGATTTTTTTTTTTCCACACAGAACAAATATTTTTTAAATCAAAGTGAACCACTCAGTCAGTACTGCAGCTGTTGATGAACAGTGATTTGAGCCACAGCTGGGAGAAGTCACTGGCAGTGGGCTCAATCATCCCTGTGGTTGAAATAGGCGTTCAGAGCATCTCTCACAAGTCAGATGTGTTTCCATGGGTACATTCTCTTCCCGTACTCCCTGCCATCTCATTCTGCAAGTGCTGTTATCCTCCATCAAAGGCAAGGCAGCAGAGGCTCAGGGAGTGGCTGAAAATGTGTCAGACCCACCCAGCCAGTTTGGTCCGGCTGACACTGCCTCTCCACTCCTTCTTACTCTGGTCAGCAAACTGGATGTTATTTAACGTCTTGACCTAGATATGGATTTTGGGGACAAGAGTCAGGGATCAAGTCCCAGTTCTGGCCTTTTCCAGTTCTGTGACCTTAGACAGGTCAAGTCTATGCACTGTCTGCAGTTTATGCAGGTGTGTTCACAGTGCAAGCCACCCCATTTCCCAGTCTTTGTTAGAAACCACAGTTTACAAAAGAGGGCAGTAGCTTGAAAGAGACCAGAAAGGTGTAACAGCACAGGAAATGGAAAGTAACTACCAGTTTACTTTCTCTTCTAACCCAGAGCAGGTGTTTTGAGTTTTACAGTATTGTTAGGGAAGCTTTAGCAAGAGGGGAGCCCTTCTCCTAAAACAAAACAAAACAAAACAAAAAACAAAGTGCCTGCTTTTTCAGTTTCCACCAAAGACTCAAGAATTGCATTTTACATTATTGTAAAAAAAATTATAAGCCACATTACTGTTTTTGGAATAACCAAAATTCCTTCCACTTTTCTTTAAAACGTTTGTCCTATGCAGGGGTTGTGGCCATGCATGAGAAACAGCAGGTGGTGCCAGATGACAGGTGGTGTGGGAGCCGTCCCCGGTGGGAGGCGCGAGCTGGCGAGCAGGCTGGCAGCTGCCAGATCTTCTCTGCGCGCTGGCGCCTCGTTCTCAGAAGCTCCGGATCCAGGCACGCGAGGGCTGCTTTTTTCAGCACCACGCTCTGGCTGAGGAGGGAGGACTCCTGTTTGTCCTCCTCCTCTACATATTGGCTTGACTCTGCTCTGACCCCCACCAGTGCCGCACAGTAAGTAGGCATTTGTTTTTGTTGTAACCACTCCCCAGCACCCTCCCAGCCCTTACCACCCTGTCATCCCCACAACTCCGTTTGTCTAATTACGTCCCACCAGCCGGATTGACAGGAGAAATTCAGTTGTGCAGGGCTTTTGAGGGTGCGGTGAAATCAATCCTTGAGTTCAAAGGGAACTGGAGGGAAATAATGTGATTTGTTTATTTAGTTGGCAATCTTGCAATATGGGGGCTGCTAACTTTCCATGAAAAGAAAGAAAGGAAGGAAGAAAGAAAGAAAGAAAGAAAGAAAGAAAGAAAGAAAGAAGGAAGGAAGGAAGGAAGGAAGGAAGGAAGGAAGGAAGGAAGGAAGGAAGGAAGGAAGGAAAGAAAGAAGGAAAGAAAGAAAGAAAGAAAGAAAGAAAGAAAGAAAGAAAGAAAGAAAGAAAGAAAGAAAGAAAGAAAGAAAGAAAGAAAGAAAGAAAGGAAGGAAGGAAGGAAGGAAGGCCCTGGCTATTGAGGAAATGGAGCTATTTCATGGCTGAATAAGGAGATCAGGTTCAAGCCAGCCTCTTTCTGATGTAGAAACCTGGGTCTCGTGTACAATCTACATATTATGTAAAAGAGAGAGAGAGAGAGAGAGAGAGAGAGAGAGAGAGAGAGGGGGGTCTTGAGAGAGAGATTGACTGTATTTAATTGTGTTTTAGAGATTGGTGAAGAAAAGGCAAAATAGCGATGTGGGTGGTGAGATGAAATGTATCTTACTGCAGGGGGCCCAGAATAATGGAGTTTCCTTTTGTGCTAAGAACAATCTTGCCAGTGGGGCTCTAGGGATATGTTAGCCACAGTTTCTTGGTATTTTTTTTAAGCTCATTTAAAAAAAAAATGAAGGTCTGAGGTTTTGGGGGTTTTTTGGTTTGGGGGTTTGGGGGTTTGGGAGGGGCTCCCTAATTCGAGGGTTGGTGAACTCGGTGAGCAGTTAGCACATTCTGATGATTAATGAAGTTTCCCCGGACAATGGGAATCATGTCAGGAAATCTAGTGGGAGATTGATGGCTGTTGCCAGGTTGAATGCTGCTGCAGTTGAGCTGTCTCAGACCGTCCTCAGCCCCTCACATTCCCACTGTAACCAGAATCCTGCTGCTTGCCTTAGGTCTGGAATAAAAGCAGAAGCATGGTGAAGCTGAACAGCAACCCTGGAGAGAAGGGGGCCAAGCCGCCTTCCGTGGAGGATGGTTTCCAGACCGTCCCTCTCATCACGCCCTTGGAGGTTAATCATTTGCAGCTGGCTGCTCCCGAGAAGGTAACCGGGTGATCTTCCTTTCCTTGTCCCCCAGGCTACCCTAACCCAGGAACCCAAGCAGCAAAAGATTTTTTTTTTTTTACCCCTTCAAATCCTTTCATTCTTCCAGCCACCAAACAGGCTCCCTTCCTTGGAAAATATTGTGTCCAGAGATGAGACATTTCTTGTGTTATTGCAGATTTATGGTGTTTGCTCATAATCTACACATACAGGCAAACAAATTAATGTTCTCTTGTTAAGATTTTAGCATGGTAGATGAATACACATAAGCTTCTATGCAGTGATGAAGGGGGAAAGGCTTGTCTTCATTTTCTTGAGGTGTTTTGAAAATGGATTGGTATAGCTAGGAAGGCAGAGACTTGGACTCGCTCAATCCAGCAACTCAGTTTGCCTCTGCCGAGCTCTTGCCCCTTTGCAAGGAGTTGGTTATAAAAAGATAAACTTTTAAAAACCCTTCTTCAAAGGAACCCAGTGCATCGTGGTAAATGCTGGACCCAACCATCACAATGGGGGGGGGGGCTGGGGTATGAGAGGGAAGGCAGTATAGATGAGCTGCAGGGGAGAAGATGGGGTAGGAGAGGGAAGGCAGGATAGACGGACGAGCTGCAGGAGAGAACATCCAAATTGGAGTTTTAAAGGTAAGTAAAAGCTGTACCAGTTTGAAGTGGAAGAAAAATAGGGTATTTAAGGCAAAGGTGAAAGAGAATGCGCCCAGTGTGGGAAGCTCCTGTGGACACCGTGGCTGCAGGAGAATGTCCGGGAGACGGGGCTGGGAAGCAGCCTCTGGCTGATGCCACATCTCCTGATTTGAATAATGGAGGTGGCAGAGGGGTGTCATCCCACAAACATAGGTAGGAGAGAGTGTGTAAGGTCTGCCTGAGAGAGCTGAGGCTTTAGGCAGTGAGCTATTGCACGTGGTCTCGAGAGGTTTATGTGTGTGTGTGTGGGGGGGGGGACCCTGCTCCCAGACTGGAGGCTAAACAATAGATCATCCATCCGCTCGATTTATTTCATTGGCATCTCCAGGAGGGCATTGTGTGTCCATCCAATCAATGAAGAGGAACTAAATCGAGATAAGGAGCTGGCTGATTGGCTGGGCTGAGTCATTTGTTTTGAAAGCAGAGAGGTTTTTGACAGAAGAATGTGTCAGGGTGGGTGGTAGAAATGGAGTTGTTGAGCTAACCTCAGAAACTAAGGAAGCCTTTAGGAATGAGCTTTGAGCACGCAATTGCTGCTAAGGAAACGTGAAGAGATGGTTTTGAGAACTCGCCTCAGACACAGCAGACACACTCAGGATTTCTGCTTGTTTGTTGTGAACTTCATATTGGAAACACCAGGCGATTTAGAAAGTCCTGTTATTGAGGTCACCCCCACCCCCGGAGCAATTCTGTCAACATTTCTGGGGTGAGATCCAGTCACCAGCACAGATGCAGTCTCCTCAACTCCCATGACCAACCCCCATGTGTGGCCAGTTGAGTAACTGTTTCAGACCCATAACACACCTGCGAGTCTTGGAAATTCAAATTATGTGCCAAAGTTTGGGTGGTCCAAAGGCATGGAAAGATGAAATGAAAATGTTTGGACCTGAATCCAGGTGTCCAGTTTGTGAAGGAGAAAACAATTGTCTTGCAATTCTGCAAGTTAGTAGCCACATGTGCATGTCTGAGAAAGAGACAATGGAGGCTACCCCCTCAAAACCTTCCACATCATTACAGGCTATCTAGAGAGTAGTGTGCCCTCTCTCCCTTTACTCTACTAATTCCTTCTGAGAGCTTTCTTTTCTCCCTTCAGTCCAGATGTGCCAGGAAGTCACCCCAAAGCCAGCACTGTCAGCTGTCTCATAGTGTACACCTAAAGATGCAGTGAGGCCCTGCAGGGTCACGCTGCACACTCCCTGTGGGTCTCCTGGGTGGCTGTTGGTTTCCCCTTCTGTGGAGCAAAGAAGTTCATACATCAGGCTGTCAGAACAAAATCAGATGTGGCATCAGACATCAAGTGGCCCAAAGCCAAATATAACAGAGGAGTAAGTAATATGTTCCAGTGCTTTTCAAAACGCCAAGTACTGTTCCAGGTGTGTGCAAGCATGTGTGCTCACACACACAGCACATTGCGCACACACCAAACATTGTACACACACACCACATGTGCACATACACATGTACTCTTAAGCATACATATACATCCCACATGCAGGTGTGTATGCACACATGCACGTACACACACACACACATGCATGCACATACAATTTTTTATTTCAGTCTCTCACTAATGAGCAGAACCTGGAAAAGGAGTAGTTGCTTTGACCAAGTGTTTAAGGAAATTGAAACATAGACTGGTAATGTAACTTCTCAAAACAAAGTTGGTTAAGCACCCTGGATGTAGCTGGGCAGTGTTGTTCCAGAACCTTCCACTTCAGAAACACAGAGTGAAGTGGTCTGAGACTCCACAGGTTTGATCTCTGTTTCTAAGTCAGGACCCCACAATATGGATCAGTTCTCTCTTAGGTCCCAGTATTCTCTGAGTAGGGAATTTGTCTCATTCTATAGATCGGGCTGACTGGTGGATCACAGGGGTCCATCAGACCCTGCTACCCAAGCACTGGATTAAAGTTCTGTGCCACTGTGCCAGGCTCCCTGGTACATTCCTTAACCTACCCCAGACTTGGCCTCCTTGTATGTAAAGTGGAGATAGCATTGGAATACACTGAGGGGCTATGAGAGACGGGGTGAAGTGAGCCCTTTGATTAGGTCCCAGTGGGACAGGGTTTGAAGCTAAGATAGTATCAATCACTTGGGCCCTGTGTGAAATTATGGTTTTCCCTTTGGAAACTCCAAGACACGAAGTGTGCTTGCTAAGTAACATGGAAAGCCATCTTTGGGTCTATTAACTTTAGTGTTGTGGCATACAAGCATTAGAAACCCCTTTGGAGGGGTGGCTAACAAGGTGGCTTGGTGCTTAGGAGTGGTTTCTGGTCTTACAGAGGACTCAAGCTCGAGTCCCAGCACCCACATTAGGCAGCTCACAACCACCTGTAACTTCAGACACGATCTGGCATCCTTTTCTGGCCTCTATGGGCACACACACTCACACTCACACACACACACACACACACACACACACACACACACACACACACACACACACACACACACAAGAAAAGAAAAGACTTTGACCATCATGGAAAGGATGAATATCTTAGTCTGTTTTGTTCCTTTTTTCTGCATATTTTAAATCATTCCTTGGGAATTTCATGTATATACAAAATGTATTTTGATCATATACCCCCCTTCCAACTCCCCCTAGACCCCTTCCAAAATGACTTCCTCCCAACTTCAGCCCTCTCTTTCTTCTTTTTAAAAATAATCCACAGGGTCCAGTTAATGTTGTCCAAATGCACATAAGTGTAGGGACCATCCACTGTGGACACAGGGAACCTACTAGTGGCCATGTTCACAAATGAAAATGACTTCTTTGCCCAGCAACTATCAACTGCCAATCCTACTCACCCATGGGTGGGGCTTCATGAGCCTCTCCTGCATCCCTGCTGGAACCTTGCTTAGTCTGTTTTTTTGTTGTCAATCAGAAACCTAGGGCTGGATACTTTGCAAAGAGCTGTGGCTAACTCAGTTTTAGAGACTAGCGGTCCAGAAAGCACAGTCCCAGCCATGACTGTATCCAGAACATGGCAGGGACATCATGTTGTGAGCATGAAGAAGACAGACCAATCATGTCATGAAGACAAAGGCTTACTTGGCTCTCTGAGGAATTAACTGGACACCCAGAAGAACCACATCCATTCCTTCTGAGGGAACTCTCCCTGCCCTCAGATGTCCTCATTCTCTTTCACTGGACTCTGCCTCTTAAATGTTCTGGATCTCTCAACATAGCTATCCTAAGGACCCAGTTCCAACACAGGATCCTTTGGGAGACACACAGGCTATAGCTAAACCATAGTACCTAGACTCAGAGTCCATTCTAGGTGGAGTCCTGGGATGGTTCCCTAAGATAACACTCCCTGAGCAGTGTGGCTGAGGTTGGTGGCTGCCTCAGGAGACAGTGGTCTGGCTTCATAGGTCATTATCTGTATCTTTTGCATGTCACCCAAAGCTCTACACTTGCTTTTAAGATGTTTTCTCAGAGCCGTGACCTGTCTCTTCCCTATGTGACGCCAACCTCAATCCCTTACCTTGGCACTCCAGATCTTTTGTTATACAATTCCCATTTCTTGTATTCTCACTTTGTTTTCCCAAAACCAGTATGCCACCCCTCCATGAACAGCAACTCCTTACAGACGTTCCTCTGACTTCTATGTGGACATTCGGCAATATCTGAAGACATCTTTGTTAACTATAGCTGGAAGGGTGGTTCTATTGGTGTCTAGTGTCAGGGATGCTGCTCTGTGCACTGTAGTGCACATGATTCCTCCCGTCTGCTCTCCAAAAGAATTATTCTGCCCCAAATGCCAACAGAGCCTACATGGAAACCAAGGCTCAGGTCCATGGAGTGGCCAATCTAAATATCACAGACAAGGAGTCTTGGAAGCCTCGTCTTCATGACACCCAAACTTTTTCCTATAATGTCCCATGCTCTTCAGGATGTTGGCTCTACTCCTCCCTCAACATGTCCTTTTTAGCTGTGCTGGTTTGACAGGGCAATATATCCATCTTCTTAAGCTACGTTCTAGCAGGAGTTCCCTTGGACATCTTTCCTGACCACCATCAAGTATAGTGGTGGTTGTAACAATTTCACTGGAAGCTACTCACTCATTTTTCCACCCACCCAGAAAATCCTGTGCTTATTTAAGTAAACATACACAGCCATGGAAAGACATGAAGAAGGTGGGTGGGAGATGCTAGAAGATAGGGAGACTTAGGAGATGAGAGTGAGAAGGGGAGCATCAGGTAGGGCTGTGTAAGAGGGAGGGGTTTAATTCAGGAAGGGAGTAGGATCTGGAGTCCCATTGGGTCACTGGCATGAGCAGCCTTAGTCCTACCACACAGTAGGAGAAGGAAATTTTTAATAGGATCTCCTCTTCTGTGTTTAAGAATCAATGTGTGGGAAAATAGACTCAAAACCAAACAGGCAAGTGTCTTCCGAGTCATGAGTAGGATCTCCTGAAAGGTTGGTGTGGCGTTTGATTGAGAGTGGCTCCCGTAGGCTCATAGATTTGAATGCTTGGGTTCTAGTTGGTGGAACTGTTTAGGAAGGATCAGGAAGTGTGGCCTTGTTGGAGGGGGTGTGTCACAGTTTCAAAAGTCCACACCATTCTCAGTCAGTCCACTCTCTGCCTCCTGCTTGTAGATCAAGAAAAAATCCTCTTAGCTACTGCTCTAGCCTGCCTACCTGCCACCATGCTCCAAAACATAATAATCATGGACTCACCCTCTGAAACTGTAAGCCCTAATAAATTCTCTGTTCTATATGTTGCCTTGATCATGGTGTCTCTTCATAGTGATAGAAAAATAACAAAGACAGTTGGGACATCCAATTCTACCTCTGGAGCCTTCTCACCATAAAGAAACAGGTGCTCTGGAAAATGCTGTGAGGTTTTCTACCCATGATTCCCACTTTGCAAATGCAGAAGTGGGTTCAGAGAATAGACCTATTGTCTCAGTACTCACCCAAAGAAAATGGCAGCTGAACTCTACATGTAGATATCCTGGAGATGCCATCAAGTGCATGTCAGGGCTGTAGAAAGCAGAGCACAGAAAGATACCCCCACCTCAGCAAAGCCCCATGTCAATCACAGTCACAATCAAAGCTTGCTGAGTCAGCTCCAGGCTCCAGCCACACTCTTTTATTTTCCACTAACTGTTAAATCTTCATGAAGAAGGAGCCTCAACCACATTTAAGAGGAGAGGAATAGAGATATTCTGAAATCAACTATTGGCATCTGACCTGAAATTTATGGTACAGCACATACTCTTTATAATCCCGGAGACCTGGGTTCAAATCTTTGCTAAGCTGCTTATTTTCTGTGAGACTTCGTGTAGGTTGTTCAGCCTCTCTGGAATTCATGTTGTTGGAGCTGTGAGGTGGGCATAACCTTCACCTAATAGATTACTTACTGTCTGGGGGGGGGGATGTGAAAATTATCTAATGGGCCTCACTCGGACATGACCCAGAGGTGGTCCATTGATCCAGTTTCCTTTCTTTATCTGTACACTCAGAATATTTCACCTAATGTGGTGTGTTATGGAAGAAGACTGTAAAAGACAAATGTGTGGGAGTTACGAGCTTCAAGAGTGAGGCTGGGCGAGATGGGACTCACACAGGGCAGACCTGAAAGAATCGTGGGCAGAGGAGGTGACTTGCCCATCCAGAGGCAGCCTTCCTATCTTCCTTTCCTCCTTGAGACACAGGGCATGAGAAATGTCAGCCTCTCTCCAGGGAGAAGCTCCACCCACTCCCCAGGACAGCCTCTCTCTCCCATCCATTCCTCTACAGAGAAGCTCCACCCACTCCCCAGGACAGCCTCTCTCTCCCATCCATTCCTCTACAGAGAAGCTCCACCCACTCCCCAGGACAGCCTCTCTCTCCCATCCATCCCTCTACAGAGAAGCTCCACCCACTCCCCAGGACAGCCTCTCTCTCCCATCCATCCCTCTACAGAGAAGCTCCCCAGAGGCTTCTGAGCTTTCCACACTGGGTGAGGCTCAAGCAGTTCCCGAAAATAGGTACAAAGCGATCAATAAACATAGTAAAGATTCTTGGGAATTTAAAAACATAACTTTAAACAAAAAAATATTTATAATGCTTATGTTGGTAATTTTTGGAAAAACATAATACAGGCTTTTGTGAACGTCAAACTTAGTATTTTTCTTCCATTCTTTTTAAGTTAGCAGACAGTGATGGCTCTCACTGTGCCACTTTCCTATGTACATGTCTGTATATTTTGTTCTTATTCATCCTTACTGTCCTTCCCATACCTGCTCCCTCCTCTGCTAAATCCTTTCTCCCTCTTAGTAGTCGTCTGCTTTTTTTTTTTTAATTTTTTTATTTTCTCTGTGTGCATGCTTTGTCTGCATGTATTTCTGTGCCTAGTGTCTATGGTGACCAGAAAAGGGTGTGTTGGATCCCTGGAACTGGAGTTACAGACAATACTGAGCCACCAATGTAGGTGCTGGCAATCAAACCCTTGTCTTCTTGAAGAGCAGCCAGTGTTCTGAACCACTGAGCCGCCTCTCTAGCTCCTCTCTCTTCTGCTTTTAGGTCATATGCATTATCTAACATCCCTGCTGTTTCTCCGTTAGATCCCTTCCTCCTGCTCTTACTCCATTCTTGTTGGCTGCGTAACCAATGCAGAGAGAGTCCTTCTGCAGTTATTTGACATTGTTTATAACATTAAACTGCATATATCACCTGGCTTTTGTGCTTCTTATTGTTAGGAATATATCCTATGAGCATTTTTTTTCCAGTTATACAACACCCTTTAGATATCACCAAAAAACTGGGACTGATTTGGACTGTTGAGAAGAAAGGGTTAGTTAAGTGAACACTGATGTAAAATGGAAAACTATGAGCAACTGGTGTGAGGGTGAGGCAGAGAGGCTTGGGGGAAAGGGCAACTGCAGCTCACTCCGTGAGAACATAGTCTAAGATGGTGGCATGCGGTCTCACGTACAAAAACAACATGCATAAGTTCTAGTCTCTTTTATTTATGTTTTATGTATTGTTGGTACTTGAAAACTGAACATATTGGGGGGCGCAAAACTGTGATTTTAAATTATGTGTGTGGGTATATACAGCAGCACCATATTCTCCGAGGCTGGAGGAAGATGTTGGATGCCCTGGAGCTGGAGTTATAGATACCACCTGATACGGGTGCTGGAGACCAAACTCTGGTCCTCTAGAGGAGCAGTAGGAACTCTTAAATGGTCTCTCCAATCCCCAAAATGTGATGTTTTGATACGTGTATACATTATATAATAAAATATACACAATAGATACTATTTAGCAATACGAGATTAAAATCTTTTCAGTCTTGGAGGGCAGACAGTATGTGTGTGCTTTGGTTGCTAAGAGAGTGACGTTGATGGAGTCCATTGAAGACCTTTGTCTATAATTTTCAGTTTTGTAACCATGAACACACACCAAACTTTTGTTTTAAAAAGACGTTCCCATCTCACCAAAGGTGAAGCAGCGTGGGAGGGTGGACGTGACTTGCTCTCTTCTGCTCGGGTGAGCCCCTGTGGAGAGCTGTTGAGCTGAGAGCTGAGGCACTGAATTGAGGTGATGCTGGCCACGCTGATTTATATTTTGTCTCTAAGAAAGCAAAGGCCTGGCAAAGAAAAGAGCCCTGGAAAGAGCCCAGAGCAGAGTGGCAGCTTCATATTAGCGTTCTGGGTTTGACTCATCCTGCTGTGTGATGTGAGCCAAATGTCTCCCTTCTTTTTACGCCAATCTCCCACTGTGAAATTGATGGCTCTGTATAGACTGCCACTAGATCTTTGAGCACAGGCTCCAGGTCCAGCTTTCAAGATCACAGGGGAAGATTTAATCCTGGGGGGAGGGGGGCAGTGTGAGGTGAGGGGGCGAGGGGGGCAGAGGTGAGGAGCAGAGAAGGCAAACGGGAGGATCTGAGTGAGGACTCCGCCCCCATCTGGCAACGTGGCCTCTTTGGCCTCCCTTCCTTTGTCTCCAGTGCCCTGGGGACCAGAGTGGTGAGGTGACAACTGACTGGATTCAGCACAGCCTCATAGCGACCAGTGAGGGTTGTGGTCTCAATCTTCTCTGGGCCAGATGCTCACCCATAGCAGAGTCGGTGAGAAGGCTAAAGTTCAAAAACGCAGACTTTGGCACAGGGCCAAGCACCTGGAGTAGTGGTACTTTTAAAAAGTGGTGATTGACAGAAAGAGCTCAATGTTGTTGTTTGCTCATTGGCTCAACCAGTTCCCACTCTCGGATTTGGACTAAAACTCCTCAACAGGAAAATAGGAAGGCTAGCAATGACTTTGACAGGGGTGGGGGTGGGGGTGGGGGTGGGGGGAATGCAGACTCAAGGACTGGAAAGAAAAGTGAAAATTAAAGCAGCAGCCGGGGCGGTGGTTGTGCACTGAGCGGCAGAAGCAGGCAGATCTCTAAGTTCAAGGCCAGCCAGAACTACACAGAGAAATCTGCCTTGAAAAATAAACACAAAAAAGGAAGGAAGGAAGGAAGGAAGGAAGGAAGGAAGGAAGGAAGGAAGGAAGGAAGGAAGGAAGGAAGAAAAAATTAAAGCAGGCCTCCACGGTGGAGTTTCCACCTGATGTGCCTGCAGCCTCTCACCCTGCGGCAGGGATGAGCCTTGGCTACAGGGAAGGTCTATTTTTGGCTTAGGCAAGCCCAACTCATAAAAACACAATCTTGCTCCTTGTCAGCACTTCTGCGCTTTCGTTTATTGTTCCTGCCAATCCTGGGGACTCACCATGTGGGAACCTCTTCATTATTGATAATCCAGGGAGGTAGTATTTTAAAATTTTATGATCTGCACTTTGAGCCATCTGAACCACCATGTAGTCTGGCCTTGCCAGTGAAGTGGAGGTGGAGAGGACAGAAGCAGGAGAGGGGATAGGGCATCCTTTGGAAATTAATAATTTATCCCATTTCTCAAAGTCAATTATATTAAATTGTATTCCACACAGTAGCAACTTGAAAGGACATTGGAGGACCAGTGTGTAAATGGGAGAAAACAAAAACAAACAAACAAAAACAGAGTGATTTTGCCCATACCTACAATATTTGAAAACCTGGAGCCTCATTTATTAAATGTCTGCAAAGCCCGCTTTTAACAATGAAAAGGCCAGGAGAGACGTTTATTTCGATCCTCCCCACCCCATTTTCACCCCATTTCTTTTTCAAGTCAAGCCAAGGCTTCCAGGGCTCTCTGTCTTGCTCTGTTTTCTTAAAGGGGAAGAGAGGGAGGTTATCCACAATAGTGCCTTTCTCTGCAAAATCTCTCCTCTCTCTCTCTCTCTCTCTCTCTCTCTCTCTCTCTCTCTCTCTCTCTCTCTCTCTCTCTCACACACACACACACACACACACACACACACACACTGGTTCTGGTTCCACTCCACAGGAACAAAGCACCAAGCTTCATGTTCCCCCACCCCCAACCCCATAGTAGCCTGACTCTGGTAACGTCATGGGTGGAGCTTTTGGGGTGTCCCCCCACCACAGCTTCCTCCCAGTCCCCGGGCTGCTGGGCAGCTTCTCCAGCATTGAAGGTCTAGAAGCCTGTTCCAGTGTTTACCGTCCCTTCAGCTCCCTGTGCCCTTCTGGCCATTTCTCAGTGGTGCTTACGACTGGCCTTTTCAGACAGTGCCTGCCCCTCCAACTTCATCTCTGTCACTTGTCTTGTGACACTGTCCTTTGGCCACCCAAAGATGCCCATCTGTGGTTCTGCCAAGAGTCAGCCTCCTCCCTCCATCTAGAAAGATCTTTTCTTTGGATCTGGAGACACAGGAATGGTCAGAAGAACATGTCTAGAGCCAAACAAGTTAAGGGAGAGGCGGGGGAGGTGCAAGGAAGTGTAACTAGATAAATGTGCTGATCTGAGGATGTTTTGGACAGATGGCAGCTAGAACCGACAGGCTGCTGGAGGGAATTTGGAGACGGAAAGAAAGAAACGGGTCTTGAGAGAACCCTGCATTGAAAATAAGCAATGGTATTGTCTCGTTTGGAGTTTTTGTTGCCATGATGAAGCACCATGACCAAAAGCAGCTTTGGACAGGAAAGGGTGTATATTGCTTCTTTCAGCTTATAGTCCATTATCCTGGGAAGTCAGGCAAGGATTCAAGACAGGAGCTAATGCAGAAGTCATAGAGAGGGTGCTGACTTCTGGCCAGCTCTTCATGGCTTGCTCAGCCTCTTTTCTTATAGACCCAGGACCACATGCTTTGGGGTGGCACCACCCACAGTGAGCTGTACCCTCCACATCAATCATTAATCAAGAAAATGCCCCCAGGACTATCAGGTGGGGTCATTTTCTCAAGTTCCCTCTTTCCAAATGACTCTAGCTTGTACCAAATGGACATAAAAAACTGGCCAGTGCAGTATGAATAGTGTTTTATAGGCCCAGATTTTATATGCATGAGCTTGCAGGATAGTTGGGAAAAGCTATAGAATGTGCTCACACATAAAAGTGCAGGAGAGTTGGGAAAGGTGAGTCAGAGCTGTGTAGGTTCAATGTGGCCATGGCAAATGTGAGCGTGGATCCCAGAGAAAGCATCCAGTAGGCTAAGTGAGTCTCTGTGAGCTCTGAGTAGAGACATACACTATACACCGCGAGTGGTAAGAATGAAAGCTGCTTTCAGCATGAGGCTGTGAGTGAGCATGCTCAGGTCTGAGCATATGCAAGGCCTGAGAGTGGCCAAGAAGTTGCTCTGTAAAACCCCAGAGTCATTCTAGCATGAAGAGGCCAGATGTGAGAGGAGACGCTAAAGGATGAAAGTTGAGGAAGGAGGGCTGGCCAGCAGAGAGGAAGAGAACCAGGAGAAGACAGCCACAGGATGATGGAAGAGGAAGTCTCAGGGAGAAGGAGGAGAACAAGCAGGCCTGTGCACTTAATAGGACTGCTTCCAGAATAAACCGTCTGCTAGGGAGACATCTTAAGACAGAAATGCATACAACCCAAGTAGCCTCCTGCACCCCCTAGCTTAGCAACCCTACTGGGGTCTGCTTGCATGTGTTTACTGTGATATCTGTGGGATTCAACACCAGGGTGTTGCCCTGTGACTCCTGTTTTAACAAACCACAGGATACCCATCACCCTGTTAGACTTTGCATGTTCCTGGTTTGAGGTCACTGTGAAGACTTCTCTGGGTGCTCTTGGTCACCTTCCAGTAGGCCGACTGTGCTTTTTCAGCTGACTTGATGCTGGCACAGGACACCTGTTGGTTTGGATGTGCCTTGTTAGTGTTCTGTTGCCTCTCTGAAGCCTGAGAACTCTTCTGTTTCATTTTTTTTGTGGGTTTTCTTAGAACACATTTATATCAGACACACATCTTTTAGTCTCAAACATCAGAAAGCCCACACCAAATTGGGCTAAAGCCTTAAAAGGACATATTTTCCCCTATTACTGCAGAGTGGTCTAGGGGATGGGATGTTCTCGGCCTGTGTCCAATCACTGTCTCTTGGCCACATGCTTTTTCACGAGCTGCCTTTGTTCTCCTCCTGGATGTTCTTGAAGTAGCAGCAATTTCTACCACAATACTAGAGCTTAAGTCCCTTCTGCACCATGCAAAGAAAAACCCTGCTTCAAGGAATCCATGGAAAGCAATGGGGCTTCTTCCCACAAGGCCATAGCCAGTGCTGTCTCATATCTAACTTATTCAAACGGAGTGACATGCTGACAGCAAGGTAGTGGCTAGATCTAACTAGGGACTACCATGGTTATTAAGGGAGGGAAGGATCTCACAAGATTCTAAGTGGGGCAAGGGTGAGGTTCTGAAAGAAATTCCAGGGAGCTTTGGGCTTAGGAAGTGTTTTAAGGTTTCTACTGCTGCAGAAACACCATGATCAAAAAGCAAGCTGGGGGAGTATCTTAGTTAGGGTTTTACTGCTGTGAATAGACACCATGACCAAGGCAACTCTTATAAGGACAACATTTAATTGGGGCTGGCTTACAGGTTCAGAGGTTCACTCCATTATCATCAAGGTGGGAACATGGCAGCATCCGGGCAGGCATGGTGTAGGAGGAGCTAAGAGTTCTACATCTTCATCTGAAGGCTCCTAGAAGAATACTGACTTCTGGGCAGCTAAGATGAGGGTCTTAAGCCCATGCTTACAGTGAAACAACTACTCCAACAGGGCCATACCTTCTAATAGTGCCACTTCCTGGACCAAGCATATAGAAACCATCACAGGGAGGAAAGGGTTTATTTGGCTTACACTTCCATATTGCTGTTCATCACCAAAGGAAGTCAGGACTGGAACTCAAAAAAGGAAGGAACCTGGAGGCAGGAGCTGATGCAGAGGCCATGGAGGGGTGCTGCTTACTAGTTTGCTTCCCATGGCTTGCTCAGCTTGCTTTCTTATAGAACCCAGGACCATATAAGCCTGGGGATAGCGCCATCTACAAAGAGCTAGGCCCTCCTCCATCAACCACTAATTGAGAAAATATAACACTCCTGGCTCTCCTGGAGGCATTTCCTCAACCGAGGCTCCTTCCTCTCTGATGACTCTTAGCTTGTTTCAAGTGAACAAACAAAACCAGCCAGTGCAGGAAGGAAAGAGATGCTAAAGAAGCAACCTCAAACGTATCAGCCAGGATATAGGTCCTTTCTAATTCACACCAATGATGATGAGGGTTTAAGCTTTATCAGAAGCTCTGGGAAGGGTGTTTATCGAACCAAGAGGCAGAAAGAAGGGCTCAGAAGTAAAGACTCCTTTCCCCTGGTGTGTGAAGGAAAGAAGCTAGAGCTTAGATCGATAGCCACGGGTGTGGAAGGCATGGGAAGAGATGAGTAGGTCCAAGCATGTGAGCAGGTGGACTAGGTTCCTGCTGCTGTCCTGAGCCAATGCAAACTTAGTACCTCGGGGGTTTTGTCAGGCAGTCTTAGCATAGTTAGCTGAGTCCTAAATTGTCATCTACACTGGATCCTGGTCCAAGCACACTTGAGCTGTTGGACGAATTCTGTTCCATGTGGTTGAGGAACTAAAGTCCTCATTTCCTTGTTGGCTGCCAGTTTTGGCTTGCCCTTGTGTCCTAGCTTCATGACCTTGTCATAGCATGTCAGCGTTGCTTGTCAGGGCCAGTGGATGCTCTTTTCCCCTTCTTCAGAATTTTATGACATTATTCAATCCTGGGAGGGCCTCTGTGAGGCAGTCTGTAAAAAGAACATAAAAATAGACCAGCAGCAGCATCGTCCCTGGGCAGAACAGGAAAGCCCCATCTATGAAGTTATGGGACTCAGGCTGCTATCAGGAGTGGCATGGAGCTCCCGAGGGCCTTGGTCCTGACCAGTGGCACTAGAAACAGTCCCCTGT
Source organism: Mus musculus (assembly GCF_000001635.26). Taxonomy (NCBI): domain Eukaryota; kingdom Metazoa; phylum Chordata; class Mammalia; order Rodentia; family Muridae; genus Mus; species Mus musculus. The sequence continues at coordinate 32,015,849 of NC_000077.6, forward strand.
AACAGTAACGGGTACTCTGCTTAGACTGAGAAAGGGAACGCATAAGGGACTGTGTGGATGGATGGCTGGGGCTCGCATCTTCAGATGAAACCTTACAGCCTACTCAGCATCCATGGTGTTCACAGGGCCATAACACTTGGCGATAACTGCAAACTCGTTCTCAGGTTTCTCTTCTTCTACTCAGCCCGTGAGGTGGGATGGAGGCCAGTGAAGGCCTTCCTTGCAAGGTGGGCTGCATAGCTTGGTAAAATATGCCGCCAAGTCATCAGACATTAGTGAAATGAGATGATTCGATGGGCTGAGCAAATGCCTTCATTTTTCCTTGTGCAAATCCCCAAATCATATTACAATTAAGAGTATTGCAAAGGATTAACCAGCAGGTTTATTAATCATAACTTGTTTTTATAACTCAAACTATGGAAATGGCCTAAACGTTTAGGAACTGAAGATCAGCTGCCGACAGACTTCAGAGTCAGTGAAACCTTTGTGAAAATGTTAGCGTTGGTAGTGAGCAGCATCTTTGTGGCCTTAGGCAAGTTAGTAACGTTCTAACTACAGTTTCCACATTTATAAAACAAAGCAATCCCTACCTTGTATCATTATTAGAAGGATGAGATATAATGACTGTATAGTGTCTCTGGGTAAAATTCAAAAAATAATAACTTTTAATGAAAAAAATTAACTATGGAGCTGGTGAAATGGCTCAGCAGGTAAAGACACTTGGCACTGAAACCAGGGTGTAGTCCACAGGACTTACATGCAGAAGTTGAGAGCTGACTGCCGATATTGCCTTCTGATCTCTACACAAAGACCATTGCATGTACATGCCCTCCCCAAAAAAGCAAAATTAAAAAAATAATTAAACATCAGTTTCAGTGTACATATATAGTGACACATACTACATCCAAAGAATGTTATATTCAAGGCATGGCAAAGCCATTCCAAACATGATTTTACAGCAACTGTGGCCACCTGCACTGGGCCTGCAAACAGCCAATCACGGATCCAGGAGGTCCTCATGGGGGCTTTACCTAGCCCTGTTGAACTCTTAGTTACTGATGGATTCTGGAGATGGACGGCGCAGGCATCATTTTCAGTTGTAGTTTCATTCTAACAGAGGATCAAATCCAGAATCCAATGACCACACAAATGGTCCCGGTTAAAACAAGTGGATGGTAGAACAAAGAGACATGAAGGTGGGGAAGGGACCTGTGGGGAAGAGTGAGGCCTGACAGGGTGGGTGGAAATGCACCAAGGAGGGAGGGGGGTTGAGAATCAGCAGGACGTGCTACATACAATTGTGAAATTGTCAAAGAATGCATTTAGTCAAGAAGAAGAAGGAAAAAGAGAGGCTGAGAATGTTACTCAGTGGTAGAGCACTTGCTGAGCCGATGTTAGGCTCAGAGTTTCATCATTAGTATGCACACACACACTCATGCACTCATCCACAGATTTGTTCACAGACACTCACACACATTTGTTTTCATTGAAAAGTAGAAAACTGGAATTGTGTTGCCTGATAAAGGTGGCCCCATGATACACTGCTCCCTTTGTCAAAGTAAGATACAGATTATGGCAGTAATACCCATAACGCTGGCAAACATAATCGGAGAGGCAGAATCAGCAGCGTCACCATGCCTGCTGGGATGGGAGAGTGCTATGGGCTATTTGAATGTATTCGTGTGTGTTTGGAAGGGGGCTTGTCATCTCTGATGTCTGTGGGATGGACAACAAGTTCTAGTGGCCAGAGGAAAGGGAGGGAGAAACGCTGTCTCTGAGCTAACACTTGGCCAATTTTGCAGGTGATCGTGAAGACAAGAACAGAATACCAGCCGGAACAGAGGAACAAAGGGAAGTTCCGGGTGCCAAAGATCGCTGAATTTACGGTCAGTTCCTCAGTGGGATGGAATGGAAGGGGACACTTGCTGTGGCGCAGGGACTCTGTGGAGTAGGAAAGTGGTACAGGCTATTTCAGGAGGGATTATGGAAGTCACTCCGACTTCAACACGGAGGTTCATCCCAGGACAAGAGTGCTACCCAAGCTCTCCGGTTCCGACAGATTTGATAATTGATAAAGAGTGACTACAGCTTCTCATTTATCCCCTGCCCTCTTCTTCCTGTGTTTCCACCACAATCTTCAGGAAATGTGACAGGAACATATTAAGAAACACAAATTTTAGTCAGCAGCTTTGGTCATTAATGGATAGCAGAAGGAAGAAGAAGCAGACAGGTACAAGCCAGTGGTGTATTTGTTTTTTGTTTTGTTTTGTTTTGTTTTGTTTTGTTTTGTTTTGTTTTGTTTTGTTTTGTTTTCAGGAGTGGGGGCATGGTGGAGATTTAGTCACTAGCAGTGGACAGAGCAGTTAAGCATGATATGTAAAGATGATAGGAGGAGCTGAGGTTAGTGTGTGTGGAGCTGCTTAGGAACTGACAGGAGAAGGAAGCCAGCATTCAGCAGGCATGAGGGGGCTGGGGACTGAGAGAGCAAAGCCTGTGCAGAGGCCCCGAGGCTGTAAGAGTGCTGCCCAATAAGAACAAGGGCAGTGAGGCTGCGCTCTAGAAAAGGGGCAAGATGTAAAAATGCTGCACCAATAGGAACACCACCAGATAAGTCAGGAGAAGTCTGTAGGATGCAGGTAGTCTCAAGCCTTGTGGGCTGTGTGGATGACTGTTGAAAGCGGTAGGAAGCCTCTTCAGGATTTCAAGTAGAGGAGGGATGTGACTGAATTTGGGCTTTAGAAAAATTGCATCGTCTTTCACATAATGTGTGATGGGCAAGAGGTTAAATGGGAGACTGTGAGGCTACTGAAGTGTCCAAGTAAAAATTAGTAGTGATCCAGACAAGACTAGTGAGTGGATAGCCGCAAAAGCAGACCTAACGAGCTGAAAGTAGATACTGCCCTTGGTTATCTGGGTACTGGAGTGGGTTTCCTTCTGCCCTTCATTGTTGCTGAAGCCAATTAACTACTCAAAGCATGCCGGCAGCAGCGACGGCACAAGTGTTTCTCGCTACCCACCCCAATGTTCAGGGTTCCTGAATGAAACACACACACACACACACACCCTTATATTTTAATATGCCTTAAACAGCTCAATGGCTGAGCCACTCCCAAACTTCCACACAGCTAACACACTCCCCTCCGATATTCCTGAGTTACTACTCATTAAAATCTATATTCCATTTTTGTTGCCCTAAACCCCGTCAGGGGTCCCCTGAGGCCACTCTTCCCAGGCTCTTACATGTTGGCAAGCTGTCCTGCACACCTCAGGCATGGCAGCTGCCCCTTTCCCAGCGCAGCAGCTATCCCTTCCTCCCTCCTTGTTCCTTGCTCTGGAATCCTAAAAGTCCCACCTCTGCCTCCTTGTCAAACCATTAGCTGTTGGCAACTTTAATTACCAATCAAAACAGAGGTCAGGGACCCTCAGTGTTTTACATGCAAATTCTCGTGCAATTTTGGGGACCCAATTAACATAATACAAGCATTAGACCAAACCAGAACACATGACAGTCTTTCTCTGCACTAAATCTGTATTTGAGTGGCTGAGTGTGTGATGCTGGCTCTCTAGCAAAGGCGGGGACTGCTCATTTACTGTCATCTTACCATGTTTTCCACTGTGCAATGTGGACTTAGTACGAGGGGGACTGGCCCCTGCTGTGTGCAGCCACCTGCGGGGAAAAGTTATGAGGGGCAAGCAGGAGGGAATGGGGGTAATATGTACAAATCGGGCCCTGGAGTAAAGTTGACTTGTCTTGGCTCTGTCGTTCATAAAAGGCACAGAGTCACACATAAGAATACTAACAGTAGTGCTATATATAAAAATCAAAGTATTAGACAAGGTTAGACTTCCTACCTTTCTCTTGATTTCACGAATAAAACTATATCTCTATAGTGGACTATTTTACAAATTCTTAAGCTTTACCTTTTTAGGCTAGCAAGATGGCTCAGAAGATGACCTAAATTCAATTCTTAGAGCACACATAAGGGGAGAGAGTTAACTGTATAGAATTGTCCCCTGACCATGCTTGCCTTGTACACATGTGCACAAACACACACACACACACACAAACACACACACGAGAGAGAGAGAGAGAGAGAGAGAGAGAGAGAGAGAGAGAGAGAGAGAGAGAGAGAGAGAGAGAGAGAGAGAGAGCGAGCTGGGAGTCCCCAGTGGATGAGGTGGTATAACTCCCCCATTAATCAGAGAGATGATTCAGTCCGCTGGCCCAGTTACCCAGTGTCAAAGCCAGAGCCAGTGTCAGAGCTGGGCCTGTCTGTCTGGCCTTTCTGTCCAGCCATGCTGCCTGTAGTAGAAATGAGTCAGCTAAAATAATGAACAGAGTAGCTCTAAGCCGGGTTCAGGCCTGATCACTGCCTTTAATCCAGTTTTGTTCAGTTGATCCTCACGGGTCAAGTCAGTTCTGGAAGAAGAGATTTGTGTTTCACTAGCAGCCCTTTGCGAGCCTTGACTGTCAGGCGTGGGTGGGGACAAGCCCTGCCTTTTGGAACAAAAAGAAGGGGGGAGGGGATGGAAATGAAGCAGATTCTCATTTGCTTATATAAAGCTTGAAGTGTTAATTAGCCTGGTTTTCAGCTTTCTTCAGAGAGCTTCCTCTGGGCTTTGTAAAGGATGCATCTGCTGGTTGCAGGGTGGTAGGGGAAAAGGGTGAGGAAGCTGTGTGGTAATTAAGAAGAGTCTGAAGGTCTTAGATGAGGAAGCTCACTGGGGCTCAGGGACCCACCACGTATGTCTGCTGTGGGAGCAGAATCATAGAACTTATTTTTGCCTGGGAAAGGAAGATTGGGCTTCTCTGACTGGACCAATGGTTCAAGCTTTGCAAGATGCTGGCTGGGAGAGGTTCTGAGCCGAGTAGCCATGGTGTGTGGAGGTTTGGCTTGCTGCCACCCTTAGATGTGCCTGGAGCTGTGGGTGGAGATGCTGGGGGAACATCTTTACAGACAGCCTCAGAGAGCTTAGCACGGACAGTTGCTGCTCACCCCTACCCCACCCCTGTGCACCCTGTTTTTCTGTATCTCCAGAGGTTCTTCCAAAAGGCTTGAAGAGTGTCCTTAGGCTAACAGGAACAAATCCATCCATCCTGAGCCCTGGGAGCTGGGGATGCTGTTAAACTGCCTGCTACAGAACATAATGATGTTTTAGAATGGCAGTTCTCAACCTTCCTAATGCTACAACCCTCTAATGCAGTTTCTCATGTTGTGGGGACCCCCAATCATAAGATTACTTCATTGCTACTTCATAACTATAATTTTGCTACTGTTATGAATCACAATGTAATTATCTGATATGCAGGTTATCTGATTCCCAAAGGGGCTGTGACCCACAGGCTGAGAACCACGGCTCTGGAAAGTTCTGGTGTTAAAGCTGTGGTTCTGCTGTGGGAAGCACTGGTGCATGGATGGACTGGTATTATGGAGGAGCTGGTGGTGTGGAAGGTTTATGCTGCATTGAAGAATGGGTGTCACAGATAGAAGGCTGTGGTGTTCTGGGCAGCTCTAGTGCTGTGGAGGAGCTGGTGATACAGGCATCTGATACATACAGGGCACCAGATTCAGGAAGAATTTTGGTGCTATAGAAGGTGCTGGTGGAACCAAAGGTAGTGACACTTTGGAAGGATGAGTTCTAAAGGAAGATCCTGGTGGTGTGGAGGGCACTGGTTATGGGATGGTGACAGTGTGGGCCATTTGTGCTGCCTGAAGCTTCTGGTGTAATGGAGAATGTGATATTATGGAGATACAAGCGCTGTTGAAAGTTCTGCTGTGCGAGATTCTGATACTGTTGAAGATGGCAGCAGATTGGAAGGTACTGTTGCTCCAGGAAGCCTTGGTATGAAGGAAAGTATCGATCTTGAGGAAGAGGCAGGTGCTGTGGATGTGCTGCTACCAAGAAGGATGTCTGTAGTACCTTCTGTTTACTATCACTCTTAACCTCTCGTACTTCCTCCCCACCTCTGCTGTCTTCCCTACAATACAGCCATGATCTCACAGCAGCCATAGCCACCTACAGTGGACTATGTAATAATAGGCCTATCAACAGTTGGTCATAAATTGCAGAAGAGTCCACATGGCACATCGTCCTAACCTCCCTACTGAACTATAGGATACTGATAGATTTTTTTTTAAGATTTTTTTTTAAATCTATATGAGTACACACCAGAAGAAGGCATCAGATCCTTTTCCAGATGGTTGTGAGCCACCATGTGGTTACTGGGAATTGAACTCAGGACCTCTGGAAGAGCAGTCAGTGCTCTTAACCACTAAGCCATCTCTCCAGCCCCAATACTGATATATCTTAAGCAAGGTAGACATTCTCCTCATTTGTGATCTCCTGATGAACTCGTGTTCTAAATCCCTGCTCACACAATGACCTGTGTTAAACTTGGTGGGTCTGCACAAAACAAAACAAAAAAGCCTTTTTTTTTCCAGGGCAGGTTATTTTTCAACACGTTAGTCATAAATGATCATATCATCCTTAGGCTTTCTTTTATCCATCTTCCTTCCAACAACCTTGCAACCTAGATACTGCTGCTACTCCAAAAGGGTGTCCAGCAAAAGTAAGGCACTGTCCTGAAGTTGTTCAGTCAGGAAATACACAAAACAAACTATCTGGTGGCCCTGCATCTCACAATCCCTGCCGAACCTCACATGGCCCTGCCCCATCTGACTTCTCTTCCTCTTCTTCCTCTTTCTTCTTTGTCTTTATGACATACTGAGGGTTGACTCAATGCCTGTTCCCAGAAGACACAAAGAGTACAGCAAGGTACTTTCAGGGCCTCATCACAGTGTAGAATAAACAACAAAACAAACAAAACCAGAACAAAAGCCCCACTAGCCACCTGCAGTAGGAGCCTTTTTGGTCATCTTAGCTGGCCTAGGGCTTCCTCTGAGCTCTACAAGGTCATGTTGGGTCTGCATTTCCACTCTGTCTCCCAGGGATCCCCAGTGCTTGCAGAAAAATGCCTGGCCTGTTGCTGTTTCAAGTTCCCAGGCCATGGCCAGGCGTGAAGTGACTGGGTGAATTGCAGTGTGAACCCAGTCCTCTAGGGTGGCCTCCATGTTCTTGGCTGAGCTCAGCCTACATAGGCTTCCATTAGAATATGCCCAGGCACCTGAAGAAAGGTCATGAGATACCTGTAGACCAGCCCCAGGGCTCAGTCCAGTGAGTAGAAGCCAGAGTGGTAGCCAGCACCAATGAACCCTCTCAGGCAAAAGCATTAAAGATGAGGTGGGAGACCCTGCAGCGAAAGGCCCAATCTCTCCTAAAGAGCCAATGTAGGTAGGCTCTTTTTAAAATTGAATAACCACACAAACAATTGAAAACAATAAAACCTTTCCAGCAGACATTTCAGACCCAAATATTCGTAAGCGTTGATTTTCTACTCTTTGGAACTCTACAGTCTTTAGGTTTCTGCCCTGGTCCCAGTGGTATCTGGTGCTTTCTGTATGCTGTCCCACACAGAAAGGCTGCTCTGGGCAGATATAGACCATACAGCCAGGGTAAGCAAGGTAGCTTAGCCTGGGCCCTACAAAGAAGCTATAAAACTAGAATGTACCCCAAGGTCCTAAAAATTGTGCTTCTTGCATCCTGGGAGTCCAGTGCTGGAAAGGACTGCTCAAGGCAAGCCACTGCTGAGTGACAGAGATGCCCCAACTACAATCTACCTCAGCTTCCTGCCATTCTTTTGTTTGCTTCTCTATACTGTGAAACTTCAGGCTCCAACCTCTGCATTCCCTCTGTCTTAGTCAGGGTTTCTATTCCTGCACAAACATCATGACCAAGAAGCATTTTGGGGAGGAAAGGGTTTATTCAGCTTATACTTCCAAATTCATCACCAAAGGAGGTCAGGACTGGAACTAAGCAGGTCAGAAAGCAGGAGCTGATGCAGAGGCCATGGAGGGATGTTACTGGCTTATTTCCCCTGGCTTGCTCAGCCTGCTTTCTTATAGAACCCAGGACTTCCAGCCCAGGGATGGCACCACCCACAATGGGCCCTCCCGCCTTGATCACCAACCAAGAAAATGCCCCACAGCTGGATCTCATGGAGGCACTTCCCCAACTGAAGCTCCTTTCTCTGTGATAACTCCAACCTGTGTCAAGTTGACACAAAACCAGCCAGTACACCCTCCAACATCAGCATGGCAAAACCACATGGAGAGGACACCCCATGCCAGTCACAATGTCTCAAGAGCCTGTCCTTTCTGCACCCTGATTCCTCAGCTCCTTTAGCAGCGCCTACCTGTTAAGCCCTCTCCCTGGCTCCTTTGTCCCCCATCTCAGCCTCCTACAGGCCATTTTCACTGCCCCACCATGTCCTCTTTATCTTTATGCCCCAAAGAGCCTTGCCAGAGCTCTGCTAACCTAGGTGCTCAAAGATACTCTTAATACACAACTAAGAAGGCGAATGACCAATCAACCAAAATCCCAGTATTATCAACGTTAGCACTGGGAGTCTTATTGACAACATCTGCATTTCAGTCCCAGCCTTCTCTGACCTCTGAGTCTCTCCCTGATGGCGTAGTCCTACGCACATCTTCCCGACCCTGCTCCTTGGGAGCTGGGATCTCACTTTACAGCACAGCACAGCCATTTGCTTCTACCAGTTTTTCATCAAACCACTGGGGCTTCCTTTCATGGGTGGGATTCTAATACTTGCTGACAGCAGCAACTGGGGCTCTAAAATATTACTTTATTGCCTGTTGTCTTGGTTTTTATTGCTGCCTTTTTATTTTGAGGAACATTTTTAGGCACGTTATTAAAAACCGCCTGCTGAGTTCAGGGCAGAGTCATTATCCAACTGGGAAAGAATTTGCACATGAGTGCTTGGTAGAAAAGGGCTGTCATAGTGTTTAAAGGCTATGGTTTCCCATGGCTAGAGCCTCACTGAAAATTAGGATAAAGATGCCGCCTTTGGGTTTGGTTGATAAGTGTCTTGTTAGAGTCACCTTTGAGAAAATGGGCTTTTCAAATAAACAAATAAATAGAAAACCAGTACGACAAAAATGCCAAGACAAAACAAAGAGTATACACAGACCAACACAGACACACACACAGACACACACACAGCCACAGACACACACAGAGACACACATACACACATGGACACACAGACACATGGACACACACACAGACACACAGATGCATAGACACACAGAAACACACACATACACAGATACACAAACACACACATAGACACACAGACACACACATACACACACACAGACACATACAGATACAAACATATAGACACACAGAGTCACACACATTCACACATGGAGTCCATTTTGTGTTGGCCAACTACTCATGGGCATGAAGCTTGCTTTGGAGTGTGCTTGGTATAAAAAGATAGATAGATTAGATAGATAGATAGATAGATAGATAGATAGATAGATAGATAGATAGATAGATAGATAGATAGATGGATGATAGATTAGATAGATGACAGATAGATAGATAAGTAGGTAGGTAGATAGATAGATAGATAGATAGATAGATAGATAGATAGATAGATAGACACAGACAGAGAATGATAGGTAGTTGGATAGAATCTGGAAGAAGTTTTTGGATGGACAATATGATCACAACATATTGCATGTGAACATTGTTAATTAAAAGATTTTTAAGAGAGAATATGTTCTACTATTAATTAATAGTGGAATACCAAATATGATTTTTTAAATAAAATATTTCCTAGAGAAAGGAAATCTACAGGGTCTTCTGAGGAATACTCCAGAGTTTTATGAAGTGATGGGGGAATCAGTGTCCTCAAAGCCAGCTTCCTGAGTCATCTTTATTACTGGTTTCTCGGTCTCCCCGACTGCAACAAACCTCAGTAAATAAATGCACTGATAGGAAAAGTTACTTGCTAATGAATCTAGCAGAAGACTCTTGTGACTGTTCAGGTTTCCATGAGAAGTATGCAGTGGGAATGCATGCAGTGGGGCCATAGGCAGTGGGCGCATGCAGTGGGGATGCATGCAGTGGGGTCGCATGCAGTGGGGTCACATGCAGTGGGGTCGCATGCAGTGGGGTCACATGCAGTGGGGTCACATGCAGTGGGGACATGCAGTGGGGACACATGCAGTGGGGACACATGCAGTGGGGACACATGCAGTGGGGATGCATGCAGTGGGGACACATGCAGTGGGGACACATGCTGTGGGGATGCATGCAGTGGGGACACATGCAGTTGGGTCACATGCAGTGGGGATGCATGCTGTGGGGATGCATGCAGTGGGGGACACATGCAATGGGAATGCATGCAGTTCCTATCCAGGTGCAAAGCAATGGGAAAGCTGTTGGAAGTTTCAAGCCACTGACCACAGTGGGAATATCTACACCAGATAAACTGGGGCCTCTGTCCATCTCCCTCCTCTTCCAGAGCTGGTCACCATGTGAAAGGTGTTGTAGAAAAGAGGGACACACCAGAGATGGGAGAGGTCGATGTTTTAGTGTGTAAACTAAGGCTCTTATCTAAACCTGAGTATGAGTGCTCCTAGTTCTAAAGTGGGACCGCAGTGCCTGCATTGAGGACTTGTGGCAGGGTCCATACCAGGGATCTTCATCCTTGGATTGAGGTCACTGGTCTGGATAAAACATCCTCCATGTTGGGTGTCTGGGGATGTCTAGACCCTCGATCTTAAGGGATGTTTCTTTCCTAATCCTTGGACTTTCCATCTCTGTTGTACCTAGGATGTACAAAGTCAGAGTAGACTACCAGAGGACCTTTTTGCTTGCTGAAGGCTCCCTCCTTCCTATGGGCAGCTGTGTGAAAGTCTCAGTTCCGGTGTGCCAGGCAGGTCCTCTGCTTCAGGCCCCCTGCATGCTCATTGCCCAGGGTTCTCTCTCATGGCTCCACAAAGCTGCCTTTCCACATCTGCTAGTTGCTCCACAAAGCTCCACATCTGCTAGTTGCTCATGTGCTCTCCTCCACTTCCGTTACTATTCCATGTTTGCTCCATGTGATCCAGCTCAGATAAATCCAACCCCGCCCGCTGGAATGTGCCCTTGGTTCTATAGGTCTCCTCACTTGGGGACCCTTCCATGGCAGATGAAAGCACTCCCCTGTTCCCACACACTTCTTATTTCTCTGTTAATGTCGCTGAGCTTCCCTGGAGCTCTGCTGCCTGGCTGGATTGCTGAGGCTGTCCTGGGGGCCACAGACAGCTTTCTCACACCCTCCACTGGGTCAGTGAGGGAAGAATGCATACAGAAAGCCAAACAGCATTTGAAACATTATTACTTATGATTCATAATATCAAACTCCATGTGAATGAACGGCTATAATACACCAGGCTTTTGTTAATTATTTTTCACTTTTTATTTATTGTACCTCCAGAACTAGGTACATAAGAAAGCTAGGGATCAGAATGGTGAATGAGGTAGCCAGAATCTTACAGCCAATGAGGAAAGGAGGCAGGCTTTTTGGGCCCAGAATGCTTTGTGTCTAAGTGTGTACCTGTGTGTGCAAATATATACAAATGCACCCATGTCATGATTATCTTCCAAATTAGGAAACCCCGCCATTCCATTTAGGGAATGGCCTATATCAACCTACACTGAAGTGTTTGCTAAATTACTTGTATTTAGCTGCATATCTCTTATTTGTTAATCATTACATCAACCTTATTATAGTTTTTTTTTCTCTTCTTTAAGTACCCTGCTTCAAACCCTAAAGTGTGCTGGTCCAAAAGATAAAAAAGGAAAGCAGACGTTTCCCAGGACAGTCATGCCATTTTCTTAAGGCTTACTAAGCAGGCTGCTTTGGGGCCCCACAGGTGGAGGGTTCACTCTCTCTGACCTTCAGGGTCTCCATGCCTCTCCTGCTATAAAGACTGACTATTTCAAATGGGATTTCTTTTTTCTAAATTTTACAGTGCTTAATCTCCTGGAACAGTGAGGGGGAGGCAGGCCTTAACAAAGCGACTATATTTTGTATGCAGTCTGTCATGTCTCCACTGTGTTCCATAATTACAAGAAAACTAGTTGTCATGGCAACCGCTGTACAGCCCTTGCTTTCTGCCTCGGATGCTGCCAGTCTGCAGCACTGTGATATGAGCAACTGGGAGGGACTTTCTCTACAGAGGGTTCATCTCTCACTTGGGTGGACATTATTACATTCGTTTTAATTTTCCATTTTACTGACAGGCCGGGGTTCAAATGTTAGTTCTACAGCTCATTGGCTGTGGAGCCGAGGGGCAAATCATCTTGCTTCTGGAAGGTTTGCTTTCCTTCTTGGTAAAATGGGGACAGCATCACCCAGGAGAGAATAGTAGTAGTATTTATGTGTGCAGCTGCTTAGCATAAGTCTTTACATACAGTGAGTCTCTAGGAGATAGGAGATACCTTCTCCCTAACCTCTTTCACTCTGAGGCAGAGAAAAAAAGGATGTTGGGAATGAAGAGGTGTAGATGGTTTGGAATCTTTAAAAAAAATATTTTCATTCTTAAAAATAAAGAAAATGGTTTTGGTAACATTTGTAGTTACAAAACCCAATTACTGTACAAAAATCATATGGTTGAATTGTGTATGAGGAAGAGAGAAAGTAAATATTCAGTTAGTTTACATTTTCGGATATTTGGATATTGGGAATTGCATTTCCCTGAATAGACCTTTAATGTCCAAGCCAATAGCAACACACCACTAAATTGAGTAGGGGAAACCTGGCCTCAGTTTCCCCATATGTAAGGTTGGTACTTGAATGCTCCAAGGATGTCTGGCAGTCTTGTGTTGGAACCGTGCTTCTGAGCAGGGGCAGTTTCGTTCCCTAGAGGCCCTTTGGAAATGCCTGGAGAAATTTTGGCCAACATATAGCTGGATATAAGTGCCTTATGAGCATGGAGTAGAGGAGAGATTAGGGACACAGCTAAACATCCCATAATACATAGCACCACCTTCTACAATGAGGAACCAACACCCACAAGATCCCAGTGGGGCCACAGTGGAGCGACCATGCTCTGGGGTTGGTGCCAAACAGGATCCTGCCACCAAAATAAGCCAGTCTTGCCCCAGAGCACCCCAGAGAGAGGGTGTCTCTCATCCTGGTGCTGACACACATGTTTGAAGTCTTGAGTGGGGGGTTGGGTTAGTAAACATTGGTGCTGGTTCAAATTCTAGTGCTCGTGTGGTAACTGGGGAAGGAGAATCCAGAGTTCAAGTTCAGCCTGGGTGATATGAGATGTTGTAAAGAAGGAAAAAAGAAGGAAGAAAGGGGGGGGAGGGAGGGAGGGAAGAAGGAAGGAGAAAAAAGCCACACTCAAGGCTTGAGGGTACAAGTCAACAAAAGCCCATCTGCCCAGAAGGAGCCCCAGTTCAGTCCCCAGCACAGCAAAACCATAATGAAGACACTGGGGAGATGGCTCAGTGATTAAGAGCACTGGATGCTCTTCCACACGATTCAGGTTCATTTCCCAGAACCCACATAGTAGCTCACAAACATCTGTAACTCCAGCCTCAGGGATCCATTGCCCTCTTCTGACCTCTGTGGGAGACAGACATGCACATAGGCAAAACCTCCATGCATATAAAATAAAAATAAAAAATTTAGAAGGCATAATGATGCTGGCATCCAGAAGGGGACTGGAGGCTGCAGGCACCTTAATGAAGATGGATGCAGCGTAGGCAGGCAGAAACTGCCCATTCCTTCTCTTCCCTGTTGCTACCTGACTGTAAGAGACAGGCATGATTGCGTCATCCTCCAGGACAACCACTCTGGATGCTTCATCGGGTCCAAAAATAGCTGAACAAATGCCTTGCACTTCTTCAGGCTCCTGCTTGCCCCTACACTCTTCTCGCCCATGAAATCACTCTTCAGCATCCTCCTGGCCTCTGTTTCCCTCTCCATACCAAGTGCTTTTCTTTCCTTCATCGCTGATGGATATGTATTTATCCATCTGATGACACCGGCTCAAACTGCCCATTCATCTCCTTCATGCCATCACTTCCTTGCATGCAGGTTTCCCATGATCCTAGAACAGCTTGGACTCCCCAGGGCAGAACTGTCCACTTCAGTTTCATAGCCCATGGAGCTATGTGCTTTGGAGCTGTGAATAGGATAGTCAGTAACTTTTTAAAACAAATATGTCTTCTTTTCGAGTGCATTGTATGTGGTATGAATGTATACATACATGCTTGAGTGTGTGTGTGTGTGTGTGTGTGTGTGTGTGTGTGTGTGTGTGTGTGTGTGCGTGTGTGCGTGCGTGTGCGCGCGCACTCGGGGTACAACCCAAATTCTGGTCCTCTTGCTTGTGGGACAAATATTTCAACTGTGGGGTCATCTTCCCAGTCCATGGGTTTTTTTGTTCTTGATTTTGTCTTTTAATAAGAAAACCATACACACACACACACACACACACACACCTGTATGAAGAAACAAACCTAAGCTGAAATGTTAAAGTCTCCCTTTTTCTCTCCTCCCTCTAGAGAGAAAGGACTCTCCAGAAAGTACAGATTTAGGAGGTGAGCTTTGAGATAGCCTTTGCTCCCAAAATACCTGTTCTGCAGCTCTGTGCTGCTCAGGTTGGAAAGTTCTAGAAAGATGTGGCTAAATACATTTGGCTTAAGCAATAGACACATTAGGTCTTTTCCTTGCTGCTATGGCACATGCCCGCGGAGAAGACTTCAGGGAGGGAGGGTTTATTTAATCTCACGGTTTGAGGGAATATTCTTCACAGCGGTGAGGGAGCCTTGATGGCAGGAGCTGAGGACAGCTGGACACATGGCATCCCCAGTCTGGAACCAGGGGGGGGGGGGGGATGCTGACACTCAGCAAACTTTCTCCTTATTACCTTGTTTTCAAGGTGGTTCAAGATCCCCTTGAGCTGCCCATCAAGATTAGCCATCACAATGAATACAATTCACACATTAATTCCATAGTCCTGAGCCACATTTGAAGTGCTCAGCAGCCACCGGAGTCAGGAGCACCCCACACCAGAGAGCTCAGGTCTGTAGAGCTTCCCCTCGGTGCAGAGACACAGCAACCTGGGAGTCCTCTCCCAGCTTCTCCCTCAAAGACCTTCACTTGGCAGCTTTTGGACTTACATAAGCATGTATGTATGTATGTATGTATGTATGTATGTATGTATGTATGTATGTATGTATCTGCTGCCTCCCTTCATTTTCTCAGAACCAACCACTTTACACGTTCTTTCGTCATGTGTTCTTTTTCTCTTGATAATATACCCCAGAGATCTTTCTTGATCTCTTTCTTGTTCTGTTATTACTGCAGACTGAGATGTTTCATAATCTTTCTCAATTATGTTGCTATTGTTATGCCTTTCAGTCTTGTATGCTAATGTCTGCAAAAAATTCCTTGCGCTTATGTCTACACACAGCACAGCACACCACACACACCATACATTCACTATATACAACACACATTAAACACCTACACACATACACACACTAAATACACCACACACACACTACTAAATGGACCCGGCAAATTGTATTTATGCAGTGGAGGGAGCAGTTAAGAATTTAGGGAAGACTGGGGAACATGGGAAGAGCTAGAATGGAAGAAGGAGGGATGGAAATGATATAAATGTAGTACTCACACACAAAATTCTCAAAACTCCAGAAGTTTAAATGAACAGGCATATAAAATTGTCCTGAGGAAGCTTGCTTACCCCCTCCACCGTGTGAGGGCAAGTGGAGAACGTGCTATGCATGAGGCCAAACTGGTCTTAACCAGACTGAAGCTGCAGGGACTTTGAGCATGGACTTGTCAGTTCTTAGATCCCATTGTTTATGAGCCCCTTGGCCTACAGCCTGCGCATGTGTGCATAAACACGCTCCAGGTGTATCTATAGGGTGTGAGGGTTCTCAGTCATTCAAAGAGGATGTGTAGGTTCCTGGGTTTTATAGACTTGGCTGAGCTGTTTCTAATCTCTACTTCCTCCTAAACAGGTGGCTCTCCCAAAACTGCCAGCCCCGGCTTTTAACGGACTTCAAATATGGTATCAACAACACAGACAGAAAATAGTTTATTCACCATAATGTAAATGGAAATGATATTTTATTTTTAACTTTCATTACCAGTAACCCTGAGCTTTGCATATTTTTGCTTAATATGTACTAATTATACATATTGATTAGGTTCAGTGTGATATTTATATGCATGCATACATATATTCTGATCAAACACAATTTCTCTTTATCTACCCTCCCCTACCACCCCAAACTCTATCATTACTCTCCATTCAAGTCCTCTCTCCCTCCCTCCACCTCCCTTTCCCCCTCACAAACTCCCCCTTTTGCTTTTGCACGGTGAGAGCCAACAGGTGCTACTAATCTGTCAGCACCAAGTCCTTTAGTTCCTTCCATTTTGATGCAAATGGCGTGATTTCCTCCTTCTTCGCATCTAACACTCCGTTATGTGTATATAGACTTATGTGTATATGTTATGTGTATATGACTCCGTCATGTGTATATAGAGAGCGTTTTCTTTATCTGCTCGTCATTGGCAGCCACTTCGGTTGATGCCAATTTTAACTGTTGGGAGTAGCACTATTATAAACATGGACGGGCACATGTGTCATGATTTGCTGGCTTTATTTCCTATGGTTATATACTCAGAATAGCTAGATCACACGGTAGGCCTATTTTTAGTTTTTTGAAGAAAGACCTTTACACTGTTCTCCTTAATTGTATTAATTTTTCTTTTTACCAGCCGTGTAAAAAGCTTTCACTACCATAGTGTCTGGTCTTATTGACTATTCGACCTTTGAATCTTGCCTGAAAGTTCTCTGTGTGGCTAGGTTGGCTATGGTTTCCACCCCAAGTGACGGACTTCATGTGTCTCACTGTTTTTCTCAGCTATTTCTTCCCAGTTGGTTTTGTTTATGGCCTAGGTGTGGTGCTGTTGCTCTCCTTCCCTTCCTCCTCCTCCATCTCCTCCTCCCCACATCTCCCTCCTCTTCTTGCTCTTGGATACTATAGAGCTTTCCCTTTTGCTTTACCTCAAATTAGTCATCAATCCAGAAGTATGAAAGAAAACACAGCCACATTTCACTCTCCTAAAGGGACACAAGACCTTCTCCCACCCTAAGCCTGGGAAGCCTTCTGGATTTGTTGTTTCATTGTTTGATTCATCTGGACTTTGCCTCTGACTGAAGAGTGGGTTGGAAATCCAGCATTACTGTTTGTGCTAGTATCCACACTGAACTATGTATACTGTTTGTTTTGGTTGTTTGGTTTTTATTTGTTCTTGAGACAGGGTTTCTCTGTGTAGCCCTGGCCATCTTGGAACTTATTCTTTAGGTCAGGATGGCCTCAAACTCAGAGATTCCCCTGCCTCTTCTTTGGAGTGCTGGGATTAAAGGCGTATGTCACCATGATCCAACTATTTATTCTTAGCTCAGACTTTGCATTTATACTTCTTTGCCATTGGGCAGTTAACTTCTCATTGTTCCCGGTGATTTGTTGGCAGGTTCATTCTCTGTGTCAAAATGCCAATGGCTGTTCCTTCTCCAATATTTTGATTTTTTATGTCAGGTTGATTCTTCTATTGTTAAAATAAAAAGGCGTATTGCAAAATGCTGTCTTTTCTCTTCTAATTGCATTGGTCAGTAATTTCAGATCTGTTGTTTCTATTTAGCATTTTAGTACTTAAAATTTTCATGGATTTTCCCAACATATCCTTTCTGAGTTATGGAGGTAGTTGTGTGTCTTCTCTTCTTCCTTTTTAAATTTAAACTTTTTTTCTTGTTTGCAATTTCATGAATGTGTACAATGTACTGTGATCATAATCACCCTGTTACCCTCTCTCTCGTCCCTCTCCCACACCTGGTGACCCCTTTTGTGGGAAAATTGCTAATTAATGTCGAAGTCTACCATTGACCCAGTAACCTTGTGGGGCTTGGCACGTCGGGGGCAGGGGGGCACTCAGGGCTTTGCTTTCTCTGACCTTGTCTAGGGAATTGTAAGCCCCCACATACAACTCTACCTGAGGAATGTCACATAGCCTCCATCAGATTGCAGGATCAGTTTCCTTTCTCTTGATAAAACCTGTTCAGCTAGCGCCTGAGATTCCTGAAATGCTTCCCCATCCTAGTGAGGCATTTCAGTGCCCCAAGACCTTAGCCAATGACCTTTGTCCATCCCGGAAGTTCCTATCCTTAGTCCCCCCAAACCTTGTAAGTCTTGAATCACCCTAAGTAATGCTGATCTGCCTCCTGATAACTGGTCCCGGTATGGTCATTCACCATACATACTCGCAGGGCTTCTGAACCCCCAAACCCCACACCCACTCATCATCTCTGTCCACAAGAGCAGGGAGACCCATACCCTTTATTCTTCCCAACTATCTTCCTCTGATTTCACATCTGTGTGTATGTGTGTGTGTGTGTGTGTGTGTGTGTGTGTGTGTGTGTGTGTGTGTGTGTGTGTGTGGTGTGTGTGTGTGTATGTGTGTGTGTGTGTGTGTGTGTGTGTGCATAACTGCAGCTGCTACATGATCATGATTGCAGCAGCCAGGCCACATCTGGGTGACAGCATTTTGTAACACTCCTCCCACTCCTCCAGCTCTAATGTCTTTCTGTTCCCCGTTGATGTTCTCTGGGCCTTAAAGATGATTATAGAGATGCCCTACTTAGGACTGAGTGTTCAACAGTCATTTATGCTCAACACTTTGACCTGTTATGAGTCTTTGCATTAACAGTACAAAAAAAAAAATCTCTGGCCAAGACTGACAGAAACACTAATCTATATGTATAAACATGAATATTTATAAGTTAGTTTAACAACATGTCATTTAGCAAAACATTAGTAGTAAGTTCCTCCCTAGGACCTGTGACCTCTGCAGCTGTAGACCTTGACCGGGTTCATAGTACCAAGGGTGCTTCCTGGTAAAGGCTTTAAATTGAACCAGGAAGTCGTGGTTATTCACAGAGCAGTCATGCCACTATGGCACCGGTGGGCATTTCTTGCCTGGAAGGTCAGTATTGTAGCATGCAGGGTCCACAGTTAGTTCAGAGCCTTCTATCACTAGAAATGTGAGGTTCTGTCTTTTTTGATCTATAATAAATTTTAACAAATATGATTATTTTACCATTAAATTTTCAAATAAAAAGCCATTTTTACACATTTTGTAATACACATCCTTGTTTTTTATACTACCAACTTCTATTTGTTAATGTATTATTTAAAAACTTTGCTTAAATAATATTGTGAGATCATATTTATCAGGTTTGCTAAAGTGTTTATTTCACCTCTGGGGGAGAAAAAAAGAGTTCACGCTTTTTTTCTTTATTCTCTGGGAAAACTGGGGGTAAGGAAATAATGTTTATCTTTGTTTGAAGATTTTTTTTTATACACAAAGATAACCCATAAAATCATCTATATTAGTATTCTTGGGGGGTATAATAGTTTTCAGTAAATATATGAAGAGATAAGTAAACAAATTCAGTTTACATCCAGCTGCCTCTCTCTAAAACTTTGAAAGATTGCATTTTGGAATATGTCCATTGTCTTCCCTTATTCGTCACTCCCGTGAGCAATTCTCTCTCCCCATTCCGTCAGCACATATTTACAGAGTGGCTGTCCTGTGAGTTGCCTGAGGTCCACGGTGTGGATGATTCCCGGCAGCACAAGCCCTCATTCCCGTGATGCCCCATGCAGAGGAAGCTGTTGCTGAGGTGAACTCTATTCTAAAGCAATGCCATTCACCACTGGATATTAGTAGAACTCTGGGCTCTGTGTTTACAGATTAATTCTTTAGGGATCCATTAGTCACCCTTGGATCTGGAGAATCCAAGTAATTGTGGGCTGCACACACCTACAACAGACGATACTGCCTGTACATTTGTGTCTGCTTCTTGCTTCTGGCAGGTCTGCAGAGTGAAGCCACACAGGCCTGTAGGGTGGGAAGGCTCAGACCTGCCTTGCAGGTATGGCTCACTTCTCTTTCACTCCTGAGCTTTAGACCTCCAGTTTGTAAGGTGAAGTCCCCAACCTTTTTTTGTGGGATAAGTAGACAAAGCATATATGTACACAAATCCACAAAACACGGCTGGCTTCAGAAATAATATTTCCTTTCAGATTTAGTGTCTGTCCAGATACCTGGTTCAGTCTTGGGCTGTGGTGGGGGCTGTGGGATGCAGTTATATCTGGATTGCTTGGAAGCCTCAGCTAGTGCCCTTATTTTCCAGATATACTCAATCCGTTTCCACCCACGCTGCCTAAGTACTTTTTTAGGACTCAAGTGGAACCACATCAGTGAACCTTGGAAGCTCAACCTGTTTAGCTCTCTCAGGCTCCCAAGAAGCTTTTACATCAATTTACTGTGTTGACCACAGAAGCCGTCTTCCATCACTGGTACCCCTGCCCCACCTCTGTGCCTTCAGGCAGTTCTCTGCCTGCTCTTCCCCGTCTCCTGTGAGGCTGCCTCAGAAGTGTTGTCTCCAGCACACTGCATCCCGTCTTGCCTGCAGGATCAAGCCCACCTTCATCCCTACATCCCATGTGCCTAGCACTGAGCTTGTCCTGAACTAGGCACCCAGCCCATGTCTGTGACCCAGTGTTATATGATCACATGTGAATGAGATTTTGCCATTTCAGTTCTCTGAGTATCCAGGGGAAAATGTTCTTTAAAACAAGTTTAGAGAGCCAGGAAGATCAATTCCATCTCTCCCTGTCGAATACGATGAGAAACTATGAATTTCCTAAAAGACCCCAGGGTATGATGCTGTAATTGAGACTTGGAGACTCCTTTCATTATTTTTGTTCCACCAGAAAGGTTTGAACCTTTTGAATATCATTTATTCATATAGTCGTAGCTCTTCTAAAATCAGTTTCCTAACCCCCCGATTGGCCCATACTATTTGAGCATTGTTATGAAGTTCAATCTGCTGTTCTGACTTGTGACCACTTCAGGATCATTAGCATATGCATTATCTTCTCTTTTATCATTTCTTTATGGATAGTCCATTAAAAATCCTCTTGTAGCGGGGAGGGTATAAGGGACTTTTGGGATAGCATTTGAATTGTAAATGAAGAAAATATCTAATAAAAAATTCTTTTAAAAAAACCCTATTGCACCACACCAAAAAAAAAAAAAATCCTCTTGTAGCCTTTTGAGGTATATAATACATTTGGAGTAATTATACTGACCCTGGAGTAATAGAACACCCGGGCTGATTCTTCCTCCTCTGAAACACTGAGCCTCCCCTCTTCCTCAGTTTATCATAGCCTCTGGAAGCCACCATTCTCTCTTCAGTTTCTGCATGATGAACCCTTTTGGACCCGACACAGGATGCAAATCGGTGACATTTGTCTTTTTCTTCTGACATTTCACTTAACAGACCACCCACGTTAGTGCACGTGACAAGATTTCATGGTTTTATTTTGTATGGCTGAGTTGTATTCCATTGTCCATAAATACTTTATTTTCTTTCTTCGTTTGTTCATAGACACCCAGGTTGATTCTACAACCCTGTTAGAAACAGCGTTGCAATCAGTGTAAAAGTGTGCTTTCTGTCTCTTCTATGCAATGATTTTATTGCTTTGGGGGATATACTGGTTTTAGTGGTGGCTCCATATTGCTTTCCTTAGTGGCTACACTAATTTATATTCCTACCCTTGTTTTTAACATTACCTTCAGCATTTATTAGTAGTATTATTATCATCATTAATCCTTTTTCAGGACAGTCATTCTAGCTAGGGTGAGGTGGTATCTAACTATGGTTTTGATTTACCGTTTCCTATTGGTTAGTGGCAGTGAGTGTCACCTCCGACTGCCATTGCCCGATTTATTTGAATGAGTATTTCTAACAGAGCCTGGAGGACAAACTGCTCAACCACTCACTGTGCCTCATGAAACTCAGGAGCAGGTGTACTTGCAAAGCTGTGGGTCCCCACCCTCTCTTCCCTCCCACCCCACATAGCCCCTTCCTTCTTTCTGAACAATGCCAGTGATTTTACAGTTAAACACCCATGCTCCAATGACTGCTTCAGTACCAGGAGAGAAAAGAAGGCCCAGGAAGACTGAGCAGAGACAGGGCTGCTAGGCCAGTGCTTGCTGCCTTTTCCATTGCTCTTGGATTCCGCAACTACCTTGTGTCAATGGCATTGCTGGAGTCCCTCTCCTTGCATAGAAAGCAAAACAGAGGGGAAGGTGGTTGTTTGAAGCTGGATGGGTCAAAGAAAAGCCATCTGTGCATCTTTCTAAGCAATCAGTTTGTTTTTCTTTTCCACATGTTATGAACATTATCACAGAACTATTTTCTTCTTTGTCCAACCTTGTAGAAAACACTGAGTCAGCTGATTGCCCATTCATCTCAAGTATGAGCACTGTAATCTTCCATGCATCTCAGTTTCCCATTTCCGTTCCTTCTGTTGGCTTCTCTGAGATAATGGCATTCATCACGTGTATGGTTGAGAAGCCTTTGTCCAGCAATACTTGGGACCAGGAGGGTTAGAGACTGTAGGCTTTGCATATTTGTGTATTCAAAATCAGAAGCCTTGGGGCCAGGAAGCACATCCACGCCATTATATTTTGTGTGTACATTGTGTAGAGCCTGGGGTTACTTTCCACGGCATTCTTGCTGGGCTTGCCCACCCTGTGAGGTCAGTAGTGGAGCCGTCCACTTATGTATCACCTCAGTGCTCAGAATGACTTGGAGTTCAGATTTTCTGATTAGTGATGCTCAGCCTATATGAACTGTGCAGACATTCTGGAGTGCTTGGGCAGAGCGTGGCATAAGATAAGCACTCAGTGAGTGTTAGAAGCTACTGACCCATAATGGGGCTTGATAAGTCGAGAGGGTGGCTGGAGACATAACTCAGTAGTTAAGAGCACTGGCTGCTCTGCAAGAGGACCCAGATACCACCCTCGGCACCTAAGTCACAGCCATCTGTAACTTCAGTTCCAGGGGATCTGTCACCCTCTTCTGATGTCCTTGGACACTCCACGCATGTGGTGCACAGACATACATGCAGATCAGCACCCATACAAATAAATAAAGTTTAGAGTTGAGAGAAACTAGTACGTGACTTTTCTTTACTTGACACAGACTTGCTGAGTGCTCACAGCAGCCAATCGTGGCCAAATACAAAAAGTACTGAAATAATATCCAAGAAAGCAGTTTGGGCAATGCTTGGTTGACACAGGCAAACATCAGGTTGGCTTTCTCAGCCTGGAGTAGCAGAGTCTGCACCTCTTTGGGGATCTTGTTTCTATATCCAGGAAGATTTCCTCGCCCAAGTCTCATTTCCAACCCCTCAATCAGTCCACAGCCTTTTAAATACAGCTTTGTACAAGGACCCCCAGACCCCACACCCACTCATCAGCTCTGTCCACAACTATCTTCCTCTGATTTCACACCTGTGTGTGTGTGTGTGTGTGTGTGTGTGTGTGTGTGTGTGTGTGGTGTGTGTGTGTGTGTGGTGTGTGTGTGTGTGTGTGGTGTGTGTGTGTGTTTGTGTGTTTGTGTGTGTGTGTGTGGTGTGTGTGTATGTGTGTGTGTGTGTGTGTGTGGTGTGTGTGTGTGTGTGTGTGTGTGTGTGTGTGTGTGGTGTGTGGTGTGTGTGTGTGTGTGTGTGTGTGGTGTGTGTGTGTGTTTGTGTGTTTGTGTGTGTGTGTGTGTGTATGTGTGTGTGTGTGTGGTGTGTGTGTGTGTGTGTGTGTGTGGTGTGTGGTGTGTGTGTGTGTGTGTGTGTGTGTGTGTGTGTGTGTGTGTACGTACCCCTCACTCTGGGTGGGTCACTTGCACTGGGACAGACATTCCCCTAAGTTTCAGGCCCTTAATTTCTGTGTCTCTGTGAACTCCCAGGTTGGCTGTGCCTACAGCCTGGGGTCTACTAGATGATGTACTCATTAATATGGACTCAGAATGGCCCTTCATTATTGGCAGCCAGGGAGAGTAAGTGAGGTAAACGGGTCTCATACCTGCCCAGTGCAGCTGTGAGAAAGTTAATCAGGGCTCTGACCCACCCACCAGGCCTTCTCCAGGAAGTGATGTCAGTGCCTGTAGCAGCAGGATGTCAAGTGGTCGGCTGTTGGTGACTGCTTGAGAGATACATTGTGGTAGTAGTGGCAGCAGCTGCCAGCAGTTATGGGGTATCCTGCTCCGCATGCGTGGATGTCCTCCCACTGTACCTGGTAAGTGAATGTCATAACCAGTTGCCATTTTGCACATAAGGAAATGAGAGCTCAGAGGTGTTGTTGGCTTAAAGTCACAAACCACTAAATGCTGGAACAGATATTGAAACCATATTGACCTGGTGCTAAGTCCTCCTCCTTTTTACAGCTTCCCTGTCAAATAGTCACATCCCAGCCTCTGGGTGGGCAGAACTGAATTACCACACTGCCTGTATCCTGAACGCTTGGTAGCTTTTCATTTTCTTAATAATAATTTAAAACCATCCCCCGAAAGCAGTTAATATCGTTCACGGCCCTGCTGCTCAAGGCTTTTCTGCCTGTGTGGTGGAGCACAGCATTAACTGTAATTAATGGCACTGCAGGCACAGCCAGGCTGCGAACTTCTCGGCTTGCTGAGTTGGGTGTTGTCCAGAGCGTCCCTGGTCAGAGCTGGGGTTTGCTTGTCTTGACTGTTTTCTGAAATCAAATTGAAAACATGACGGAAATGCAAGCTCGGCAGTCAAAGGGAGCAGAGACCAGGGGAGCTTCACTGGCCTGGGCTGTGTGCATCCAGCAGAATCTCTGGCTTCCTTTTAGTAGGATGGGGATAATGGGTAGATGCTTCGAGAGGAGACAGCTCAATGATTAAGAGCATGGGTTGCTCTCAGAGGACCCCAGTTTGGTTCTCAGCATCCTCTTACACACACACACACACACACACACACACACACACACACACACACACACACACACATCTTAGAAAAGAAGGCAGTCTCATCTGATGGTTGTTGGTGTGGACTTAAAGCGTAAAGCTCAGTGCTTGGCTTGTATTAGCTGCACAGTGCTTGTCCTCCTCCTCTCCGTCAAAGCCTTCGCTGTGGCACACCATAGATCCATATCTATCTGGAGATGCTTTTTGGATATGCACTCCAGACCACATCAGTCTCCTACCCTGACACCATAATTGATCACAGGTGTCTGTAGTGCACTCTGGGGAGAGCAGCTGCTGCCCTCCATGGATGGGGTGGACCCCACAGTCCCCAAGGTGCCTTCTGTGTCCCAGTTGGTGCCTGTCACATATTGCTGTTGTCAGCTCCATACTTGTTCATGAGAGACGACCCAGGGTAGCTGGATGGTTAGAGGTAGCAAACACATTTAGAATTATTTCATATTTATATGCCCTTTGTTGTCATAGACAGACACCATCTTATGAATTAAGGCTCTCTCCTGTAAGGGTGTCTCCATCACAGCTCTTATCTCTCCTGACCTGGGTTAAATTATGGCTTTAACTTTTAAAATGAAATTTTCTTTAGCTAGCCAGAGATTTATCCCCTAGCTATGCAAGGCCCTGGCCCCGACTCCTTCTTCATAATCATTATGCTGAGAGCACATTAAATTGGGAAATGTGATTGCTTTGAAATGTCCTGATTTACATAGTATCTTTTTCCTTTCAAGAATGCTACAGACATTCATGAATTGTGGCCCTGCACCTCAGGACCACATTTTCATATCACTCTCTGCCCATGGGGAATTTCCCTCTGAGTTCTGAAAAAGATTGTCACAGTATTGCCTGTAAGAAGTTTGAGAGCCAAGATGTTCCATTTTCCTCTACTTTCAAAAGGCAATTTACTTAGCAGGCCCTGGGTAGTGCTCTTCTTTAGAGGGTTTGAGGTGGGGCTCTGTGGGAAAATGGTCAAACATCATGTTAATATAGTAAATTTGGTTTGGGGAAAATTATAGGACTTAACTGATAGAACCGACTTGAAAAATCATTAATCAGTTTATCTCCTGGCTGGAGAGATGGTTCAGTGGTTAAGAGCATTTATTCACTGTTCTTGCAAAGGATTCAGACTCAGTTTCTAACATCCACATTAGCAGCTTATGAACAGCGATTATCCCAGTTCCAAGGTTCCAGTTCCCTCTTCAGGCTTCAGTGGGCACCGAACATAGTCCATGTAATAAAGACAAGCATAGACACATGTAAAAATAAATAAAAGGTTTTTTAATACCTCTATTATGCTTAATAAATTACAATGGTCCCCTAAGCCTTACCAATGAAATCTTGGAAAGGGAAGAGGCAAAGCCAGTCCCCTGCTTAGGAACTGGACAGACTAACAGACAGTGACCAGGGCCTTCCACTGGATTCTCACTCCAGGCCTGGCTTGTCATTTAGGGCTGGCATTTCTAGCCAGGGGAGTATCTTTACAGAAATCACTCTGATGTAACCTTAGACACCATTTTCAAGCACATACCAACTCATGCCAAAGCTGGGAGGTGATTCTTAAGATGGTCTCGCCTTTCCCTGATAGGTGATAGCAGGGGCTAAGGGCAGTAAAATTCTCCTCTCATGGGTGAAAAAACAGACTGCACAGTGTGGCAAAACATGGTCTTGTTTTGCAAATGATGGGGCAGGGAGTGGGCAGTAAATAGCTTGCCTGCTCTTAAAGGAGACCCTAGATTCAAACCAACCTAGTTCAAGGCTGGCCAGGACCCATGGCTATCTCCAGTCTTGCCCCAGCATTCACAAAAGCAGAACAAAATGGCTTCCTTTCTTCTGTTGAAACGAGACAGACCAACAGAAGCCTGAGTGGCTCAGCCTATCTTGCTGTGTGCACAAGTCTGATGAATCCCAAAGAAAAAAAGTCAGTATCGAATGAAGATAATCTTTGAGGATATGAAAAATAGTCAATTGCCTAGACATGAGAGCCATGGCATAGGAAGAGGCAGGAAGACAGTCAGTCCCAAGGCAGCCAATCCTCAGGTCTTTAGTGTCTGCCTCCTGCTCCATGCCAGGTGCTGTGTTCAGCATCCCACACAGAGACCAATATCCTCCCTGTATCAGTGCATCCCAGTTCCCAGGTGAGAATTTGGGGTCATGAGTGGGATAAGGGCCATGAGAGGTTCTGGCTCCACACCAGTCAACTAGGCGGCTTTCCTGTCCCTCTTAGAGCTGTCTGACAGAAATATACTCCATCTGAGGATATAAGGAAACACACATGCTCATGCACACACTTGCACACATACATGCACACTATACACACACACACACACACACACACACACACGCACCCCCCCCACACACACACATGTTCATCCAAGGACATGTGGGCCTTAAGGGACAGTTTCTGAATTATTTAAGGGTGAAGTTGGTGGTCACAATGACTGGAAGAAGATGACATGGAATCAGTTGATGGATGGGGTCTCAGAGAGGGCTTAGGAGATGCTCAGTGGCTGCTCTTCCAGAGAATCCCAGTTAGGTTCCCAGTACCCTTGCTGAGTGAGTGGTTCAATACAGCCTAAAACCCCAGCTCCTCTTCTGACTTCTGTGGGTGCTGCACCTGTGACATACATGTGTGCATGCGTGCACACACACACGTGTAAGCACATAAATTAAAATTTTCTAAAAACAAAGGAAGGAAGGAAGCAAGGAAGCAAGGAAGGAAGGAAGCATGCCTTGGTACCACATTCTGGTACTCTCCAGAGGCTCCCTACCAAAAGCAGACCACCCAGCAAACATTGGCTCTCCCAAAGATCAGCTTTTCCTAAAGCTGAAATGCATCATGGGGTCAGAAGGAAAGCTGAAGGACTCCCCAGATTCTTATTCTTTTGAAGTGAACCCTACTTTACTCCATGGAGGATTCTCACATTGTGATGCAAAAAGATGCGTTCAGTTTTGATTGCCATAGCAGCATGCCTGAAGCTCAATACTTTATAAAGAAAAAGAGGTTTATTTGGCCTACGGTGTTAGAGGCCAAAAATCCAAATCACATGGCATTGCTGTGTCAGAGATCCCACCAACATGTCACATCACCATACATGCCATCAGGTGGGAATGTGGGGAAAAGGGAGGCATCCTGCGTGAGACAGAAAGTCAGACGAGAGGAAGGAGCTGGTCTTGCTCTTTTATGACAACCTGTGCTGAAAAAAATAACCCAAGTCCCCTGGAAAGTATCTGAACTCCCTTCCAAAGACAGTGCTTCCAGATGACTGACCTTCTCCTGAAGTTCCATTTCTTAAAGGCTCCTCAAATCCCAGCATCACCACTGGGGACCAAGCTGGCAACACATGAACTCAGACCATTGGTAGATAACAGTGACCCAAGGCACACTTGCCAAACAGGGGTAAAATCTGTGGGAGAAAGTCCATTTGTTCTCAGTTTCTAGTATCAGGCTCACTGGACTTTCCTGCTATGGGCATGCTTTCCCTTTCTTCCCATGGAGGACATCCCTCCCCAGTGCACACACAACAAAGAGCCTCCCTATACCATTGTATATGTGTGTGTGGGGGGGTGAGTCTCTCTGGGGTTCCCATGCTATGGGTCCCAGATGTGGTCATACCTTATGCTGAGTTATTATGGCTTCTTGCCCTCTGAGGCCTGCTGCACCAGACTTGAGCTTTCCAAGATCAGGAATGCAAGAACAATGACTCCTGTCTAGTCAGGACCTGGAACATAGAGTACTTGACTGTTGATGGACTGATATCCATTTGCTTTAGTCAATCTCAACAAAAGGCGCTAGGGCAGGGCATCGTCTCTGTCCCAAATATTTCAAAGCAAACCCCACCTCTGGCCACTGGTGGAGCACAGATGTCTTCCTGCATCCAACCATGTTGATGGAGATGAACCTGTGTTCTCATCTCCATGGAGACACAATCTCTGCAGCACAAATTCCTTATTTGATTTAGCCACTTTCATTCTTTAATCCCCTTTTCTTGGCAGAAAATGATTCTTAAAAAGTCAGGTCAGCAAAGTTGATTTGGAGAATCAGACTCTGTTCTGAATCCTAATGAACAGAATTGCAGTGTTTTTAGGCAACTCCGTGGAGGCTCTGGAGCCAGAAAGTCTAGCCCACATGTCCCTAGGGTAAGAAGCCAGGCCTGCCCACAGAGCAGTCACCATTGGCAACAGAGGCCCCTGTGAACATAGACATGAGAAGGTACCCTAGTTAGGATTATTACTGTGCTGAAACACCCCAATAGGAGGAAAGGGTTTATTTGGCTTATACTTACACATCACTGTTCATCATCGAAGGAAGTCAGAACAGAAACTCAGACAGGGCAGGAGCTGATACAGAAGCCATGGAGGGGTTCTGCTTACTGCCTTGCTCCCCAAGACTTGTTCAGCCTGATTTTTTATAGAACTCAGAACCACTTGCCCAGGGGTGGTATCACCCACTGTGGGCTGTGCCCTCCTCATCAATCATTAATTAAGAAGCTTGCCTACAGCTCAGTCTATGAAGGTGTTTTCTCAACTGAGATTCCCTCCTCTCTGATGATTCTAGCTTGGGTCAAGTTGACATGAACCTAGCCAGGATTGGGGAGGGAGACAGATTTCCACTCTCTACTGGCCTTGCTGCCTTTGTCTGTGATGGAAGGTCTCCCTACTGAATCCTCTAAGTCATCATGCCTCCTTCCCTACATGTGCCACAGACAGACAGACAGACAGACAGACAGACACACACACACACACACACCCTGGGAGAAAGGTGCTAGGACTCAGTCTCTATTTAAAAGGAACTCATGGAGTAAGGCTGAGAGCATCTTGGAGAGAGCTGCTTGCAAGCTTAGCCTCTGGAAACTTGTATTTTAAGAATGTCCCCTCCATTCCATTTCTAGAGCTAATTGGGGGGTTCTCTATGCCTCAGTTTACACATAATAATACAGTGTGAGCGGCACACTGCTTTCTATCTGGCAGTCTAGAACAGAGGGTGGTTGTGGAAACTAAAGGGGGCTGGGGAGGGAGGATAGCCCACATCTGGCCAGAGTTTCTCCTATGCTCTGGGCAGGCAGATGCGGGAGAGCTGCCAGATGCTTTCCACTCAGCCCCGAGTGGGCATCTAAGCCACTGACCCCACTCAATGGGGGGTGGGGTGAACAAGGGGCAGCCCCCAACCGGGGACCCCTGGGGGTGACACTCTGTAGCCCCGGGGTTATAGGAGATAGGGCTGAGGGAGAGAGGTTCCCACGCAGGCAAGAGTCCTTAGTCTGGGCCTTGACTGGAGCATAGGAAGGCCTTCCATTGGGAGATTAGAAACGGCTCATTAGGAGAAAGCCTATCCCATCGTCCACACGCAGTGGGCCTTGATGAACAGAGACTGGGTTTTAGAGCTTTATTGTAGAAAGGCAGGGAGAAAGAGAAAAGGTAAGACAGAGAGAGAGAGAGAGAGAGAGAGAGAGAGAGAGAGAGAGAGAGAGAGCACGGCCATGGCCAAGAGGAGAGAAGGGGGAAAGAGAGAGAGAAGAAAGGCTAGAGAGTAAGAAAGAGAGAGTAAGAGGGGAGAATGAGGAAAGCAAGAGGAGAGGAGAGAGGAAAGTAAGGGGAGTAAGAGAATGAGGTGGGGCCAAGCAGCCCCTCTTACAGTAGGCTATTATCTTTACTGTTGCTAGGTAGCTGGGAGGAGTCTATCCTGAAGGTCAGAAGCTTGGGACATTGTCTGTGTGACTGCTAGCCACACTTTTCCTGTGGGGGATGAGGGGGCAGTAACTTCAACAGGAGCCAGAGTTCCAGGAGATATGAGGGAACTCCTTCCATCCCATGTAGATGAATTATCACCACCAGGTCCCAGGGTTCCACACCTCAGCCCAACTGGAGACCAAACTGTCTGTGTATAGCCCATTGCCCCACAGGTGGTATGCAGCACAGGATGACTTTGTGTCCAGCACTCAGCACAAGTCCCCAGGAACGGAGTCTCTAATGAGTCTCATGTGACATGTTAAAATATCAGGACTGTGTGCTGGCTTGGCAGTCAAGAGCACTTACTACTCTTGACCGAAGATCCAGGTTTGGCAGCCAGAACCCGCATGGCAGCTCACAACTGTAACTCTAGTTCTAGGAGATCCAAAAATCCTCTTTTGGCCTCCTTGGGTACTACTTGCACATGGTGCACTTACATATCGGCAAAATACACATCAAATACAAACAAAATATAATTCCGTGAAAATGGAGCACACCCTAGGTGGCTCCACCAGGAGAGCTTTGGGGAAGCCCATGCATGATAGGACTTGGCTATGGGCTCCTTTCCTTTCTGTTACTATGATTTTGGTCCTTGACAGTGACAAGCCACAGCCAAGCACACATGTCATCCCTAGTCCTGAGTCCTCCTGCCATGGCCTTGGCGACCTCAAACTCAGGTCTCATTTTCTTGCCCTGCTCTGGTGTTTTATTTCCCAGAACCCTGGAGACAGTGATCAGGGCTTGCCCAGAACACATGTGGATCTTGCCACCATACATTGCTCAAGCAGGACTATTCTATACTGCCAACCACAGGGAAGAAGAGGAGTTGTCCACTCCAAAAACAGATGACTATGCTCCTTCATTCAGGAATAGCAAGACCCATGACCCCAAATTTGACCTGAGATAAGAAGTAAAGGAAGAGATGTCAATGGGACTCAGGAAAGCAGAAAGGGAGGCTGAAGGGATGAGACCCTGTGTTGTGTCTCCAAAGTACCAGGCCTCCTCCCTCTCTCTTCCCCATTCCTTTTCTTCTCATCTCATGGGTCAGGGTTGAAGCCATGAGTCTTGATATTTCTGCATGAAGAAGTATAGTCACCTATTTGGGAGGGTCAACCCCTCTTCCTCCCTGTGGCTGACAGTACAGAATATTACTGTTGGAGCAATGTATGGTGGTGAGATCCACACTGGTTCTAGGGCCAGATCCTAACAGACACTGAGATAACCTTGTTGTCTTTTATTTAGAGGCAAAAACAAACACACAAACAAATGATTTTGACTGTCATGAGCTAATGACAGCTCTGAGTAAGTTGCACCCAGGCTGCCAGGATCTATGTGGATTATGCTGACTTCCAGGGTGGGGTGGAATGGAGGTGATCGGAACCCAGAGGAAGGAGCTCAGGAGTCTGCCTCTGACTCAGTTCCACAAGAGTGCAGGCGTGGAGGTACAAAGTGAGAGGAGGATTCTGAGCACGTCCACGATCTCCAGAAGGGTCATTTAGGAAGATCCCTCGGTGGCCAAAGGAAGAATTAATTAGGCAGGGGAGGCAGAAGAGGCCAGAGAGGACAGGCTTCACATCAGAAATTCACTTCTGTCTCATCAGCATGAACCACCAGTGAGCCCTCTTGAGAACCCCTGTGCCTTGAGGAAGCGCAGAGAAAGTCTGGCCCTGCCCTTGAAGGGGTTTCTGCTCGTCAGTGGGGCCTCACAGCGAATGCAGGAAGGTAACAGAACTATATCCCAAACCCTGGTGCTGAAGAAGCAACTGAGCCACACACAGGCCTGACCCCAGCAGGAGTAGGAAGGGGTTCTTGGAGCCGAGTTGGTGCCTTCACACACAACTCTTCCCTTCCCCACATTGGTTGTCTCAGGGGAGATTAATGTAACAACTCAAGACCATTTTACAGGTGACATCAAGGGTTCTCAGGTGACCTAGAATAAGAGTGTGAGGTTGATCTCTATGCCCTACCCACCCAGAAATCCTGAGAGAACCATAGTGTGTCCAAGGGGATGAAAGAAAAGAGGCACCCCACCCCCAGGATCATGCTTTGGGTAGGATGCTGAAGAGGAATAAGAAGCCTATCACATACGACAAGCCATTCTGTTTGTGTCCAGCCTAAGTCCATAAAATGGGTACAGAGCCATGGGTCATTCCTGTGAGACCCTGGACATCTATCCTGATCCACAACTACCCAAGGGTTGGTATGCATCGACACATTCAATTACTATGCAGATACCACCCCCACCTGAGAAGGAAGCTGAGGTTCCCCAAGGCAGGGATGGGGCTGGGGGTCCGAGGGAGACACCCAGGTGCATATAGCTCTGAGGCCTCCATCAGAAATCTCAACATTAAAGGCTTCTGTGTTCTCTGCTCTGCGTGGTACGAGGGAGAGTGCTGAGAAATCCAGAAGGCCATTTATCTCAGTGGGCTTGCAGAGGCTTAGTCCCCGTCCTGTCCACTGCAACCTGTTTCAGAATCCCAAGACTAATTCCGGGATAGGATGCCTGAAACCAGGATTCCATCTCTTCTGGTGGTGGTTGCCACTTCTATCATGCCTGTTGGGTGGCTCTGGTTTTATGTCTCCATGAAATTTAATTTCCCCAGTGTGAAAGCTTCTCTTGCCACGAGGTTTCCAGGGTTTATTCTCTTCATAAAGAAAGGCCATTTGTTGGGTTCTACGACACAAAAGCTGTAGAACCTGAATACTAACAAGGCCCCTGCTTCCCTGGCGCTGAGGCTTTGGGTTGGTAACCTGAGTAGGCAGACAGTGGACCACTTGTGTTCTTCTCCCAACTCTTAAGGTCTGTGGTGTCGTGCACTCCCAGAATAAATGAGCAGTTTGCCTCATGATATTGTGCCACTTCATTGCCCTCCTTCAGGCAAGCGCTGCTGCAGACTTGGAGAATTATCAGAGCCTGTCAGGGAAGGGCCACAGACATGTTCTGGGGTATTGGCCAGGCTTTGCTCTTTCTGTTGCCAAGAGCTGGCTGGGCTCCACTGTGCCTCAGTTTCCAGCTCTGTAAGTGAGGGTGATGGCTGAGCCTATAGAGCCAGCATGGGGCTTAAGAGAGAGAGTGCATAAATGTCACTTGTCACAGTGCTCTGTGCACCATTGGACAGTCAGTGAGAGCTAACAGCTGTGCCTGTGTCAGGGGGGTTGGAGGTGTCACCCCATCCAGTCTTAAGTGCGAGACTTGGGTCCTCATTTCATAGATGAAGAAACATGGGCTTGGAGCAGTGGCAGTTCTTACCCAAGGTTGTTCAGCTTGTTAGAGACAGAAACAGGGTGATATGTCCCCACAGCCACTGCAGAGAATTCTATATCTGCTCCAGAGTGAGGGCCCAGCTCTGTCGGCTAGCAGAAGGAAGTTTTCTATCGACCAATTCTGTGTGGCTTATAGCTCTCACCATGTCAGACAGCAGATTTCAGATGACCCTGTGCATTGGTCTGCCAATGGGTCCACCATGTTAGTTCCCCAGACCTGCCATGATAAGTGACCCTAAACTCTGTGGCTTAATGCAGCAGAACTCCATTCTCTCCGGTGCACCCTGCCTTAGCCAGGGATCCTGTTGCTGTGGTGAATCACCACTATCAGAGCGACTTGGGAAGGGAAAGGTTTATTTGGCTCACACCTCCACATTCACTGAAGGAAGTCAGCGCAGGAATCCAAGCAGGGCAAGAACCTGGAGGCAGGAGCTGATGCAGAAGCCATGGAAGGGTGCTGCTTACTGCCTTGCTCCCCATGGCTTACTCAGCCTGCTTTCTTATAGAACCCAAGACCACCAGCCCAAGGATGGCCCCACCCACAATGGGCTGGGCCCTCCTCCATCAATCACTAATTAAGAAAATATGCTACAGGCCTTATATGGAGGCATTTTCTCAAATGAGGTTCCCAGTGACTATACCCTGTTGAGATAGGGTTGACATAGGCCCCTACACAGTCTTCTCCCCTTGAATCTTCGAGCTCCTTTGACTCCCTCCAACTCCATACTGCCTCTCCTTCCCCGGTGTGTTGGCCTTTGTCTCTGTATGTAATAAAATCATGGCTCCTGGACTTTAATACCCACCCAGGTGATGCACAGTGATCTCACCTCAAGGTCTTTGACCTAATTACACCTGCCGTGCCCATCCTTCCAAATGATGTACCATTTGTAGCAGACTGAGATATGGGCATGCATCTCAGGGGCCGCCCTCCTCCTGTCCAGGGATGCATGCACACTGTCTGACTCTCTTATGGAGGAGGAAGGTTTTCACAGGGATCAATGCTGGAGCCCACGGGGTAGGACCCTTCCCTTATACACTTAGCATTGTCCTCCCTGTGTGGAGAACAGCCTGTAGCCTGGACTTCAAGCCAGCACGTAGCACATGAGCATGTGCTCAGTCCACACTTTCTGAGGAGCAGAAAGGACCAGCCTCCTGAGTAACACATTATATATTATTCATCTCCTGAGAGCATAGTGCTTAATGCACTGTGTGTCCTTGGGAAAAGCACATGATTTCTCTGTGCCTTAGTCTCCTCTAAAAGATGAAGATCCAGTAGACTCTACCTCACAGGCAATCAATCAAACAATCAGGCAAACAAGGACCCTGATACTTTGTGCAGAGCAAATGGAAGTGAGAGTTAGTCTATGCGACCTCCCAAAGGGAGCAGCAGACGGACCAGGTTGATCATGTCATAGTGAGCTATTCCTGGAGAGCAGGGTGGACAGGGAGGGGCTAAATGTTGCCTGAGAACCTGAGGGGGAGATGGGGTAAAAGATCTTCTTTGTTATGGAGGATCTAGGATGGATAGAGAAGTTAATGGCTTTGGAGGTAGGAACTGGAGAGCAGAGAAAGGAAGGCTGACGGCCCGGGAGGGTTTTGTCTGCTCCGCTGAGTGTGCATAATGCAGTAAGGATGCCTTTCTGCTAGGAATCTTCCAGGAGGTTGGGTGTTCAGAGCAGGGCAGTGCTGGTTCTGGCAGAGGAGGGGGTAGGAGATCTGTTGAAAACGTCAGGGTGGAGCTCTCTGTCTTCTTCCAGCCCACCCTGTCCTCCATTCGCTCTGCCCCCACACCCTGCTCTGTGACAGGCTAGGAGGTGGCTCATCAGATACCTAACTGTTCACTGCCTGTTCCTAAAGGCCTGCCTGCCTTGTGGCATTTGGCTAAGAGCAGATCTGGAAATTTGTCTGTGATGAGGAAGTCAGAAGTAGGGAAACCTCGGGAGATGGAGGCAGGTGTTGGCAGGTGCTGAAGATCATATCACAGGATTCCTTGCTTCTAGGTGAAAAGCTTGGACTTCATTGCTGGTCCCACATTGTTAGGGTGAAGCCAAGGGCATTAGTACATCTCCAGGAACTGGGTGCTCTAATTAAGCCAATGAATCCTGACTCAGAGCCCAGCGTCCGTACTCAGAGCATGTTGGTGAGTGGAGAAATGGAAGGTTCCTTCCTGCAGGCCACGGCTCACCATCAGGGGATTTAGCTATGGACGCCAAGTTCTGGAGGCCTCTGAATTCTACCAATCTTCCAGGAAGAGAGAGGCTGGCTCAGGGCAGCGGGCTATCTACCTGTCTGAAAATCTCAGTAGAAGCCAAGACAGAAATCCCAAGCCTCTAAGTCCATGCCCCAGCCCTGGGGCCAAGGTGAAGTGGTCTCCTCAGCTCAACTCATTCCACCGTACTGCCCAAGCTGGCTCAATATTTAAGACATTCCCTAATTATCAGCCTTCCCACTGGCCTCCCTGTCTCCAGCCTTACCTCCAGCCCTGACTTCTGTACACTGCCTCCAGAGACATCTGTCCAAACCCTAATCTTGATCCCACCATTTGACCACTTAAAAGCTTCAAGGGTCCCCTGTCACCATGAGTCAAGGTTCCACGTTCAGTGTGTTCACTCTACCCCGCCCTCTGCTCCAGGCCCTCCTCTCCTTTGCCTCCTCTAAGCCAAACCCAACAACCTTCTAAAGCAGCCCAGACTTTTCCAAGCTGCACTTCTGGCAGAAGCACGGTCCTCTCCTCAGAGCCTCC
Organism: Mus musculus; assembly: GCF_000001635.26. Classification (NCBI taxonomy): domain Eukaryota; kingdom Metazoa; phylum Chordata; class Mammalia; order Rodentia; family Muridae; genus Mus; species Mus musculus. The sequence goes on from NC_000077.6 coordinate 32,052,398, forward strand.
TGCCACCCCAGCTGGAGCTTTCTGCAAAGTCCCCCACATGGACACATCCCAGCCCCAGATTAGTTCCCTGCGCTGATAGCCTTGGTCACAGAGCAATCCCTACTAAAATTCAGGAAAGGGATGAAGGCTTTCAGACGACATGACCTCCATCTACCCTGACACAGCTAGCCTGTTAACTGTACATATGGGCAGGCTACTCCCCAGCCTCTACTCAGCACTCAGCATTCATAAAGCCTTCCTTGGCCCAGATCTTCACAGAGAGCTCTTCTCCCTGCCTACACTTAGGGAGGCAGGGGCTTCAGACATCCCGAGGCCTGGACTCTACCCCAAAGATTCTGTTGTCATATCACCCAGGTGGAGCCAGAAGGGCGGAATTGTTGAAAATGTCATCCACACGATAATAACATATCTAGCCAGCTTGAGATCCAAATCTAAACAACTTATAGGAGTCAGTCTTGCCAAGGGTGTAAGACTGAAAATGATGCTCATGTCTTGGGCCCATTTTCCCATTGTCCTTTAAATTGAAATCCACAGGAGGGGGGAACCTAGATGCCAGCATCCGAAGGCCTGTCAGATGCTTCTGATAGTAGTCTTGAAACCACTGTGCCTAAAGGAGACGCCCATCCTCAGCCCTTCCTCCCTCTTCTTTTCCTAGTGACATTTTCGGAAGGCTTCTCTGTCACACAGTCAGCCTTGATGACCTAGGTAAATCAAGCCCTGCTCCTCTCAGAAAGGGAGGAGATCCCTGGTCTTCTCTGTCACACAGTCAGCCTTGCTTCTCTGTCACACAGTCAGCCTTGATGACCTAGGTAAATCAAGCCCTGTTCCTCTCAGAAAGAATAGGAAATCCCTGGTCTGTCTGTCTGGGGGACCTGCCCCCAGTGCCCACCCTAAATGGATGTTGCCTGGTCCGTGCCTGTGTTTAGATATCTCGCCCTATTGCTAGTTTTGTCAAAAGGCTGGGGCTCTGCTCAGTCAGAGGCTGGGTCATGTGGTCACTGGGATGGGCTTTCCCAGAAGCCCCTTGAGCTGACTGAGAATGCTGGTGGAGGGAAGGTGTGGCTTCGGATCTCTGCTTCTTCTTTTGCATGTATGGGGTCTACAGCCACTTCATTGCCACTAATGGGGCCATGACAGTTTGCATTCTGGCATAGTGGGCTGCCCACTAGGGTGGGAGGGAGGCTAGCAGAATATTAAAGCTCTCTGATAGAGTCACCAAATACAGGAATGGCTCCCACTCCTGAGGCAAGGTGTTCCCTCAGCACTGGCATTTAAAACTTGAGGTAAAATTAGTCACATTAAAATGAACTATTCAGTAGCATTTACAATATTTACAGTGCTTTGTGGCCATCATCCTTGTCTAATTTCAAACATTTTCATCACGCAGAGGGAACCTGGTACCTATTATCAGTCATTCTCTGTTGTTCCCAACCCTGAGCGCCTGGCAACTGCCAGTGTGTTTTCTATCGCTACCATTTAATGTACTCCAGATATTTCATAATGGCCTTTTAGATCTGACTTCTTTTATTCAGTGTAATGATTTTGAGGTCTATCTACATCTGTCACACATATTTCATCCCTCTCATGACTGAATGATATTATGTGGATACACACCGTCTATCAAGATCAGTAGGTGACTGTATGCACGAACCACTAGTGAATACCAAACTCCTCACCTGTGCAATCGTATTTGCATATGACCTTTGTACATCTTCCTGTGTGTTAGCACTCCTCTGGAGTTCTTAGACTATCTAGTACACTATAAATCCATGTAAGGAAATGCTATATTGTCTTATATGGGGAACATGACAAGAAAAGGCCGAAATGTGGTCAGTATAGAAAGTTTTGCTTTTCTACAATTGTGGTATGGGACACATGCCAGGTGGGTATCAGGTGTCCAAACAGAGGCAAAGCCAGCAACTGATGCCTGACATTTCACTCCGGTGGTAGGGACAGGAGTGTAGTGTCCAAGGAAGGCAGGAAGTCCTGTGTCTTAGGGATTCATTGCTGTGAAGAGATACCATGCCCGAGGCATCTCTTATGAAGGGAAACTTTTAACTGGGGCTGGCTTACAGTTTCAGAGGTTCCGTCTGTTATCATCATGGCAGGAAGCATAGCCGAATGTAGGCAGACATGGTGCTGGAGTTGCAGAGAGTTCTACATCTTGATTAGAAGGCAAACAGGAGAGACTGTCTTCTGCAGACAGCTAGGAAGAGTCTTCCTTTTGCACTGGGAGGAGCTCGAGCATAGGATTGCAAAGCCCACCCCACAGTAACACTTCCTCTAAAAAGACCACACTGACTCCAAGTAGGCCACTTTCAATGGACCAAGCACATTCAAAGCACCACACCCTAGGTACAATGACTTAATCCTCCCCTCCATCCCCAGGAAGAGGGAGGGAGGGGGAATCACGTGTAGAACTAAGAAAGAACTTTCTAGATTTTCCTGCAGGAGGGAGAAACTGAGGCTCCTGGGTACAAGTTTTCTAAGGATCATACTACATTTTAGTTACTGACAACACAACAGCTGGCCTGTTGGCTCCCAGTGCTGGGGGCTGCCTGAATGGCCTAAATGTACCAACCGACCATGTGACTCTCAGTTCTGTCTTCTTCTAGGTCACCATTCTTGTCAGCCTGGCCCTTGCCTTCCTTGCTTGCATTGTGTTCCTGGTGGTTTACAAAGCCTTTACCTATGACCACAGCTGTCCTGAAGGATTTGTCTACAAGGTAAGGGGCTTGGGGCAAGCAGATAGCCCTAGGTGACAGTCAATAATCAGAGGGATTATAGATGCCTTCTCATCCCTGCTGGCCATATTCGGGTCTGTCGATCTTCTCATGAAATGTCTGAAACTCAGCTCGTGTTAGAAAGAGAGTTATCATGTCTTCCTGAAGGACCAGTCTCAGGCAGGCACTAGGGTTGCAATCGCAAGGTCAGGAAGTAGGCCAGCTCCAAACTGCACATGAGCAGTGATAGAAGCTCGCTGATGCTTAATGTTGACTTGCTAATCTTCGGAAGGCTTTGATTCACATGGATTATCTCCCTGGATAACTGACCAATTCTTTTCATCAGAGTGTCCCTAAAGAGACAGGAAGATAGAACAGAGCTTCTGGGGTTTTCTCCCAGCCTATGTCCAGACCCCTCCCCCTCTGGGTCCCTTTCTTCTGAACCATCGCTTTAGTTGCCTTCCTTTCGTAAAAGATTTGGGTGACTTGGAGGTTATCTTATTCCTTTGGAGAATTATGTATGCCCAAACAGTCAAATAATTGAGTAAATAATAATAATAATAATAATAATAATAATAATAATAATAATAATAATAAGCCTGTTGGGTAATGAGAATCTCAATACATGTTAGCTGCAATAAAATTAGCTGATTTAAATCCAAAATAGGTGATAATGTTAATTTTTATAATCACCATTTGCTGAGTATTTTTTGGTCAGGCTATTTACTAGAAATTTCCATAAACATTATCTCTACTAAACCACACAACCATTCTGAAAAAAAATGGATTTTTTTTGCCCCCATTTTCCATAAGAAGTAACAGAAATTCAAGTATTTAGTTAAGAGGATTTCCCAAAGTGGGGATCAAAGTGGTCGGATGTTCCAAAGTGGGGATCAAATAGGGGGTGTTCTGACTTAAGAGTACTTGTTGGGTGGTGCTGGCACATGCTCCATGGGGTGACACTCTTAATGGATAAAAATTGAGGTTCTGAAAGAATGGAGACAGCTGAATAAACCATGCTTTGTCTGCACAAGGGGAGTCTGTAGAAACCCAACAGCGGAAAAGACTCTGCCGCCTGGGACAGACGTCCCTGAAAGAAAGAGGCAAAGAAAGAGGTTCTACCTGTGTGTGAGGAGAAAGGGCTTTGCTTAGTTTTTCCAGAAGGAAATTCCAAAAACATGAAAATTTAAAATACCAAATATGGATACTCAGCGGGGTGGAAGGAAAACGGGATGGGTGCAACATTCGTCCAGAATTAGCTCGTTATATAGCTTTCTTTAAATATGTAAATTTCTACCTTATTTGATAAGTAAGAAAAGGTAAACTCTGGAAGCAAGCTAAACAGAAAACCCAGATCAACTGGAGAAACTGGAGTGCAGTCTGTAGCCTAGAGCCACCAGAAGTTGAAAGTGCCTTTTAAATGCATCCAACCTATGGGATGTCAGAGCTAAGCTTAGCGCAGCCTGAGTCAGAACTTTCTATGGGGCCTGCAATTGGCCAAACCCACCCGGACCAAAGCCTGATATGTGACATTACATGCTTTAACAAGGTAGGGCATGGTGGTGTGTGCCTTTCAACCCAGCACTTGAGAGGCCGAGGCAGGTGGATCTCTGTGAACTTGAGACCAGCCTGAGTTCCAGGACAGCCAGGTCACAGAAAAACCTTCTCTCAAAACCAAACAAACGCAAAAAGCTTTATGCAATTTATTGACTACTGTGCGGGGCTGAGAAACAGGATTGTCAGGGTACACACTCGTATATCAGATAGTTGGAAACGCCTAAGTCAATCCCTTATAAACAGAGGACATTTATAGCCTAAGCACACTAAGAGGCAGCAACACTCATTTAATACACCTTCACTCTGAGTGCTAAAACTAGCGATATTTTATGATTATCATATATATATATATACTATGATAATGCAGATAAATACATAAGGAAATACATATTAATGTTAGGAACCAATAACTTTACTAAAAAAAACAAATACATATATAAAACAAAGGACATGAAATTGTCATTATCTGTGGACAATGGCCCAGACAGCCACTGGGGACCTGATGTCATGCTACCAAGAGCAGTGTCGTATGGCCATCAAGCCTATGTGTCTGGTCTTACCTCAGTACCAACAGTAGGTATATTTCCTCTCCTCTGAAGATGGTGATGGTATAATCTTGGGGAAGGTCTACTGTGGCCAGGTGCAGGAGAAGAGTCCCCTGTGGGGTACTTGATGGAACTGAAGTCCCTGCACAGGCCATCAGCGTCCCCGTGGGTGCCAGCAGCCCACCCGGCTACTCCTGACTCTTATCTCTTTCTTCCCCAGCACAAGCGCTGTATCCCGGCCTCGCTGGATGCTTACTACTCGTCCCAGGACCCCAGCTCCAGGAGCCGCTTCTACACAGTCATCAGCCACTACAGTGTGGCCAAGCAGAGCACTGCCCGGGCCATCGGGCCATGGCTGTCAGCAGCTGCTGTCATCCATGAGCCCAAGCCACCCAAGACGCAGGGCCATTAGAGGTCTGCCCCAGCTGGGATGGGGGTGGGTGGGTGGAGAGGGAAACCCCCCTCCCCACTAGTTAAGCAAGGCTGGAGCTACAAGACAATACTGTACTGCTAGGGTACGGGGTGGGGGCGGGGCAGGATGGGGTCTGGGGAGCACTCCCCAAAAATATTGTGCACTGGAGTTGTCTGAATCGATCTTTCCTTTTGTTCTTTTGTATTGTTGCTTCGTACCCAAGTCAGGCTCGTGTACAAAGGCATGTTTCGCGTTGATTGTTCCCATGTAAGATATTTTCAAAGCCGCCGCTTATTCTTTGTTAGGATAATTTAGAGACAGAAAGGGGAGCCGGATAAAATGAATTTAAAAAGCATGAAACGGGCTCCACGTGGAAGACACAGCAGGGCAGTAAAGAGCAGAGTCTGTCTGGGACTTCTTAGATAAGGCCCCATGGCTTCTGTGTGGGCGTCCGAGTACTGCGTGGCGAAGGGTGGGCTGTTCAGTTTGCCTGTGGTCTGCAGGAGAGAAGCACAGCGATGGCAGGCAAGGCTGATTTGGAGAGGAAGGTGATGTTGGCATTTCTCAACTAGGAATGCACAGAGTACCACTCAATGGTGAGCTTGCAAGATTTGCACAAACTCATGGGGGAGGCATCCACGCTCAGCCCTGGGCAGCCCATGGGGACCTAGGCTCCGATGCTCACAGGGCGGCTGTTGTGCCTCAGCAAACACAGGCGTGGATAGATGTTGTCTTTCTTTTGTTTTTCTAGGTGTATCCCTAGATGCTGCCCGTGTTTTCAAGATGGCAGGGGTGGGAAGGGAGAGAAAGGAAGAGAGGTCAGGCGGGCCGCTCTGGACCCAGCTAAAAGCATAGGCACCCGGTTTCACCCGGGTTTTGCTTTTTCCCCAAAGCGCTAATGACAGCAGGAATGACAATTGAATTCTAGTTAGTTGAAATCTGACAGCCGGGAAGAAACTTGAAGATTGGGCAGGCAGTGCTCATTCCTAAAAGAAGCTGGAGAAGGTGACTGTTTGCTCACTGTGTTGTGTTGACAGAGTTGTCCAGACTTCCCAGCTAGGTTCTAGAAGCACCTGACAGGGAGGTGTGGCCAACATCCTTAGGCTTCTCACTGGCACTTTAGCAAGGGCCTCCTGCTTCTCGCGAGCATTCCAGGAAATCCCTTTTCTTGGAGGTGCTGGCCCCAGGTCCAAGAGAATGAGAACTGGCCAGGGGAATTGCCCATTTGGTCTGCATAGGCCGTTTAAGGGTATTTTTTTGTGGCTTGCTATATTGCTGAAATTATTGTACACAGCAGCTGGGTAATAGGAATAGTATATCTCAAACCATCCTGCCAGATACTCTCATCTGATTTCTCCTCCCTCCCCCCATCTTCCCATCACCTTGAGTCACCTGTAAATTCATTTGTCATCTGAAACGGATCAACAAATCTTCCCTAGCAAAACCACAGAGCGCTTTATAATTTTGTGGTGTATTTTTGTCAGTAGGTAGCAGAGGCTGAAGTATTTTTTGGTGTAATTCTTGAAATTTTCTGACAGGAAAAAAAAATAAACATAGATGTGTCTGAGTGTCCTGACTGTCTGTCCATCTGTCCTTGACGGCTTGACCTTCTGCTCAGTGAACCTCATGGGAATGCTAGGGGCACAGGAGGTGGGATTGGTAAGTCCAGGAGCAGAGTGCCCTATGACGTGGGAGGAGAAACTGGGATAGTGTGTGTGGGGGGGGGTCTCTATCTTAAAGTAAGTATAGCCTGATACACTGCTAAAGTCCTGGCACGATGCGGAGCCCTGGGCAAGATCCTGAAGCCCTACAAAATCTTAAGGACTACTCATGATCCTGAGAATGTCACGTGACACCAGAGCCTCATGTGGTAAAGAGGTCAAGATATGCCACTAAGGAGCTAATAGGATGCCGAAGGACCCTATGATATGATATATGAAGTATCATGATATGACATGAAGTATGTTATACCAAGAGGCCTGCAATGCTGAGGTTATGATATGCTGCTGCTGTTATGATTGATTCAGAAGGCCTGACATAATACCGTGGGCATTACATGATGCTGAGCATTTGATAAGATGCTGAGATCCTCATGGTGCAGAAGGTCTGACAGACAGGATGCTAACTAAGGGCCTTACATAATGCTGGCCCTGCGTCATGGTCCTGACATCATAGCAAGGCACTGACATGCCGGTTAAGGGACCACCATGGTGACCCTGTATTTTACTACCTGATCACATATTGTGGTTCTCAGCTGGTGCTGAGCACCTGCATATGATATTCAGTTTCTAAAATGCTGCTTGCAGGCCTGCCTTGATGCTGAGTGGCATGTGACATTGAGGTCCCAACATGATGCTGAAGTCACAGCGCTATTCTGAAGTCCTCGTAGGATATTAAAACAAGGTCCTGACATGGCGCTGAGCTCTAAACATGACAATATTGAATGTCTAACATGACACAGAGGTCCAGACATGACAGAGAAGACATAACATGATACTGGAGATCCATTCATGATGCAGGTACTGACAAGATGTCAAGGTCTGGACACAAGGCTGAAGACCTCCTCTGATGCTGACCCCCCTGCCATGACACTTAGGGCATGGTATGCTAAATAGGCTCTGACATGACATTAGACTCGTGCTATTTTTCTGAGGGCATTACATGAGGCTGAGGACCTAATGTAATCCGAGTGACAGACACAATGCTGAGGTTCTGGTGGTGATAGATGAATCCTGTGGTTCTGATAGATGAATCTGGTACTGACATGACATGAGATGTTCGTGAGGTGACATGAGATGTTACATGATACTGAAGAAATAGCAGATGCAGAGGGAATGAATAATGTTGGTTTCATTCCATAATGCTCAGGAACTCATGTGATAATGCAGATGCTGAGGTCAGGACTTGTTGCTAAGGATCTGACAATGTGCTCACATCCAGAAATGTTGCTGAGGTCCCATCCTAGTGAGGACATCTTGTGATGCTTAGGACCTCACATGATGCAGAGATAATGGCATAATTATGAGGTCCTGGCCTGATTCAGATTGCCTGATATATTGCTAAGGTCTCACATAATGCCAAGGCCCTGTCACGATACTCAGGTTTGACATGATATCACAGACGTCCTGACATGGTTTGGAGGATATGACATGAACCCAAGATTCTAACATGAACTGAGGTCCCTCGTGATGTGGAGGGCATGAAGTGGTCCTGAGGTCCTGACCTTACTGAATGCCTGGTGTGATTCTGCCATGATGCTTGCCATGATGCTAAGGGCTGGGTGCTGATGTGATCCTGAAGGCTTGAAGGCTGAGTCCCTGACTTCCTGACGTGTTGAGACCTTGACATGACACTCAAAAGCTGGTTAGACGCTGGGGGGGGGGGGGGTTGGGGAGAACATGGTAAGAGATTGAAGTCCTGACATATGACTAAGCTCCTCCCATTATTCTGAGACTCTGAAATAAAACATTATCCTGCAGTCCTGACATGATGCCAGGACTTCACACCATGCTGCTTCCCTGACAGGAGGGTGTAGTCCTGACATGATGCTGAGAGCCTGGTATGGTGAGAATTTAAATAAGGAGTATTTCTGTCCACTTTGTGTTGGTACAAGAGCATATACACAGAGCGCTATGAATAGAAATGAATCTTCTTTCTCACAGGCCTGGTTGCTAGGAGTTCAGTATCAAGGTAGTGACACCTTCTAGGGAGGCAAAGAGGGGGTGTAAGAGAGCAAAGACTCCACCTCAAGCAGCAAGCCCGTTTATATTCAGCATTAATCTGTCCATGAGGCTAGAGTCCTCATGGCCTGAAAATCTCCCACTAAGCCTCACTTTCAATAGTGTTGTGATAGGGATCAAGTTTCTAACACATACTTTTGGGAGGGACAGATTTAAACCATTGCATACAGTCACTGCCCTGAAGCTTAGAGACAAAATTAGATACAGAAATAGTCAGTGGCAAAAGAGGGTCTGTCTGCTGAAGGCTCTGCTGTCTCGCTAGCCAGCGGCTCAGGGAGGAAGCAGGGAGCCAGCACTGGGTCTGCTGTTTTAGCATGCTTTAGGCGGTGGTCATTGGCATCACTGAACAACTGAAAGCTTGAAGCCAAGGTGCATGAAGAGGTGCCCATGGGCTCTGCTAGAGAAACTTGGGTTAAATCTAGGTTGAGCGATCCCATGACCCCTTTCCGTTGTGTGTCAGACCCCAAACAGCATGGGCACAATCACAGCCCACTTCCCAGAACATCAAACTGCAGTTTTCACAGACGCGAACTTGCTTATTCTTAGCCTGAATTCAGTCCCAGTGTTCAATGCTAAGAATAGCAAATGCCCTTTGGTATGCCAAGTGCTAAGCGCTCACCAGTTCCAAGAGGGAGCCACCCCTACCTTCGATATCACTGCCATCGACTGTCACTACCACTTCCGTCTCAAGTGCACAAACATCAGTGAAGCTGTGTTTGAGGTGATGTGGCAAAGCGGCAGAGCTGTGATTGCAACCCACGCATTTGGGTCCCGTCTTAACTGTTCCATCAGCAACAGCCGCACATCTCTGCACTGTGCTCTGGGGTTGTGGTTTGTGCCCACACATCTTCCTGCCTGGGATGGCAAGCTGTTTGGGGAGGAGATCAGGACTGACTGGATACAGTTGGAAACAGGCAATCTACCCTGATTGCTGAACTGGGGGTTCTGACCCACATGCGTGGCTGGAAGAGAGAAAGAAGACAGCACAGCCCTTGCCCTCAGCCCTTGCCCTCGGGTGCTGTGCAAACTGCTAATGGAAGAGCAGAGACTGTTGGCATTTTGTCTAAGCTCCGCCCCACAGTTACCTGGCAACAGCCAGGTGTGCCTGACTAACTGTAAAAGAGGCTGCTTGCTGGGCAGTGGTGGTGCAGGCCTTTAATCCCAGCACTTGGGAGACAGAGGCAGGCAGATTTCTGAGTTCCAGACCGGCCAGGTATACAGAGTGTGTTCCAGAACAGCCAGGGCTACGTAGAAAAACTGTGTCTCCAAAATCCAAAAACGAAAAAAAAAAAAAAAAAGAAGAAGCTGTTTGCTCCCTCTCTCTCCTTATGGTCATGGCTGGCCTCTACTTCTCTTCTCTTCTCTTCTCTTCTCTTCTCTTCTCTTCTCTTCTCTTCTCTTCTCTTCTCTTCTCTTCTCTTCTCTTCTCTTCTCTTCTCTTCTCTTCTCTTCTCTCTCCTCCCCTCCCCTCCTCTTCCCTTCCCTTTCTCTCTCTCTCTCTGTGTGCCTTTTTCTGTCTCTACTACCTTCTTAACTCCCCTCCCCATGCCTTGAATAAACTCTATTCTATACTATACCATCTTGTGGCTGGTCCCTCAGAGGGAAGGGATGCCTCAGCATGGGCCCAGGAAGGCACCTCCTTCCCCCACACCTGACTACAATTCTTTCTCTCTTGATCTTTTTATAAACACAACAGAGACAACCCTTCACACTCCAGAGTTCTGGCCAGTCAGCCTATCTTTTGAAACAGTGAGGCCCAGTCAGGACTGTGAGCTGGCATCCCACTCACAGAGGCCATGAATCTATGTAGGCAACATGTAAACACCAGACACATTATTCAGTTACACAGAGTCAACTAAAAACTTAACAAGCACGTGTTCAAACGTTCTGTTGTAAATGAATTTGCAACTCTATTGCAAGAAAGAAAGAAAGAGAGAGAGAGAGAGAGAGAGAGAGAGAGAGAAAGAAAGAAAGAAAGAAAGAAAGAAAGAAAGAAAGAAAGAAAGAAAGAAAGAAAGAAAGAGGAAGAAGAAAAAGAAAACAACAGTTTTCCTTTATCCACCTTGACAGACCCTATATAATGCATATAACGGTAGGAGGAGCGGGGACAATGGCAGCCCTGATTACTAGGAGTGACCCTAATGCTATTCCTGGTGGAGTTATAATTTTCTCATCAGAATAAAGGGGACACAATCGCCTGCATGAGCAGGGAGTGGCTACCGGTGAGAAGAAGCCTTTAACCAAAGGTTTAGTCAAGAAAAGCGCCTCTTCACAGGGCCCTGCTGGGCCAGCAATGTCATAAAGCCAGGGCCTAGGCTAGTGGAACAAACTCCCTCTGTGTCCTTTGCATACCTTTTAATCTATTTACCAACATCAGGAATTCTTCTGAGAGGGACCTCCGCTGTGCAGAACGGTAATGTGAGGTCTCTGGGAGCGGGTTGGGTGTCTCAGTGTGGGTGTCAATCTGAGAACTGGGTAGTGAAGGACAGGTTCCTGCTTCAGGGAGGAATTCAGGAGGGAGGTACAATGCATCCTCCTAAGCCAGCTCCTGAGATCTCTTCCCTATCCTCTGCATGCAAAGCCTCCGCCTAGAGGGCAACTGCCTGGCTCCCTGAGGCTCACAGTTGAGGCTGGAGGACAGAGGAATGGGATAAATAGATAATTGCTGCCTGTCAGGGGGAGGCGATGGTGGTGCTAGAGCGGGATCCCAGCAGGCAACCACAGCAGAGTTATTTTAAGGAGACATGTTATTATTCAGGAAAATTGAGAGACCACCTCTTCCGAACTGCCAACTGCTGTGATCAGTTCATCCCCCGCCCCCACCCCCACCCCCACCCCCGCCTAATCTGACTGGGGACTCAGGAGAAGCAGAGATAAACTCCTCATCTTCTTTTTCCCAAGAAGCCCAAAAAACTAGCAGGTGTGAGTAGTGAGAGAAAAGGCTGGTTTCCTTGGCAACGTCAATGCCATCATCAGACTCAGTCTAGCATAACACAGCATTTACCCCCCCCCCAAGCCCCTCTCCTGTCCTTTCATCCATCAGAAAGGATCGTCTCCTCTCAGGGAACACAGACCCAGGAGCTCAACTGGTCACAGTTGCCCTCCACTGGCCAGGTTGCCCTCTGGAAACCTGCTGCTTCTCCCTCTGCGTCTCCTGCGTCTCCTCTTTCTTTGTCTTTCTCTGCTTTCAATCAAAAGGACGGTGCTTAGAGTCTGTGGATGGTCTGAGTGTGTTTCATCTGAGGATCCTGGGTTTCAGCCTGCACAAGATGGGGCAAGGGGTCTGTAGTATCCCTGAGAGTGGGGAAAGCAGCCTGTATCTGCCAGCTCTTCTCTACACTGCAGCTGCCTTATCCTTCACGTCGGGATCACCATTGCATTTGCCTCATTTGGTGAGGATACTCAACAATTTACCTGCAGTAGCCACAACTAATCCCTCCTACTGCTAAGCCATCACTGTGCTTGGGTTTCCCTGATTGGAAAGTGGAATTATTTATAAGCACCTCACTCTCCAGCAGGGCTGCTGTGGGCCAAACATGTTAACTGCCTTGAAGGCCCTATAACATAAAACTGGCTCCTTTCTGTCAGTGTTTTGGAAGCTTGCAGCTGTGGTCCCTTCCCTGGTCCCATTTACAGACTGTCAGAACCAGGGGTGACCCATTTCCCATCTCTATGCACAATTTTAGTTCTTGCATTTAGTTGTATCAAAATATAATTTTTTTCTTTTTTTTTTTTTTTTTCGAGACAGGGTTTCTCTGTATAGCCCTGGGTGTCCTGGAACTCACTCTGTAGACCAGGCTGGCCTTGAACTCAGAAACCCACCTGCCTCTGCCTCCCAAGTGCTGGGATGAAAGGCGTGTGCCACCACTGCCCAGCTTCAAAATATAATTTTTAATGGTAAAATTAAAATGTTGCCTCACAGTCGCGTATTCTGAAAAAAATGTTGAGCAAGCTCTTCACATAGATTATTTTTAAAAATAAAACTATAGACTTTATTCAAATGTCACCGGATTTGCAACTAAAATCCCTTTTGAGATGCAAGATATGACCTGCAATTCCACAGAACATTTATGTATGGGCATATTAATATATTTAAATATGTGTGTATATATTTGTATATGTAATTGTATATGTAAACTATGTACACATGTGTGTATATGTGTATATAGTATACATTTACACATTTATGAGTGCATATATCTATTACATAAATGTGTATATGAAAAGATGCATGTATGTATGTGCATGTGTGTATATATGTATGTGTCCATGTACACGTGTATGTATATATATTCATGTCTGTGTGAATACATGTATAGATGTGTATGTATGTGTGCATACATGTATGTGGGGGCCTGTATGAATGTGTGTGCATATACATATGTACATATACTGTGTGTATATATGTTTGTGTATAGTTGTGTGTATGTATATGCATGCATGTGTGTGCACATATTTTGCACTGCTAAGGAACAAACCCACAGACCAGAACATGCCATGGGAGTGCTTGACCACTGAGCCACACCTCCAGTATTCATTATCTTCTCAGTTCACCCTCCAGGCTCATCTAACATTTTCTTTCCCCTTTCTAGTCCTGGAATCTGTTGTGTTTCCAAGAAGCCTTAGTTTCTCCTATTGCAAAAGATACTAAGGAACCAAGACTTGGGTGTTAAGTATGCTTATCAGTACAGAGCTGTGTTGCTTTTAGTCCCTCTTGGCATGACCTATGTAGTATGTGGTAGTATGTGTGCATGCATGTGAGTGTATGTATTCGTGTGTATGTGTGTGTATTCGTGTGTGTGTGTGTGTGTGTGTGTGTGTGTGCGCGCTGTGCATTATCCATTATCTGTCATCTAACTAACTCACCCATCATTATCTGCCTCAGGCAAATGCAAGTCTATCTTGACCTCGATCAGTGAAAAGCACCAGGAGCAGGCTCGGATTCCTTCTCTGCTTGCTGTCTCTTCACTCCCTGGCAGCCGGAAGTGGCACAGCAACTCACTCACTCACTCACTCACTCACTCACTCACTCACTCACTCACTCACTTGTAGTTTAGATCAAAGTTGCTTCAGACACCTGAACTTTTTTCTTTCTGTATTTTTCTCCCATACAACACGTCCCAACCACGGCCTTCCCTCACTCCACTCCTCCCAGTTCCCAGTTCCCCAGCCTCGCCTCTCCCCCACATCCACTGTTCTTCCGTTTCCCTTCAGAAAAGAATGATATCAACCAAACACAGCATGCCAAGATACAGTGAGACTAGGCACAAACCCTCATATTGTCTAGACAAGGCAACCCAGTAGGAATAGAATCAGAGATATCCCCACTCCCATTGTTAGGAGTCCCACAAAAACCCCAAGTTAAACAACCACAGCAGTGTGCAGAGGGTCTAGCACAGACCCATGCAGGCTCCATGATTGCTGCTTCAGTCTCTGGGAGCCCCATGCTTAATGGATTGGTCCTAGTCTCCTGGTGTCCTTGACTCTCCAGCTACTACAATCCTTCCCCTCTTCTGCAGAGTTCCCAGAGTTCTGCCTAATGTTTGTCTGTGAGTCTATCTGCATCTACTCTTATCAGCTAGCTACTGGAGAAAGCCACTCTGGTGGCTACTGCGCTACACAGACTTGAATTTCTTTTAGACTTGGAAGTTTTAATGTTATTAGAGACACTCATTGGATCTTCTGATGTGTGTGTGTGCTGAACCTCCCTTGCATTTATTTGTAAGGACTTGTGTATAAAGCCACTTTCTAATTCTGGAAGGCTAACATTTGGGAGGGTGGTAGTGCATGAGGCTTTATATAAGCTGAGTATCCTAAGGCCTTAAAGAGTAGCAATGGGTTCTTATTACAAATAAATCTGTATACATCATAGATGCGCAGGAGTCACACTCCAGATAAAACAGCTGTCATATTGGCTTCATGCCTCAGTTGCTCCTTTTTGCACTCACGATCCACTCAGCAATCAGCTCTATTGCCCATGCCCACTGAACCCTGCTGAACCCTGCTGTGGTCCATTCCTTCCACGGGGCTCAGTGCTCCCATACCTTCCAAGTGCTCAGTGCTCCCATTTCTTCTACAGTGCTCAGTGTTTCCATTCCTTCTACAGTGTTCTGTGCTCCCATTCCTTCTACAGGCTTAGTACTCCCATTCCTTCCACAGTGATCAGTACTCCCATTCCTTCCATAGTGCTCCCATTCCTTCTGCCGTGCTTACTGCTCTCTCTGCTACTCAAGTTGATGCTGATCCTCACAGAGCTTTCCAGGTCCCTGGAACCTCTCACAATCCCTTTTCCTATTTGGAACTTATCACTAGGTCTGCCTCTTGTGTCCATGCTTTTATCACGCCCGTCATCATCGCTGTGTGTGAATGATCATGGACGATTTCATACATGCCGGTCATCCCTGCCCTGGGTGAGCAGGTGTGGAACGCAGAGTGTCTAGGTTGGCTCTTTTAAGTCGGTGATGGGCTTTCCTGCTCTTTCTCACTAACCCTCCCCAGTCTTCAGCATGTACAAGCTGGGGACTCCCCACCTTCAGGGATGATAAAACCACAGGATGGAGGGAGCACGGGTTTCTAACTGTCCATGTCATGTCCATGAGGCTCTTCCCTGAGCCAAAAATAACTTTTACAGTCTTGGTGAGATGCCAGGTCTGCCCGTTAGAGTAGAATTACTTTGACAATATACAAAGGGAACCTGTTTCCCATCGGGACACTTGATCAGGTCTAGAATTGGTTCTAATAATGGCTTGGCTCACAATGCCCAGTCCTACTCGCCCTCTGATGGGATTGCTCTCAGGGGCTCCTCCATCTCCAAACCGTGAGGTCCTCAATCACATTCGAGCTCACAATCAGGGCACAACTTAAAATTCATTGTTATTCTGAAAATTTTCCCAGTCCCTTCAAACTAGGTAAGATCTTTCTTGTAATCCTCTCAAATCTTGTGTTACAGATTTCTCACAGAGTTGTAATATAAATAATAAAATATAAATAAATAAAATTTACATAAATAAAACCCCTTGTCACAGAATTATAATAGTCTATTTTTACACACTGAACTTGCTTGCCTGTTAGTTCCTAGGATGGATGGTTGAATTTATGGGCTTAAAAAAAAAAACCAAACTCTGCCAATAATCCCTAAATGTCTGTCTGCAGCCTGGATCTATGTACTGGGAGTCTCAGCCATAGACGCTTCTTTCTGATGGTTTTTCCTAAAGGAATTCTCATCAAACTCTGCACATTTCCTGAAGCCTTCATGGTATTCCCCCCAAATATGCTTTATTTCTGTATCAATTACGTTGGATAATGGTATCATCAGCCATTGGGCTTTGCAGTGTGAATATTGTTGTTGTGGCTGTTGTTATTTTTAATTATTGTTGATTTGAAGCTCTAGGGACTGACCCCAGGACCTTGTACATCCAGGACAAGAGCTCTTCCAGTGAGCCGAATCCCCACCCTAAGTGGCACGATTACAGCGTTTCGCAGATGTTCACAAATGTAGGTCAAGCAGGCAGAGTACTAGGTTCGACTTGCCCTGCTATTCCAGTAACTGCCATGTGCCCACACCCTGGCTGGAGCTCACACACCTGCTCACCGGCACCTCCTGCATCTTCCTTTCAGGCATCTGAGCGCCCCCCACCCACAAGCCCTGCTCTTCTCCAGGACCAGCAACCACCACTCATTTGTCTCCCTGCTAGCTTTTCCCCTGCAGCTTTAAATAAACACATTTGATTAGGAGAATGTGCCTTTCTCTGTCAGTAATTTATTCCCTTCTATGCAAATTGCCCAATTAATTAAAAAAGAAAATAAAAACCCACAATTCAGATGAGTGATCTTCTGAAAGAAAAAAGGAAGAAGCTGTTAGCAAATTGGTAGCGTGCAGAGAACCCTGGACGTGGAGGCAGACAGACACAGCTTGGAATCCCAGCCTCATAGCTCTCTGGCTATGAGATCATAGGCTGGTCCCACCGCTACCCGAAACTCTTATCTCCACTGGAAGTGAGCGCATTATTTTCTCTTTCACAGAGTTTGTTGTTAGGGTCATCTGAGGAAGAGTACAGATGTTTTGGGGAATTCAGAGATGCTCTGACAATAAGGGATGAACAGCCCTTCACACAGGAGTTTAGGGTGGCAAATCTGATCCAATCCGTGAGTCCTCTCCTGGGCTGTCAGGCCTCCGTACAGAGCTCTTAGCTCTGCTGGAAGTGGAATTCTGACTCCTGAAAACAGATACGCTGAAGGGCTTATCCCCAGTATCTCAGAGTGGGGCTTCACTTCGAAAAAGGCTCTCATAGACAGTGGAACTGAAATGAAACCCTATTCGGATGGACTTGGACCTTATCACTCTTATCAGACTTAGGTCTGCAGCCTGTGTGCCCCAACAAGGCAGGTTTGCCACCTGTCCTTCATGAGTCCATTTTAAAATCCTAATTAGTGATAAAAAGCAGGGGAAAAAATGATTCGTTCCCTGTGGCTGCATTGGGGAAAGGGACACAGAGGTCCACGGACCCCTCATGTCCATCATTCATTCATGGTCCTGGCATGAGTTTAGATTTAGACAAAGGGACAGAGGTAGGCATAGCTAGGCAGGGCTGGTCAAGCTGTGACCTGCCACCATCATTGACAGGTGGCTTCCTTTTCTCCACTCTCTTGCAAAGGCTTCCCAAATCACTCTAGCTTGTGTCAGAAGATCCCTCTCCTGGCCTCTGTGGGCACTATACACACATGGTGCACATATATACACACATGAACATACATAAAAATGATAAAAGTGTAAAGATAAAAAGTGACAAAGTCAGTCACAGCTGGGGGGAGGGGTAGTCTCACCTCCCCCCCTACAGAGAGTTCTGTGCCTCCTGGATTAGCTAATGGGACGAACCTGGCCCTGACCTTATAAAGCTCTCAGGTTGAAATTCATGAGCCCAGATAGCTCAAAGAGGACCAAAGAAAGATAATGAGGCCCAGCCTGTGGATCCAGGGGCTTCATGGTGAGAAGATAGTCTACAGGTGATGGCAGCCGCCATCATGACTGTGGTGACATCACACCCACTGAAAGGTCCAGGTTAGGGTTCAAGGTGGGCACCAAGGCAGAGTGACCTTTTGGGTAAGAGGTGTATTAAAAATGTTAGTAACACTACAGACAGACAAGAACATGTTTGGAGCTCTAAGAAGAGTTCAGACTCACAAGGCAGAATAGCGGGCGTTACACTGTAAGTCTCAGAGGAATGGGAAGGTTTCAGACCACACGGTTGGCCATAGTCCTTGCCTGTACTCATGGCTGTCTCTGATCCCCTGTTGGCAGAGGATGAGGAAGAGGATCTTGCATTTGGAGGAGGAGAGGATGTAGGGCAGTGGGGAGAAGGGTCACAGGGTGTACCCCCTTCCTTACTCAGGTGTGTACATGTGCCATTGATGGCCTTGGCCTGTGAACTTCCATAGGAAGTGACAATTCGGGAGGCTTCATCCTCCTGGAATCAGGTACCTGGGAAGTCTTAGGTAGGGTGTGTCTCTCCCTGGAGCCATGGGCATCCCAAAATCTACTGGAAGGGTCAAGACAGAAAACGCTGCAGAATTGCTCTGGTCTGGATTCTGGCATTTATATCTTGGAGGCTGGATACCTAGGAAACCTGTATGACGATTTCAGATTCACTGTCAGGTTCGCTCTGTAGGGTGCTTGCCATTTCTTTGAGCTGTGACAGCATGGCTTCTGTGAGTGGGCAGACTTGCTGAGCCCCTATCCTCTACCTAACAGCCACCATTAGCTTCCTGAGAAAAGTAGAGAAAGAATGAACCTTCATTTGGATAAAATGATGTGGGACACAAACTCTTCATGTATTTGCTGTTGGCTTTCAATCTCCTCTTTTGTAATCACGAGAATTAGTTAAAACAGCATTAGCAATTTAGGCTTGAAATCAGCAAAGATAGTTGGCATTTAATTAAAAGAGGAAAATCTTTTAAAGTCATTATTGTATTTCTGTAGCAGCAGGAGGAATTCTTTTAATTAGCTGTTCTTTGACCCTTTTCTCAGCTCCACAGATGAAAGCTGTTCACACTGGCTCAAGCCAGCCCCATGTCCATTTTAAGGGTGATGCAGGGCCAGCGGCTGGACGCTCCTCACTGGTACATGATGCAGGGCCAGCGGCTGGACGCTCCTCACTGGTACATGATGCAGGGCCAGCAGCTGGACGCTCCTCACTGGTAGGGCCACAGTGCCCTTTAGGTCTGCATCTTAGGAGAAGGGAGTGAAAACCTTTTGTTTAGGTTCTGCTAGCCAATACCATCCGTAAGTTCAGGAAGAAAACTTTCTACCAAGGCCTGGAAAATCCACAGCTGATGGACACACTGGAGCATCTCTGCCCTGAAAAGTGGGCCTTTCATCTGGGCACCATCTCTCCTGAGGCTGACTGGGTCCTTTGCAAATGAATTCCCTTCCCCGAAACAGAAGGATCAGATGTATTTCTTCCCACATTAGTGGCACTAGTTGAGGATTTGTTTCCCCACATTTTCCCTGGAGAGTGCTCTATTTATCTGGAAGGAATCCCTTAAAAGCCAACAGAGGTCAGGTTGATAGCCTAAACCATAAACCTCAAACATTTTCACATTAAATTCTCCTGAAGTAATGATTTTCTTTGTAATGAAGTTTGTGTCAGATATTTTAGGCTGGCACATTTGCTTTTTAGTTTTTATCACTTTATCACTTTATTTTGTGTGCCTGTATGTGTCTGTGCATCACAATTTGTGCCTGATAGGACCAGAAGACATTGTAGACCTACTAGTTACAGAAGGCTGTGAGCCACCACGTGGATGCTAGCAATTGAACTCCAGTCCTCTGGAAGAGCTGCCAACACTCCAGCCCTTCTATACACATTTTTGAAGCATACATTCAAATAATTATAAAGGATATAATATTGCTTGCTATATGCAAGTTTGTGCTTTAAATATTTGTGCTTGGAAACCTTGGAGCTTCTGTTAGCCACTTCAGTTCTAAAGAGACATAATATTTATGTGTACAATAGCCCAGGGCCTGTACCCATGTCTGAGGACTACATGAGGGTAAAAGGGCTTTCTGCCTCCTACAGTCCTGGCCGTTTTTGTGTATTCCTCTAGTTATTTTAAATCACACCAGGGATGGTTGTAGACTATGGTTGCCCTGTGGGGCTCTAGAACACTAAAAGGGTCTTTTGGTTGAAAAGTGCGGCTCAAACAGCAGGATCATTTATCTAAACCATTAGCCTGACCAAAGAGTATGTCAGAAGACACCTGATGTCATTACTTAGTTCTAAAAAGCCTGACCATGGGACAAAGACCACTGTTCTGGATTCTAGTTCTAAGTCAGACAGACAGACAGACAGGCAGGCAGACAGACAGACAGACAGACAGACAGACAGTGATGCCTGACTGAGCAGTCTACAGGAAAGTCTACAAGGGTGGGCCTTTCCTCTCCTACAGCAGGACTTCGCTCCAGTGCCTCCTGCTAGAGAACTGTCTTCATCTATACTTTCTTTTGACCAGCCAGGGGGTCTTTGTCCTCTGAAACAAGCCGTGACAGGTGTGACCATAATGTCAACCCTCAAATACAGTTCTCATCTCAAGGAGACAATTTAGTTACCATGGCTATGGAACACAGAGTCAAATCACTCCAAATTCCAGTTTTCAGGATGGTAATAGTTTCGTGAAGTTTTTATAATAACAGATCAAAGATAGTCATAAGTGGAGACACTTTTTAAGTATGCTGGTGGACACATCGGTGGCATGAGCTCTAGAAAAGTGGAGAACCACCTCAGCTGAAGGCCTGGGATCCCTTCTGACTGTGTGGTCAGCCTTCTGGTTGGTGGAAGCTAGAACTTTGTCCATTCCACAGGCCTTGCCTAATACCAACAAGGATGTCAGCTGACATTCAGAGGAGAGCGATTCAAGAGGCTAATGACAGCCTGAGGTAAATTGTCATTAGACTCTGCAAATTCCCAGCCTGGTCATATTGGTGATGTTCTAATAAGTTCCTCGGCCTTTCAGAAGGGTCAGTGTGGGGTGTGCTTTGTTTAATGACAGAAACATTCAATCCCAGCAACACTAAGCTGCATAAGAGGCCAGCCTTCCCTCAGTTATTATTCCGGGCTGTTACCAATGTTGTTAGAGGGCCCAGAAGCAATAGCTTTTGAAACTAGAGCTGCAGCCATTCAGCTAAAACAAACCCAGACAACTGTCTCCCTCCAGGACTCTCTCTCCCTAAGCTGAAGACACTCGGTATAAAAAGAAAACTGATTAACTGAAGAACAGTCAGGTCTTCACACCCTCGATGAGATGGCCAGACACCAACACCAGGCATGGCTCTCTGGATAGCACTCAGAACCAAGCTGTAGGGCGCCCTGGGAGAAGGCCAACCGCCAAGGACCCCAATGATGGCCACAGCATCAGGATGCGAAAACCAGAGGGAACATGAAAATGTCTTCCTCTCTAAACCCAGACCTTAAATAGGTCAAACTTGTTCAAATTAACAAAAGAACACATTAAAATGGTTATTAACACATTCCACAGTTGCAGATCTATTTTTACCTGTGAAGCCAGAGTTGGAGTACAGCCTTCTCTAAACCCTTCCTTTGTCCGGTCATAGCTTGACTTTATTTGGAACACACACCAGGAAGCAAATTCAAGCTGTGTTTTAAACCTCTTCAAAAACTGCGAGAGTTCTCTGTGATAGTGAAGGTGCTTACCAACCCTTGTCATTCTTCTTCAAACAATAGCAAAACTTCCACAGACAGTCACTTTCTTGGCTGGGCTCCACTTTTTTCTAGTCTACCTTGCAAAGGGATGTTGGGGTGTTGTTTTTCAGTCTTGTGAAGTTATTGGTGGGAGTCTAGAATAACACAGCTACTTTGGAAAAAGTCTCTCTCTCTTTCTCTCTGCCTCTCTCTCTCTCTCTCAATACATCTAAGTGTCCATCTACCTAACTAATAATTGAACACTCAAGTAATATGAAAATACATATTTGCATACAAAAATATCTAGAAACATTTTTTCACAAAAATCTAAACATAAGAAGTATTTGTCAGTAGGAGGGTGAGTAGATGAATGGAAATATTTCTGTAAAATGGATAATGAAGAGAGACAGAGAAAGTGACAGAGAGAGAGAGCCACAACTCTACGCAGTGATACAGATGAATAACAAAACATGCTCAGTGAAGAAACCGGATTCCAAAGCCTGTCTGACTCTCGTTTTGTAAAGTTCCATGAGAGGAAAGGAATAGGGAATGGTCAATGATTACCCTGAGGTAGGGTGGGGACATTAACTGGGAGGAGAGGTTGAAAGGTTCTAGGGTGATAAAAATTCTAGGGCTACTATATTCTATGCAACAGGGCTGCTACTGGGGGGGGGTGAAACCCATCAATGAGTTCTTAAATGTTTGTGTGGTTAACAGCATAAAATATCTCAAAGAAAGAATTGTTATAAACAATTCTGGACAACACAAATACTGAACAGTAGTTAATTATGTGTTTAATGTGCAGCTTGGAGAAAACAATAATAATATTTGCAAGTTACTTAGGAATACATAAAAATTAAGATGGAGTGATGTATTGGTGGGGGAGATGGACAGGAGAGCTAGGTGATAAAGGGAAGATAGAGAAGAGTCAACATTCCAGGAGGCAGGTACCTGGTAGTGTGCTGCCCAGTGATTGAAGGCAAACCTCTCTTAGCCATCATTCGGTACCACTGTGCCTGTGGCACTGTGCATGCTACATTAGTGCTATGCAGTGCTGTAGGCTCGTGTTTAAGGAAGGCCAACCTAGAAAGATGCTCAGCACTACCTTAAAAAGCAGTTGTCCTTCAACTAATAATACCTTCCATGCCTAAGCTGCTTAGCAAACATGCTGCTTGTTAAATTATAATAATCTTATGAGATATGAATTATCCCTGGTTACAGATGACTGGACAGAGGTTCAGAGAAAGCTCAAATAATGTGTGTACATTCACATAGCTGCTTGGACGGAAGCCCAGATATGAGCTCAGCAGTCTGCCTCTGCCACACATATTTTGTTTCACCATGGTCAAAGCTCACCCTCATAGATGTTAGCAACTATTTCAAAGCCTAGGAAATAAACTTGGAAAAACAAAAAGTATGTCTCATTCTCTAGCTGCAGACTGAGAAGTCCACAGAGGCTGGGTGACATTGGTGCAGCCGGCTTTACTGCATCATGTGTGAGCCATGATGTGGGGGCTGAGAATAAAACCCAGGTCTTCTAGCCAGCTGCCTTCCTTTGATTACTTTGGCCTTAAAGCAATTACTGTCGTGGGGTTGAATTATATCTTCATACTGTTCAACTAGTTCAGGTCCTTAGAATGTGTGACTCCATTTGGAAATTAAGTCTTTATTAACAGTCAAGAAAAGGTCAATAGAGTAGGCCCTAATCCAATGTGGTTTCCCTTTTATTGTTTTGTTTTATTTTGTTTTGTTATATTGTAGGAGGGGGCAGGTATACATGCTGCTTATTGCCCAAGTGTGAAGGTCAGAGAACAACTTCCATCATACAGGTCTTAGTGAATGGAACTTAGTTCTTCAAGCTGGGAAGCAAATGTGTTAACTTGCTGAGCCATCTTGCTGGCCCCTTGTTGAATAGTATGAAGAAATGGTTCAACCCACAATAGTCATTACCCTTAAGGCCAAAGTAATCAAAGGAAAAGGGCTGCAGAGATGGGTCAGTGGTTCAGAGCACTGTCTGTCCTTCCAGAGGACCTGGGTTTGATCCTCAGCAGCCAGATCATGGTTCACACATGGTTCTCAAAAAGGAAACTTTGAACACAGAGAGAGATGGGTACACACACAGGGCCAGCACCATGTGAATATGCAAGAGAGATCCAGGGGATGCATGTCTAGGTAAAGAATTGCCTAAGCTTGCCAGCCAAAAGCTATAATCATAGTATGCAACAGACTCTCCTACAGTCCAAGTAAGAACTGACCCGACCCTTCCCCCGACCCCACACCTGCCCTGCAGCATCTCCATGGTGGACTTCAAGCTTGCTGTTGTTGAGCATCTAGGGAATTCTCTTTGTTCTAGCAGATAAACAAGATACACTCCATGTAATTCTTACTGTCAAGGCATTTAACCTTGGGACTTGGTTTTAGAACCTTCTATACATGAACCAAACGCACGCAGGAGTGCACACAGGCACCCACACACAAAGTTTGTGACATATGTTGGGGTGAATGCGTAATTATAACATAATGATGAAATATGCTGCCGGAGAGACTCGGCTTTGAAATCACAGCAAAGATTGGCTGTGTAGGATTCGCTTTACAGAGAAACATTTTGTCAGGTCTGGAGTGGCGACTTGGCAGTTGAGAGCACTGGCTGCTCTAGCATAGGACAGGGGATTTGATTCCCAACACGCACCTAGTGGCCATCATAGTCTCTTCAGATCCCCGCCTGGCCTACTTCACGTTAGTTGCCTATCTTTGTCATAACCTTTATGGCTTTGTAATTATTAGAAATCTGCTGCCGGGCTGTGGTGGCACACGCCTTTAATCCCAGCACTCGGGAGGCAGAGGCAGGTGGATTTCTGAGTTCGAGGCCAGCTTGGTCTACAAAGTAAGTTCCAGGACAGCCAGGGCTACACAGAGAAACCCTGTCTCAAAATAAATAAATAAATAAATAAATAAATAAATAAATAAATAAATAAATAAATAAAATAAAAAAGAAAGAAAAGAAAAGAAATCTGCTAGCAGACTAAGAAACAGAAAATAAGCTCTGTCTGGTAGTGGAAGGCATGGTTTATATTCAAACTTTACCTTTCAAAGGTACTACCAAGAGGCTGGAGAGACGGCTCAGCAGTGAAGAACAGTTGCTGCCCTGGCACCCACATCAGATGGTTCACAACTGCCTGTAACTCTAGCTCCAGGGCCAGCACCCTCTTCTGGGCTCCAGAGGTGTAAGGTGTTAGCTGCACTACACATACTACACATACCCACACCAGGACACATATTTATTAAAAACTAAATAAATTAGATAAAAGTTCTACTAAGATGGGGAGGGGTTTCTAAGAGGCAAAGCAAAACAAAAACAAAAATCTGAAAATGGGGAGCCCCTTCATGTTTCCCAGAGGATACAGGACAAATCAGGGTTCCTTTTGGAGGTTACTAGCCTTATTAATAAAATAATGTATTAATTGACTCAAATGGAAGCTTTAATTTTATTAAAATTCAGAAGAAAAAACGTCCAGAGCAGGCAAGTTGTAAATCATGGCACCTGCCTGAAGGAGGAGGGGGGAGAGAGAGAGAGAGAGAGAGAGAGAGAGAGAGAGAGAACACTGTGCTTGATTTAGACTGAGAAAGGTGGGCAGACCTAGCCAAATCTCGGTTGCTCACAGATGCTGCACCAGGAGGACAGGAATAATTTTGGGAAGGAAGAGTACAGGATCTCACTATGGAAATATTATCTCACCTGTCTCCTTAGTGTGGTTTAAGGTAAGCCCACCTTCCAGGGTGGTCCCTTGGCCAGGTGACTGACCCAGCCCAACTAGACTGTTAAGTTTCCACTTATGCCAGAGACTGTTCTCTCACTCAAAGGAGTGTTTTCTTTCTTTCTTTCTTTCTTTCTTTCTTTCTTTCTTTCTTTCTTTCTTTCTTTCTTTCTTTCTTTCTTTCTTTCTTTCTCTCTCTCTCTCTCTCTCTCTCTCTCTCTCTCTCTCTCTCTCTCTCTCTCTCTCTCTCTCTATTTCTTTCTTTCTTTCTTTCCTTAATGGTCCTTTACTGGTACTGTAACAACACGAATCCACATAAAGACTATTCTTTTTTCCTAAATTTCCATACATTCTGATCACATTAAGGAGAAACTTTTCAGCCTATTTCTACATTGCCTTAATGAAGGTCTGCATGCCTCACTCCAGTGTGGGATGTCACCTAAGCTGAGTTTACACAGTTTTAGTCATGTTTACTTTCAGCATTATTTTAGGATAGACTATGTGAGTTTATGTTTACAGTTTTAATGTGACATTCACCTTTTAATTTTTTTAATGATTTATTTGTTTTTACTTCATGTGCATTGATGTTTTGTCTACATGTATGTTTGCGTGAGGATGTCAAATCCCCAGGAATTGACATTACAGACCGTTGTGAGCTGCTACATGGGCACTGAGAATTGTACCCAGTTCTTCTAGAAGAGCAGCCAGTGCTCTTAACTACTGAGAGCATTATCTCTCCAGCCTCATGTTTTACCTTTAAATAAATAAAAGTTTTGAGTAACATATCTGGTCAATTGAAGTAAAGAATTAAGCAAATTATCAATGTGATACAATGATATGGCTAAAATAAAATATCAGCTTTCAGAAAGATAGTTGGGAAATACAAGCCAGGAAGATGGTGGACCATCCCAAGATGTCAAGACTTAGGAAATGGAAAACAAAGACTCCACGAAGCCCTCAGTTCCTCCCAATCTGTTTCTGCCTGACTCCCCGCATCTCTGGCAGCTCCCTCAAACAAGCTCACTGTAACAGAAAGTGGCTGGAAACAACTTCCAATTTTGCAGCCATGAGGGAAGTGATTAACTGCTTTGCCTTCAGTTCCAATTTATTGTCCAGGGGTCAGAATTACCACCCAGACATGGACACAGGTAACTTCCTGTCTCGTGACTCAGCTCAGAAGTCAAATGTGAGATCCAAGAAGTTCTGAGGGGCCAGAGAACAAACATTTGCCCTTAGACTGGAGGCTTTTTTCTTAGTGAAGAGTTCCTTCCAAAAAGTTAATAGATGAATCATGCCAAATAAAAAGATTTGCAATATCTCAAACTGAACAATTATTGGTGTGCAATATATAAAGAGCCCCTACAAGTCAATTTTCAAAAGAAAGGCACTCAGTAGGAACCAAGAAGGTGAAGTGTACTTTCATAGGAGAAATCTACAGAGCTAAGTGGCACCTGAAGCCAGACTCAAACTCAGTAGTCATGGTGGCAGTGTAGTTGTGAACAGCAACACGATAATGAACTTTACCTATTAGAAAGACAAACAGTGATGAATATATAATTCCAAGTGCTTTCAGCCCACAGGAACATCAGGTTTTGGCCACGGACCTCATAAGCACACACAAGATCTTCAAAGGAATGGATACTAGATGTCCTCACCCAGGCCTGTGTGCAAGGGAAGAGAAGACTAAAAAGAGAGCCCGGGTACTCATCACAATGGGTAGCCCTTGTGGCACAGACACTGGGCATCTCCCTCAGGAGCCAGAATCCATAAATGAGAATGAGTGCAGGCAGCCACATGGAATAATCTCCATGAACTGAGGGAGAGAAATGGGTAGCCAAATGGCATTAATGGCATAGTCCTGTTTATTTTTCTAAAATGCACTACATGCAAAACAGGATGTTACCTAGCTGGTTAAAATGATACCTATCTAAGGCCATACTCACAACACTGTATCCTGGTTACAAAGAGGGATGAGGTGATGGTAGCAAAGAACCAGAGAGGAAAAAGAGAAGTTTAAAGGAAGGGAAATGGTGGCCAGGCTAGCAATCCCGGGTGCCTGCTCACAATGCCTGTTTGGAATGCATCTGAGAGAGGGGTAAACCTGGTTAGGAGGTTATTGGTGCAGCTCGGGTGTGAAGGTAAGAGTCAATTGTGGCACTGGTGGAATGATGTCAGTGGATGCAAGAGAAGAATAGGAATGGTGTGGCATGTGATGGAGTGAATAGGGGTGAGAAACATCAAGAGTACTTCTAGTGTCCATTGTACTGTGTTGACATCATTGGGACAGTGGACAGGAGTGGGATGCTCAGGTGCCCTTTTGTTTGCTGCTACAGGAATAAATCACTGCTGTGTCCAAGGTGAGGCATGGAAGGTTTTTATTGCAGATAAACGTTAGACAATACATCCAAGCACCTTCCTTATATAATGGTACATATGCTGCTTTGCTGAGTCAACCTTTAAAACATGGCCGAGATGACCCAACAAAACAAATTTCTGGACTCAAGAGGAGAGCAAATAGTATTTATATTCCAGGAAAACTAGGGTTTCAGCAGACCCAGAATAAACATGAGGTTTTCATTTGGCATTGGAAGCAATTTGAAGCTGGGATTGAATTTGAAGTTGGGATTTGTTTTTAAATCTCTAAATTACCAGTTGTCATTTGAGTGTAATATTTTATTCCCCATTGGCTCCATCTTGAGTAGCAGGACTGTAGGTCCTTGGTAAAACAACACCAGAGTCTTCTGAAGGAGAGAAATGGCTCATGGCAGTTACCAAAATCTTGTTTCTCAAACTTTTGACTCACATAGCAGTTGGCAAATCCAGGGATGGAGGGCTGGGTGAACATCAACTTGACTGGAAAGACTCAAAGATCAACAACACTCATTTTTGGATGCTGCATTAAAGTCCACAAAGGTTGTGGTGGTTTGAATATGCTTGGCCCACAGGGAGTGGTACTATTAGGAGATATGGCCTTGTTAGAGGAAGTGTGTCACTTTGGGGGTGGGCTTTGAAGCTCCCCTCTGTTCAGAAGAATTGGTTTTTCTCCTGGCTACGGTCAGATCAAGATGTAGAACTCTCAGCTCCACCTGCACCATGCCTGCCTGGATGCTGCCATGCTCCTGCCTTGATGATAATGGACTGAACCTCTGAACCTGTAAGCCAGCCCCAATTAAATGTCCTTTATAAGAGTTGCCTTGGTCATAGTGTCTGCTCACAGCAGTGGAAACCCTAACTAGGACAAATGTCTTGCAGATATTAGGATGAAAGAGAATAAAAACCAAGCAAGAGGTAGAGGAAGGTTACTGGGACTACCACTGGAGTTTGCAGCTCTAGCTCTGCCCCAGACTTCACAGGGCCTTGGGCACCCTACCTGCATGGACCTTCCAGAGTCTCACCTGTTTCTTGAATTATAAAATATACTGATTCTAAGAAAAGGTCTCAGAGTGCTTTCCCTACTGGGCCCCATTGCTCTCTGCCCTCTACCCCAGCTTTTCACTTGCTAAAACTCTTACCAAGTAGACAAATATCCCCTCCCATGTATACATTCCTTTTGAACAGACTCGATGCATGCCTTTGAGGTATTCTTTATCAGGTATGTATCTAGTCATGAGGGCCAGGCTCTACTCTATGAGTGAGGAAAGTAAATGACAGCAGAGGCTGAGGCTGTGTGTCCTGGAAGCAGTGTGAGCAGCTGTCGTGCTTTAAATGTAGCATATCCTCCATAAGTTTCTGTATTTGAATATTAGTCCCAGGAGGCAGCATGTGGCTTGGGAGTGCCTCAGTAGAAGAAGTGGCTGATAAGAGGTGACCCTTAAGGGTTGTCACTCAGCACCGCTTCCTGTGGAACTCTCTGTTTCCTGATTTCCAAGATGAGAACAATCTGAACAACATGCTCCACAACCAAGAGGGGAACCATGTTTCACCATGCCCTCCTCACCAAGATGGCTGGTCTGCCACCATACCTGCCTGGAGGCGATGACTGTAACCTTGAACTGTGAGCAAATTCACATACACACACATAAACACACACACACACACACACACACACACACACACACACACACACACACACACTGAGATGCTGAGCTTGTCGCTATCTGGTATTGGGTCACAGTGCTGTAAGAGTGACTAAAATACTGGCTGTCTCTGTCTGCCCGGAGCAGCCCTAGTAGCAACACAGAACATTCGGGATGTAGTGTGAATATGCACTGAGTGTGTCCCCTAAGAGTTTGAGCATTAGAAGTGTGGTGATGAGATCATAGAAGCTTATGGAGGAGCCTGTGCCTAGGTGACCAGATGATTTGGATATTGGCCCTAGAATGGACTAATGTCATTTTCATGGGACCCTAATTAGTCCCTGTGTGAATAGGTTGTTGTGATGGGGCAAGCTTGCCCTGTCTGATATGTTTGTAAAAAGATAAAGAGAGAAGGAATATGTTCTATGGAGGTGTAGTCAGGTATGGGGGAAGAGGGTGCCTCCGCAGGAGGGCCCATCCCTTCACAACCACATGACGATGGTATAGTATAGAATAGAGTTTATTCATTGCATGGGGAGGGGAGTAAAGAGGGTAGTAGAAGCAGAGAAAGACAGAGTGAGGGTGTAGAGGCCTGCTATGAGCATGTGGAGAGAGCAGGAAAGGAGAATGGGGAGGGGGGAGAGGGAAAGCAAGAAAAAGAGAATGCAAGAGAGGAGCAAGAGAGCAAGGAGGGGGCAAGCAGCTCCTTTTACAGTGAGTCAGACACACCTGGCTGTTGCCAGGTAACTGTGAGGTGGGGCTTAGACAGAATGCTAACACTGTCTCTTCCTCTAGTTCTATTCCATCATGTGATCCCTCACTTTTGGGAATACAGCTGTGTAGGCTTAGATTTTTATATTTTTATGTTTAACACTACTTTTAATAAGGATTCTGAAATGCTTCAAGCCCCTTCTAGCTCACCAACCAAAGATAGGAAAGAAAAGGTGATAAAAAAGATCAAAGAGATGTGGCCCTGTATAGAAGTAGTTTTTTTAAGGGTGACCTTAATCTCCATTT
The DNA here is from genome assembly GCF_000001635.26 of Mus musculus. Lineage (NCBI taxonomy): Eukaryota > Metazoa > Chordata > Mammalia > Rodentia > Muridae > Mus > Mus musculus. The sequence goes on from NC_000077.6 coordinate 32,082,858, forward strand.
GTCAGGATAACAGCAGTCCAGTTGAGTAGTATCAGGATACCAAACATGACTCAGCAACTATGACATGATCTAGCACAAACAGCCAGGCCTCCACGAAATCAGCATGAGTGATCGAGTGATCAGGAGCGACCAGGACCAGCCAGGGACACCAGGAGAAGTTTTTTGCCTTGCCTCTTTCAGTGAAGTGAAGATCAGCAAAGATGAAGACACAAGACCAACAAAGCATTGCAAAGCTAGATATGCAAGGGTGCTGTCACTGTCTGTTGAGTCCTAGTTATACTTCTTCCAAATATCACGTTCCTCCCATGGGTCTTCCCTCAGCAAAACATCACGTGAAGTGGCCTTACCACGTGAGTCTGTATCAGCAAGACACCACGTGAGCCTGTATCACCTGACATATCCAGAAACGTCCACTTTACTCCTGCCATGATAGCACTGACCACATAGTGATATAGCCAATGCCCTCATGAAGCCAGAAGATGCATGTGCCATGTTCTCAATCTCCAAAAGCTGTGAGGCAGCCTGCTTTCTTAATATTGCCCAGCCTCATAACAGCAGGAAAGCTAATAGTCTTATATCCTAGGAAATGCTTCAGTCTCAGATTGACGGGCATCCCAGAAAAGTAGAGTCTGAGATTTAAAATAGTGGCTGTAATTTTTCAAATCTTGTTCTCCTGTTAAGTAAATATTTTACCATGCACTCAGAAGTGTGGTCCCTCCCCCTCTCTTCTCAGTATCTCCACCTCCTCCTACTCCCACCTCTCAGAAGACTCCCAGAAATCCTTGAAGCATCTTGTGGAATTTAGCTTAGAATCAAAGCATCTTGGCAGAGTCTTCCTGGTGATTCAGCAAAGCACCCACGTCTCTGATTGGGCACACAGTCAGATCACAGTTCCTGGTATTCCCGATGAACAGGAGTGCTTTGTGACAGGACTCTGGCTAGTAGCAAACAGGCACACAGCTGGAGGCCAAAGCCATGGAAAAACTCCTCCTTCTGATGTTTTAGTCTCTGTATCCTCCAGCTCAATGGAGAAAATTCTAAGAACCAGAGTAGGGTGATATACTTAATGGGCAAAGACCCTGGGGCCTTGGGTCACTGCTTAGCTGAGAATTACTGTTAGAAGGTTCCTTCATGGGCTCTCCCCATTTCTGCATGTCTTGTGAGAATAGGCACTAAGAGCCTTCATTCCAGAGAAGGCACTTACAGCCTTCATTCCAGGGTCTGTGAATAACAACCCTGGAAGATAAAGATGGCATCTACTTCTGGAGCAGAGGACAGATTCACTCACTGCCTGACATAGTAAAGACAATGTTCCCTAAATAGTCAAAAGTCATCCAAGTTTACCCCACATTGCAAAAAGCTAAAGCCCCTTCCTCCGTTGTGTTAAGCCTTGGTAAGGTGCCCACCTGGGTCACTTTTGCTAGGACAAACTCCAAGACCAAAAGAAACTTAGCTAAGGAGAGGATTTACTTAGCTTGCATTTCTAGGTCCAGGTCTATCACTGAGGAAGTCAAGGCAGCTCAATTAGGAGCTGAATCAGAAACCATGAAGACGTGCTGCCTCCTTGCCTTTTCACTGGTTCATGTTCAACCAGCTTTTTTACCCAGCTGGGGACCACTGGCCTTGGGGATAGTACCACCCACAGTGGACTGAGCCCTTCAACCTTAATTAGCAATCAAGTAACCTACAGGCCAATCTGATCAAGGCAATTCTTCATTTGTGGTTCCCTCTTCCCAAGTGACTCTACACATTGACAATAAAACCTAACCAGAATATAGGGCAAAAGAAACCAAAGAGAACATGATGCCCTAACCCTTGGCTGTGCCCCAGGGGCCCTGTGTTTTCTGCCAGGAACCACAATATGGGAGAGATTAATACCGTGCACTTCCTGTGCAGACCAGATGTGACTAAAGCATATTGATCCCCCTCTTCTTCAATCCTCGTTCCCCATTTCTCCCTGTCTAGGGGACTCCTCCCTTAACCTGGGACTGAAGCTACAGAGGAGAGCACTTCTGGGCTGTACAGCTGCCCGGCTTCCTCCTAAGCCTTTCTGCTGTGCTGGAGCAGATTCCCTTCCCAAACATTCAGGACTTCCAAGGTTGGAAGTGCAAAGCAAGGCAGCTTTGGGCTCCCATATTGATCTCCTGAGGTAGGCAGGACTCCAGGGAGGGCGAGGGAAACAATGGGACAGACAAAAACTAATATGGGAACCAGGAGGGTGGGGGAATTCACTAGTTTCCTAGGACATCTCACCGGAAAACAAAAGGCGAAGCTGGTTTCAATAGAAAGGGTGTCCCGGGTACCTGTACTGCTGACATCCACATGGGGTTGCGTGCAATTCCTGTGCAAGGAGTTGGTGCACATGGCAGGTTCCCCCTCATCTGTTGAGGTGACAGACATGTGTCCCACCTCCCATGGTTTCCTTGCACCCAGCAGCTTTCTTCCTTTTTTTTTCCTTGTTTTGTGAAAAAAACCTTAAGAAGAGATGGGCCCTCTTGATTTTGAAGGGCGGGTTACCATGCTGGGCCACAGATCAGTCATCTCTGAAAGCCACTGAAGATGCTACACCTTTTGGTGTACGAAGATTTAATTCTTCATGTAAAAATAAGCATGTACATCCATCTCACTAGTATGTAAGTTTGATTTCATCTTAATAAACGGCAAAAATATGTGTGTCACACTAGTGTTTAAAAATAATTTCTCTATGCCATATCATCAATAAATGTTTGATTCACTATTTTATACCTTTTACATTTTTATTTCATTAATTTATTTTTTTTACGTTTTGCCTTCCTGTATGTTTGTGCTCCACACGCATGCCCGGTGCCTTGGAGGTAAGAAGATGTTGGATCCTCTGGGATTGAGGTTACAGATGACAGTGAGCTGAATATGGGTTCTGGGAATCAAATATTCAAATATTCCTCTGGCAAGAATAAGAAATGTTCTCATCTGCTAAACCAACTCTCCAGTTTTATACCTACTTTGTATTTCTATTTTATATGCCTCTCTACGTACATCTGGGGTCATGCAGAAAATTTTTTTCAACCTAAAGAGGTAGCAAGTGGAGAGAGGTTAGACCTGCCTTCAAGGGTGCCGTCCTTGGGACATGCATCTCCAAATGACGTTTCCACACTGGATCTGAGTCTTCATAAAGCTGAAAATGCTGAGTGCTCTCACCACGGCCAACGCAGTTCTCTCACAAGCAGAGAGACCCAGTGTGTAGGCCCCAATGGGGAGCGAACGTGGGATAGATACCAAGGAAAACTTCTGAACAATTGCTGTGACATCTTCCTAACAACGGTAGTTAGGACAAAAATAACCCTCACCTTCAAAAGCACATCCCCAGACAGCGATTGCACTTGAGCCTCTGAGGCTCCGCGAGACCTTGAGCGGTTCCTGGAAAAGGTGGCTGGGACCTGTGGCCCTGAAAGGCTGGTCAGGGTCCCAAAGTTGATCTGTCATTTTGGGTTCCAATTCCAGAATCTGAGTTCCAGAAATGGCTCTGTGAGGAGGTGCCAAGTTCTCAAGCAGTAGATGTACAAAGAAAGAGAATAAAGATTATGGGATGGGAGGCAGGATCTGCAGCCTCTGTGGTCCCCACTTCAGCTCTGCACTCATGGGATCACAGTCCTTCCAGCTTACCTAGGCCCTCTGTCTGCATACTGCCTTACAATATCAAACACATGCCCAGGTATTTCTCCTGGGTCTCCTGGCTTGATATGGCCCCTTGACCTGACACTCTCAGCCACACTCAGGGCTAGACCTAACATCTGTACAGACTGTCACTGCACTGAAGGGACCCAGGACAAAGAGCTACAGAAACTAGGCTGTGGTAACCCTCTGAGGGGCTACTGTTTGGCTCCCAGCCACAGACAGCTGCCTCCAGGCTGGAGAAGCTGGTATTGGCCAAACAGATCTGTTTAAATAAGGTCTGCTTCCCTGTGCTCTGGGCCTTGGAGACTCAGTGGGGCAAATCCTGGAGTTACTCAGAAATGACTCTGAGGGGCTTCTCTCACACCAGGCCTTTGACTTTGCTCAGGCCTAGAGGCCTCGGTACAGATATGGGTGGCAGTAGAACTGGCATCATCCGGTTGCCACAATATGTCAGTATTCTGAGCAAAGCTGGTCCTCTTGAAATCTCCCCAAGGCTCCAAGGCTCTGAAATGCAGAGAAAAAATATGTCTTCTCCAAAAACCAGGGCTTGTGGCTTCGGGGCATATGCTCAACTCCTGCCACAACCAACACTTACTTTATGGATGTGCCTGAGATAGAGAGAAAGACAGAGTGTTTGTTATAGAAGTTTCTCTTTGAAGTAGCTTTTGTATCAGGTAGAGCTAGTTTATGCCCTGTCTCCACTGGGTATCCCAAGGGATCTTGGGCATAGCTCTTGCCCTCTGGGCATCTACTTCCTCATCTGTGAATGGATTTGAACTTTGAATATTAATCTCCCTGAGCATCATCAGTCCTGGCTGTAAACTGGGAATCAGCAGCGTCCTGAAAACTGTGAGTACCTAATACATGCCCAGTCAACCCTTCTTGGACCTAAAGGAATTGTGAGGAATCTAGGTCCCACTGAGGAGCTGGGGACTGGGCCCCCTCTAGAACTAAATGTTGGATATATCTGATCGATGCCTGCAGGAAAGCCCCACTCCCAGAGACTGGCTGTAACTCCTTTCTGCCTTTGTTTTAATGCCTGCTGTAGTCTGGCTCTGCAGTGATGCAGATGTGGGTGTTGTTGCTAGGCAACTGGGCTACGGCACTAATCCTAGGAGGCCTTGGTTTCATTGGCTGCCTATTCTGAAGCTGCTGATAGTGTTGACTTGGAAATGGCTGTAAAAATGAGATGAGATGATGTCAGTACCAGGGTACAATGTTTGTGTGGTGGGACAAAGAGGCCACTCATTCCATAACAGCCCCAAGGTGCATGCTCCTGATGACTGTTGTTTTACCAATAACAACCTCAGGATGTAGGGAGGAAAGTGGTTGTGGTGCCAAGGAATAAATCTACATGCATGTGACTTCAGAGAGGAGGGGAAGCTGGGCTTTGATGTCCTCCCTGCTTCACCCATTGTCCATTGCAATGCTTTAAACGTAAACCAGATCATGTGTTCCTGCCGCAGCCCACTGTCTGTGTGAGTAGGCTAGACCGTCCTATATGAGACTCAGTGCTATGGGACCCCAGAGGGTTGTTTACACCTTCGTTCACACTGCTTCTCCCTCATTCTGCATCTGCTGCCTTTTCTCTAAGTGTCCTGCTCTTGCTGTCCTCATCACAGGTCCCCCACTCCCCTCCAGGCTTCAGTCAACACCCACCCCACTGCCGCCCACCGCAGCCCTCTGTGAACCTCCCGGCTTTTGAATTTCTTTCTGCCCATTCGCATAACTAACTCCTCTGTCCATGAAGTTCAACCCTGCTTCACCATATTACACTGTCCCAGCCTGGCAGATAGGGGAAACACAATAGATCCCTCCTGGGTGAATGTCTGAGAAGTAGACGTTTAGTTTATGAATGCCTCCTGGGACCTTTGATCTGACACTTGAGGTGAACACTTCTTTGATATCTGATCTTCCTCTATTATGGGCCAAGTATGCTGGGGACACTCTCTCTTGCCATTAGCCTATTTTATAGGTGAGGTGCTTGAGATACAAAGACAGGAAGGAGCTTACCCAAGGTGTCCCAACTTGTGAGATCCAAGCCCAAGTTTCCTGGCTCTTCTGTCCTGCTCTGAGGTCAAGATAAGACTAGTGCGAGAGCCAGGCATAGCGCCACACACTTTTAATTCCAGCACTTAGGAGGCAGAGGCAGGAAGATCTCTCTGAGTTTGAGGCCAGCCTGGTCTATTTACCAAGTTCCAGGTCAGCAGGACTACATAAAGAGACCTCCCCCACATCTCCATAAATAAATAAATAAATTTTAATGTTTAAAAAAACACAAACCCTAATGGGATGTTTGACATTGTATTTGAGATACTTGTGTGTCAGTATCTGGTGTGAGGAAGCTGTTGCAATACTCAGGGAGCTGTCAAGGGCACATCAAACATTCTAGTTTATGTAAGCACTCCTAAAACGGGCATGAAAGAAGTGTAATTGTAAAGAGGGGCTATCGGTAAAGTCTATGGCAGTCCAAGTCAAGTTCTCCTTTAAGCCAAACATCAGATTCTATGACTCCCATCAGAAAACTGACAGATGGCTACTGAGGCTGACAGAAAACAATGTCACAGAAATATCAGGACAATTATTTCCCCAGAAATCTTCAAATCTGTTTTGAAGATCTTGCATCAAATTAGGAAGGGCTACATATTTTTTGCTGTTCAGGGTTTAGACGATTTGCTAAAATTCATAAATTCCTTTCATCCTTGTGGTATTTTCATTCATTCTCTTTGGGGGCTGTTATGATTTGAAATACTGTGTTGGTAATTTGTTTGTCACCTTAAAGACAAATGTTAAATTCATGTAAATAAGCAGTTAGATCCACTAAAAATGTTAAATCTGTAAGCTGATTTTCATTGTCAAGTTCTGGACAGATTTTGGTTTTGAAACCATAAATGACTCCATAGCCTGTCACAAATTATAAGATCTTTCCAACACTGGGCCTCCACTGCATCATCCTAACTCTGAAGAGCAAATGTCACCATAGTCAACATGACCTGACTGTGGCGTAGTCCTGGGCAGGAGATGATTTCAACCTTCATAAAGCTTTTATGAAGTTCAGTCTTGATGCAATGCACACCATGGTCCCCTTTTAAAGGTTTTGTGCCTGAATTTCTGCACAAGCTTTAAAATGACACTTCACTAAACATGAGTTTGGGGTTGCTATCATGCCATTGTCTATTTATCTTATGAGTCTCTCTCTTCAACTTACAATATCCAGGTCCCATCATTTACTACACCAGACATATTTACACGGACAAAAAAAATCACTTTAATATTTTTTAAACTGTTTTGAATATATCTCCTTGGTTCTGAAGAAGCCAGTTCTTTGGTGACATATTCCCATTGACACCTCTGGCAAAGACCATGTTTGTGACCCGTCAGCACGGCCCTTCATTACCACAGTATGGAATTTTAAATCAGCAGTTCTACATCAAACATATTTCAACAGATTTTGAAAATCCTTCCACACTCCTGGCCATAGTCTGGTGACTTTAAAAATAGCCCCCTTTTGTGGGCCTGAAGAGGGGTAGGGGAAGGAGGGGGGAGGGAGGATAGCCCACGTCTGACCAGAGTTCCTCCTGTGCTCTGGGCAGGCAGACTCAGGAGGACTGCCAGACACTTTCCACTTGGCTCCGGGAGGGCATCTAAGCCACTGACCCCACTCGATGGGGGGGGGGGGGCAACAAGGGGCAGCCCCGGATACCAGGGGCCCTGGGGTGACACACTTGGCCCCAGGGATATGGGAGAGAGGGCAGCGGGAGAGAGGTTCCCACGCAGGCAAGAGTCCTTAGTCCAGTCCATGGCTGGAGCACAGGAAGGCCTTCCATTGGGAAATTAGAAACGGCTCATTAGGAGAAAGCCTATCTCATTGTCCAAGCACAGCAGGCCTTGATGAACAGAGACAGTCTATGGTTTTAGAGCTTTATTGTAGAAAGGCAGGGGGAAAGAGAAAAGGTAAAAGAGAGAGAGAGAGACTGGCCATGATCAAGAGGAGAGAAGGGGGAAAAGGAGAGAGAGAGAGAAGAAAGGCTATAGTAAGAGAGAAAGTAAGAGGGAGAGAGCAAGGAGAGAGAGTGAGAGAGGAGAGGAGAGGAGAGGAGAGGAGAGGAGAGGAGAGGAGAGGAGAGGAGAGGAGAGGAGAGGAGAGGAGAGGAGAGGAGAGGAGAGGAGAGGAGACAGGAGGGGAGGGGAGGGGAGGGGAGGGGAGGAGAGGAGAGGGGAGGATGAGAAGAGAGTGAGGTAGGGTCAAACAGCCCCTCTTATGGTGGGCTGTTATCTTGGTGTTGCTAGGTAACTAGTGAGGAGAAGGTCAGAAGCTTGGGACATTATCTACGTGACTACTAGCCTCATACTTCTCCTGTGAGAGCTGTGGGGATGGTAACTTGGACAGGAGCCTTGAGTCCAGAAGACATGAGGGAATGCCTACCGTCCTATGTAGGTGAACTATCACCACAGGATCTCAGGGTTCCACACCTCAGCTTGACTGGAGAGCAGACTGTCTGTGTATAGTCCAATGCCCCACACCCTTTCTCAGAGCATAGCTCTGCAGAGACTGCTTAACAGACCCAGTAAATAATTTTGATCATTTTTGTGGTGGTATTAAACACATTGCCACATAAGTAGCTTTTACAGTATCATTCATCTGAAGTGTAAACTCATTTACTTCTTTTTTGAAAAGACAGACTTATTTTCAGTGCCGCTTTCTAGTCCGTAGCATACACTGGGTGATGTTCATAAGATTTGGCAGTACATTTTACACAGAACACCTTTCACATCACAGTCTTTGAGAACTGGCAAAAATTCCCTACAAATTAGGCGGCGTGCCTTGCTCAACAAAGAAGCGGCCATCGCCTGTCCACTTTCCTTTAGGCAATCTTCCTTTAAGTTTTTCTTTTGAGACATTATAGAAGCCATGCTGGAATTACAAACAAGAGATAAAAAGCATGTTTTTATTACGAAAATTAATCTTCAGGAGAACAGAAAGCAGGCTTGGGTCTTCCCACATCTCAGCTGCTGATGCAACATGGAGTGGAAGCTGGCCATGAAGCAAAGGTGTGATGGGCGTAGAAGTAGTTCTGTCAATCAAATAAGAACCCTTGCCTGTGTTCGTTTGCCGTGGTCCTCTGAAGCCTTTCCAGTAATGGTGTTTTGTTTGTCAAGCTACGCCTAGCATACAATGGAGTCAATTCTGCTTGACTCTGCCTTTGGAAGAAAACACTGGAAGCCACACATCATTGTCAATCCAAAGCTACAGGTGTGTACTGACAGTGACAGCATGCATAGATTTCTTTTGTGTGGCACTGCAACATTGTCATTTATAAATCTCAAACCAGAAGTCTGTGAAATCCAGCTACCAAAAACATTGCAAAAATATAATGTGTTAACTAAGTTTATAATTTTGTTTGGGGAGGGATTCATAGGGAGAGATTCTGGGCTGCATGTAGCCCATAGATGGTGGGTTGGGCAGGCTGTTTCACATTGGTGTAAAATGTGTAGCCACATCCCAGTGGCAATTCACATATCTAGTACCACACACTGTGTGCTGTCCTTAACTATATCTGAGATGCTTTCTCCTCCTCACTCCCCATCTTAATACCCTCCACCTTCCCTCTCTTTCATTCTTTCTTTGTTTTCAGTGCTGAGGGGTGGAGCCCAAGACCCTCTACAGACCAGGGCATGTTCTTTCACTGGATTGTACCTCCACCTGCCTGTGCTTTGCATTTATGCACAGTAGGGTGCTTGCTTATGTCAGCATCATCACTGACATTTTGGGGGGTGAGCTTTGCCAGCACAAGACTATAGCCATTTCTCAACTCCATTGTAACACTAGGCCTCTTCACTGACACACCTAACTGGCATTATAAACTTTCCCCCAACACAGGCCTCCCTCAGCTTTCTCATCCCTACAAAGAACTGTCTACCCACATTAGAGCTGTAGCCCCAGGATTGTCGGGAACTAAAAGGGGGCCCTGAAGAAGAGGGGGAAGGGAAACCCACACCCCGCCAGAGTTTTACTTATTCTCTGGTCTGTCAGGCGTGGGAGGGCTGCTATCTACCTTCCACTCATCTCCGGGTGGGCATCTAAGCCTCTGACCCACTCTTCCGGGGGTGGCAAGGGGCAGCCCTACCTGGGATTCCTGGAGCTACTTTGCTAAAGCCACCGGGGTTATGGGAGAGAGGGATGAGGTTCCCAACACTGACAAGAGTGAGTGCAGCCTTGATGAGCAGAGACTCTCTATGGTTTTAGAGCTTTATTATAGAAAGGCAAGAAGAAAGAGAGAAAGGAGAGAGAGAGAAAGAGAGAGAGAGAAGGCTAGAGAGAAAGAGAGTAAGAGAGAGGAGAGGAGAAGAGAGAGGAGAGAAGGCAGAGAGGAGAGAGGGAGTGATAGTGAGGGGTAAGAGGTAAGAGAGTGAGAAGTAAGAGAGACAAGTAAGAGAGCAAGCAGGGGCTGACTAGCCCTTTTTATGGTCTTTACAGTTGCTAACTAACTAACTGGGGAGGAGTTTAGCCTGAAGGTCAGAAGCTTGGGCCATTGCCTACGTGACTTTTAGCCATGCTTCTCTTGTGGGGGGGGGGGGCTGTGTGAGGTAGTAACTTAGGCAAGAGCCAAAGTTTCAGGAGCATGAGGGAACGCCTACCATGTCATGAAGGTGAATTATCACCCTTCGGGGTTCAGACCTCATCTCAACTGGAGACCAGCCTGTCTGTGCATAGCCCAATTGCCCACACAGGATAGCCACTGTCCCCTCATGATTCTCATCTGTGTATCCATGCATCCATCTCTGCCTCCTTGCCCAGATGACAGAGATGAAAACTATACTGATTTCCCTCTAGTTCCAGACCCTCTCCCCAGTCACAGTGGCCTGTATCTCTAGCCATGACTTCTTATTGGCTTCCTGATATTCGCCCCCCCCCCAACTTCTGTCCATGTGTAACTCCTGATGGCAATTGTCTCTGGCTTCTAGAAACCCTGAGAAGGGCATATTGTTCTCACCCATGATTGTATCTGTCCACACTCACTTCTGGCCCTGGTCATCTACCCCCATGTCTCCTGGAGCACCTGACCCCTATGCATATCTGGTGTTGATGCCTTGAGTATCCCACTTTCCATGTGAGGCCTTCCCTCTCTTGCACGCTCTTGGTCATGCCACCTAATTTTATTTATGAGTAACTTACAGATTTCACACCAATTATTTTTCTATTTCTGTGATAAAACACTTAAAGAGTTTATCTGGGCTTGTGGTTCCAGAGGGTTAGAGTCCACGATGGTGGAGCAAAGGCATAGTATGGTGCCAGGAAGCAAGGGGCTCACATCTGGAACCACAAGCATGAGAGAGAGAGAGAGAGAGAGAGAGAGAGAGAGAGAGAGAGAGAGAGAGAGAGAGAGAGAACTGGGAATGGCTCAAGGCTCTGAGACTTAATCTGGAGCATATGTCCTCTAGGAAAACCACACCTCCTAAGCCTCCCCAAACAGCACCATTAGTTGGGAATCATGTATTCAAATGACTAAGAATATGGGGAAGCATATTATTCAAACTATCACAACTGTGTTATTTATTATTTCCCATCCCCACTCTGCTACAGCTCTGTAAGAATTGATCCTCTACACAGACCCAGAACAATGCCAGGCACCCTAGTAGTGGCACCAATGCACAGAAAGGCATCACTCACATCCAAGTCTATATGAAGTCGGCTCTGGAATGGTACAGATGCTGTACAGCTTAGCCCCTGAGCATAGTACTGAGTGAGACAGAAATATTTTCAGATTCCATAGCACCAAGAACTTAAGAGCTTGACTCAACAATTAGAGACTTTTATGATAGAAAACCAGATATCACCAAATGGTTCAGAATTATTTTACATACTTTCCTAAATTAAGCCATCATCTTATAGATTGGAAAAGTAAGAAGGGTTAGAAAGATAAATTTCTCCTTAAGCTCACTCACTTGGTAAGGTGTAGAGCCAGGACACAAACTCACTCTGATCCTGTCATGAAGCTCTCATACTGAGAGACCCATTATATAAACTATCCCTGTCCCCACAAGGCTCTTTTACTCCTTGGTTGGACAATCTAATATTTTGTGCACTTAGCAGGACCACCATGTTTACTGTTTAAAATACCATGGCCAAAGTTGTCAGCAGCTACTTCTTCCAAAGAAAACACTCCCTCATGGAGAGTATAGGAGGACTCACAGGACTCAGGAAGGTCATGAAACTTACAAGATTTGCCAGGCCCTTCCCAAGATTATATAAGCAATGATTGCTGGGGAGAAGAGACTCTTTGGTAACATGATATCCAGAGGAAAGAGTCCACAGAAGCAAGCTCATGTTGAGGTCATCGTTAGAGGAGCCTATGGATTGCTGCCCAGCATTTTAGCTAAGATAAAGTACATAAGGGGTCCTATGGAAGCCCCAGGCTTCTGGTTGGAAGGTTAGGACTCTGGTGACCAATGTTCTCTCTCCTCTAGTCTACCACAGCCAATGGAGGGAGGTATCATGTGCGTGTGTGTGTGTGTGTGTGTGTGTGTGTGTGTGTGTGTGTGTCTGTGTGTCTGTGTGTGTGTGTCTGTGTGTGTCTGTGTCTGAGTCTGAGTCTGTGTCTCTGTGTCTCTGTGTGTCTGTGTGTCTCTGTGTGTTCGTGTATACATATACATACATATGTAGAATTTAATATTTAATTAATAAATCCCGACACGGAGTGGTTACTACCTGCCCCAATTATGTTCCTAAATGAAAGACACACACGCAGTCTTTATATTTTAATATTCCTTAAACGGCACAATAGCTAGGCCACCACCTAACATCTACTGCTGGTAGAATCTACCCCGCACTGATAATTCCAAGTTATTACTTACCAAGTTCTATGTTCTATCTTGGCTGCTCTAGATTCTATGCCTCTCTGTCCTGCTTTATTCTCAGGCATGGCATCTCTCCTCTCCTACACATCCTTCCAGCATGGCAGATCTCTCCTTCTTCCTCATGGTCCCAAGCCCAAGAATCCTAAAGTCCAGCCTCTGTCTGTCCTCACAGCTATTGGTTGTTGGCATCTTTATTTACCAATCAAAACCAAATGAGGCAGGTTCCTAGAAGCTACATGCAGACACTCGTGCAGGCAGTTTTGGGAGGAACATAGTTAGCATTCATAATATAAGTAGATAGACAGACAGACAGATTCTGGATCTGAAAAAAGGCGATCCCCCAGAAGCAGACACCCAGCTGAGTTATCCATACTGGTCTACCAGATTTCCTGCTGGTGAGAAGAAATATGGAAGAGATCCTTAATTCTTCTATGGTCTTCCATTATCCAAAAAAACTAAGTGGTTTGAGGCAAAGGTGGCAAGGATGCCCCTCACGCTCTGTTACACAGAAGAGATGAAAGTATTGTCTTTGTTGCGGTGGGATGAAAGGAAGCAGTGGGGTATCTAGATGGGGAAATCTGAGGTTTCACTAGTGGGGTAACCCCAACCTCAGTGCCACCATGCCAAAGAAGAAACATCATGACAGGCACTAGATCTCTGGAAGCAGAGTCAACCCATGTGTGTTCTTGCACTGCCTCAAACCACTCCCACTGAGTGATGCTGAGGCTGAGCATAATCCTCAGAGGTGGGATAACCCCCGAGGGATGCTGCTGTAACCATGGCTGAGAAGAAAGCTGCCAGCCCATCTTACCGTGATAAAATAGTGTCACTTAAGCAGAGACTGTAGGGTGGCTAAGGATTTAATTACAAAGTCTACAAGGGGCTGCTGAACAAGAGGTTCAAAGCCCTGTAAACTGCCCCATACTTCTAGAAGGACACGTTTCCACAGACCTTTCAGCATCCTGTTCTTCTACTGGACAGGGCCCATTGCATGCATGGACAAAAGGCATGTCCAACCTTTTGACATCGTGACACAATATTGTTATCTACAAAGTTCACATTCAAGAACAAGGCAATCAAGTTACAAAAAAATATTGCGAAATCTGATAATGTTTTAAGTAAGTTATCCTTCCCTTCCTGTAGCCACCTATGTACACACCCACAGGATGCAGGCTGAACAGGCCTGACTATACCAACTCAGTGTCTCTGCTCTGCATAGTCAGAGACAACACAACCTGGGTACAGCTCAGAGAGTCAGAGGTCTGGGGTGGAGCATGAGGGACGCACCAATGTCCACACCTACACGTTGCATGAACGGCAGCTTCCCTACCAACTGTGGGAAAGCTCAGGATGGTCGTGGTTGGCTGCTACCTGCTTTCAAAAACTGAGACCTGGGAGCTGGGACTTTCCCTGATACCAGTCCAGGTGTGAATCTTCCCTCCATCACTGATCAGTGGGAACTGCAAATCAGTCAACTACCTGTACCTTTCCCACATCAAGGCATACACAGAAAATGATCAATCTTGACACTCTGGAGAAAACTGGAGTTTTTCCATGAACTGTTTGTTATGCCAAAGGAATCAAGACTATTCCACTATCAAGATGCGGTGATTATCCATAACCCAATAGAAGTCCTTGTAGCAAAGCCTAATATGGCCTCTCTGAGTCTTGGTTTCCATAAAGATAGTGTTATAAAGAGTCCCCTCCCACACACACACAGTCATGAGAGTAAAATTAGAAAACCTACACAAAGAACTTCCACCTTGAAGATGTCAGTGCAAACCCACCATTGTACATACCCACCATTCATCTGTTTACACAACTGCTAAGATGCACAAAGGGTTCCTGTCCGCATCTGTGTGCTTTCTGCTTTGAGTGGTCACCCATCCATATGAATGTAGGTCCTCCCATCCATCCCCGTCCATACCTCCATAACCCCCATCCCCTACCCATTCTCTGCCGTCTATATATTCATTCACCATTCCCATGTCCATCCATTCACCCATGCCCCAATTATCAATCCATCCCTCATCATCCTCCATCCCTCTGTAACAAAAGTACCAGAGTTCACAATGCCCATCACCACAAATATCAGTGGCAAGAATCGAATCTCTAAGTTGTGTTTCATTCAGAGGCAGCAGTCTGGGAAGATGCAGGATCAATATCCTAAAATATCCACTTTGTCTTTGACACTTTATAGTGGATGAGAAAGAAGGCAGTCAGTCATTCCAAAGTTCCCTCTGCTCCGGTGTTCATCTTCATCTCTGAGATCCGTGCTGTGGGTGTTTATATCTCATGCAATTTTCCCTCATTAACATATTTCTGTTTACCGAGGGTTTTGCATTCTTCCAAGGCCACTAAGCCCTGTGTTCCTCCCGAATCACCACCTAGGTTAAAGATGAATTAGAACAAACAAACCATTAGCAGTGCCTACATAGTAAGGGATTTTCAAGTGTCCGTGACATTCCTTTCTACCATACACAGTACAACATGCTTACAGCATATAAAATCCCCCCATCCATCCTCCTGCCCCCTCTCCAACCTGCCTCCTCTATCCATCCATCTACCTTATCCACAACCCTTCTATTCACTCACTATCTACCAACCCAACAGTCCTACTTGGCCCCTGTCACCTTGGTAAATACCAGGACCAAAAGCAACTCAGAGAAAGGGTTTGTTTGGCTTATAGACTACTATCCATTATCAAGAGAAGCCAAGGCAAGAGCTCAAAGCAGGAACTTAGAGACAAGAACTGAAGCAAAGACTATGGAGGAATACCACTTGCTTCTTTGCTCTCCCTGGTTTATACAGTCCAGGACCATCTACCTAGGTGTGGCACCACATACATTGGATACATACACCTCCCACGTCAATCAAGAAAAGTACCGAAGACTTGTCCACAGGCTAATCTGAGAAGGGTATTTTCTCAATGGAGAGTCCCTCTTCCCAAGTGACTCCAGTTTGTGTCAAGCTGACAAAAACTAACCAGCATACGAGCTATTCACCCATTGATCCTTCCATCGGCATCTCTCTATTCACCCTTCGTCCATCCACTTTCCAGCCACCAATCCATCCATCTCCTGCCCACCCCTGTTACTGCCTCTGTTTTGTAGATGAAGAAATTGAGGCTGAGAGAGTTTCTATCATTCATCTCCCAGGTTATAACTTTCCCTCTAGCTACACTTTTAGTTGCTCATGAGTCCATAATAGGCCCACAATAGGTATTCGTTGTAGGGATGGACTCTAGGCTTCCTGCCTAGTGTTGGAGAACAATGAAACACAGTAATCTTTGAAAAACAAAGAACGTTAGACCCACATGCCAGCAGGGTCAACCACATAATATATCCATCAGTGGGGTCTAGAGGAAGCATGCATGATGCCCCAGAAATCTTGGTGGGGACCAAATTGGAGCAGGATTTAAAATTCCATTTCATCAAAGCGAAATCTACGTAAAAAAAAATCATACCCATTTAAAATGTCATATTTAAAGGATCTTGACACAGAATGAATCTGTCAACCTGAAGATCGTCTTTATCCTTGCTGTTGTGTGTATCCTGGGATAGTACATAGAAAGAAATTACAGTTTCTTCTGCTGAGCAGAACGAACTTGAGGTTTATCATCCTCAACAGTTAAACCTCAGCAGTATATCAATATTTATTTCCTTTTTAATACTATACAGTATTCCATTTTACGGCTATGCCAAAGTTAATGCATCCATTTACCTGTTGAAGAAAACATAAAGTTGTTTCTAGACTCTGTTTATTGCAGATAAAACCACTATTATATTTGCTTATGCATCTCACTTCATTTGAGCAAGTACCTGGGAAGGATTTCCTGGGTCATGCGACAAATACAAACTTCATAAGACATCGCCAGGCTGCTTTCCTCAGTGACGATGCCATTTTGCTTTCCTGCCAGTCGTCTGTGAACATCTCAGTTGCTCCCTAACTTGCCAACGGTTTGCTCCATAAGTTTAAAATCATTTTATGTTCCTGTCTTAGTTAGGGTTTTACTGCTGTGAACAGACACCTTGACCAAGGCAACTCTTATAAGGACATTTAATTGGGGCTGGCTTACAGGTTCAGAGGTTCAGTCCATTATCATCAAGGCTGGGAACAGGCAGGCATAGTGCAGCAGGAGCTGAGAGTTCTGCATCTTCATCTGAAGGTTGCTAGCAGAATACTGGCTTCAAATTAGCTAGGATGAGGGTCTTAAAGCCCAAGCCCACAGTGATATACCCACTTCAACAAGGCTATACCTAATAATGCCACTCCCTGGACCAAGCATATACAAACCATCACAGATAGCTATTCTAGTGTGGCGGTAGTTTCTTATCATGTCTTTAATTTGCATTGATGACATTGAGTGTATTTCCTTGATATAGCCATTGCATATCTCCTTTCTCTCTGTATGCAGCTGCATGTGATTGCATGCGTGTGTACACCTGTCTATGCACATGTTTGGAGGGTAACAGACAACCTTGAGTGTCATTTCCGAGGTGCTGTCCACCTGCTGTGTGTATGAGAAAGAGACTGGGCCTAGAGCTTCCCAAGTAGGCGTGGCTGGCTCACCTGGGAGCCCCAGGGATCCACTTGTCCCTGCCTCCCCAGTGCTGGGGTTAAACCACACACCATCACAACCGGCTTGCATAACCTTTGATCCTATTCAACCTTCTGTCCATTCCTTCTGCATTGCTCCTGTCTTATTGAGTTTTGAGGGTTTTTGTTTTTTTTTTTTTTTTAATGTATTCTGGATAAAGGTTTGTTGCCAGCTCCGAGACTTGCAGATACCTTTTCTGCCTGCGTAATGGACATTTCATTGCCTTGGCAGTGTCAGAAGGGAGTTAACTATTTCTTTATTGAGTTTTCTTTCCCTTCGAAAATAAGGCACACTTCCTGGTTCTTCATACACTCGCTACTTTCACTTTATTCTGAAACTATTTGTTAACATGTTTCAGAAATGGAATGTCTGCTGCATTGCTCACAAACACGCTCTTGGCCAAGACAGCATTGTCCTAGCAGACCTTTAGGAACATTTAAGCTGTAGTAGTGGCTTGCCTCTAGTACAGTGTAGCTAAACTCTCAGGTCAGTGTTTAATCCCTAGTCAGCTACTTTGACTCTGCTCTCTGCATGCTTGGTGTGGAACTCTCCTGGATGCTAGGGCAAGGTTCCACACAGAATACAGGTCCTCTTGCCTAGATCTCCTTCTTCCTTTCTGTCTCACCCTCTTCCTTCTGTGACTTCTCTAGGTACTGTACTCTTGTCCCTCAAGAAGACAGTGGCTTTTCTCTTTGCTTTCCCCTTGTAAGATCCCCCACTCATCCTCAAAGCTGCAAGTGTGAGGTGCTCCTGGTACGTTGGTCCCTTCGCCACCTTGACTCTCCCTCCAAATGCATCTATTCTCACCATTCTCCAGAGGTGTCAATGCACTTGATTTTTTGCCTTGCAGACCATATTTCTGCAAGAACTAATGTCTGCTAGACATTAACTTGCCACACGTTTCCCAGAATCCTAAACCTGGATTTTAAAGAAAAAGATGCCGCTTTCTCCCCTCCCCCCAGAAATAACAAGCACATCCAACACAGGGGAGGAGGGGTGAGTTCATGAAGGTAGAAACAATGTAGCAAGCTCTACACAAATACACAAAAGAAATGTTTGCAATCACGTGGCCCTGGAGACTTGGGCATCCATAAACTGCTTCTCCCAGAAGAATTGAACCCGTGGGTGCTTCTATTTCATCATTCTGAATGGAGAGCAAGTCTTACCTCACACATACTTCCACGCACAGCCCTTCAGAAAGCAGCCTTAAGAGGAACAGCACAGTGTGGGCCCTTTGCTGGAGAGAAATCCAAGAAGTTATTTCCAGCATTCACATACTAGCAACAAAGGACATACATCATTCCCTGTCCCTTTAAGAGTCTTTGCATATTTCTGTGACACATACATCAATTTATCCAGAAAATGCTTGGCAGAAAAAGCTCCCTGTCGAAGATTTAAAGTTCTCATTGCCTAGCATAAGAAAGCAGTCTGCAGCAGTTCAAGCTGGAGAAGAAGTTTTCAAATGTGAGCCAGAGCCCCTGCATTTCAACCCTAGGCAGCTCACAGATGCATCAGTGCAGTGTGAGAAACAGGAGGGAGAGCCATCTCCTTTTGACTCATGATTTTTTGACCTTAGCTAAAGACATTTTTAAAAACTAATTTAAAATGGGTGAATACTTTTGGTGACCCTGATTATGCTCACTTGAAATGGTGGAAAAATGAACCAGTCTTAATTCTTTTTACTTTATATCTGAGTGTGGTGTTAGGAAAGTGTGAAATCAGAATGACGTCACAAAAGACAACAGATACCATGGACTGCCATCGTGGACTTAAAGAAAAAGAACAGTGACCTAGCACTCTTGCCTCCTAAATGAAGACGCACAGTCTCCTGCTTCCTCACGCTCTGTCACCATGACTTCCTGGCCATGATGAACGATGCTCTCACACTGTCACCCAAATCAAATCCTTCTTCCTTTAAATTCCTTTTGTCTGGCATTTCTGTCTCATGCTGTCCTAGATAGCATAAGAGAGCAGGCTGAGCAAGCCATGAGGAGCAACCCAGTAAGGAGCACTCTCCATGGCCTCGTCGCCAGCTCCTGCGCTGAGTTTCTGCCCTGACTTCTCTGGGGTTTAGACATATAAGCTATAAGGTATAATAATCCTTTCCTCCCCAGGTTGCTTTGGCCATGGGATTTTATTGCTTATCTTTAGGAGACCCTAAGATAATCCCTTCTCCTCTGCCCCACTGGTCTCCTTTGTTCTACAGAGATTCGCTTTTATTTTTGATGTCACTCACACATGAGTGTGTGTGCCTATACAAAATCTAGGAAGTGCAAATCAAAGGAAATGTGGTATTTGCCTTCCAGAGAGACTGATCCAGTTTGTTTAATATGATTATTGTCCTTGCACCTTCAGCCTTTATCGCTTCATTCCTCATCTCTACTCTGTAGCTCCTATGAGCCTGGTCTTTGGAATTCTTCACTGCTCAAGGACCCTGCTCCACCGACCACTGCTGTATGCTCCGGGTGCATCCTGTCACCCTCTCGCTTCTGCCAGTCTTTAGATACTGATAAATCACAGCAGCCTTCAGGGCTGTCGGGGAAATAAGTGGAGATGGTTGGGCAAAGTGTTTGACACAAAGAGAAGGATGGGCCGTCCGTCAATGCAGCTTCCTTCTCTCAGTCACAGGGGCAAACTTCAGCCTACCTCTTGTTTGCGTTGATGAACTGTCTCTAGAACATAGCCACCCTGATTCGGAAGTACTGCTGACATCCCAAAAGGATGGCCACACTCGCCCTGAGCTGTTAGACAGAAATGGTGTGACTGCTGACCTCTAAGTTCACTACATTGTCACATCCAGAAAATGTCGGTGATCCCTTGAACAATGCTCGAGGAGGCTTTCTGAAGAGCGGTGCTCAGGAGCTGTGATGGTGCTGCAGGCTGTGGGAAAGCATTAGATCAGCGGAATATTTCCTCTCTGGTTTTTTTCCCTTTCAGCTGGTGGGCTTTCCCCCTGAAGTAACTAGCATTTAAACAAGGCTCCTTGGTTAGTAACGGCATCACAGCGGGGCTGGCAGCACCCGTGGGTGGAGAAGTCTGGGTGAAAGGGAAAGAGAGGAAGAATCTCTGGGAAGAGAGAGGAGAAGGCCTAGGAATAAATAGCCCAAAAACCGCCTCTCGCTCTTCCAAGCCGCTCCGGTCTGAGAGCCACGCCCTCAAACAATGGACTATTGAGGTAGTTTCGCCCACCGCCCCGCCCACCGCCTGACAAGTGGGTGAGTGAGGAAAAGATAACAAACGTGAGACCAGAAACAGTTCATAGCTTTACCTGCTCAGTGACTTCAAAGAGGGCTCTGCCTGGGTGGGGCCAGGAGCCTCATCCTGAGTTCCCACTGGCATGGGGAAACTCACACATTGTGCCTTTGTAGAGGTCTCTACTGTTTTTATCTCAGTATAACTTTTTGGAGAAAATCGAGCTTGGCCAGAGGAGTCCCTATCGGCTCTCTTGACCTTTCAAACATGTCTTCCATGACCTTTAACTAAGCATTCACAAAAATATGTTTACCATCTTTCCTTCTTACAGTGTGACCTGAAGCTGAGCATGCTCAGAAAAGAGCTCATTAATTGAGCACACTCGGGGGGGGGGGGGGTGCTCACGAGGCATCTTTTTTCTTTTTTTCTTTTTTTTTTTCTTTCTTTTTTTTTTTTTTTTTTTTTTTGAGACAGCGTCTCTTTTCATAGTCCTGTCTCAGAACTCACTAGGGAGACCAGGCTGGCCTTGAACTCAGAGATCCACCTGCCTCTGCCTCCAAAGTGGTGGGAGTAAAGGCATGCGCCACCACTGGCCAACTATAAGGCTCCTTTTTAGGAACACACATGGACCTCCTGAATAAAAGAACCCATTCCCTTTGTCAGGGGTGGGAGTGAGCATTGTCTTGAAATAATATGCACGCTTCTCTTAAATGTAGGAAGTAATAAGTCTCCTCTTCATTTCTCAGCCCTGTTTGGCTTGAGCTTTTTGTCACCAACAGATAAACCCATTCCATTCCGTTACAATTGGGAGATAGAGCAGTGAGTGGCAGCCATTCACCAAGAAAGGAAAAGCTCTCAGATGGAACAGCTGCTACAAGGCTCAGGTCTCACACATCCGTGAGGTCATTAGCCAGGTTTACAGGGGATAAACCAGGAAGTGAACTGTGGTCTATTCATGATCACGGTCTGTGTATCCCCTGAGAAGGAAGGGTAACAGCAAGCTGTTCTTTCGGCTTAAGATGTGAGTGATGGGGACGTAAGAAGAAGTATTAACCACTTATTAAGTTTCTCCGTCACACATGGCATTTTCATCCAATGAAATCATCTAACAACATTAAACAAAGTAATGCCCCTGTGAGTAAGCATGAGTACTGATCACATATTCCAGCCTGTCTTTCTGGCTTATTTTATTTTTGCTTTGTGTTTTGGTTTTTGTTCTATTCAAGACAGGTACTTGCTGTGCAGCCTGTCCTAAACTAGAGATCCTCCTGCCTTGGCTTCATTGATGTGTGTTAACACATTTGTCTTTAGGACTTACCTCTTTTTAAATGTATGTGTATATATGTGTAGCTTCCCCAGTCTTGAGCAGGCTGGCTCAGACCTGTTCTGCCGCTATGAGCTAGCCCACCTGGGGTGGAGTCTTCCGACCTAGATAGGTCTATTGTTCTGCCACCTCGTTTTCTCCAAGACGCTGAGAGGCTGGACCTGCTTTCTGAAGCATCTTGAATAAGCAACAGCTTAGCAACAAAGCAATGAGAGCCTGGTGTGGTGGGAGATGGGCTTTCCCCTTTTATAAGCTCAGACTCTTAAGTAAACTTAAGTAAAAGATCAGTATCTTTGTCTTAGTCTTGTATTTCTCTCGCTGTCTCTTTCCCATACAGCCCCAGCCTCCCTTTCAGGAAACCAGTTCGTGTAGCTGTGGGCAGCTACGTATATGTGAGCATGCCTACATGAGTTCATTATGTGCGGCATTATGTGCCAGCAGAGGGCAGACGAGGGTGCTGGATCCCACTGAACTGGAGTTACAGGCAGCTGTGAGCTGCCTGATGTGGGTGCTGGGAACCAAACCTGTAAGAACAGTAAGTGCTCCTAGCTTCTAAGCCACCTCACCAGGCCCTGATATGTTACTGTATTACCATCATAAATCATGTTACTCTCTAGTGCAGTGGTGCTCAGCCTTCCTAATGCTGCAACCCTTCAATACAGTTAGTTCATTCTGCTGTGGGGACCCCCAACCGTAAAATTATTTCATTGCTACTTTTTAGCTGTAATTTTGCTACTGTTATGAATTGTAATGTAAATATCTGATATACAGGATATCTGACATGTCACCCCCTGCAGGGGTAGTGACCCACAGAATGGAGAATCAGTGTTATAGAGACTGCAAAGGAAGAACTGACCCCTGGGGTTGTGAGTCTGTAGGACTCAGACCACTAAGTCTCTCATTCTCTATGTGTCATTACAAAACATCTTTATGTTTCCTTCCAGCAAGAAATTACCACTTAGTACGATAGAACACCATCATTATAATACTGTGCAGTTTTCAGTCCTTGCAACTGATACCATACTTCGGGCCAAACAGCTCAACTCCGAAGGATCTGATCATTAGCTTCCTATAACAGCATACCCTGTTTTCTCAAAGATAGAAAGGGTGGCTTGTAGGTAGAGAGAATGTGTTCTTTTCCAACTGTTGGCTGAACCCAGGGAAGTGTGGTACAGACATTGCCCCTGGAAGCCTAGAAGCCAGAGTACATGGAATGTGTGCCAGGTGCCTTTACATCTGGGAGGGTTTTTACTTTTAATGACCCCATAACTGAAATGCAAAGAGGCTTAGACATGGCTCTGTTTTAGATTGGATTTTACCAAATACACCTGGTGCCACAGACAAGCATTTGATGACAGTGTCTTGGGCCATAGTCACGAATGGGCTGTGGCCCTCCCTGGTCCCCTCCTGTGGGCTGTGCTCTCATTTCACTGTTCTTGAACATTACAAGGGAAAGCCCCAGCTTAGTCTGCCAGCCTGCTGAAGCCTGTTTTTTTTTTTTGGGGTTTTTTTTGTTTTTTGTTTTTTGTTTTTTTTTCTGGCAGCCTTAGCTTCAGGTTCCTGCTCTTTCCAACAGGCAATGAGGCCAGACCTAAGTAATAGATTGCAGGGAGATTCAAAAGATAAAACCTGTCAGCATTTCACACAAGTAAACGGCAGGAACATCAGTAACACCATAATTATGCTGTTTGCCATGGTTTATGGAATTTTTAAATTGTGGAGTAAAACCCATCGGGTCACTGCTCTCCCCTGAGAATGGAGACTCTTTGCCGCCCTTGCCTGTGAGTGGGGCACAGGCTTGTCTTGTTCTGTCCTCTCAACTGGAAGTTCTGCCCAGATGCCGTCTCAGAACAGCAGTGAGTGAAGAAACGACCACCTGCTTCACTAAAGCATTAGCATGAGGCCTTGGGCACTGAATTCCTCCAGCACAGCAGCCTGCCACCAGCTTAGGTCACAGATCCGGCTTCTTTAGGAACTAGGTTTAGGCTAAATGTGTGTAGCTCCCAGCGTGCACACAAGCACTTGACTGCACCCTGCCTGTGGCTGAGAGGAATCTAGGCTAGGGCAGCTGTGAACGCTGCTGAGAAGGCTGGCTGCAGCTGCAGTCCCCATGGGGCGCATTCTCATCTGTGACTGTGTTCACCATACAGGGACTGCAGGTGGCACTTAATTTATCCCCTCTTTATTTGGTTATAAAATTCACCCACTCCCCACCAGGTAAATGTTCCACCAACATCAGGGTATTAATGTTCTTAAAGTCACAGAGCATCCTCAGAAGGTGATGTTAAAAATGCAATTCCATAGCTTTATCAGGCAATCATGTGACGCAGTGGCAGCAGGTTTGTGTCAAAGAGCTGCATCACCAGATACACACCCTGGCAAGCACCTGACCCAACGCCGTGCACCAGAGTTGTGCTCAGATTGGGATTTTGAGAGATTCTTACACATACTCCTCAAAAAGACATCATAACTGTTCAAAGCTCGTTTTCCTGGTAAAGGCTACATTACAGGATGATCGGCAAAGTCCAGAGGGTACAAAAATGGCTGTTGGACTCTGTGACCATGCTGATCTCGAGTAACAGTCCAGGGACTACATGGACAGCTGACTGTGTCCACTTTACAGACATGGAGACTGAGTTCTGCTGGGGAGTCTGCCTTCTTTCCCAAGGCCTCACCTAAGGCAGTAACCACTTTTCTTCTCCCTACATAATCCTTTTCTGCTTCTTGGAAACCGCTCTATTCTAAAAAACAAAAACAAAAACAAAAAAAAACTGGAAACAAACAAACAAACAAAAAAACCCAAACAAACAAAAATCAACAAATACTCGTGATAAAAAGTGACAGTTTCCTTAATGACACTTTCATTCGCAAACACCAGGAACTTGGATCAGCTTCACCCCATTATCCTTCCCTGCCCCCTCCCTGCTCCAAGCCTCCTTCCTTTGTCAAATGGACCCCTTTTACTTTCATGATGTGTGTGTGCGTGCGCACATGCATGTGTGCGTGTGTGCGTGTGCATGATCGTATATGTAATGTGTATATAAAATCCAGGTTCCACAGTGGCATCTTTCTTTCTGAGTCAGGCTTATCTTACACAATATACTCATCTCCAGTTCTGTCCGTTGTCCTGGGGATGCTGTCATTCCTTGTCCTCTGTGGATGAAGAAAATGCCAGTGTGTGTCCCTACCATGCTTTCCTGTCTGCTCAGCTGCTGAGGGACACCTGAACTCAAGTCATAGTTTGGCTACTATGGACAAGATCACACAATAAACTCAGCCAAGCAGGGACCTGCTGCTAGATCCTCAGCTGACCCTGCAGCTCTGTCTCCTGACATGATCCCTTGCAGGCTGGTGTTGGTCCAGGTCTTCCTGCTACCAACAGCGGCTCAGGCTGATGGGTACTGTTCTTCTCATTAGTGCCTAGAAAGGTTAGATCAAGCGTGGCATTTCTCCCCCAGAAATCAATGCTTTGGGGAAGCAGCACTCTGGGAAAGAAGTGTGCAGCATCAGTGAGTCTCCTTGAGTCTGGCTGTGGGAAGGAGTTGCAGAAAACTTTTAGCCTGACAAGCCCTTGCCTGGTATACTGAGAATGTATGTGATCATAGGAGAACACAAATCCTCAGGCTGCGTGCCTGGGGCCACTCTGGGCCCACAGCAGCAACCTGGGGATTACACTATTCAGGGTTGGAAATGAAGCTTCAGTGGGGGGAAATGCCTGGAGGCTCACAAAGTGGGTAGCTCAAAAGGTACTGGAAGCCAGGTAGTGATGGTGCATGCCTTTAATCCCAGCACTTGGAAGGCAGAGGCAGGCAGATCCAGCCTGGTCTACAGAGTGAGTTCCAGGACGTCCAGCGCTACACAGAGAAACCCTGTCTCGAAAAAACAAAAACAAAACAAACAAACAAACAAACAAAAAACCCAGCTACTGAAAAAATGATAGTGCCTATTAAAAACGGAGGGCATCCTTTGTCTTGTTTGCAGGTTGGAATCAGAAAGCTGGATCCTGATATTCAGTCCAGGCTCTTCAGAAGCTGGGCAGAGGAAGCAGCTCCTTTTATATTTGCTCGGGAACTTGTGAAATTGGAAAATGGAAATTACCCAGGAACTATCTGTTGAGTGACTCCTGAAGCCAGGCGCACTCCCAGGTGCTGGGTATATCGCCAAAGGGGAACAAAGAGCAGCGTGTCAGCGTGGCGCTTGCTCTGTGAGAGACAGCTTGGCAGATTAGAATCATCACCACACAGAAGGTAAAGGAATGAAGGCAGAAGGTGAATAAAGATGACGGTTTGACCAAGATCCCATGTTCTCTAACGTCCTGGAAGGGGCTTTTGTTCCTCAGAGCACTGCTGCTGTATGATCTTGGTACCCATTTCTCTACCCCCAGAGTACTCTGTTGGTTAGGAAGACAGTTAAGAAATATAATGTGGTGAGGGGGTGCCTGGCGGGCCCATGCCGGGATATCCCCCTGAGAAATGACATCATGCAAGAGATCTGGTATAAGGGGTTTATTTGAGGGAAAGAGAGGGAGCGAGGGCCTGGAGAAGGGATAGAGTCAGACGGGTGGACATGTAGACAGGCAGACAGAGGGCACAGAGCCATGAGGGCAGAGGGGAGGTTGGGGCACAGAGGACAGAAAATAGGGAGAGAGAGAGACCTGCCAGGGACTTGTGAACAGAGAGAACTGGGTTGGCAAGCAGTTCTTTCATATGCCGCCGGCCTGCAGATATTGGCAGCTGATGTAAGGGGTTGCTAGGTCCCTGGGAGAAGCCTAGTGGAATCGCGTGTACACTAACATTGACCAGCATTCACAGTGGAGCGGGGAGGGAAACTGAGGAATAGTCAAGGGATGCGTCTGAAAGGGAAGGCATACCAAAATCTAGACAAACAACTGATGTGGCCAGCTCTAGGGAACAGACAGAGAGGTTGGGCCGGGTTGGGGAAGATCAACGGGTTCCCTGAGCTCCCAACAGGCACCAGCAACTCCCCACCCTAACCCCTACCCCTACCCTTACCCCTACCCCTACCCCTACCCTTACCCCTACCCTTACCCCTACCCCTACCCCTACCCCTACCCCTACCCCTACCCCTACCCCCACCCCTGTGTGTGAATGGATAAGCTATTGCTAGGTCCCTGGGAGGAGCCTAGCAGGACTGCCTGTAAGCCAATAATAATCCCACTGTAAATCAAGAAGCAGGTGTATTGTGTCTTAAATCAGAAATGGAATTAAGCATGCCCTTTGCATCACAACTGATCCTTTTCAATTTACAGTATGCGTGAGGAGTCAGTTGTGTCAATAATAACACAACACTCTATTTTCCACGACAAATTCCACAAAACTGTTAGCCTTATTCTCTCTCCATTTTCCTTCTGAGGAAGTCGTGATGCTTGCATGAGTTCATCACGTTCATAACATGAGATAAATTCTCAAGTCCACTTGTTTCTGTAGTATTTTATTCTATTCATTGATGGGTGTTTCTGAGTCAATAAACACCCTGTTATAAAGGCTTACTTATTTGTGTGTGTGTGTGTGTGTGTGTGTGTGTGTGTGTGTGTGCCCGCGTGAATTGTATGCACCAGATGTCTGTGCCTAATGCCCTGAGAGGCCAGAAGAGGGCGCTGAATCCCCTGGAACTGAAGTTCCAGATAGTTGTGAGCTTTGCCTTCTGTGGTTGCTGGTAACCAAACCCAGGGCCTCTAGAAGAGTAGCCCTCACTCCTAAGTGCTGAGCCCCCTCTCCAGTTCCAAACACACTGTTTTAGTCCCTGTACCTTTAAGTTTGGTTTTATATCACCATCATTCCTCCTTTTGAAAATTTCCCCAGTAATTTTTACAGATTTTTAATGTCAAATTTAAAACCTTACTAAGTTTCATTAAGATCACATCAAACTATGACTGGGATCGTATTGCCCATGAAGAGCATGTGGAATGGACTTTGACATTTTGTAATGTATCCCCCTCTCTGGAGTATGCATGAATCTTCTTTTCCTTCTCTCTTCTTTTCTTCCCTTTCTTTCACTCTCTTTCCTTCTGTGCTGAAATTCAGGATTCCGTTCACGCAAATGTTTTCTTATTGAACTACATCCTAACCCACAAATTTCCATTCCTTAGAGAGTTTGAGATAGTATCGTTATTCGTTTTGTAAGTCTTAATTATTTTCTTCACTGAGATGACCCAGTAGTTAAGAGCACGGGCCGCTCTCGCAGAGGACCCAGGTTCAGTTCCTACAGGGAAGCTCGTCTGTAACCCCAGTTCCAGGGAACCTGATGCTCCCTTCTGACCTCTGTGGGCACCACATACACACATGGTGCGTGGCCATACATGCAAACAAAACACTCAGACAAAATAAAATAAATAAATCTAAAATAATAATAATTTTCTTCATGTAAGTCCCAAACAATCTTTATTAAGCTTATTTCTAGGCTCTTTACATATATCTTAGCTTCAATTACAAGTGGGAACTTAAGTTCCATTTTATAATTGTTTATTACATACTAAGGTGAATTACTAAATTTTCAAATGCTGTGTATGTCTCTAGCTCCCACTTACTGAGAGCCTTTTTTTTTTTTAAAGTTATTTTGTCTTATTAGTTTTGTTGTTTTGCTTCCTGGGGGGGATAATAAATAATATGGCCTGCAAGTGCTGACAGCCTGTTTGAAATTTTACTCCTTTCATTAGCATGTTTTGGAGGTTTTTATTTGCTTCTTGTTTTTCGTTTAGTTGTTTGGGTTTTTGGTTGCTGTTGTGTTCGGGCTTTGTTTTGTTTGCTTGTTCTTTGCCTTCCTGAATTAGCTGGGACTCGCCCAGTTGCTGAGCGAGCAGAGGGGATACTGACAGAGAAGCTTCTGCATCGCTTAGGACAGCTGGTGCTTCGGCCACTTTGATCACTAGGTTAGGGGTTTATTTTAAGACAAAATGAGTGTCTCTTTTTCAAGGCTTTTCTTTAGCTATGTATTGAAATAATCACCCAGTGTTTTCTCTTTTTATAAGATTTATTTATTTTATTATGTGTGCAGTGTTCTGCCTGCATGCTTTGCACACCAGAAGAGAGCACCAGATCTCATTATAGATGGTTGTGAGCCACCATGTGGTTGCTGGGAATTGAACTCAGGACCTTTGGAAGAGCAGCCAGTGCCCTCAACCTCCGAGTCATTTCTCCAGCCCCTGTGTTTTCTTTTCTAATCTATTAAACCGGTGAGTCAATTAATAGATTTTTCTGATATGAGGCAAAGTAAGTTCGCCTTGCTCAATGCTTAGCATATGCGCAGTCCTATGATATTTTCCATAAGCCTACCGACTTCATGATCCTCTTTAAGTCTTTCTAATGCTGCCTTTATGAGTTGATCTGTTTGGGTTTTTCTATCCCTTTCTGAATCCTGGGCTACCTGGTGAATGCCAATAATGAAGCAAATTAGCAGCCACTGTCAGTGGAGGAGACAACGACATCAGTGGGTGCACTGGAGTCTGCAAGGAGGTGAAGAGGCTTGACCCCAACACCAAGCAGGGCAGGGTCAAGCAGCTCCGTCCCCCAGGAGATCCATACCTTGCAGGAAGGGCCTGTTCCAGGCAGAGGACTCACACAAAGGAAGACAGTGTGGGAGAAACAGAGTGTTTGGTTAACCAACTGAAGCCCAGTTTAGCTGCACCAATGAGCGCATTTCCAGGGGATTGCACTGAAGGTCAAACACAAACTTAATACTCAAACTTGTACATGGATGGCATTTTTGGTTTTTTGTTTTTTTATGACAAGTTCACTCAATGTAGCTCTGGCTGTCCTGAAACTTGCTATGTAGATCAGGCTGGCCTCAAACTTACAAGATTACACTTAGCCTTCCCCTCCCAAGTGCAACACCACAAGACTATTGATGGTATTTTTGAGGTGGTGTTTTGGGGAGGTAATTAGATTAGATGAACTCATGAGGGTGGAACCCCTGAGGGCACTAATACCTTTGTTGGAAAAGGAAGAGATTGCAGCTAGCACCTTGCTGTCTTGTCCTGTCAGGATGCTGCACAGAGGCCACACCAGAAGCTAGCAGAAGCTCTTGGACTCCTCAGACTCCAGAACTTGAGCCAAATGAATCTCTGTTCTTAATAAATTACCAAGTGCCTAGTCTGTGGCATTTGGTTATAGCAGTGGGAAATGGGCTAAGACACTTGGGCTTCCTCCAGCCTTATGTCAAGGATTACAAGCTGATAAAGAACAGCCTCCGGCAGTCTTCGGTTCCCCCATAGGCACCTGGGTCCTAAAAGCGGCTGCTTATACCAGGGCCACTGTTCCCCATAAATGTGGCGGCACTGAAGATGGAGTTCTGTCCAGAAAAAGCTGCAGACCCCTCCAGCCTCTTGCTACTAGGTTCTTTCACTGCCTCAAATCCAGCTTTCTCACCCATAAAATACGTGGACAGGAGAATTAGCAAAATGAAGCAGGCAAAGTCCTTTTCATCCCTGGGTCATTTCTGTTGAGACACTAGAAGCTGGTCAATCCTTTGACTGGGCAATGAGGTACATTTTATTAGTTTGGGTTTTTTTGTTTGTTTGTTTTGGGGTTTTGTTGCTGTTTGTTTTTTGTTTTGCTCCTCCCGGGCCCCACCCCCCCCCCACCCCACCCCTACACACACACCGCCCCCCATTGATCAGACATAAGGAAATGGCTTGTGTGTATTCTCCTTCAAGGGAAAATAAAACAACAGAAACCTGCCACAAAAGGGCTTCTGCCAGGCAGGCTGCCTCCCTGAGTGCCTGCAGCAGCCTGAGACATTGTGGCTTTGTCACCTCCCCCTCACAGCCTAATGACATTCTCAAAGGTGGCAAAGGAGAGCTTTGGGTTGCCATGGAAACCTGGTGCCAGAAAGAATGGAGAGAATTCTAGCCCTTAAAGGCTGTGTGGATTTATCCCCTGCTGCTTAGGGAACAGAATTTGCAAGGAATGGGGGTGGGGGGGACGACTTGTCAGCTCTGAAGTAAAGGGGTTTCTGGGGTGCTGGGCATAGAGTGTGTGGGTAAAGGAACTGTTGTCTGGGGATCCAGGACCTCTTTCAGACAACTTAGGTTCTTCTTCTTTGAGTCACATCTGAACCCAAATTTAAATGCAGTGAGAAATGGGCAGAAAGGCTGAGGGAAAAGGGGCACGTCCCTATAGTGCAGCAGCTGTGTCATACTGGGCTCCCAGATCCTTGCAGGCCTTCTGACTGAAGCTCTTAAGATCCCACCATTTCCATTAGCCCAGTTTCCTTTCTAAATAACTAAGCTCCTCCAAGTGTAGTGACACAACTCTCCTGATCTCCACAGCACCCTGCAAAGGGAGGCAAGAACCTTGTGCCCATTGCACAGAAGCTGGAGTGGAGGCTAGATGGGCTGGTGTAGGAAAGCAGAATCGAACGCAGACCCTAGTTCTATCTCCTAGGGATCCACCAGGAGGCAGCTGGAGAGCAGCTTCGGGGAAGGTCATAAAATGATCCTTGGTTAACGCAGTGGTCTCCACAACAAGGGCAGGTTAAAAGGACACAAACTGGCTAAGATATCCGAGGAAGGGTCCCAGTCCAGATGACACTGAGCCCAGAACTTTCCCCCATTGGGTTTATCCAATGCTGTGTGCTAGGATGCCTTCATACATACTTATCTCAAAGGGCTTCATAGGTCCACTCTACAGTGTTGTGTTATAAAACATGGAGTAATGTGGTGGGAGGGAGCATCTCAGTGGGCCCAGCCAAGGCATCCAATCCCTGAACAACTGAGCTATGGGATGGGCCTAGAATAAAAGGACATTTACTGGGGGATAGGAGACAGAGAGAGAGCAGAGGAGGGACCTGGAAAGGGGATAGAGACAGAGGAAGGGGGACAGAGGAAGACAGAAAGAGAGAAGAGATAGGAAGAGAGGAAGAGGTCGGCTGGGGACATGTGGGGATGAATGGTGTGTGTGTGTGTGTGTGTGTGTGTGTGTGTGTGTGTGTGTGTGTGTGTGTGTGTGTGTGTGTAAGATGGATAGAGAAAGGAGCTCAGCAGTACTTATAGCCCAGCCCAGCTCCTGGCTCTTACCTGGCCGGAAGAGAAGCAGGCTGTTGCTAGGTAACTGTTGGGAGGAGCCTAGAGGAACTGCTAACAGGTTGGTGGTGAAAGACCCACAACGTGAGGACTCCCCCACGTTCTGACTCAGGAGAGGCAACATCCCAAATCACTCACCAGAAACGGTCTTGTTGCAAACTGCAAGAGGACTTTTTATTCCAGACGCGCTCTGGGGCCCACAGTTGTACACCACGGCAGGAGTGGAGGACTGTGGACCATGAGTGTGGAATTGGGACAGCTTTTATGGGGTTACAACAAAGCCCGCGCTTCACAAACCAATCATGTCATAGCATCAAGAGCCCGCACAGGGCCAATCGATTTGTACTACTCCATAGTTTCTAGGCCAATCATTTTAAATCATCAAGCCTACACTCTGGGGGGCCAATCAGTTTCCTATAGCCTGGGAGGTCCACATTTGCACAGGTTCCTGGGCAGGGTCAGCAAAACGAAGTTTCAGTGTGTAATCTTTCCTTCTACAGTGCAAGCGGTTTACAGAAGCAAGATAATCGGTTAGCTTATCATTTCCTGTTATCTTACTAGGCCAGGATCATGTATTCACAGAAAGTGGGGACCCTGGAACAGCAAGAAATGTGACCTTTTACCTATATACTGTCAGGGAGCAGGGTCTGGAATTTGTGGTATTTAGGGCTTCTTAGGAGGCTGGAGTTGGGGCTGTATTTTCTATCCTTTCAGTGGTTATACCCACTTTGAAGATGTCAAAATTGGGATTCGGTGATTATGGGTCATATCAACAGATTCAAAACCTTAGTGGAAGAGACTATTATTGCATATATTTTAAAATATGCAGTAGAGAAGAAAAACATTTTTTTTATTTTAAATCCCAGACTCTTTGGTTTTCTTTATGGTGAAAGCCAATATTGATACTGAGACAGACGGTTTTCCCTGTTATACTAAGGCATTAGAGGGTGTGAATTAGATTTTTTTAAAAAAATGTGTCTTCTCCTGTGGGTTCTTGGACCTAGAGAGTCGAAGGACAGTGGCTGTGGTAAAAACAGATCTGTGTGAGCCAAGCCTCAATCCACAGGCACCTTACCCCTGGCCTGGAGCCACCCGTCCCCACCTCGTTCTCAGCACTCAGGGTCTCTGTTTCTCTGTGCCACCATCTGAGTTGTGTCTTCATCCTGCAGTGTGTCTTTCTGTTCTGTGTCTCCCTTAAAACCCTTCTCAGACCCCATTGAGGTTTCTCTGCCCTCCTTTACTTCCCTTCAAAGACATTGTTTTCCCAAATCTACTGACATCCTGCTCATTTTACATAGTGGGTAACAGCTGTCTGCTTCCCCAACCTCCTACTGCAGAGTCTTTTCTGCAGATGCCCTGGTGAGGAACTTTCTAGGCATCTGGTAGTTGGCAAAACAGACTTGCTTATTTGCTTTCCTGAAACTTACTGAGAGGTAAGCCTCAACCAAGGCTACAAGATGCATTGTTGGGATTAATAAATAATTGAACTTCTGAACCTAAGCCAGTCCCAATTAAATGTTGTCCTTATAAGAGTTGCCTTGGTCACGGTGTCTGTTCACAGAGGTAAAACCCAAACTAAGACAAGATGGAAGAGGTTTCATAGTACAAGCCTGTGGCCAGGATCTCTGACTCCCAAACAAGAGGCTGAGGAAGCAGTAAGAAGCAGATTATGTGACCACCAATACCATTTTTGATGTAACTCACTGTCCACGATGAGAGATCTTAGCCCCTGGAAAACTGCTAGCTAGTGGGCTCATGGGCTAGATCTCAGGGGAGTGCTCTGGTGACCCAGGCCAGGCTACTATGCACTGTTGTCTAAGCAGCAGCTAGACTCTAACATTCCATCTTAAAATAATCTGATTGCAGAGGCGGAAAATAACAGATAAGTAAACAAAAACATCGTGAAGGGTGCCGCACAAGGAAATGCGGGCTGGCCACTTCCAACAGAGTAGTCAGACAGCCATTAAACCTCAGGGGCTTATGACATAGAATCCCAGCTCTCTGTCAATCCAGTCAGTGTCAGAGTTGGGTGGCTCTGTTCCACACAGACATGCAGAGTCTCAGGCTGAGGGACATGTAGCCTCTCCAACACATGGTGTCCAAATCATCTTTGATGTTGACAATTCTAAGGCAGAAAGTCTAAGCAGAATGAAAGGGCATGGGCCGTGGACCAGGGCTGTGCAGAGAAAACACTTTCAGTACACTTGCCTTGGTCAAATGCAGTCACACGGCATAGAAGCTTGCTCTATGCAAGCACTCCAAACCAAGCAGTTAAGACAACAGAAATGCATTGTCTCGCTGCTCTGGAGTCTAGAATTACAACAAAAATGTTGGCATGGTTGTTTCCTTCAGTGTGTGTGTGGACAGAGACCAGTCTAGCCTTTCTCACAGCTTCTGGTGCTATTAACCTTTTTGTTGCTTCTTAAACTACTGGTACATCAGCCTGACTTCTGCCTTCATCTGGACACATGTGATGTTCTCCCTCTGTGTGTGTCTGACTGTTTCTCCTTATAATAAGGCCACCAGTCCATTTGGTTTAGAACCCACACTCCATCACAATCTCATATTAACCAGTTACACTTAGGATGATTGTCTTTCCAAATGAGGTCATAGTTTAGGTCAAAGGAGTTAATATTTCAGCATATGACATTGTGTCGGCAAAGTTCAACCTTAACCCATGGTAGCTCTCCAAGGCAAGGGAGGCTGGTCCACTGTCTGGTGAGCAGGTAAGCTGCCTTTATGATACATAAAGGAGCTAAAGCAAACATGGCTGGGCTACTCTGCACTGGGCTTGCAGTCCCGGAGAGCAGGGACTCAGCTCGACAGCTTGAGGCCCAGGTTTGCATAGATGCTCAGTAAGTAACAAACTGAGCTGAAGCTGAGCCAGAGTTCATTGAGAGGTGGAAAGGGCACAGGTTGAGCAAAACTGGAGGCTGGGGAAATGACAAGCTGAGTAGTTAGAATGGTTGGGGAACATGCCAAGTACGGATGCTCATGTGTGATAACTGTGTTAGGATTCTGGCTGAGAATCTAAGTGGGTCTGTCAATCTGACCAAAGCCAAAGGAAAGAGCCCAGAAGGAAAGTCTTTCTGGTCAGTATGTGCTTTCCCTGATAAGGTGTCCCTTGCCAAACAAGGAACTGGGTCATGGGAGAGAGGAAAGGGGCTATTTGGCCCTAGCTCTCCTCCCCTCCCCTCCCCTCTCCTCTCTTCTCCTTTCTTCCTCCTCCTCTTCCTTTCTCTCTCTCCCTCTCTCCCTCCCTCTCTCCCTCTCTATCTCCCTCTCTCCCTCCTTTCTTCCTCCTCCTCCTCCTCCTCCTTCTTCTTCTTCCTCTCTCTCTCTCTCTCTCTCTCTCTCTCTCTCTCTCTCTCTCTCTCTCTCTCTCTCTCCCTCCCTCCCTCCTTCCTTTCCTCCTTCCCTCCATGTCCCCCTCCCCCCCTCCTTTGTGTGGACAGTCTCCCCATCCTTCTAGACCCATCCCCCTAGTTTTCTGCATCTAACAACCCAGCTCTCACCGTTCAAGCACATACTTGGGAGGAAAGACTTCTCAAGGCTCAGACTCGTGAAAACACTGTGGGAGAGTGGGTGTGTTTGGCATCCTCCCAAGGCTGTGAGAGATCAGGTTGGGATGAGTTTGGGGATCAGGAGATGCTGAAAGCTGATGTAAGTCAGACAGACAAATCTCATGGCCTGGGGGACCCTTCAGTGTCCAACTGAAAGGCTACATTCACCAGGATGTATAATGAGAGTAACAACCACTGTCAGTTCTCCAGGACTTAATGTGAGGCAGGACCAAGCTAGGTTTGTACAACCTGACCAGGTTGTAAGTTGTATTTAGATCTGCTGGCCTCCCCTCCACACCAGAGGCAAGAAACCTGCACTTTGGAGAGGTTCTGTGACTTGCTCAGTTTCCCTGCCAGGTAGTCAAAGCCAGATCCAGAATAATCTAAATGGACCTCCTGACTTAGAATCCTGGCTCTCCCCTTCCCAGGGGAGTAGCTACACACCTCCTCCATCCTTGCCTCAGTCAGCTTCACTGCTATGACAGAATGACATAGACATGTCTGTTGCCCCAATTTATTTCTCAAAGTTCTTGAACCTGGGGTGCCTACAAGGAGCTGACAAGAGTCTAGAGGTGCACTGTAACATGTAACACATGAAAGCAATAAATGAAGCCAGGCAAGAATTTGGAGGTAGTGGCAGAAAGATCAAGTGTTCATCTCTGGCTACACAGCAAGGTAGTGACCAACTTGGGTCACACTGGGAAATTTGTTTCAAAACATCCCCAAAAAGCAACCAGCAACTGTAGCCTCCGTTCCTGAGCCATTACGGAGTTCCTACTCTGTCTTTGGCCTTGTCCGAGGCCTGGGGAGGAATGCAGAATGGCTTCTGCCCTTCCGGAACACTCAGGGGTCTGTGTTCTAAGAAACAGTGGCAAGGCGAGGCTTGTCACCCATGAAAAGGAGGAGGAATTGTGGCAGAAGTCACTGTGGACTTCAGCGAATTCATGAACGGTTCAAGGAAGGCTGGCATGCCCTGCCTGCTGAGTGCAAAGGAGATCATTATTCACCCTCTGCTGGCCAATTAATGCTGAACTCGGGCTGAACCTTTCCCTCTCCATTTAAATCCTGCCCTTAAGCCCAGAGGAAAGAGGAATCCTCTTCCCAACTTCAGAGGGAAAAAGAAATGGAACAGAACCCCCAAGATCAGCCTTGGTTTTCTCCTTCTAAATAAAGACTTCCGAGCAAGCCTGAGCTATTAGTGTTCATAGTGGGGACTGTGTTCTCGGCTGCTTCCCCTCTGCAGCTGCATCCTGATAGCTCTGGAATGGGGCAGCATGAGCCATCTGCTTGACAGTTTGTTTTATTTGGTAACCTTGACTGCAGACTGATTTGTCGCTCGCTCGGGCAGTTTACTGCCCCCGGGGACAGAGGTTGCTCTCAGCAAGTCAGTGGTGGGCACTAGGGTATGAGACTGAGCTAGTGAGGAGCCTTTGAGGATGGAAACACACCCATACAGCATGGCTGGCTTCTCCAAACCCATTCGTTGCCATGGCAACAGTAGCTGCCACCAATCTAGACCACTGTGCACCTATTTATTAGCATTGGGAGAGGATAGGCCTTGGGTTCAATTCCTGCTTCAGCTATTCTCTACAAGTCAGCCAGCCTTGACAATTCCCTCCTGCAGGTCCAGGTAAAATCACTTACAGCGTGGGAATTATGGTAAAGGTAAGATACAGGCTGCCTGGGAACCCTATTCTCCTGCCTCAGCCTCTGGAATGATGAGATTACTAAGACACCACCTTGCCCAGCTAATGACACTTATTTTTTGAGACAGAGTCTCACTATGTAACCTTGGCTGGTCTGGAACTATGGAGACCAGGCTGGCCTCAAACTCACAGAGCTCTGCCGCCCTCTGCATCCTGAGTGCTGGGATTAAAGGTATGTGTCACATTCCTGGCTCTAATGACACTTTTCTAAATAAGGTGAAATATCTAAACTTGGTATAAGTATCTCACACTGTAAAGGTTCCAATATATACACGGTGCTCACATGGGATATTCTCTGTAATAGCATCAGAAAACGGTGGCCATAGAAACAATGCACTATAAATCCACACAGGCTCACTAAATAAAACTTGTATTTCCATAGTGTGGGTTCTTCTACAGTCATTTAAAGGAGCACGGTTGTCCTCTCTGCTCTAATCAGTCTTCAGAGTCATATCTGGGGGTGGGGTGGGGGTGGATCTGTTTTGTTTTATTATTTTTAAACTCCAATTGTTTCTCTGTGTAGCCCTGGCTGTCCTGGAACTCACTCTGCAGACCTTGAACTCAGAGGTCTACCTGCCTCCACCTCCTAAATGCTGGGATTAAAGGCATGTGCCACCACTGCCCATCTTTAACTCCATTTGTGATATAAAACCAAAGCCCTTAAATTCAATCAGGAAATTGCCATGTAGTGGGGTGGTGTGTGAAGGGAAAACTCACCTGTTTCATCCCACCAAGGCATAGAAGCAGAGCCTTTGGGGTCTCCCAGAACCTCTGTCCTGTCCAGCATGGCCCCACCCATAAGGACTTCAAGAGTGGCAGCCCACCCAGTTAAGTCACTCAAGAGCTGAGAAACCCTGAGGCCACAGGACAGCTGTGGTTGCAGAGGAGGCTGCCAGCGACGGGCACTCCATGCTGCCATACACAGCAAGTACAGCCACTCGGCTCCCAGCACTG
Organism: Mus musculus; assembly: GCF_000001635.26. Classification (NCBI taxonomy): domain Eukaryota; kingdom Metazoa; phylum Chordata; class Mammalia; order Rodentia; family Muridae; genus Mus; species Mus musculus. Next base: position 32,120,749 of record NC_000077.6, read on the forward strand.
CCAGTGAACCATATGCTCTCCCAAGGATGGAGGCAGTGGTGGTCTTCTAGTGTGGTGAGCTTTGGGTTCAGCTTCCTGCCTGGGTGTCAGCCTGATGCCTTTGAAGTCAACATTGTCACCTATATCACCCTTCCTTCTCTTTTTCCTATGTGTTCAGAGGCAGCTGGATTAACTGTGGTAATTCCTCTCCCCCTCCCTCCTTCCCTCTCTCCCTCCCTCCCTCCATCCACCTTTCCCTCTTCCCCTCCCTCCCTGCCTCCCTCCCCCCTCCTCCTCTTCCTCCTCCTCCTCCTCCTCCTCCTCCTCCTCCTCCTTCTTCTTCTTCTTCTTCTTCTTCTTCTTCTTCTTCTTCTTCTTCTTCTTCTTCTTCTTCTTCTTTTTTCTTCTTCTTCTTCTTCTTCTTCTTCTTCTTCTTCTTCTTCTTCTTCTTCTTCTTCTCTCTCTCTCTCTCTCTCTCTCTCTCTCTCTCTCTCTCTCTCTCTGTACTTGGGTCTTGGCTTTGGAAATTTGAAGACTATGATCTGCTTCATGTTCTGTCCTGATGATCTGTCCTGCAGTTAAGGGATACAGCCTAAGAAACCATACAGATGTGGGGCCAGGTCACATCGTGGGGGCAGGGGCTTGCTACAGAAGAGCAACCCTGCCCAGTGATGGTTCTTGAGACCCACCACACACACTGCACACATCCTTTGCCTCCCCCCCACCCCCAGGGTGACCTTAGAATAGAGGCGCCTTCTCCTGCACCTGGTATCTTTTATTTTGCGGACACTTGGTTACACCTAGTCACTTCTGGTCATAATCTCAATTGTCAATTCCCAGCATTCAAATGAAGCTCTCAGCCTCAGTCAGTAATTAAGACAAATCAAATGGCTATTTTACGGTGAGAATTTGCCTCCTTACTACCTGCTCAAGAGCTGCAGAATCCTGCCCAACCCTGCTGCCTGACTATTCAGGGGTTGCCATCCCAGCTGCCCCAGCTGCTTCTGTCATCAGCCTGCTACTGTTCTTGATGCTCTCATGGAACACCCGAGAAGGGTAATTCATAACAAGCAGAAACAAAGACACAGGGTTTTTTTGGTTTTTTTTTTTGGTTTTTTTTTGTTTTGTTTTGTTTTGTTTTTTGTTTGTTTGTTTTGGTTTGGTTTTGGTTTTTCAAGACAGGGTTTCTCTGTGTAGCCCTGGCTGTCCTGGAACTCACTTTGTAGAACAGGCTGGCCTCGAACTCGGAAATCCACCTGCCTCTGCCTCCCAAGTGCCGGGATTAAAGGCATGCACCACCTGAAAGCTGCAAAAGTTGAAGCCCGGGAAGCTGGTCTCTGGTGATGATGTATCGTCACCAAAGTGAGAACAGAAGAGAGGAAAACAAGGAGAACCTGTCCTCTTCGCAGGACCATATTCTCAAGAAAAGGAACCCACTTAGCCTTAGTCTACCCACGAAAGCAGAGCTCTCATAGCCTAATCACCTCAAGTCCCCACCTCCTTATACTATGACAATGGTGATGACATTCCGTCAGTAGCTTTGGAGTAAATATTGAAGCTATAGCACAGTTGTCTCCCTTCCTACCCCACATTGAAATAGCCCATCTATGAAAAAGGCTCATTGAGAGTCAGAAAGTGATTCCAGAAGTCCAGCCCTCATAGCCTCTTGCACCAAATAGAGGAGTGTGGCTTCCCCTATTTAGAGCCCCTTGTGCCACCACAAATGTTCTGCACCAGTTGCACAAAGAGAAACCAACTCTCAATCCTTTGAAGTCCTTTCTTGAATATGTGAAGGCTTCCACTGAAAGTAAAAGACAAAAAATGGAAGGAAGGAAGGAAGGAAGGAAGGAAGGAAGGAAGGAAGGAAGGAAGGAAGGGAAGGAAAAAAGAAGAAAGGAAGGAAGGAGAGAAGGAAAGAAAGAAGGAAGGAAAGGTGAAGGAAGGAAGAAAAGAGGGAAGGAAGGAGAGAAGGAAGGAAAAAAGGAAGGAGAGAAGGATGGAAGAAAAGAGAGAGGAGAGGAGGAAGGGTGAAGGAAGGAAGAAAGGAAGGAGAGAAGGAAAGAAAGAAGGAAGGAAGGAAGGAAGGAAGGAAGGAAGAGGGAAGGAAGGAGAGAATGGAGGAAGGAGAGAAGGAAGGAAGAAAAGAGGGAAGGAAGGAGAGAAGGAAGGAATAAAGGAAGGAGAGAAGATGGAAGAAAAGGAAGGAGAGAATGGAGGAAGGAGAGAAGGAAGGAAGAAAAGAGGGAAGGAAGGAGAGAAGGGAGGAGGGAGAGAAGGAAGGAAGGAAGAAAAGAGGGAAGGAAGGAGAGAAGGGAGGAAGGAGAGAAGGAAGGAAAGAAGGAAGGAAGGAAGGAAGGAAGGAAGGAAGGAAGGAAGGAAGGAAGGAAGGAGAGAAGGGAGGAAGGAAGGCTCAAGCAACAAACTTTTCCAGATGCACAAGTCCCAGTGCAGAATCAAAACAACATCAAAGGCCAAGCTAGTATGTCTACTCCACAAATTACTAATCCCATAAAAATACCCTCTAATGAAAATAACCTGGGAAAAATTCCTGACAAAGAATTCAAAAGGCTGACTAGGCTCCGAGAGGTGGCTCGTTGCTTAAGAGCATTGGCTGCTCTTCTAGAAGACCAAGGAGGTTTGATTTCCAGGACCCATATGGAACGATGGCTCACAGCCACCTATAATCCCAGTCTCAAGGGATCTGATACACTACTCTGACCTCCTCAAGCACCAGACATACATATAAGCAAAACACCCATTACATCAAAATAAAAAATAAATTTAAACTTTTTAAAGAATTTTTAAAAGATTTATAACTATGCTCAAACAACTCAAAGATATATGTGATTTTATTCAGGGCATGGGGAGGGGAGATGAGGAAGTAGAGACAGAGAAAGGCAGAGAGAGAGAGTAGAGGAGTAGAGGCAGACCATGAGCACATGGAGAGAGGGGAGAGGAGCAAGAGGACAGGGCAAGAGCAGTGTAAATATATTTCAAGAAAACAAAAGCAGGGAAATAAGGTGAAGTTAATACAAGATATGAAAACAGAATACAAAAAGAAAATAGAATTATTGAAGAGTCACCTGAAATGAAGAGAATTAAAAACTCAATGAGCCAAATAAAACCCTCACCTATAATGGGAATCAGTATCCGATGAGACAAGGTGAGAGGCACTGGGTCATCTAATGAGGTTCACATGGGCAGTACATGGTAGAGCGCTGGAACACCACGAAAAGACATAGCCTCCATTTATCAGCGCAGAAGGATACCATGCCAATGAATAGGAAAAAATTTCAAGAACATCATAGAAGAAAACGTTCCAAACCTAAAGAAAGAGATACCCTGTCCAGGTAAAAGAGACTTAGAGAACACCAAATAGACAGAACCAGAAAAGAAACTCCCGCTATCACATTAGAGTTAAAACAATAAAAACATAGAATAAAGAAAGCTGGAAGAGAGTCGTCATTTATAAAGGCAGGCTCGCCAGAATAACTGTTTATTCAACAGGAAATTTAAAGCCAAGAGTCTGGAAAAGTGTTTTCCAAGTTCTGAAAGACCACAACCACCAGCCCAGAATATTACACCCAGCAAAACTATTAAAATCAAATCAAAGAGGAATGAGAACTTCTCATAAAAATGGATCAAAGGAATTTATGGCCTCTAAACCAGACCTACAGACGATTCTGCAAGGAATATTTTGTTCTAAAGAGGAAAATAAACACATCCAAGAGGTCACAGAGAATAAATACAATATACCAAGAGAAATAACAAAGAAGACTAAGAAAATACCACAGACAAGCACTAACAAGGCTAACACGTTGGATTAGAAAAAAAAAATCCATCTTTTCTACTGCCTCCAAGGAAAATGTTTCACCATCAGTGATGGACACCACTTTAGAATAAACGTGTGGGGAAAGTTGTTCGAGGAAACTAGAACTAAAGAAGAAGAAGAAAGTTAAAAACTCTGAACCAATTAAAAACTTATGTGGTAGCCGGGCGTGGTGGCGCACGCCTTTAATCCCAGCACTCGGGAGGCAGAGGCAGGCGGATTTCTGAGTTCGAGGCCAGCCTGGTCTACAGAGTGAGTTCCAGGACAGCCAGGGCTGCATAGAGAAACCCTGTCTCAAAAAAAACAAAAAAAAAAAAAAAAAAAAAAAAAAAACTTATGTGGAGCTGGGCGTGGTGGGCACGCCTTTAGTCCCAGCACTTGGGAGGCAGAGGCAGGTGGATTTCTGAGTTCGAGGCCAGCCTGGTCTACAGAGTGAGTTCCAGGACAGCCAGTGCTACACAGAGAAACCCTGTCTCAAAAAACAAACAAACAAACAAACAAAAAACCAAAAAAACAAAACAAAACAAAAACTTATGTGGAAACTCTCACCAATAACGGGAGTCAGTATCTTGGTTGAAAGACAAGCTAAGAGGCATTGGGTCATTTACTGCAGCCACTTTAATATCTCACAAAGTAAGCATCAGGCCTAGAGTAGAAGGAGAGAACTGGCTTCCAAGAGTTGTTCTCTGACATCCACACATGTGGTGTGGTATGCACATATCTACAGGGGAGGGGGAGGACAGAGAAACAGAGACCAACAAACAGACAGGGAGACAGAAACAGACAGAGACGGAGAGACAGAAACAGACAGAGACAGAGAGAGACAGAAACAGACAGACAGACAGAGACAGAGACAGAGACAGACAGACAGAAACAGAGACAGAGAGAGACAGAAACAAACAGACAGAGAAAGACCGTGAAAGAGACAGAGAGACAGAGATAGAGAAATTAAGTATATTTTAAAAAACGAGGTTTCTTGGTCGTGCCAACTCTTTTACAATGAGACCCTCAGTCTTAGTTAGGGTGACTATTTCTGTGATGAAACATCACGACCAAAGGCAATTTGGGGAGGAAAGGGTTTACTTCACTCACAGTTCCATCTAAAATTCATCATCAAAAGCAACAGCTCAAGCAGGGCAGGGACCCAGAGGCAGCAGCTGACACAGAGGCCAAGGAGGGTGCTGCTTACTGCCTCCTCCCCATGGCTTGCTCAACCTGCTTTCTTATAGAACCCAGGACCACCTGCCCAGGAATGTCCCCACCCACAATGGGCTGGGCCCTCCTCCATCAATCACTAATTAAGAAAATGTTCTACAAGCTTGCCTATAGCCCAATCTTGAGGCATTTTCTCAATTGAGTCTCTGTTCTCTCTGATGACTGTAGCTTGTGTCACGTTAACACAAAACCAGGCAACACATACTCTGTAAAGGTCTGTTTGCTATAGAGGACTAGAAATATGGAATGTAGCTGTGAACTCGGATGGCAAAGAAGCATGGCCCTGGATCTGGGGATGTGTGGTTGGAGTGCAAAATGCCCCGACAGGTTCGTGTGTTTGAACATTTGGTTCCCAGATGGCGTGCTGTTTCGATAAGATGCAGAACCTTTAGGAGGCAGAGCCTCGCTGGAGGAAGTGGGGGTAAACCTTGAGGTTTTGCTTGATCGCTTTTGCTTCTTTGTTTTGTGCATGTTTATCTGTGGTGAGAGACAGACACGGAAACCAACGACTTAATACAATGCAGGCTTTTAATCTGGGAGAAGACAGAGTGCATCGGTATAAGAATCAGGGTCTGACGTCTGCTTACAAGCTAAAGTAATTACAGGGCAGAAGGTGGAGAGGCTGGGAAGGAGGCTGTTATTAGTCCTTTCCAGTTCCAGATTGGCCACTGGCAGGAGTGACCAAAGAACAGTGAGCAGCAAATGAGCAAACATCCGGTGATGGATAAGCATCCCTCCTGATCAGCCATCATCAGAGGGATGCAGGGGCAGGGCAGGATCCAGGAAACCAAGTCTGCAGTGCTGACTTCTGTGGTGGAAATTGCCATCACTTAACCCAAAGGGAGAGACTTCAAAATGGCATGACCAAGGCTGATAGGCGATGTGTATATTTGCATGGAAATAGAACAAACTCGGGCTTGGCTCCTCCTTCCATGCTGCCCACAGTTGTTTGAGATGGAGTCTCCTCCTGGCCTGGGGCTCACCTGGTTAGGCTAAGCTAGATGGGCAAACCCAGGTACCTCCATGGTCTCACCTCAGTGCTGGGATCACAAGTGTGTACTACTGTACAGGATTCTGTGAATGGATGCTGAGGTGTGTGCCCAGGTCCTCATGTACTCTGCAAGAACCATATTGGCTGAGCTACCACCCCCACCACCTACCACTATACCACCACCACCCCCAGCCACCTCCACAACACCCCCATCACCCTCCACCGCCCTCCACCACCTCACTACCACCCCAGCACCCACACACACACACCCTCTTTACACTTTTCTGTTTGAGACAAGGTCCCACTAAGTTGTTACCTTGTCTGGCCTTGAACTGGCTCTGGAGCTTGAGCTGCCCTTAAATTTGTGATCTTCCTTCCTCAGCCTCTTCAAATCCCTGGGCCTGCAGGCCTATCTATGCAACAAAGCCTGAGTAAGGCATCTTAAAGGGCTTTAAGATGACTAGTCAGAAAGTACCAGAAGGAGTTATGTGAGCTTCCACCACTGTCCACATTGAGGACGGTCCATAGTCGCCTCCAGAGATGAATTCTGCCCTTCTTGGTGGACAGGAGAGGGACACCTTTATGAACAAACATGTCTTGCTTTGGGTAGAGAGTTTTTCTGTTTCTCCATCTTCTGTCTTTGATTCAACTGTCCTTGCCAACGGGGAGAAGCAGCTAAGCTCTGGTGGGCACAGAGCCCAGGGAGGAGACAGGGACACGTGTGCTCTGTATCTGCTGTGGTCTCCCCCTCCTCCTCTGAAGGCCTAGGTTTAATGTGGAGTCATTAATGAGAAGAAGAATTAACTGAATTTATCTGTGAAAGTGTTAAAAGGCTCACGCTCCGCCTGAGGAATGAGCTGCACAAGAAGCCTGCGGTAGAAATTGCCTGTGTAATTGTAATCTTTTAAATGCAATTCCTGCAGAAAGATGACTCAAGCTTGCTTTTTCTGCTTCCTTTCCTCCCCCATCCACTTCTTGCTCATCCAGGTTATCTGTCAGACCAGCCACCGAGGCTCTGCTCACAAACATGTAAATGCAGATCAGGTACTTACGCAGGTGAGACTGGTTTGTACTGTTTATTTGCGTTTTTGGTTCCATCATTTTTTTTATATATATTGGCTCATAAATAATGTTCTTGTTCTTTAAATTTTTGTATTAAAATGTAGGACTCTTAGCACAATTTCTCTTTCTCCCTCCCCCCTCCCTTATTTCTCATTATTTCTTCCCTCTCCCTACTCTTCTTTTTCTCTTTCTCTCTTTTTTCTTTCCTTCTCTTTTCTCTCATTTCTCCCTTCCTTCTCCCTCTCTTCTCTCCACTCTTCTCTCCCAACCCCACTCTCCCTAACCCCCATCCCTTGTGCTGGGGATTTGGCCCAGGCCCCTCCCATGCTGGACCCGGACTCCATCACTGCACTCCAGCCTGAGTCCACAGATGCCACGCAGAACCTTGTACTCACCTTTAGTTCATCTCTACACGGAGCTCAGCCCTGTAAACTGTGTGGCCTGTGCTCAGTAGAGTTTACTCAGCCCTCCATGTTGGAGGCTCAAGGGTGTGGTACTGATATCTGGTAAGGGTTTTCATATTCTGAAGAACAAGTGCTCTGCTCCCAAGGTGACAACTGCACCCTGGGTAGCCCAGTCACCTTTTCAACCCCCTCCCCCATCATGACTATAATGATAGCAATTAAATCTCAGCATTTAGGCTGTAGCAGGACTCTCGTGTCTGTGTACAAATGTGGGAGCAGAAGGGGCACTTGTGACTCAGACAGGAAGCCACCCCTCAACCTATTTATGCTTCCACCAATAACAGTGCGGGATGCCTGGTACCCACAGTGTCATCATCGATGCCTTTTGTCAGTTTAGCGGGTGACAAACAGCCTTTCCATTGAGTTTGGATCTTTTGGCCTAACCCAGGTGTGTGGACTGCCTCTGCCTGTTTCAGCTGCTTTCTCTGTAGTTGGCTTTTTATGGGAGACAGCTTTTGGAACCACTGTAGCTGGGGTGGAATGCCCCACATTGGAGGGTTGGGTAGCCTGTCTTCTTGTAAGAATAACTAGAAACTGTTCCTGACTCCTCCGCTGAGAGCGACCGAGGAGCAGATTAGTCAGCACTGCAGAGGGGAAAGGAGGGGAGGGGAGGGGAGGGGAGGGGAAAGGAGGAGAAGCGAGGGGAGGGGGAGGGGGAGGGGAGGACCTAGGCTTGTGGGCTTCACACAACAAGTGTCTAGTCTCAGCTCCCTCTCAGTCTGTAAGGTGGAATCCTACCCACGGCACCTCTGAGCACAGGGAAATAATCCAATGTCCCGGTATAAGAGCAACTTTGCGCACAGTGCCATGCATCAAGAGAGCACGTGGGCACAAAGAGGAGGAGGATAATCTACAAGCCCAGCAACTTTGAGTGGAGCTATCCTACTGCTACCTTGATTTTGGAAGTCTGGTCTCTGTGACTATGGGATGAGAAATTTCTGTTGTTTTCAGACACTTAGGCAGTGGAACTTGATTGCTGCAGCCGGAGCTGGCTGGTACACCCCCAGAGTGGCTGATGACCCGAACAAGGGACTTCTAGACAACCGTTTCCTGATCTGTAAAATGGGGTTATTACCCTACTTGCCACGGACCTGCAGCTCAGGGCTTCAAGACATGGAAATGGTCCCCACTGGCTCCCTGGTGCACCCAGAAGTCCTGGGTTCTAGCCATCTGGACGTGTTTCCCAGGGTCTCATACACCCAAGACCAAGGCCATTCCCCTCCTGTCGTTCAGTGGGGATTCCTGAACTTCTCTGAGCCTCAGTTTTCTCAGCTGTTCAATGAGAAGAGGTGTCAGTACCACGATATCTAGTGATACTTTGATTCTGGTGTTTTGTGGTGTGCTTTGAAAAAGACAACCAGATAAATGTGTTCATTCCCTGCAAACAATGGCGACAAATGAGTCCATTAACTTCTCTGGTGCGTTCACTTCTCTGTAAAGAGATTTCCCCCAGAAAGCAATTGGGAGGTGGAAACCTGCAAACTGAGCTGTCAGTATATTAAGCCACTCTGTCTTTAAAAGTCAATTATTTGCCGGTAGCTGTTGTACTTGCTAGGACTGTTGCTGCCGCCTGTTGCAAGGTGATAGATTAGAAAATAGTCATCTTTCATTCAAATGCTGCGTGGCCAAAGGGCTGAGGTCACTTCGACAAAGGGATTCCAGACACCTTCTGAGAGTGCCACGGTGCTGGGTATCTTAGTTACTCTTCTAGTGCTGTGACAAAATATCATGACCATGATGACTTATGAAAGAAAGCATTTAATTTGGCTTACAGTTACAGGGGATGAGGGCTCATGATGGGAAACTGAAGGGACAGGTTGGATGTCAATCCACAAACTCAAAGCAGAGAGAGGTGGATATACACAATGGAAATGGTGTGAGTCTTGAAACCTAAAAACCTACCCAGTGACACGCCTCCCCAATAAGGCCACACCTCCGAATCCTTCCCAGATAATTCCAAACACTGGGAGCCAATTATTCAAATATATAAGCCTATGGGGCCATTTTCATTAAACCACTATATTGGGCATAAAGTCATCCTGACCCAATATAATATTCATCTGCCCAGGGGCAGCTACCAGGCTTCAGGTAACTTGCTTCATAATTCCAAGTCTGCTAAGTGGCCATAATGATAGCATCTATCTCACAAATCTGTGGGGACCCAGGTCACAGTGTATGTAGAAACCTAGCACATATTAAAAGTTCAGTAGAGATAGCTAATATATTTCCGTTGTTGTTGTTGCTGCTGCTGCTGCGGCTGCTGCTGCTACATCAAATACCTGAAGCTGAGTGCTTACATAGAAAAGTTACTTAGCTCGTATTTAGGGGCTGAAAGTCCACAATAAGGAATCTCCCCCATTCAGCCTCCAGTGAGGGCCTCCCTTGGTTATTTCACACTAGGGTGGATAGCATCACGGAAGGAACTCTTGAAGGAGGATGAGTTTTCACGGTGAGACAGAAGCCAGAAACCATGGAGGGAACAGCCTTGCTACTTAAAGACCATTTCTCACTGGAAATAACTCACTCCTCAAGACTCACATAAATTCTTTCCATGGATGACAGCCTCATCTAATGACCTCACACTAGGCTCTACTTGCCAAAAGTTCCTCCCCTTGTTAACACTGCCACATCTACAACCAACTTTGAACCCAACATTCATCAGGGCAAATACTAGCCAAGCCAGAGAATCATTTCAAGCTGACTGCCTTTTCTCTAGTGCCCAGCAGAGTGGCAAGTTCAAGCAAGACCTCTAGCAGGCAAAGACTGAATTGGTGACAGGAACCTGCTGACTCCATCTCTAGCTTATTCTGAGAGTCATTCTCAGTTACCCAGCAGCCAGGGACCTAAGGAGCCTGACAGGGGAAGAGCCCCTTACAAAGAGACAACAGATCTGCTGCCTGGGTGCTGTGTCACACTGCAGAGGACACAGGACAGAGGACAAAGGACAGGAATGCTCCTGGATCAAGCCTCTGTCCCTTGGGATAAGCCGCTTCCTCCATTCTGGGAACAAGGGCAATATCCAATCAAATCCATGTGGACCCTTGCCTGTGGACCCCCCATGAAAGGCTTAGACATTTGTTTTCTTTACACCTTTAATTCCAGTGCCTGGGAGGCTGAGGCAGGGGGATTGCAAGTTTAAGGTCAGTCAGAGCAACATGGAAAGATCCTGTCTGAGAGAAAGGAAGAGGGAGAAGAGTAGAAACAGAGAAAGAAATGTTTAGTTGTGGTAAGATATCCTAACAGTCAAATATCCAGCTTCAAAGCTAATTTTGAATGGCCTTCTCCCCCCTGCCCCCTTATGAGGACTGGTTTGTATATGTATATTTTCCCAAATAGATTACATTCCTGGGATTTCACATGCATTTTTTATCTGCTGAGAGGACTCAATCAGCACTCCTTGGAGGTACAGGACACTCAACCCAGCTGTTTGGGTGAGTGAGGGGACCAGGTAACACAAAAATATAAGGAAGAGAGAGAATTGTTGTCCTCCAGCCGTATTAAGTGTCCTCTCCCATGCCTCTGGCCCACCACAGTTAGCAGCTTCTCTGGCTTAAGAAACAGGCCTGGGGGCTTCGTGCCAGCCACAAGGGCAGTGAAACCTTCTTCAAAGGCCAAGCCCCAGAGGCAGAGCCCCAGATCCAGCATGGCTGAGACTTTCACACATTTCTGTCTTCTGTCTCCTGTGAATGGTGACATACAGTTGGGCACTTTAAACTACTAGCCAGTAGTTATTCCAACATTGACTGGAACTCGAAGGCAAGGAAAGGAAGGGGGCTTCAAGAGCAATGTGGGAGTGAGCCCCTGTACACAGGGACACAGACCAGCCCTTGCAGCTGGTTTCTATTTTCCTTCTTAGCTGTTGGGGGTTCCTACCACAGTCATGTGATTTCTGTGATTAGAACCAGAATGAGCAGGAATGGGCAGACGGGGCAGCCCCAAGAAGTGAGGCAGGTGCACATGTTACTTCTAAACTTCTTTACAACCCCACAGGATGAGGCTATAGAGATGGCTCAGTGGTTAAGAGAACTGGCTGCCATTCCCTAGGACTCAGGTTGATTCCTAACTCCCATATGGAAGTTCAAACACCCATAACTTCAGTTTCAGAGTATCCTATGCCCTCTTCTGGCCTCTTTAGGAACTGCATGCATGTGGTATGCAGGCAAAACACTCACACGCATAAAATAACAATTAAAAAGATTAAAATCTCTACCTCACAGTCCCATCTTGATTGTCAGTGGGATGCAAATGTGCAAAAGCACTCTGTATCAGAGATTAAAAGTTTCTAATAAATTCTAACAATGTTCTCTAGTGAGCATTAATAGATTTATTCTCAGGCATCTGGGGCTGGAGAGATGGCTCAGCGGTTAAGAGCACTGACTGCTCTTCCAGAGGCCCTGAGTTCAAATCCCAGCAACCACATGGTGGCTCACAACCATCCATAATGAGATCTGACGCCCTCTTCTGGTGTGTCTGACGTACTTACATATAATAATAAATAAATCTTTGGGCCGGAGCGAGCAGAGGTCCTGAATTCAATTCCCAGCAACCAAATGATGGCTCACAAACATCAGTACAGCTACAGTGTATGCATATATATAATATGTATTTATTTTTTACATTAAATAAATACATCTTTTTTAAAAATAGATTTGTTTTCTGTACCACAGTCAAGGCAAATCCTAGTACTTTGTGGCCACAATTACCGAAACCATGGAATGAACAGGTGCGTAAGGGGAGGTTTCCTGAGGAGAAATGGGATTCAAGAGCTCAAGTCACCCCTGGGCACTGTACAGTGACAGACAAGAGCTGAACTTCTGTCTTGTGTCCCCATGTGGAGTATTTTCCTAGACCTCTTTTGTGAATTATCATGTTTTGAACTTTCAGCACAAAGCAAGAATTTATCTTTTTCCCCCTCCTGTGTCTGCCTTGTTGAAGTGGGACTTGAACAATGCTGAGCATTTAGAATCTTAAGGCTTTTTTTTTTCTTCTTCAGATAATTCTGGCTTTGTGTCCTTTTCCCATCAGGGAGGGATGGGCGGGGCTTAAGAATGAGGGGCAGCAGAGTCTGCAGATAAAGGGAAGCCATCTTTCTCTCCTGGGTCTCTGACTGACTGGCTGAGAGGGAAGCAGAACGGTGAGGTGAGTGGGTAGATCCCGTTCTACCACAGCCCCGCTGATCTGCTGAAACACCCATCTATCTGTGGGTTCTGGCTGAGCAGTGGCCCTTGTTCTGGGTGTGGCTAGTGCTAGTGCTCATTGGCATCTGGCCCTTCTGTCCTTCCAGGTACACTGCCCACTTCTCCATCCTCTGCAGTTGAGCCAGGCAGGTGGATCTATATAATGAGTTTCAGGATAGCCAGGAATATAGAGAGAGACCCTTCGTCAAAATAAACAAACAAGCAAACAAAAAACTAAATCAAAACAATAGTAGTAGTAATAGTAATGGTAATAATAATAATAATCAATGATAATAACAATAATGATAATAATACAAACTAGGACATCACCCTTGCCTTCCAGCCTTAGCCTCACCGGCTTGATCAGTCCTATTGATGAGACTTTTTCTATTGAGTGTTTTTACTATATTTACTCATCTTTTCACTTTCAAAACTTCATTCTGGGAATGGACAGATGGCTCAGCAGTGAAGAACCCATGCTACCTTCCCAGAAGATCAGGGTTCGAGTCTCACCACCCATGTTTGATGTCTCATAACTGTCAGTGAAGACAGCTTCAGGGACTTGGACACCTCTGGCTTCTGTGGCACACACACTCACATGCATGCACATCATTCCTGTTCTCTTGGATTTTGCCGAGCCCTCTCACACTTTGAATTCTTTAGGATTTCTCCTAAATCACTCTCACTGGAATAGATTGCTGCGGAAGCCCTTGTATCTGGAGAAGCCACGCCCACCATGTTGCTTTTTCAGCCCCGTGTTTCTGAGTCAGCTCTTGCCCATCTGGAATTACGTTAACTGGAATGTTTAAATCACCTATATTCTTTCAAAAGAAAATTTTTGCAATATTCATGTGAGGTTGTCTATAGCAAAGTTGAAGTGCTATTTATCTCCACTGGAGCAGAGGGTGCCGCAGTAGTTAAACCCTCCGTGTGCATGCTCAGGTCAGCAGGCTTACTCTGTAGGACAGTCCCCAAACTGTATACTCTCTTTATGCTTACAACCAGTGTCACTAAACACAACACTCCTTAATTTGGGGGTTGGGGAATAAAAGAGCTAGGATGGTATGACCTGTGTTAAGATGTTTGTCACTGCATGCAAGAATAGAAAGGAAGGAAAGTACCCCCAAACTGGGGTCAAGGGTCAAGGTGCCAGGAAAGCTGCCTTTCATGGAATTCCAGAAAACAGCTAAATCTATAAACCCCAGACCCAGAAGTTACAGAAACGTATCTCCTATGCCCAGTTTCAAAGTGCTGTTTATCCAGAACAACAGTTCCTGGGTCTGGCGAAGTCACACCCTTCCAGGCCTTACTGATGCCAACTGCAAACACTGCACTGAGGCTCCACAGAGCAGCACTTCCTCCAGCACCCTTAGATGCTGTGCTGTGGTCTCTCCCTGTGGGAATCGGACTAATAGACCCTTCAGAGCTAGACTCCTGGCACCACCTTCCAGACCAGTTCGATCTGGCTAGCCTTGGAAGTTGATCTGAGTTATTCTGATATCTCCCTCCACATATTCACGTGTTACTTTATTATTATTATTATTATTATTATTATTATTACCATGTGCAAAAATCAGAAGAGGAAAGACAATAGAGGGAGGTCAGGAAAGACATTAGTAGTAGTAGTAGTAATAATAATAATAATAATAGTAACTAAGCTAAAGGTGGCGTGGAAACCGAATGAGATAAATACAGTCAGACAGCCTAAGATGATCATAGCACTCAGGAGGCTGAGGCAGGGAGCCCCCGACTCTAGGGCACCAGGATTCCTTGAGACACTCAGAAGGGAGGAGGGGAGAACCAATAAGCAAGTAGTCCAGGAAATTAAAATTGGACACAAAATAAGGACACCTGGCTTCCGTCCTCCATGGGTTACTCGTTTGCAGCTTTAACTACACCGCTCTTGAGTTTGATCAGGGAGCCCAGAAGAAATCCAACAGAACAGAGTCCTCCCTCACCTGTCACCAGCCCCTGCTTAGAGACATAGGAAGCGAGCCCCAGGAAGACAGAAAAGATGCACTCAAGGAAACATCAGAGTTGCAAAGCAGCTGAGAGCTCAGACTTCAAGGCCTTGGTGCATCTGACAAACACTCCTCTGACCTCCTCAGAACCACACCATGGTAAGGTTGAACATGGAACACTAAGTACTGCCGAGTGCACAGGAGTATGCCTTCCTAGAAATACAAACTGTAAGGGATTCCAGTTTTAGAGCTATTAACATGTGAAGAGTGTATACTCTCAAGGTGATGAAAGAGTCCTTTGCTGGCAAGTGTTGTGTGGTTCTAGTCACATCTACTCATTGTCTTGCCCCTCTGCCCATTGCTAGTTTTTTTCTCTCTATTTCTGACCTTATGACATGACTATCAATAGTCCCTGTGCTCTAGCCCCTGGCTAGAGCATTCATTCATTCATATAGTCTAGCACCTCCCCTGCAAGGTTCCTCCCACCAACCAGCCACCACCTGCCCCTAAGCCACAGCTCTTGCCCACTCTTCCTTATCCATCAGACACAGCACAGTCCCATCTTCCATACCCTCAGAACGATCCACTGAACAACACCTTGGCATCTACTGCTGTCCTTCCCAGGACCTACAGAATACACAAAAATCCTCACCCACCTCTGAATCCTGCTCGTTTCTCCAGTATCCTCCCAGGTCGGAGTGTGGATTCCAGACGTGTGGGGCTTCCCTACTTTGGCAGACTCGCATTGGAACAGTGTCTTGGTGAGTTGTGTGGGCTCCAACAAAGCACACAGTGCCAAATAAAGGACAAACAAAGGAGACTTACTTGGCTCATGGTTCTGATTCAATCCTTGAAAGCCTAGCAACCTTGGTGCTGCCATCTGGCTGCATCACAACTCGGCAGAGGGAGCAGAAAAAGAGCCACCAGTGCAGGCAAAGCATGTAGATGACTGCCATCTTTGCCATCCCCATTCCTATTTTCCTATCTGTGAAATGGGAGCAATGCTGTGTCTCTTCTCTTGGGGTTTATTGTGAGTAAATAAGTCCTTACATGAAATCCTTGTACTAGGTGTTTAATAGACACTCAAGAAATTTTAGGATTCTTATAACAACTTCCTTAACTGTCTGGGAATGTTTGGCTCAGTAGAGGAGATAGCTAGAGGATATGTCTGTCTGTCTAGGGAAACTAACCCTCACCTCCCTACTGCCTGTGGAGTGACGTGTGTATGTGATTTTTAATCATATGGTATACACAACTGAGTGCAGGAGTATATAGATGCCAGAGATACTGGGTCCCTAGAGCAGGAGTTACAGTCAGTTCTGAGCCCCCACCCCATCCCCAGCGCGGATGCTGGGTACAGAAGTTGGTTCTGTACGGCAGTGCCTATTCCTAACTGCTGAGCCATCTCCCCAACCCCCAAGTTTTTCCTTTTGTACCTGAGAGTGGCATTTTTGTCAGATGGTAAGCATTGCCTCTGTGACTCTTCTGTGGTCATTCCGAGGTCCTTCTTTAGGACAGGGTCTGAGGAAGACTTTGGACACACACACACACACACACACACACACACACACACACACACACACGCCAGGACAGCAGGACTGACTGAATTAAAGCAGCGGTTTTGATTAAGTGTCTACAGTGAGGTGGCCTGGCCATGGAAGATGATGGCAAGTCCCAGATTGCAGCTCAGTCGACCTCTTTGGCTACACCCTCACTGACTTCCAACAGATCGAAGCCCAAAGCATGGCTCCTCTCACCCATCAGCAGTCTCACACAGCACTGCCGTCAGAACCCCACTGTCGGGAGCAGCAATAGGAACAGACTCCATTCCTTATCATGGCCTCTCACCTGGTTCTCCAGGACACTCAAGCCAGCCAGAATACCAGCCTCGTTACTACTGTCATAAATGACCATAAGGCTCCTGGCTTCCGTATCTGCGCGTCATCCATACCACAAAGATAATTAAAGCATTTTCCCATTGCTCTGACAAAAGTGACTTGAGGAAGGGTTCATTTTGGCAAAAGGTTGAGGCAGAAGTGCTCTCAGTGGGGAGGCATGCGGGCAGGAGCAGGAGGCAGCTGGTCACATGGCATCCACAGTCAGGAAGCTGAGAGAGATGGATGCTCATGCTTAGCTCAATTTCTCCTTTTATTTAGTTCAGGACCCCAGCCTGTGAAATAATATGGCCTGCAAGTAGGGTTTCCCATATCAGTTAAGCCAGTCTAGATATTCCCTCAGAAACGTGACCAGAGGTCTGTCTTCTGGGTATTCTGGAGTCTGTCAACCAACCATGACAGCTTCCAACAACACAAATTCATCATCTTGTGGTCGAGAGGCTGGAGACCTAAGGGTATCATGTAAGGTGAAAATCAAGGTGTTGTGCTGACAGGGCCTGTGTCACTCCTTCTGAGTGTCTCTAAGTACACCCTTTCCCTCCTCCTGCTTCTGAAGGCTGCTGCTTCCCATTGGCTTGTAGCCACATCACTCCAGTCCATCTCTTCCGTGCTGGTGATGATGTCAAACCCACCAGGATGATGGGCAGTCTCTTCAATCAGAATCTTTAAATTTATCATGCCTGCAAAATCTCGTAGAAGATCACTTTCCAAGGCACGTGGGGCCCTTGAGTCAGAAAGAAGCCTTCTGGTCCCCAGGCAGCCCTTCCTGCTGAGGGTGGCAGGCATCAGGCAGACGTGGAAGACTGGCCCGCCCCGAGTCCTCCCACCCCCACCCATGAAAGCTGCAGGGAAGAAGCCTGAAAAGGGGCGGGGCCAAGATCAGGGATGAAGGGACTCTGTGAAGAGAGGGAAGGCAGTGCGGGAACGGCCCCTAGCACAAGCATTGTCCAAAGACATTCAAAGCCACATAAATATTTAAAAGTACTGAACTTGAGGTGAGGTGAGTTTCTGGGGAACACCAAATAAAAAGGGGTACTTCCCTCTTCTCAGTCCCTCAAAAAATAAAAGCTTTGGTTCTCGCCCACAGGAGTTCACCTTGTGGTTGCATAGGGTGGGGCGGAGAATGGAAGCTGGACTGTGACTGGATGAAGGCACACGGTCAACAAAACCTTGCCTGCTTCCTGGGCAGAGCACAAAAAGCTCCGTGTTGACTCAGCTATTTGCTTTCCTGGAAACAAACAAACAAAAAAAGGAAAAAGATAAAATCCGAAGGCAGGGTTTAAAAGCCATATCAAAATTGAAATCTGTTGAAAGCAAGGGCCTTTGTGAGCCAGCCACCTGGGACCAGGCAGCCCCTGGGAAGGCGGTGGGGGAACGGTCCTCAGCACAGGCATTGTCCAAAGACATTCAAAGTCACATAAATATTTAAAAGTACTGAAGCATGCAAATAAACACACGGAGGGCAAATCTGAGTGAGCTGGCCCCGGTGCACGATTTAAAGGCACACACCGCACTTGCTACCGGGGAAGCAGCGCTGTGTTGGCCTCTCTGACACATCATTTCTCAAACCATTGAGCTCTATAGATGTCAGCTGCAAGGTGATTTCGGGCCAGCAGTGTGTGCAGACCTACATCACACAGGAGGATGATCCTGACAGGCAATTTCTGATTTAAAAATTAATTGTCCCAGAGACTCTACGAGCTGATTCCTTCAGCCATATTCACATAACCTGCCCTGAGTGACTCCATGCCACATCTGTCCTTGCCAAGGCTTTTATCTACACACACACACATACACACACACACACACACACACACACATATACACACACACATACATACACACACACATACACACACACATACACACACACATACATACACACACATACACACACACATACACACACACATACACACACATACACACACATACACACACATACATACACACACACATACACACACATACACACACACATATATACACACACACATACATACACACACATATACACACACATACATACACACACATACACACACACATACTCACACACACACACACATACACACACACACATATACACACACACATACATACACACACACACACACACACACACGTGCGCGAGCTTGAGCTTGCGCAAAGCCCCCACTTAGGGCTAATTGCTGGGGCAGAGAAGAGGAGACTATCAACCTTTCAACAAGGGCAGCCACAGTGTCTGGGGGCCAGGCTTAGTAAACTAAGAGTCATGACAGGAGTTGAAGTGAAATGGCAGATATGGTACTTAGCCTCTCTTGCCCCATCCACCATGGTTCCTGTGATGCATAGCAAATGCTCTACTCCTACTCTGCAAGCATCGTAGATGGTGAAGGGCAGAGGTGATATCCTGAAGGCCACCACTGTGGCTCACACCTCAGGCTTTGCAGCACCCCTGGCCCCACATAGAAGATCTGAGCTTGTTCTTTTTGTTCTTTTTGTTCTTCTTTTGTTCTTCCGATGTGAGCAGCTGCACAGTTGACTACTAGGCAGAACAAGTGTGCTTTCTGCCCACACGCCTTCCCTTGCCACTCCCCAGTTTCTGTCTATGAGGGCGGCCCCTGCTCTGCTGTGACCTGTGTCTGCAGAACCGTGCGACATTGAAGAGGAAAAGGAAGAGGAGGAAGAAGAAGAAGAAGAAGAAGAAGAAGAAGAAGAAGAAGAAGAAGAAGAAGAAGAAGAAGAAGAAGAAGAAGAAGAAGAAGAAGAAGAAGAAGAAGAAGAAGAAGAAGTAAAAATGGGGATGAAAAGGAAAAAAATGTAAAAAGTACTTTTTTATCTAAAACGTTGCCAACAATCTTTGGCCTATGCACATAGGAGTGCCCCTACTAACGCTGTGTAAATCACACAGCTCTGCGCACATGACAAAAAAAAAAAAATAAGTGTGATAGTTAAAGGTAAACAAGATGATAGTAGCTGCCGTTGTTTAATTCCTACTCCATGGTAGTGTTCAAACATCTGAACAGAGTTCAATTCCAAAAAGCGTTTCCGAGTATCACTGTGGTGCTGGGCCCCAGGAAGAGGGGAGTTCCTGTGGAGGACTAGTCCAGCGGAGAAGGCAGATGAACAGTCTCTGATGAAAACCAAGGAAGGCTTCTCCCGTGGTGACGACCAAAAGTGCGCAGTGTGGCGCTGAAGGATGAGCAGCAGTGTGCTCGCTCTCAGAGAGTGAGGACAAAGAATGTTCCAGGACTGCGGGAAATACGAAGATATCACAAGCCTGGGCTTGTAAGCAGTCCACAGGGCCAGGAAGGGTCAAGATGGGGTTCAGGCCACCTTTAGCTGACTCCAACCCCCAACAATAAGCAGCAGGATGTTTTATTGATAGTGTTTCAGTTTCTTCTACTTCTACCCAGCATCTCGGTTTCCTGATTGGAAGCTCCACGAAGCCCAGATCTGCGCTTTTGCCATAGTCTACCAGACACATGAGACGTTAAAAATATTGGTCAATGTATTGTTCGGGACCCTATTTTTCAAAGTTTTACAAAGTATAGCATATTTCAAATGTGTGCAAGTCTGAGGGAGAAAAATATCCAAGTGCCTCTGTGCCTGTCATCCGATTCTGACATTTGTCAGCTGTGAACAAGTATGAGCCACCCATGCCACCTCCATCTGCAGCCTGGATGGTTTTAAAGTCTACTAATGCCCAGCTGGCTGCCTAATGGGGAGCTTTTCCTGGGATGCATTTTCTAGGAGCCCCAGTTGACCCCTGCAGATGAAAGTTTTCTGTTGTTACTTCAGTGAGATCTGAAGAGTGGGAAGGTGTGGGAACTGGGATCTACCCTAGGGCTCTGTTCCCTAACTGTGACCTTGGACAAGCAAAGCCATTTCACCTTGGTTCCCTTTCCGTCCACCAGGGGGAGTGAGTGAGCAGTGTGGAAGCCTTCCCCTTGTGCCAGGACAGGAAGGAAGCCTCAGTAAGGCACTTCCTAGCTGTTTGCCTTTGGCAAGCTACTTACTTCTCTGAACCTCCATTTCCCCACTTACATTATCTACCTCGGAGGTTGCTCAGGGAATCATGAAACAGTAAAAGTTTGAGCAGTTGACAGATTTGAGGGTGAATTCAAGACCAGGCCACGTTGCGGGTTTAAATACTCCATTAGTGATTCCTTCAATATTTTCTATCACTTCTTTGGAAAACCTCTACCTACAATAGAACAGTACAGGCGTGATCACTACCTCATTTATCTTTAAACAAAGATATTCTTTAAGTTTCTCATTAGCATAAGGCAAGCAAGCAGTGTGACATCACAGAGACCCAGGGCATTGACAAAGACTCTGCCCTCCCCCATTGTCTTTTCTCTATAACCCCAGATCCAACCCTAAAGGAAAAACCTGTCAGGCTCAGACCAGGAAAAGTGGCAGAGAGGGGGATGGGCGTGCCCACTCCTCAGGAAACCCAGGTCACCTTAGAGAACCTGACCTTCAGGTGCTCTGAGGGTTCCCACAACAGCCTGCCTCTCACAGAGGATGCAATTTACAAACCCATCGTTTCTCACTTGAGAGGCTCCTTGACAGCGAAAGCCTGTGGGGTCTCCCCAGTGGCACCCTCATTAAGGAAATGCAATTTAATTGTCATTGGGACTGGGGACCTGCGTTGGATGCTACTTTCAGCGCTTACTCTGCAGTGACAAAGCGGTGGAGGATGCCAGAAGCATGCCGGCCTGGAAGGAGGGAGGGGGGTGGCATCTGAGGAGTGAGCTAGTGCTGAATTGCCCCATCTGTTGCGTTAATAACCAATTGGTCCAGGGGCTGGGACATACGGTACCTATTAGGATCTGTCTGCACATACGTAACTGCTCATTTCATCTGCACAAATGACTGCTTACTTATGCAAATGGCAGGCCTAAATGCCCAAATTGGAAAATGCAGCTAGGAAGGCACTTCCTTAACAAAGGTTATGTTCAAACCCCACAGAGGTCGAAGCGTAGGAGCACCATGCTGTGGATGTGTTAAAGAAAGCAAGCAATGTGGGGAAGGACAACTGTATTGGAAAGATGTTGGCGCTGACAGCCATGGCTCCTGTAATCTATGGTACAGAAACAGTGTTAATGGTAACAAAGGGCTGGGTGTGATCTCAGACGCTTCTATTTCCAACCCTCAGGAGGCAGGGAGCCAGAGGCAAATGGGTCTCTGTGAGTTTGAGGCATCTGGTCTACGTAGGAAATTATTGGACAGCCTGGGCTACTTAGTAAGACTGTCTCAAAAAGCAAAGGAGGGCAGGAGGTGGGGTTTACAGACAAAGCCCAAAGCTTCTGCTTGGGTGAGCAAGTTACCTGGCAAAATAGGTGGAGCAAATCCCAAAGGCTTCCCAACAGGGTCCAAAGCAAGATTCTGTGAGCCAACTAACCATGAGGTATATTAGGGAGGCTTGAAAATCAAGTACTCCCATGGCTGAGAATCAAACTGACTGCCTAGGTATCAATTTTCATCCCACTCTCCAGTTACCACTGTGTGGACAAAGTGGTAGAGGGATGGGAAAGGCATAATGTTTTCCAGGCTCTGGCTTTTGCGTCCTGTCAGACCTTTGTGGACTGGACTTCAGTCTCAACACTAGCCAGCCCACCATGGCTGGGTTGCTGCATTTCTCTAAGCCTTGGTGAGTTGTCTGGAGATAAAGATAGCGCCAGCTGGCACCCAGAAGCATTGAGAAATGAGATTTGCACTCATGAGGCAATGCCAGGTACCAGAGATGTCCCCAGGGAAGGTTATTATCGTTAAAAACTGCATGTATCAAGCAGTCTTTCAGCTCTGTGAGAACAACAAAATTGCCATTATTGCTAGCTCATTGTCTTAAACGTGGTCGTTATTCAATAAAGTCTTTGAAGCCAGGATGATGTATGAGTGATTTAAAATAAAATGTTCTAGGTTAAGGAAGGATGCTTGCGTGCGTGCGTGTGTACGCATGTGCGTGCGAACGTGAGTGTGTTTCCTTTTCTCTGACTGGAGATCAGAGTGATGATATTCTTTAACCACCTGGAGAGCTTCCTAGAAAAGGCTTCTAAGCCTCATGGTTAAGATGCTGAGGTCATTTTGTGCTATCAGTTATAAGTGTTGCAAGAGTCCATTTTTCTATTGCTGTCATTAAATATCAGAGGCTAGGTATTTTTCCTTTGTAAAGGAAAGGTGTTTATCTGGAGACAGTTTTGCAGGCTGGAAACCCAAATGTTGCCACACCTCTTCCGGGAAGAATCCGGTGGCGCATCGCCTCCTGAAGATGGCCTTGCAGAGATGGAGAGTCAGCAGCAGGGAGATGGGAAGCAACTGGGCTCTAAAACAAACAGCAACAGCCCTAAGAGCTAACTCAGGTCAAAGTTGTCATTAGAAACCAACCTAATCCCTTGCATAGACAATGGCTTCCTTACCTGTGACCAAAACACTCCTCTCCAGGCCCCACCTGTTCAAAGTCGCAACACCATCACATTGCAGACCAAACTTGTAGTACAAAAGGTATCAGGAGACTCTTTCAAAGCACATCTTATAGCAGCCTACAAGATAAAAATCTGTCAGAGTTTGAGATTCATAAATAAAATCTGAATTACTTACGAATTAAAAGCATATTGAGGGTAAAATTTTTAAATTACATTTTGGTGATAAAAATGTTACATAAGAATATAAGAGACAGGCTGGCGAGATGGCTCAGTGGTTAAGAGCGCCGACTGCTCTTCCGAAGGTCCTAAGTTCAAATCCCAGCAACCACATGGTGGCTCACAACCACCCCTAATGAGGTCTGCCACCCTCTTCTGGTGTGTCTGAAGTCAGCTACAGTGTACTTACATATAATAAATAAATAAATCTTTAAAAAATATATATAAGAGACACAATGAAACTGTTCTTTTAAAAGAACTGCTGAGTTTTCAATAATGACATGAGATGAAAGAGAAGCAAAAATGGAAAAATATTTAATCTTCAAAATAAGTGGGGAAAAAAAAGCAAGCCTGTAAATACAAAGCAATTAAGATAGAACAGAATAACCAAAACAGTGTCAAACAAAATAGCATTTTTTAAAAAGATAAAGAAATATTGTAAGGCCAGAGTGGCTTTTTTGGAACTTCTAAAAGAATCAACAAATATTACGAAACTTAAAATAAGAAAATTCAAATTTAAGAAATGACTGAAAATGGAAATGTGGCTATAAACACAGGATTCTACAATGATCGTTAAAGTAAGAGGCCCTCTGAATAATTTTTGTGTTCATTAACTTAAAAACGGGAATAATGGACAAACACTATAGGAGAAAGTATAAATTATTAAAATTGCCTGGAGAAAAAAATAGAAAACTTTGATGATAAAAGGCTGCTACAGAAATTAATAAAATAAATTTTTTCATAAATAAAACAGCAAAGTTTACTCAATATTAAAGGAAGAGATTATTTGAATCTTCACACAGACTTAGATAAGAGGAAACATTCCCTGTTGTTCCCGGTAAGGCCGCAGAGTCAGTAAAATGAGTCTGTGTTGAGAGGGCTCACTTAGCAAGCTCTGAGGGGCCGGTCCAGCCATGGCCGCCTTCTCACTGGAGTTGCTGAGAACCTGGATTTTTGGAGGAATTCTTGACTTTTAACCTTGTTGTGTGTTCTACAAGAGGGGAACGGCTGATGCTAGGAAAGAAACATAAAGACGTAACTCACGCAAGAGCTAATAACTCCACATACACCTATGGGAAAGAAGCCTAAAGCGACTCTCCCAGGAGCTACCCTTCTTCTGCGCACCTTTCTCTCTGTGTTTAAAGTTTTATCTATTTATTTTATGTATGTGAGCACACCGTCGCTCTCCTCAGACACACCAGAAGAGGGCTTCCGATCCCGTTACAGATGGTTGTGAGCCAGCATGTGGTTGCTAGGAATTGACTCTCTGTGTTTAATAAATCCAACTTTGCCTCCTCTAAAACTCACTCTTCGTGGAATCTTGAATCTTGTCCCGGCCTCTGGAGATCGAAGGGAACCTTCAGGTGACTGCCAGTACGGTACAGAGCTGTGTCCCTGTTGCTCAGCAAGTTCTGAGAAATGTGAGAAACCCCACTTTTTGGCTGTTATTTGAAAGAAAGAGGGTGGGGGTAGAAAGATGGAAAAGGGGGAATTGTGCTTCTGAAGTTGGAGCTCAGACAAGTCCTGTGGCTTATGGAGGGAAGACCTGCTGACCACTGGCTTTGACCTGGGTCTGGTGACAGTGACTCCTCCCATCTACTTAGCATACAGCTCGGTCAGGTTTCCTGAGAGGTCTGCTAGCCAGGTGACTGATTGGTTCAATTTAAGGGAAAAGACGGTTTCCTAACCTTTGGATCAGGTCAAACAAATGTCATGGTCCAGAAGTAGAACTCAGAATCCCCTGAGGAGGAGGTCTTTCTTGGTGGGCCTCTCAATGCCAGCATAGCTATACCTTTGCATATAGTATTTTATATCTTAAGGAGCCACAACTGTGACGCTTCTCTTAGTGTTACTAGGGAGATGGGAGGGAACGGTAGGGCCCAAAACTGATTATGAGAGAGGTTTCCAAGCCTGCTGATGTCTGTTTAGCTGGTTACCTTCTGGGTGATCCAACCAATGGCTATTTTCACACTGAAGAGATTGAGTTCTTGGTAACCATTCAGTGCCTGGGTCTAGGTGCCTCAGGGTCCTGATCTGTCACTGACTGGAGGATTCCTAGAGACCCCCTGATCTCCAGTCAACCTTGGAAGGCTAAAGAAGCTGGGTTCTGGTGTCAGTGAAGAAGGAGAAATAAGGGGATGCAGACAGAGACCAGCAATTGAAGGTGAGCAGGCAGAGATTAATTTCCTCAGGTTTCCTTCTGTCTGAGGCAGCACCTTCTGATGCTGTGCATGAGGGTCCTCCACCCAGAAGTAATCCCTCCAGTAAACGCCTTTACAGAGGAGCCACCAGTCGTGTCTCCTTGTTGATTCCATACTCTGTAAAGGTGACATTCAAGACATCACTTTCCGAAACTCACTTCCAGAAGTCCTTACAAACTTTATGTCTAAACCGGGAAATGGAGACATCAAAAGGACAAAGTGTGGTCATGGCTGGCGCAGCTTACTGAAGAATGAATCCAAAAGATTCCTAAATCAAATACTAAAAAAAAAAATCTGGTTCAATTCTAGGTCAAATGATAACAGACCACAATTTAATTGGTTTTATTTCAAGAAAGCAAAATTAACTCAACATTAGAAAATCTATTAACCCAAATTACAATATTATCAGATTTAAAGACCAAACAAATTGCTTGATTATTATATTAGATACAAAAAGAGGATTTGGTAGAACTAAGCAATACTTCATGATTAAAATCAAAACAAAGCTTTTATAGCAGAAACAAACCTTTGTCTGGTAAAGTTTATCAAACAAAAAATGGCAGTAAACAGTCACTTGAAAGTGTTCCAAATGGTGCGATGATAAACACATTCTTTTTTATCTGACACGAAGCAAGGAAAGCTCTTATCTCTACTTATATCAAGTTTTGCTCTGGTGGTCTTAGCTGGCACAGGGGCAAGAAAAAGAGATGGGAGACGTAAGAGAAAAAAAGATTTAACTATACACAGAGACCATAAATACCCACTGAAAAAAATTTAAAGATTAGCAATTATTAATGAAAGAGTTTAGCAAGAATTTCTAAAATATCATCAAAATATAACACCAATTGTATTACATACATGAACAAAAACTGAGAAATTTAAACAAAAAAAATAATGCCTATAAAATGTAAAAATCCATAAACTTTTATGTAAGGTATGGTGGTTTGAATAAGCTTGACCTGTGGGCAGTAGCACTATTAGGAGCTGTGGCCTTATTGGAGGAGGTGTAGCCTTATTAGAGGAAGTGTGTCACTGTGGAAGCAGGGCTTTGACCTCGTATATATGCTCAAGACTGGACAGTGTGATCCAGACCCTCTTCCTGGCTGCCTGTAGGAGACAGTTTCCTGGCTGCCTTTGGATCAAGATGTAGAACTCCAGAACTGTGCCATGCTTCCTGCCATGATGGTAATGGACTGAATCTCTGAAACTGTAAGCCAACCTCAATTAAATGTTGTCCTTTATAAGAGTTGCCTTAGTCATGGTGTCTGTTCACAACAATGGAAACCCTAACAAAGATAGGTGTTTATGTGAAATACGTAGACAGTCATACTTGAAAACTATTTTAAAAGGATCAAATATGTGGAACGATATACCATGTTTGTGGATAGGAAGAAATTGTGTTATATAGAATCAGTTACCCTCAGGTAGTCTCTAAATCTACCATTTTTCTCACCAAAGCACCAATATGCTTTTTTCTGTATATTGACAAGTTAATTCTTAAATGTGAAAGTGGGTAGGAGCAAGACTAGTCAAGAGATTTCTGAAGATGAACAGAGCTCAAAGACAGGCTAATGTTAGAAGTGGAAAGACAAACAGATGTGTAGGAGAGGAGGTTAACACAGGGGGACCCCATGCATGTTCAACTTTTATTTGACATCGTGGCATAATGCAATGATAAGTTCAGAAATAATTTGTGATCCACACGAGAAAGTGCAATCAGGTGTCTTTCTCATTTAAAAATTGATTTGTGGCAAGATCTTGCACCGACCCGTCTTCCCTTCCAGGCCTCCCTGCATCCTGTCTGCCTCTCCTCCCTCCCCCATAGACCCCTCTGCACACACTTGTCTTTCATGGGACCCTGCAGTGACCATGTGTCTGCATCGGGACCTCTCATTTGTCCTACTCAGGCTGCTCAGCATCCTGACTGCTTGTCCTGGGACCCTACACCAACTGCCCCAAATAATCAAGACCAGGACAGAAATTAATGAAATGGGGGGAAATTAAAAGAATCAATGAAATGAAGAGAAACAAGATTGATAAATATCCATCTGAGTTAACTAAACAAATGAGAGGAAAAACAGATTAATAAAGTTAGAGATGAATATAAAGAAATCACAACTGATGTCAAAGAAATCAGAAAATCATAAAGGTATACTTTAAAAACCTATTTCCCACTAAATTGGAAAACCTAAAAGAAATGGAGGAAACTTTAGTTACATCTGATCACCAGAGTTAAACCAAGATGAAATAAATTATTTAAAGAGAGCTATAAAAAGCGAGTTCCAGAGCTGGAGAGATGGCTCAGTAATTAAGAGCACTGACTGCTCTTCCAGAGGTCCTAAGTTCAATTCCCAGCAACCACATGGTGGCTCACAACCATCTGTAATAGAGTCGAAGCCCTCTTCTGGTGTGTCAGAAGACAGCTACAGTGTACTCACATACATAAAATAAATAAATAATTATTTTAAACTAACTAACTAAATATTTTCAAAAGCACTTTCCAGGGCACTTCCACTCAGTGGGTTCAGCTCTCAAGGAGCATGCTGTGACCAGCCATACAGTGTGACTGTCATTAACACTGACATATGCACATACAGTGATGGCAAATTTGATATGTTTCAGAACTAGTAAATGATGTGTGCATGTGTGTGTGTGCCGGTGTATATGTGCCTGCGTTATGTGTGTGCATGTGTGAGTGCATGTGTGTGTGTGTGTGTGTGTGTGTGTGTGTGTGTGGTCCCATAGCCTGACTAGCTTCTACAAGACCCACTTTTCAAAGTGTCTGCACCTCAGCACTCTCTTGAACTAGAGGTGAAGCTTCCAGCATGAACCACTGGGGAACAAACCACATGGATGCTACCCCCAGAGCCTTCGCTTAACCTTTACATCACCTTAACAAATACAGTTACACAGGACACTAAGAGATCAGGGGATTTTTATAAATTCTGCGTGAGATCAAATGCAGTCCAGAATGTACGTTCTAGTAGGTTCAAATGTCCGATGCTCACCAGTTAATCTTGATCATCAAGCTTATCAACTGAGGAGCATAAAAAAGATTAGAAAAGCACACAGCTGGGTCTAAGTCAGGAGAAGAAGACCTATCTGCAATGTGAGCCGCACAGTCTATAAATCGAAGGTTCGAGTGAAATAAAGAAGAAAAGGAAGAGCCCATTCGTGCAGACACAGACTTCACTCTCTTTGTGCTTCCCAGACACCGACTCACCACACCTCTGCCATGATGGCTGAGCTCTCTGAAACCACTAACCAAAGTTTCTCCTTTACATTGTATTCTCTGGCTTAGAATACACTGCCAGGCTACTATGTTTGTTCTCTGTGTTTCTGCTAACCTTACTCTGAACTCTGCCGTATGTGTGGGACAGCCGTATTACCAGCTGCCTACGTTGCCGTGCATAAAACAGCAGTGGAGTGGCTGTGGAAGTGCTCTGGGGATAGAGACATGAGTCCACGTGAAGGCAAGAGCTAGGAGAAGGGGGAATGCCCCTGTGTGGCAGTGAAGCTGTAAGTGCCAAGCTGAAGGGAAACCGGTGTCTGGATAGACAGAATCTAAGAAAGGGGCCATATTTGTGTCTATCAGAAATGTCCTCGCTTGCCACAAAACCGCTCTGCAGAGCCGGAGCTGAGCCGGAGCTGAGCCGGAGCTGCCTCTGCCTGTTGTGATGTGAACTATGCGTCTTGGTCGTTACCTTCTGTGGTGCTTGGAGATGTTACGCCCTCCTGTATCATCCTTTGCAGGGCTCTGATTGGGCAAAGGCTTATGGTACCCACCAAGACGCCCCCTGATCTTCCTGGAGAGGGGCTGGCTCACTCCCAGGACTGGTTTACAGGCTATAGTTGTCTGGAGCTTTGAGGAAAACTTGAGCAATCATCTGATTTTTCGGGTGCACAAGGAAATTACATAGTCCCTGTGGCTGTTACTATTGTACCCACTGGTGCCTGTTATGCACCATACTCTCCACCAGGGGTTGTGGGGGTCAGGGTGCAGACTGACATGTGAGTGTGTGTGTGTGTGTGTGTGTGTGTGTGTGTGTGTGTGTGTCTGTGTGTGTCTGTGTGTGTCTGTGTGTGTCTGTGTGTGTCTGTGTCTGTGTGTGTCTGTGTCTGTGTGTGTCTGTGTCTGTGTGTATCTGTGTGTCTGTGTGTGTGTCTGTGTGTGTGTCTGTGTGTGTGTGTGTGTGGTATGTCTCGGAATTTCAAATGCAGATAACTGCTCATGCCACTGGAAGGCAGATAAGATGGATGGTACAGCTGCTCTTTGTCAAGGGCCCTGGACTCTGGGACAGCCTGTGGAGGAGGCTGAATATGGGGGACACTATGACTGGAAAGTCTTCAGTTTTTAAAAAGAGATCAGGAATCCACAATGTGTTTTCTGATACTTCAAATTTTTCATACTAGAAATTATGTTTTAAAGTGAGAAAAGGAATGAGTGGTTCAATAGAATACAACCGTGGGCTCCATTCATTAATCCACTCTTAATCTTTAGAAAATAATTAATCCTTCAAATCTATAGGAGCAAAGTCCAGATCTGCCTGGGCACCAAAGTGCACAAATGCTCAAGTCCCTTGTATACAACCATGTGGTGTCTGCATAGAACCTAATACTTCCACCCCTATGAGGGACAATCTCTGGCTTACCTGTGGTGCCTAATACTGTGTAAACGCCATGTAAATAGTAAATAGCTACTGGCCTGTGCTAGGTTGTTTAGGGAATAATGACAAGAAAACACACACGTTCAGTACAAGCACATTTTTTTTTCAGGCTTTTTTTTTTTTTTTTTTTTTTAATTTTCAGCTGGCTAAATCTGCTCATGTGGAACTTACAGACAGAACCTGACCCAGTTTGCCAGGACTACTAACTCTGGAACTAACTCTGGCTAATGTCCCACCTTACACAACCCAATTTGTTTCTTTGTGTTTTTTAACAGGCCAGAGTGTTTGGGTTTTTATAGAGTTACACAGCAAGTAGGATAGAGAGAGAGACAGAGAGAGACAGAGAGGGAGAGAGAAAGAGAGGGAGGGAGGGAGAGACAGAGAGAGACAGAGAGAGAGGGAGAGAACTATGTAAGAGGGGGCATTATAGGGGAAATTGGGCTAAGATTATGTGGGATAAGAAACCCCATAATAGGCTGCCTTATTTAGGGTTTCCATTGCTGTGAAGAGACCATGACCAAGGCAACGCTGATAAAGGAAAACATTTAGTTGGGGCTGGCTTACAGGTTCAGAGGTGCCACCATTATCATCATGGTGGGCATGGCAACGTGCCGGCGGACTTGGTGCTGGAGAAGCATAGAGTTCTACATCTTGACCACAGGCAGCAGAAGGAGACTGGATTCCCCAGGCAGCCAGGAGGAGGCTTTCTGTCCACACTGAAGGTGACACTTGAGCAGAGACCTCAAAGCCCACCCCCACAGTGACACACTTCCTCCAACAAGGCCACACCTCCTAATAGCGCCACTCCCCATGGGCCAAGCATTCAAACACAGGAATCTATGGAGTCCAAATATTCAAATCACCTCACGAGCTTTCTTCAAGTTGGGCAAGGGTAGGGGATGGCTGTTGTCATTTTGTCCAAGTCCTAAGGCATCAGAACCAATAAGAATGTGGAAGCTGCTGGCATAGGTCTTGAAGGATCACAGACTTGCAGTTTGGGTATCCAAGAGCAGCAGAGAATGTGTTTGCCTGCTTCCAAAGACAAGCTCTCCTTACTTTTGTTTGCAGTCAGCCTTATGACTGGTTGAAGGTGCCTACACTGAGTCTGGGTGGATCTTTCTTGCTCAGTCCACATAGTCAAGTGGCAAGTTTTTCCATAAATATCCTCAAAGACGTACTGAGGAATGACAAGTTACCTGCTCCCTGGGTATTCCAAATGCCAAGGAGCAACAAGACTTCTCCATGTCTCTGCCCTCCACGGTATTTGTGCCCCCTTTAGTCCAGGCCAAGGAAACACCAGATCTTTAAATGAACTAAAGCTGAAACAATACTGAGTTCAAACCGCATTACCGAGGCTCTTATCACCTCTGGGCAGCTTCTGTGAGGGTCATCCAACCGCTCCCATAGTCAGAGACCCCTGAACCTGCTCACTAGCTCTTCCAGTTAGGCACACTTGTTCTCTTGAGACCCTGAGCCTTGTCAGGGACTCACCTTGTGTTGTAAGTACCCTCACTGCCTGACTTCTATGGCTGGACAATGTCTACTCATTCTTAGAAGACCATTTAAGGAACTTCTTAATTTCCCACCAGACAGCCCTAATTGAATGTTCGGCTAATGGTGGCGCATACCAATGGAGGAAGAGGCAGGCGAATTTCTGAGTTCAAGGTCAGCCTGGTCTACAAAGTGAGTTCCAAGACAGCCAGGGCTACACAGAGAAACCCTGTCTCAGAAAACCAAAAAAAAAAAAAGACTGACACTCCTTGAGCCTCTACACCCTGCCTCAGTAGATCATCAGTTACTTAAAGGAAGAGGCTCAACTCTGAGCAAATGATCCAATGTGTGCATGTCCTCACATCCATGCAAATCAGCCAACAGCCTCACTGTGGGTAGGAGTGCCCCACAAGTTCAGAGCGCAAGCACCTAGATGCTGATATCTCTCATCAGCGTGTTGACAGAGGGCAGAGAGCTCCAGAGCTGGAAGCAGACAGATGTGGCTGTTGTGAGCATCAGAAAGAGATGGCTCATACTATCAAAGAAAGACTCTTATAGCATCCTCCAATTCTGGTTAGTCTCAAACATTATTTCTTTTATTCTGATTTTTTTAAAAAAATCTGTACAAGTGTTTTTACCTGCACCTTAAATGTTCCACATACCTGCAGTACTCATAGAGACCAGAAGAGGGAGTAATATCCTCTGGAAATGGAGTCAGGAATGGTGGTGAGCCACCATGCAAGTATGGAAAACCAAACCCAGGACCTCTGCAATAGCAGCAAGGACTCTTAATTTAACCACTGAGCCATCTCTCCAATTCCTCAACCAATCAATGTATGAGAGTGAAGACAAAATGAAGAAGATACTAACTTACAAAACATTGAATTTCCTATATAATTGTTTATGATACTCTCTTTAGGCTTCTTTAAAAATACATGGGTTCTTCCCTTCTTCTTCTTCTTCTGTGGTACCAGGATCCGCCTCTCCTCTCAGGTGTGTGGACATCGCCAGTACACCACTGTAGTTCCAGGTTCCACCTTTCCACCGGTACAGCAGTTTGGAGAGGACAGGGCTAATTACGGAATGGATGGATGGAGTCCTGAGCCTGCCTCTCCCTCCTGGGCGTCAGATTCTGCTGTCCACCAGGCTGAAGGGGGTTGGGGGTTGCGGAATTCAGAGTCCGGAGTCCAGGTCAAGCAGGAAGGATCCTAGTCCTACTAGGAGCATATGCAGAGGGATTCAGGGAGTAGAGAGAAGGCCTTCTCTGAGAATCTGAGTGTTATGGCTCTTTTAAGTGAAGGCCTTCTCCAATGATCTTTAATGAAGCAGTTCTCTGAGATGATCTTATGGGGAGTGAGTTTGAACACATACATCACTTTATTGGGGGTGAACCAAGGGTTGGGTAGTTCTGTGGGGGGGAGGGTGTGAGAATATTCAGGGAAGGAAAGGCCACTGAAGGCTAAGGCTACTAAGATGCTTCATTAGCATGGAGAGGTGGCCCAGGTGCTGTGCCACTTAGCTGCCGAGGCAGGCACGGAAACAAGGAAGGAGATAGCTCCACTCCTGCCGGTCCCAGGGTGAGTCTAATCTCAATTGTTTATATTTCCAGGGTTTGGTCATTCTCTACCTAGACAGTTCTGTGCCCGTTCCTCTTGCAGCACGGTCCGCATGCCCCATATTCCCCTTCCTGCTCTGGATAAAAGACGGAAAGAGGACAAAGCAAGTCAACAGAACCCCTCCGAGCAGCTCGGCTCTCTACCTACTAAGTCCAAAGACGGGAAGTAAGTAAAAGACAAGATTTCAAAATCCATGAGTAAATGTGTCCAGTAGCCTCATAGATACAAACAACATTAACTCAATTTAAGTCAGCAACATAGATGGGAAACTCACCACAATGGATGAGACATGCAGGAATGAGGATGAAGAAGTCAGCACACACTGGGGACAGCAGGATGGAGACACGGCTCAGTGGTTAGATAGGCAGCACCCTTCCAGAAGACCCAGGTTGAAGTCCCAGGACCCACAGAACAGCTCACATCTGTATGTAACTCCAATCCCAAAGGACCCAGTGCTGCCTTCTGGCCTCTGCAGGCACCAGGCACACACATGGTACACAGACATACATGTAGAAAAACGCTCATACACATAAAAACAAATCAATAATATTTTAAAAGGAGAAAGAAAATTTCAGGAAAAAAAAAGACAATGAAAAAAATATAAATAAACATCTTGGTGGACGACATGAGAACAACAGTCTCAGCCATGTGGGGAAGGAATGAGCATCAAGGAGGACACACAGCTCTCAAACATCAACAAGGAGAAAATCGCAAATGAACACTAGGGTATGATCAAATGACCAGACTGTGTCAGTAAGACATCAAATTGAAAACAAAAGTTTTTAGAACTAAAGACATATAGAATCTATTCAGTGAAATTATGCTAGAAAATTTCTCAAATTTAAGGGGCTGCGTGATTGGGAGCGCTTACTGCTCTTCAAGAGGTCCTGAGTTCAATTCCCAGCAACCACATGGTGGCTCACAACCCTCTGTAAGGCAGCTACAGTATACTCATATACATTAAATCAATCAATCAATGAAGAAGAAGAAGAAGAAGAAGAAGAAGAAGAAGAAGAAGAAGAAGAAGAAGAAGAAGAAGAAGAAGAAGAGATATTTTAGAACACCAAATATATATGACCAAGGAAGACCCTCTCTACAATATGCTACTATCAAGATTTCAAAAATACTAAACAAAGAAACAATATTACAAACTGTAAAAGTAAGCCCATCAAATCCCATCAAAAGGCTGACACATCAAAATAATATTAGATATTTTATCCGTGACATTAAAAGTCAGGAAAGTATGAAGGATGAAGTGACAATACATGTGTCACACACAGTCTGTGACATGAGATACAGCCTACAGCTATCTCAATCGAGATATTATCTAGATTAGATTGGCCTGTGGGTGTGTCTGTGGGGGACTGCCTTGATTACTTCCAGTGATGTGGAAGGGTTCAACTCACTGTGGGAGGAGCCATCCCTGTGGGAGGAGCAATCCCTTTAAGGCAGGTGGGCCTGAGTTATATAAAGAAGCTAGTTAAGCTGGGCATGGTACCACACGCCTTTGAACCCAGCACTAGAAAGGTACAGGCAGGTCAGCCTGATCTACATAGGGAGTTCCAGAACAGCCAGGCCCATGTAGAGAACCTGTTGAGAGAGACAGAGAGAGAGGGGGAGGGGGAGGGGGGAGGGGGAGGGGGAGAGAGCGAACAAAATGACCTGTGAGTGAGTCAGAGAGCAACCCAGCAAGCAGCATTCCTCTAGTGGCTCCTGCCTTCAGTTCCTGTCTTAAGCTACCACCCTGACTTCCCTCAGTGATGGACTGTGACCTGGAAATATAAAATAAAATGAACCCTCTCCTCCCCTAAGCCTCATGGTGTTTGTCAGCAAGTTGGAAAGGTAACTAAACTTACCAGATGGTAACTTTATCACAGCAATTAAAAACAGGTCCGTTATGGGAGTCAGCCTTTATTTTTTTTTATTTACTTTATTTCATCATATGAGTGTTTTGGATGAATGTATGTATGTGTACCATATGCATGCCTCATGCCCCAGGAAGCAAAAAATAACACTGGATCCCCTGGAGCTAGAGTTAAAGATAGCTGTGAGCCACCATGTGGATGCTGACAGCTGAATGAGGGACCTCTTCAAGAGCAGCCGGTGCTCTAACCACCGAGCCATCTCTCCGGCCCCTCAGCCTTTAATCTTCCTTTCTCACCTTTGTATTCTAAGGGAATACAAAAGCCCAATCTCCTAGTAGCAGATGAAGATTATCGGCAGGAACTCATGATGCTGACACTCCGGTGCCTTCTGTCTGAAATGTGACACAGGAAACAGTGTAGACAGAAGATGGTCAGAGTCAAAGATAGGAAGGTCTAGGATCTACCTAAGAGTCTAGGATCCATAGGAACTTTGAAGTCAGTCATGTGGTTTTGCTTTATAAGGTATGCTGAGTTTACCTACCCCAGTTGCAAACACATCTGCATATCTCTTCTATTTGGCTCATCACTAGCCAACATAACTAGCTGCACCCTCTGATCTATAGTCCACTCTAAAGAGTCTCATCTCAAAGCAGAACGATTCAGTCAGTTCTGGGTTTCCTCACTCAAGTCAAGGGTTTCTTTGCTTTCCCACCCATGTCTGGTTCTTAAGTAGCATCATGTGAGATGGACTATTAGTTTCTGGGTTTTTCTAGGTCCACTTGACTCCCCACTACTCCAAAGGGTCCTTGGCCATTGTGGGACTGAGTAATCAACTTGGAAGTAGAACTGGTTGATTTGGCTAATAGGTTTACAGGATTTCATCTATGACTGGTTGGCCCTGTTGCTTTGGCCCTATGAAGAAACAATATGTTCTGTCAGGGGACATGTGATAGAGCAAAGTCATTTACCTAATTGCTTGGACACACATACACACACACCACATGCACAGAAACATTCACAAATACACACACGCGCACACACGTATACCACAGAAGAAGGACAAGTTTACTCCCACAACCCTCTTCTGCAGCATACCCTCAGAGACCTAACAACTTTACAGTAAGCACCCGTCAGTCCAGATGAACTCCCCTCCCAATGTTGCCATGGGCTCATTAACGTCTTTAATGTCTATGGGCGTTTGGAGGGCATGTCACGTCCAATCTGTGACATTGTGAGTGTCAAGGGTGTCGTTGCTGCCAAACCACATCCTCACCAGGCCCAACCTGTTTCCTGGTCCAGTCTCACACTTAAGAGGAATTTTCTATTTTGTTGCTATTGTGGCTTCCTTTTTTATTTTTTGGAGCCTGACTGGCCTCAAATACACAATCCTCAGCCTCCCATATGTACCACCACACCCACTAAAAACAGGAAGATTTCTGATCCCAAATGTTGAGTCCTTGTTTCTGATTCTCTTGTCTGTGCATGGCTTATTCCAGCTTCTACTCCACTGGGCCTGGCGCCTAGGGGCTGTATAAGCTCTCCACCGCCCTGGACCCACAGAGAAAGCCAGGAGCAGATCTGTCCTCATTCAGATGCCCCCATAATTAATTCACATGCTCTGGGGTCTGTTCCAGCCCCTACTTAACTGGGGGTGAGGGGGGGGGATGGGGAGGCAGGTATATCTAAAAGATCACTGGTATATGTCTCTGGCCATCTTTCATCTGTATGATTCCCTGGTCACATTTCAGACAGAAGGCAAGAGAGTGTCAAGATGGGCACATGCTCTTGCCAGGTTTTTGTTTGTTTGTTTTTTGGGTTTTTTTTGTTTTTTGTTTTTTGGGTGGTTTTTTTTTTTTTTTTTTTTTTCATCTGTCACGAGGAGCCTGGGGCTTTTGTTTCATTGTTTTATTAAGTCTTCTCTTGAGATACTTGTGGCCCGCTTCTTGAATGGAAAAGGGTGGTGGGGGGGGAACATCTGTGAATGTATCAAACTCTTTCAGCTGTGGTTTTCTGTGAGGGGCAGTGACTGGAGTGGCGAGGCCCAAGGCATGTGACATTCCCCATTGTCTTGCTTCACATTCCCAGGTTCCTAAGCGGCAGCCCAATCTGCAGGCGAGGCAACGTTTGCCAGAGGCTGTGCACCGTTCAAACCTGGCACGGGAGAGCCGGAGCTGAAAGTGTGAGGAGGAGGAGGGAGGGAGAGTGAGTTTTGTGTCTTTGCCCGAGGCTGTGTTGCCACACCATCTGGAGCCAGGAGGAGAAGATGGAATAAATATAAGGTGTCGATGTACAGAGCGGAAATGCATGAAATTGGCAGGAGCTCGTTCATCATCCTGCAAATCTGTCTTTACAAAGTGAAATCAAAATCAAGCCAGTTTGAACAATATGGAGGCTGAGCAGCTCTTCCAAGAATAGCTAATGAAAGGGAGGGGGAGGGGGAGGCGGAACCCTACAGAAAATATGCAAATGTATGAAATTGGCAGGTTCCGTTGACACTTTAGTGTGATTAGTATGCTGATTGGTGTGCTTTGGAAAGCACTAAAGAAGGATCATATTGTTTTAGGGAGAAAAAAAATAATGAAAGCCAATAAAGAGCCCAGAACCTCCTAACGGGGAGGCTCCAGTGTGTAGTCAGCTGGGCCCCGGTGAATAGAGAGAAGAGTCCTGAGTAGATTCTGTCTACACCACGGAGCCTCCATAGAAACACGCCAGCACACTGTATTCATTTACTCATTCATTCATTCATTCATTCGTGCACACAACAAGGGCATCTACACTTTGCCTAGCACTGTGCAAGATGCTCAGGACACAAAGGGCTCAGATGCCTTCTCTGGCTCAGGGTACTTTCATAGAGGACGTCTGTTGCATCTCACAGAATAACAATTGCTATGTGAGTGTCTCTGCCACATGATGTAGATGCTGGGCAAAAGGGAGAGTTCACACTGAGACAGTGCAACATATTAGGGGTTATGGGTAGAGAGCTTGAAAAAGATTCACAGAGAATGACATTCAAAATTGCAGACTCTGGGAGCTGGAGAGATGGCTCAGCAGTTAAGAGCACTGACTGTTCTTCCAGAGGTCCTGAATTCAGTTCCCAGCAACCACATGGTGGCTCACAACCATCTGTAATGGGATCCGATGCCCTCTTCTGGTGTGTCTGAAGACAGCTACAGTGTACTCATATACATTAAATAAATAATATTTAGAGAGAGAGAGAGAGAGAGAGAGAGAGAGAGAGAGAGAGAGAGAGAGAGGACTTTGATGGATGCATGTGGAGAAGTAGGCTAAAGGCATTTGAGGCATAAATAACAGAATACCAAAAGATACAAACTCAGAAAAGTAACATTTCCTGGGCTTGGCAAGGTGCCACTTGAGTAGCTCCTCTGAGAATACCCACCTGAGAGCAGCTGGGTGTGGGAACCCTTTGGTAGGCTGGCAATTTTTTCAGCCTGCTGGATATTTGGGATCCTTTGAAGATAACTGTGACTGCTTTCTCTTCACACATTTCCCAGAATTCTGGAGGCTAACTGAAAGAGTAAGCCTATGGCAAGTGGACCATGACTGCACACACATTGCCTCTGTACCTGCGGCTGAACCATGACACGGAGAAGAGTTGGCACTGAGGAGCTTTCTGTAGTTTCCCTTTTTAGGGTGGAGGCCTCAGGCGCCTCTGGGGCAGTAGGACTAAAAGCAGGGGAAATTCATAGGGCCCTTGAAGTTCATGGATGGGAGGGTCTCAGGCATGCAACCCCTAGGAATTGCCATTTTTCATGGTATCACCCCAGAGGGGATCTGAGGGCCCCCAGTGTCCCAGCATCTTAGTCTCTGGGGATCTTGCTGGCACCGATAGTACACTGCATGGTAAGCCCATTAGGCAGACACTCTTAAAGCCAAAAGCAAAATCTATTGCTGGCCAGCGGCTACATGAGGAACTTGCCCAAATCACACAGTTCTGAACCTTATGGCCCTCGGTCTTTTATGCACAAAAAACCACGTCTTGGTTGTCACACTTTAGTTAGCAAGAAGCAGAACTACAGAAACTAAAAGGCAAAGTTAGTGCACTTAAGAACTTTCTGGAACTATGGACTAGATCTTTGTGGATTCGGTCTTTGGTCCATTGTTGGCAGGCGTTGGGGCCTATGGGTTAAATCCTTTCCTGGGGTTTCTATTCTGACTTTCATTGGTTAGGTTCCCAGATAAAAGACACTCAGAGCCTTTATATTTACAATAAGCCTTAAACAGCACAGGAGTTGATCATTTACCTACCCTCTAGGCTATTAGAATCTATTTCCTATTAATAACCCCGAGTTACTACTTATTATGTTTCATCTGGGCTGTTCTTAACTCCAACTGGCCAGCCCTCAAGGCCAGCTGCACCCCTCCGCAGCTCCTGCCTCCAGGTTCCTTGCCCTGTTTGAGTTCCTGAACCGACTTCCTTCAATGATGAATTACAATGTAGAGGTGTGAGCCAAAAGAACCCTTTCCGCCCCAACTTGCTTTTTGGTCATGGTGTTTTGTCCCTGCAATAGAAACCCTGACTAAGACACTGTCCACTTAGCAAAGCAACAGCAAGTAGGTCCCCTTGGGGACTATGTCCTCCACAGCTGTGGGCTTTGACCAGATTTACAGTGGCAAGTCTGAGTCTCTCCTGTGTAGTGGCAAAAGCAGTCGGTGATCCCTGCAAAGTGTCAGGCCACTATCGCACCAGTGGGTAATCTGCCTGGTAACCCACACTGGCTTAGATCCTTACTGTAGTCCACAAGCTTCTCCCGAGACTGTTGAGTTCTCTCCCCTGGCCAGCTACAAAGCTGCCCTGTCACTCAGAATGCTAGCCAGCGTGGAACAACCGACCTGCTCGTTTTCTGCTTAATTTCTCTATATCTTTTAACCAAAGCAGGTAATACCTCCATCGATAGGGTCTTATCTGGTGAGAACCAAGAACAGCAAGTGCCTGCATTGCTTTGAAGGGCCTCTTCCATTCAAAGCCGTCAGCTGTAAGGAGGTGACTGCTCCTGGCCCTGCGGCTTTTGTTTATTAAGTATTCCAGAAACAGCGTTCCCCAGTGATGCAGCCACTCCTTTCAAACGTTTTAAAAATTCTTTAACTGGCTTACAGATGGCAGGTTTCCATATGGCTGAGATCTCTACAGTCAAGACAAATGTTTCTACCTATCGGTTGCTTTCCTGTGGTATGTCATAGCCACTCAAAAGTCTCAGTAATAGACATGAGGATGTAAATCAGCCATTCTGGGAATTCCAAGAGCTTCGCCTACAGGAGGCCATTGAAACTCACTGATGATCACATCCCCTGATGTAAAATGGAAGAGTGTCCGCACACAACCTAAATACATCTTCTTGTGCATCTTTAACCATCTCTAGATGACCTGATATACCTAATAAAATCTAAATAGCTGTTACCCTGCATCGTTGGTGGGGTGGTGATGAGGGAAATCTGCACATGACCTAAAGAGGTGTGCTTTTCTTTCTTTCTTTCTTTTTTTTTCCAAACATTTCTCATCGTTGTGGGTTGAATCTGTGGCTGTATCTAGAGGGCTGACTGGAATTATATCAGCTGGGTGAACAGCATTGGTAGGGAGCTGCACCGTCCAGTTGTAAGGGAAGAGAGAACAAAAGGGCAGGTTCCGGGATGAAGGTAGGATTTTGGGAAACCTTCCAGGAAGAAGAAAGGAAGGCTCCTCCTTTGGTACCCCCTCCCTCCCCTCTATAAAAAGGACATGGCAACATTTCTCCTTTGCAGGGATGTATGAAGTGATGAGAGGGACCACACGCAGCAATGGGTTCCGGGAAGAACAGCTGCCTGCAGAGCTGAATCGGGATGAGGTGTGGAGCAGGCTGGGCCACTGGAGGGAGCTCGCCTTCGCTGAACTCCTAGCTGCATTGTC
Source organism: Mus musculus (assembly GCF_000001635.26). Classification (NCBI taxonomy): domain Eukaryota; kingdom Metazoa; phylum Chordata; class Mammalia; order Rodentia; family Muridae; genus Mus; species Mus musculus. The sequence goes on from NC_000077.6 coordinate 32,161,693, forward strand.
ACCTGCGCACCTAGCTCAGGTACCTTGTGAAGCACTCACTGCCCGGGTTTTCCAGACAGGGAGAAACACCAGTGCTAGAAAACAGGCTGGAGAGCGCCTCTAAGGCTCTGGAAGCCTGCACAGGCTTAGCCAACAGGGAACAATCTGGAAACACAGAAGTGGTGCAGAGATGGTGTCGTTCAGGTCATGGGGCAAGAGGTGATGATGGGGGACCGAGGGTGGGGTCCATAATCAGATCTTCCCAGTCCCCTGTGCTCAGCAATAGATGAGTCGTGGGTCCTGACCTGTCTCCAGGTGTTGGAAGTCCAGGTGCCTCCGGAGGTTCTCCAAGCTCCCTCTGGTAAGGGCTTGTTCAGTTCTGCTTTTGTGTGTTACACTTAATACTGTCAAAAGCAATCATAGCCGAGAGTGGGAGACCCAGCTTGGGGAGAGCCGTGCAGAGGTACCCAACAGTGGCCAGTGATGCCTGGTTCTGTGTGTAGGAGAAAAAAGGAGGAGTGGGTAGGAAGAGCCATGAGCTAACTCTGCCTGAAAGATGAAAAGCTATTTCTTCGCTTTGCCAGAGGAGGAAGGCAGCCTAGGGAGAGGGGGCGAAGGCACTAGCGACATACGGGTGCTGACACCAGCCCACCGCACCCAAGGCGACCGTGCGCGCGCGCATGCTCTGCCCCCTGGTGGCGAGGCCGCTCTGTGCACACAGCCCACAGCTCCTTTGTTCTGAGGCTGCTGTTGTGCTTATCACTACGTATTCTGCAGGATCTGGGCAGGCAGGACTGGGTGTGCTAGAAGAGCCCGTGAACCCGAGTTCCAATCTCCAACCGTTACTCCAAGACCTCCAAGTCGCCTCAGAGTTTCGGTTTCAGCAAGACCAAAATGGAGGTGAAAAGCACAGGCTTGATTGTGTTATGAGAAGCTGGCAGGAACCATCCTACTCCACCCAATCGCCGGTGTAGCATTTTAGAGAGTATCTGGGGTTGCTACCCACCAACCTACTGCCAGTTCGTTCTCATGCCACTGGCTCCTCTCCTCCTTCCTTCTCGCCTTGGAAGCCAATTTAGTGAACAAAGAACACATTTTGTTAATTGAGGACGCTCCAGGGACCTCACTGAACCTCCCAACACGGTTTCTAAGCAATGCCATACTCTTTTTGTTGTTGTTGTTTTTTGTTTGTTTTGTTCTTTGAGACAGGGTTTCTCTGTGTAGTCCTGGCTGATCCTGGAACTCACTCTGTAGACCAGGCTGGCCTCGAACTCAGAAATCCTCCTGCCTCTGCCTCCCGAGTGCTGGGATTAAAGGTGTGCGCCACCACGCCCGGCAATGCCATACTCTTGAGCGGACGCTGAAAGAACGACACGTCTCTTACCTTTAGCCTGCATCCTCAGAAGTGTGTGGAGGTGGGCTTGTCTTCATCTCTTCCTAGAGACAGATCCGCCACTAATCCACCTTGAAACCATTTTAGGTTCTATTCTGACATGGGATGGTGGGAAAGTGAATGAGAAAAAGATAGGAAGGAAGATAGGATAAAAGAGAAGCGAAGAGAAGATAAAAGGTCCCTCCTAGGGTTGACAGAGCAGAATCCTCCAGGCCTAAAGAGCAGGTGAAACGCATGATCAAACCACTGAGGCCGGAAGTCTGGCATCAGTGCAGGCAGGCTGGGTCCTTCTGAAGCCCCTCTCCTCAGCTCTCTGATGGCACCATCTCCCTTCCTCCTCACTTCTGCCCCGTCTCCTAGCACCTGTCCTCATGAGGACACCAGTCATGTGAAATAGAGACTCAACGAACTCTTTTTAATTTAGCTGCCTTCTCTCTAAATGCAGCCACATTTTGAGATGCAGGGATAAGAACTTCAACAGAGTGCATTTTGTTGGGGCATGGTTTGGCCCATACAGAAAGGCGGGAAGAGGAGGGTTAGAGAAGAGCCAGAATCCATATTATATAGTGTTGCCTCTGGCCAGCGTTTGGATGATATCCCTGTAAACATAATTGGGAATTTCAATGTCAGGAAATTTCTAAGGAATATTTGGATCTCATCCCACCTAGATTCACACTCTGACCCAATGGAGTTCTCGTCCCCCCTGTATTAGCTCTGCTGTCCCCACACTGTCCACTTTCCTTCCTTACTGTTGTTAGTGCCTCACCTTGACTCAGCTGTAAACCTTTGATGTGGGTGAAAACCTTGTGGCCCTTCTGCAGGGGGTTTAGGTAGCCCTAGATGTGAATCCAAGGTCTGCCATCTTAAAACTGTGTGTGATTTTGTTCTTGGAGAGGTATCTTCTGTGTACCACAGTGTCTCCCTTTGTGAAACTGCCATTGCAGTGCCTGCTCTTTAAAACCAGGTTAAGTATGCTGGCGGTGGTGGCACATGCCTTTAATCCCAGCACTCAAGAGACAGAGGCAGGTGGATTTCCATGAGTCTAAGGTCAGCTTGGTCTACAGAGTAAGTTACAGGAGAGCCAGGACTATACAGTGAAACCTGTCACTAAATATCAAACAGGGCTCTGGTCCTTCCTTCTCCCAGGGGCTGTTTTGCCACTGGCCCATGATGACAAAGAGAGCAGGGGTTCAGACGGCCTAGAGGGTGACAGTGACAATCATATCCATCCAGGATCAGCTTCAGCCAGGGAGCTCAATAATTTTTTTGTTTGTTTGTTTGTTTTTTTGTTTTTTGAGACAGGGTTTCTCTGTGTAGCCCTGGCTGTCCTGGAACTCACTCTGTAGACTAGGCTGGCCTCGAACTCAGAAATCCACCTGCCTCTGCCTCCCAAGTGCTGGGATTAAAGGTGTGCGCCACCACCGCTCAACGAGGGAGCTCAATTTTATTTGGGGTCAATGATGCTTATATAAAACTTTGAGGAGGGGATAGGAATATGCCTTTGCCAGAGTGGGCAAAGACCATTGGCTGAAGACTAGGGTTCCTGGATACCTCATTAGCATGTGGAGGCATTCCAGGAATCTCAGATGCTTTCTGAATGGGTTTCTTATCAGGGGAAAGGGAGTTGAACTTATAATTTCTCTAAGGGCTACATGACATTCCTCAGGGAGGAGGTGTGAGGTCTGGGGTCCCCCCAAACAGAGAAGAGGAAACCTCACTGACAAAGGGAGACTGCACTTTTGCACCAAGCTCAGGGTTTTCTGACAAAGACTAGGCTAAGATTAAATGTAATGAAGTTGGACGAAAGAAATAGCTCAGTGACTAAGAGCACACACTGCTCTCTCGATGAAGACCAGGTTCTGTCTCCAGCACCCAACTGCCTGGAACATCAGCTCTTGGGAGTCTAACACCCTCTTCTGGCCTCTTCAGGCATCTGCACATCACACACAGACACACACAGACACACGCAGACACACACAGACACACACATACACACATGCACACACAAATGCACATCATTAAAAATAAAATATTTTTAATTAAAAAATCTAAATCAAATGAAATTACTTATGGATCAAAAGCCTGACCCAGAAAGGCCTAAATAAGTGTGTCAGTCTGTGTGGTGACACTGGCCTCCCTCTGCAGTCTGTGTGGTGACACTGGCCTCCCTCTGCAGTCTGTGTGGTGACACTGGCCTCCCTCTGCAGTCTGTGTGGTGACACTGGCCTCCCTCTGCAGTCTGTGTGGTGACACTGGCCTCCCTCTGCAGTCTGTGTGGTGACACTGGCCTCCCTCTGCAGTCTGTGTGGTGACACTGGCCTCCCTCTGCAGTCTGTGTGGTGACACTGGCCTCTGCAGACTGCATAGAGTTTGAAGTTTATTTGAGTTCCTGTCACAGCCCTCTTCTCCAGTCCCAGCACTCACCAACAGAGCCATATTGCAGGCAGGCCTCCTGGTTAGAATCACACTGGCAGTGGGTTTGGAGCTTGGAGCTAAGAAGCTGAGAGTCACTCATTTCCATGTTTCCGTTAGCCCCATGCTTGTGGACAAGAGGATTTGCTCTCTTGCCTCAATTCCCCACAAGGGCAGCATGTGGCCTGCAGTGGAGAAGAAAATTGATGTTTCTCAAGTGTCCCTCAGAGCTGAGTGCTCTGAGGTCACATGCAGAGGACCCTGTCCATGCTTAATATCACCACAAATCATCACTGGTAAGATTGAGTCTAATATGAATGGGGAGAAACCGAGGCTGGGACCGGCAAACGCTCACACAGATCAGAGATGGAGATTATAGATTGGAACCCAGGAAGGACCCTGATGAAATTTTCACTTCCCACCAGCAAGCCTGCTTCTGAGAGGAGAACAGAGCCTCCCTGACAGCCCTTTACAAGGCACCACTTGGGCTTTGCAATGTCAAAGTTCTCTGACCCAACTCCAACCACCAGGGACTTGGAAATAGGTGAGAAAGCAAGAAGTCCATGGGACACACACACACACAAGGCAGGATGACTTTTGAAGGAAATGTTTCTAGAGAAAAACTTTGACCCAAATCCCTTGACTCTATTATCACAAGTTAATAGGGAAATGTCTGTTCATTCATTCATTCATTCATTCATTCGACCCGCTGTTGACTTCCTTGCTTATGTTATATTAACTAAATTTACTAGTAGCGCCATGGGGGAGACTAATGATGGGGCCTGGAGGGAGACAAGCGCCAGCGTCTACTTTCAAGGGAGGGGAGACAGCAAACACAGAGTGTCTGGTCTATCTTGTAGCAAATACATGGTGTCTGGTCTATCTTGTAGCAAATACAAGGTGTCTGGTCTACCTTGTAGCAAATACACGGTGTCTGGTCTATCTTGTAGCAAGAATGCTGGAAACAATGTAGGGGGAAGCAAAAGCACAGAAAGCCTCCGGGGCCTGCAGGAATAGTGTGAGGGTTTGTGTGTGTCAGGGGCAAAAGGTCAACTCTGTCACCTTAGTCTCAGAAGAGACTGGAGAGAGTACCCGAGCCTGTCTCTGCCTGCTTGGGAGGCACGGTGGCAGGGATAGGAATAAATGTGAATGAATGGCCATGGGTCAGATGGTGCGTCTTTGCAGAGCTGAGCAAGGATGCAGATTTTATTCATGCAAAGCAGAAGCCTCTGGAGAGGACCAGGAGCAGAGGAATACGACTGTGTATTCCTTTAAAGGATAAAATCATCAGCTTCATGGCTATTGCAGCCAGGAGGCCCCAAGATGCTGCTCTGCACATATATACACTGTGGCTCCCTGGGGTAGTTGTTATATGTGCTGCTCACACTTTAGCAAGTGAAGCCACTGTCTCTGACGCTGATTGGTTGATACCCGTAGGGGAGGGAACCAAAGATGGGCATCAGCAGTCTGGACAGTGCCTCTGGTCTGGCTTTTGTGCTGTCAACCCATGTGTCTGGTATGTGTCTGGCTCAACCATGAGGAGGCACTGCACACTGAGCACAGTAGTGAAGAAATCAAGTCAGTACTAGATTCTAGTTCAACCGAGTGGCCAGCTTGTGTATCTCCAGCAGGCATTGTCGCCTTACTCAGCCGTGAGCACTACAATAATGACCTGTTTGGCAAAAATACATTCATTGGTGCAATCGTGGTATGGGTGACTTAAAGGTAACCAACAGATATCTCATTGGGTTTAAAGTCTGCTCCACAGTAAAGAACTGATCCCTAGTACTGTAAACCTAGCCAAGAACCCTAGGGAGAGCCTGCTATGGTCATTTCTGCTAATTGATACAGTATCTAATTGATTTTGTATAAGTATAGAAGCTTCTTTTTGCAGTGGATGGAGGTTGACACAGAGAACCACAAATGAGCAATGTGTAGAGAATAAAAGGCTGCAGAGTGCCCAAATGGGACACCCTTTGTCGCTAAGGTTCAGGGAACGTCATGGAAGAGGGGGTGGAAAGACTAAGAGCCAGAGGTTAGAAGGATAGTTGTAAAACAATTTCTTTCTGGACTTGACAGGCAATTGCACTCACGAACTCCTGACGGTTGTGATTCCCTACACAAGACCTGTACAGCATCAGCGTAGTAGACACTTGATCATGGGCAGAAGGCGTCTCACAAGCTCTCACTTCCAGATGACAAACCAGAGAGTTGACAGCTGCCAAGGAGAAAGTCAGCTTTGTTCAAGGGTATGGCCTGTGCATGTTGTCTGTGTTACATGGACAGTCAGTCATACATCCAAATGCATTCACATGTGTTCAAGTGTCCTAACTGGACCCAAGAAAGGCTATGTGGCTAAAGGGGAATAAAGAATGTGTTTGAGTGAAGTAAATTACATTCTGTAGGAAGGAAAAAATTAACAGTATGGGCTGGAAAGATGGCTCAGGAGTTAAGAGCGCTTGTTGCTCTTCCACAGAACCTGAGTTCAAATCCCAGCAAATGAATTAGGTGACTCACAACTGCCTGTAACTATAGCTCCAAAGGATAGTGTGTGTGTGTCTGTGTGTCTGTGTGTCTGTGTGTGTGCATGTGCGTGTGCATGTGTGTGTCTGTGTGTATGCGTGTGTGTGCGCACACACACACACACATAAACAAAAACGGTAAATCCTTGAGAAAACCTTGTATAATAATTAAATTTAAATTTAAAAGCAGGAAGTGGCGTGCAACTTCTGAGAGGAATGTGTTCTTCAATGTACATTTCTGTAAAGTCCACTTAACCTATTACCCCATTCAGCTCAGATTCTTATCTGTTTGATTTTTGTCACAATTATCAATTGTTGAAAATGGCATGTTGAAGAAAACGATTTCTGTAGCTTTGGGGACTCTACATTTAGTGTTTTAGCTTTATTAATCCCTGTGATCAGTGTGTATGTGTGTAGAATGTAATCTTCATGGTGGATTGCTTCCTGTTAGCATGGAGTGATCCATTTCATACTAAACTTCTGAAAAGCATCACCTTATAGTGAGTTTTGTTAGACATTAGAACGACTCGATTCTTGTTTCTATTTACCTGGGCGACTTTTCCCATCTGTTCACTGTGAGGTAATGCCTGTCTTTTATGGTGAGGTACAGTCCCTGAAGAAAAGTAAATAGATCTTACATTTTAACCTAAACTGTTAGTCTGTTTCTTTTGATAGAGACTTGTGGCCACTGGCATTCAGAGTAACTGTGGGAAGGTGTACACTCTTTAAATGTATTTGTTCTTTCGCAATTTCACACACAAACATGCACGTGTGTGTGTGTGTGTGTATGTATGTATGTGTGTGTGTGTGTGTGTGTGTGTGTGTGTGTGTGTGTGTATTCATTCTTTGATCATAGCCCCATCCTTTTCCTTTCTGGTTTCCTTCCCTCTCTCACTAGATCCCTCTTCCTAATACCCCACCATACTTTCATTTCTTCTTTGCATGTGGTGTCTAATTGTGGTTGCATGAACATAGGAAGGGGTTTTTTACTCGAGTGGGGCAACAACACATAGAGGAGTTTACCACACTGCCTATAGCTCTGCAGAGAACACATTTTATCCGGCAAGTTGATATGGTAGCTACCTCTGCTGATAGTGAAAGGGGAGAAAAGATATATTCAATGTGACCACGTGGGAATAAGAACAGAGATGCAGTGACACACCCCAAGTTCATCTTCCAGAAGGAACGTACCTATCCCCAGTGCTGTGTTAGTGTTTTCCTAGCCTTCATTCATTTAGCAGTGTTTCTAGCATGATTTCTTCATTCCTGTTGGTCCTGTAGATGTGTTTATCTTACTCTTCAGTCTAAATTATTCCTACCAGTGTCTTCTGAAGGCAGCTTAGTGGTCATGAATTGTTTGTCCTGTTTCTGTCATGGAAAGGTTTTTTGCCCCCCCCCCCTTCAAAAAAATGAAGACAGTTTTGCTAAGAATAGTATTCTAGGTTGGCAGCATTGAAGTTTTAGAACTTGAAATACATCATTCCAAGCCCTTCTAGATTTTCCGTACAGAAATCAGCTGTTGTTCTGATAGGCTTGCTTTACATGATTTGGGGTTTCTTGCTTACAGCTTTCAATAGGGTTTTTTGTTTTGTTTTGTGTATTTGGTGATTTAGTGATAGAATAGCATGCAACTTTGCTATTTAGTTTTCTAAACACCTCTTCTGTTTGGATGGGAATTTTTTCCCTTAGATTTAGAGGATGTTCTATGATGTTATTTTAAATGGTTTTTTTATGCCTTTGGCATGAAATTCTCCTCTTCCTTTTATTCCAACAATCAGATTTTCCCTTTCATAAGTACTCCAAAGGTCTCACCTGTTTCACTCATGCCTTTTTAATTAATCTGTCTTTGGCACCGCTGGATGTCCTCGTTCATCTCTCCTCTCTACAAGCCCCGATGTTACACCCTCTCTGTGACTGACCCATTGACAAGGCTCACAAGTGAGCATTTTATTTGACTTCATGAATGTCTGTTTCCAGTATTACAATGCTCTGGTTACAATATTTTGTTGCTGTGGTTAATCACTACAACCAAAAGCAGCTGATAAAAGGAAGAGTTTATTTTGGCTTATAGATCCAGAGAGAGAGAGAGAGAGAGAGCCCATAGTGTCAGGAGAATAATGGCATCGGGTGGCCAAGAAGAAAGCTAAGAGATCACAGTGTCAACTGTGAGCACGAAAAAGAGGGTGACCTGGGAGTTGGGTGAGGTTATGAACTCTCACACCCCTGGTAAGGCACTTCCTCCAACAAGGCTGCCTACCTCAGTGTCTTAGTTAGGGTTTTACTGCTGTGAACAGACACCATGACCAAGGCAAGTCTTATAAAAAAAAAAAAACAACATTTAATTGGGGCTGGCTTACAGATTCAGAGGTTCAGTCCATTATCATCAAGGTGGGAGCATGGCAGGATCCAGGCAGGCATGGCGCAGGAGGAGCTGAGAGTTCTATGTCTTCATCCAAAGGCTGCCAGTGGAAGACTGACATCCAGGCAACTATGGTGAAGATCTTATACCCACACCCACAGTGACACACCCATTCCAACCAGGTCACACCTTCAGATGGTGCCACTCCCTGGTCCAAGGATATACAAACCATCACACTCAGCGAACAGTGCCACCAACTAGGGGCCAAGTGTTCAACCACCCAAGCCTGTGGGAGACATTCCTATTCAAATCATCATATGTAGGTTTGTAGGAAGCACAGCACAAAGTAAGCATTGGAGGAACCAGGATTGTTAAGCAAACAAACTCGTTTTCTTCGACAGAAAGAAGAATAACACATGATCACCCAGAACTCTGGAGGGAAATGGTCAAACAACCTGGTGATCCGTTGCTATTCTACTGGGAGCCAACCTCCACCTGAATTGCCCCCAAATCTTGAGACTTGTTTAGGCCTCGATCTTGGGCTTTGCCTCTCAGTGAATAGAACTCATCCTTATGAGAGCGACCCCATGGGCTTTGAATGCTGCGCTGATAGAAACCATCGTTGTGCTTATTTCAAATTCTCCCTCTCTAGGTCCTGAGCCCTGCTTCCCAGTCAAAAGGTCTTGGGGACTTTGCTATAGCAGGGTATTTCACAAGGGACTTTTTATGTAGCTGTCCATGGGGCTTCATTATGAAAATTGTCATGTGGAAAGTTTTTACCCAAAGTTTTACTGTGTTGATTTAAATGCATAAGAAAAGCAAACCACAAGGTCTTTAGCTTTGACCCAGTCTGACTGACCAAGTCCAGCTCCATTGAGCTTTCATTTTTCCTGACGTGATCCCTGCAGGAACACCCCCAACCCCAACACGGCTTGTTTGTGTTGGTTGGTTTTTGGATACAGGCTCTCTCTGTATAGCCCTGGCTGCCCTAGAACTCACACAGTAGACCAGGCTGGCCTTGAATGCAGAGATCTGCCTGTCTCTACCTCCTGTGTGCTGTGCCACTATCACCCAGCACAGCTTAGTTTTTCTTCAGTTTCCAACTCCCTAATGAACTTCATTTCACAGCCAGTGTTGACTTCCTTGCTTCATTTAGCTGTCTGTGTGTTCTCAGAGCTTATTTGGGAATTAATTTTTGTCCTCTTAGACTTCTTTGAATATATTTATAATCTTTCACTTGTATCCCTAATCCCCAAATTAGGAGCTGACCCTGTGGGGCTGGTAGTTTTTGGAGGGCAAATGATTTCTATGATTTCAGTGGTTGTGCATTAAAACTTGAATATCTGGTGTTAGGTTATTGTTTAAAATATGTCATTTTTATTCTTTCAATGGAGTTGTTTGTAGCGTTTGAAAGGGATGAGGCCGTGGTCAAGTCAAGATATAATTTTCCTCTGTTAGGTTGCTATTCCTCTCACCACACTGTGTCCCAGTACTTCCTTGAGAGTAGAGTACCGTCTACAACTACAGTAACTATCATCCCACTATGAAAATACAGTAACAGTCAAGTAACAAACAGCACTGTAGTGGTTTGAAAGAAAATGGCCTCTGGACCACAGAGAATGGCACTATTAGGAGGTGTGGCCTTGTTGGAGGAAGAGTGTGCCATTTACTTCTGCTGCCTGCCATTCTGGATGTAGAACTCTCTGCTTCTTCTCCAGCACCATATCTGCCTGCACGCTATCATGCTTTCTACCATAATGATAATGGACTGAACCTCTGAAATGTAAGCCAGTTCCAGTTACAATATTTTCCTTTATAAAGGTTGCCATGGTCTTGGTTTTTCTTCATAGCAATAGGAAGCCTAAATTAGACAGAAGCTGGTACCAGGAGTGGGGTATTGCTGTGATAGGTCTGACTATGTTTGTTTAGAGGAATGTGGACTTTGGAATTTTGGACTAGAAAAGCAGGTGAACAGTTTAAATGGGGCTTAATGGGCCACTGTAGTAGGAAGATGGAAGACTGTGGTGCTGAGGGTAATGTGGACACTGGGGGCCTAGCTCCAGATGTTTTAAAGGAGAGCAATATCAATCTGTGGCCTAGAGATTGTCCTTGTGACATTTTGGCAAAGAATGTGGTTGCTTTTTGCCCTGTCCAAAAAGTCTGCCTAAGGCTAAATTAAAGAGTTTTTGGTTAATTGCATTAGCAGAGGAAATCCCAAAACAGCCTAGTATTGACTCTGTCAAGTATTAGTAGTGTTTGCTCTTAAGAAGATCTATAATGAAAAGGAGCAAGCTGGGGGGTGGGGTATAGAATTTGAGGAGAGGGGCTGGTGAGATGGCTCAGTGGGTAAGAGCACCCGACTGCTCTTCCGAAGGTCCGAAGTTCAAATCCCAGCAACCACATGGTGGCTCACAACCATCTGTAACAAGATCTGACGCCCTCTTCTGGTGTGTCTGAAGACAGCTACAGTGTACTTACATATAATAAATAAATAAATCTTAAAAAAAAAAAAAAAAAAGGAATTTGAGGAGAAAGGGTCCACCAGGAAATGGCATGATGTTAAATCCTGCGTTCAAGAGATAATTAAAGAAAAGCCTGATGTTGAATAGAATAAAGGATTTGGTGACCTGGGGCAAGACCGCCCCCCCCCCGCCCCCCCAGCTAAACTTCCAACTTATAAAAGGGAATTAAAGAACAGCTTTGGTCCAGGCATGAGGGTGCACACTTTTAATCCCAACAATCAGAAGGCAGATGCTGGCAGGTCTCTAAATCCAAGGGCATCTTGGTCTACAAAGCTCCAGAACAGACAAGCTTAAGCAGCTAAAGGAAACCATCAAAAACAGAATGCTAGTGAACATGTATTTAACAAGGGGACCATGCTCCAGCCCAAAATGTTGCAAGTACTAGAGTCATGCGATACCTGCCAAGGATATCTGTTAACAGGATATGGAACAAGCCCAAGAGAAGAAGTGTGTCACAGTCAACAAAGCTGAAAGGAGATGGAAATCTGAATAATGTTTGACACCAGACAGGGAGTTGCAGGGTTTGACATTTGCCCTGCTGGTTTTTGGTCTTGTTTTGGTCAGTGTTTTGTCACTATGTTTCTTTTCTCCCACTTGGAATGACAATATATAATCTTATACACCCCCCCCCCAAGGTCACCGAAAGCACATCTTGCTTTTGTCTTGTTCGTTTTAAATTTTTGCAGACTGATGTGAAGTGGGCTTGTGCAGACCTTGTCACCACTGAGGTGGGGCCACCTGCGGTGCAGCTTTCTGACTTGGCTGGCTTTTTTTTTTTTAGCTGTCCTGGAACTCACTTTGTAGACCAGGCTGGCCTCGAACTCAGAAATCCACCTGCCTCTGCCTCCCGAGTGCTGGGATTAAAGGCGTGTGCCACCATGCCCGGCTGGGCTGGCTTCTTTTGATGTGTGTTAACTGCCCTGCTCTTCTCCAAGATCCTGCTGCCTACTGAGACACCTTTGAGACAATCCATGGGCGACTTCGGGCTGGCAACAGGCACCAAGAATGGATTGGCGGGGGATGGGCCTTCCCCCTTTATAAGCACAATCTCTTAGTAAACTCACGGGCCTTGATCAGAGAAAATTTGTCTTGGCTTCATTATTTCTCTCACCGTCTAGTCTCTCTTTCAGCCCCAACCTGCCTTCCAGGACTACCGGTTCATGTAGGCCCCAGGAGGTTTACAACTACAGATTGGCGCCTGAATCAGGGACCTGGAAACGGTGGGAAAACACTGAGGGACCACTGTCTTGGGTGGAGCTCCACGAGAAGGGAAGGACAAGAAGATCATATCGGGCATGGTGAGCAACGGGTATTTATGCTAGCGCTGGTTTTAAACTTCATTTTTTAAAGTGTTGCTGGAGGTGCGATAGGATACGGGCTAAGTTGGAACAGTGCTGACCAGTGCTGGGTCCACTTAGGGTTTAGCAGCGAAATATGGGACTAGAAACTTCAAAACAGGCGGTTGTCTTCAGTCAAGAACTGCATCAGGCAAGAGGAATAGGGTTTAAAATAATAAAATAAAATAAAATAAAATAAAATAAAATAAAATAAAATAAAATAGAGGAAAATGGATTTTGAAACTCTCCCAGAGACAGAGAAATCGGGGGATGCCCTGTTTTATTCTCTCTGGCCCCTACAGCAGTCGTTCTCTGCCCTCTTTGTGTTGTCTCATGTCTGGTGCACCATGTTCACGTGTCAATTCATGTGTATTTTGTTTCATTGTCTGAATGACTGGATGTTCTGTGTTTCATGTTGGAAAATAAAAATGGCTAAGACTTTATCTGCTGGTTCAGCAAAGCCCGAGAGTGGCCCACACTTTAGTCATGAATCAAGCACAGCAGGAAAGCCCCTGCTGAAAAAAAAAAAACTGTTTTTAAAGAAAAGGAGTCTGCAACCTCTTAGTTCTGAGGCAAATAAGCTGATAGTTGTTTTTTCCGAGAAAATTCTCTGCAATCATGATTATTGTGTTTAGCAAATGACAAAGTGCTTTTTTATCTTATAAATATAGCTAGAAAATTTAAAATTCTTTGATTAGTCTAAATTTATAGGATTCCTGTAGCCACTTAATTTGTTTTTTACTGGTCTTAAAGGTGTTATATGCTCTGCATGTCTTCATCATAGAATATTAGCTTATAAAATATTGGGTATGATTAAAAGGGTGTAACATTGGTAGCAAGACAACTTTAAATTGGTAACTCAAGTTTGGAGTCTTTCAAACACGTGGCATAAAGCAGGCCAAAAAACTAGGCCTCTAAGGATACTTCTAGCTGAGATAATATTTAATGTGATTCTTATCCTAAAAAGTAGATTTAGAGATAAGATTTAAAACAATATCTCTTTAATGAAGCATTAAAATTTGCACTGTCATGCATTCATAGGTATAAATTGGCAGCCAAACTTTGTAACATGATAGTGATGTGTCTAATATTGATTTTAAATATTATAAATTGTTTTAAAATGGGTTTTGCTTTCCCAAAGTTGTAGTTATAGTCTAATATTGCAAAAGAAACTTAAAAATTCTAAAATCTGTCCTTATGGCAAGAGGAACAAAACTCAGAGCAGCCTCAGCAAAGCTTGTGCGATGTTTCTTTTGTTTTGCAAACAGTGCCTAGGGAAGTTCTTGCCTGCCTTCAGGGGAATTTCTCGTTAGCTAAAAGAACACTGTTGCAGATCTATCCAGATGTTGTTCTAAATAAAGTTTAAATTCAGAATTTATAAAAGGTCAACCAGGCTGTAGAACTTATAAAGGCATTACAATCTGGCTTGCCTACTTCATGTAAAGTTATTATAGATTTAAAAGTTAGTTTTTTTCCTTTGCATTCTGATAATTGTAAAGGGTTTACTTCTAGTGAACTGGTGATCACTGGAAAATTTTGCCTCGAGGTATGGCTAATATAGCTTTACATTATGTAAGAAAAAATTTTATTGTCTCTGCTTCAATACAAGAAGCTAAGAGTTTGAATCTTTCAGTGTATAGTTTCCTAAGTAGAAAGTATTTCATTAGCTAATGCCTCTAAAGGGAAGTTTACTTCAAATTTTTTCTCTCACACAATGAGCTTTAAAGTTCTGGGGAGTAGCTGTTGCTCCAGAAAAGATTCAGAGGCAATATCTTTTTAATATTTAGGGTTTTAGTTATACTAGAAAATCGTGGTACAGAAAATCTAACAAAGAGAAATTGATTTCTTCAAAATTTTATTTTCAAAAGCTTTCAGGAGATGTTAATTGGCTAAGACCTCACCTTAAGGTCTTAAAGTGACTTAAACCTTTGTTGGATGTTATCTTGAGAGACACAAATTAACTTGTAAAAAACAAAAGGCTTTCCAAAAAATAAAGGAAGCTTTTATATCTCTGTGTCTTCTGCTTGTGCAAGCTCACAGTTACTGCCGCTGCACTGTGCCTGCCTGCCTGCTACCATGATTTCCACCTATGATAGAATTAGACGAATGTACTAACCCTGTGAAACTGTACGCAAGCCCCCACTAAATGCTTTTCTTTTATACGTTTCCTTGGACGTGGTGTCTCTTCACAGCTATAGAGCAGTAACTAAGTTGTGCTAGATAAGGAATGCAGACTATGAGCACTGCCTGCCCTGGGGACTGGACTGACTCTGTGTTCCTTGTCCACTGCCAGGAGCCTGAATCACAGCTGAAAGTGTCTTTGCAATAGGCAATCCTCTTCTCTCCTAAGGGCCTTCTTTAGGGGGATGGGGCTGCAGGTGTGATCGGGTCAGTGTGTAGCACTTCACAGGTAGAGTCTCTGATGCTTGTCACATCTCTTTCTTTGTTTGTTTTTTTCGAGACAGGATTTCTCTGTATAGCCTTGGCTGTCCTGGAACTCACTTTGTAGACCAGGCTGGCCTCGAACTCAGAAATCTGCCTGCCTCTGCCTCCCTAGTGCTGGGATTAAAGGCGTGCGCCACCACACCCGGCTGCTGGTCACATCTCTTGATGGACTTTCAGGAGGTCAACCATTGTCTAGGGTGCTGCTTGAATCCTGTTTAGGAGTTTCCCTGCAAACTCTGGCTCCCACTGGGTTTTCAGGTTGCTGGGTCCTGTAGCTCTGAATCAAGTTCCTTTCCTATGGTCTGGCAGGTGTCTGTGTACAGACCCAGAATGTGTGTTCTGATGGTCGTATGAGTGCAACACACAGAGGATCTTAAGCCACCCACGTGCTGATACAGTGGACGTATCAACTAGTTTTCTGTGGTAGTGATAAAACAGGTTACCAAAGCAGCCTGTAGAAAAAAGACTTATTTTGTAGACAAGTTTCAGAGGGATAAGAGTCTGTTGTGAGACAGGCGGTGGTGGCGCACGCCTTTAATCCCAGCACTAGGGAGGCAGAGCAGGCGGATTTCTGGGTTCGAGGCCAGCCTGGTCTACAAAGTGAGTTTCAGGACAGCTACACAGAGAAACCCTGTCTCAAAAAAAACAAAAAACAAAAACAAAAAGAAGAAGAAGAAGAAGAAGAAGAAGAAGAAGAAGAAGAAGAAGAGGAGGAGGAGGAGGAGGAGGAGGAGGAGGAGGAGGAGGAGGAGGAGGAGTCTGTTGTGGCTTGTAAGTGTGGTAACGCGCTACAGTCATGCTGGCAGAGCAGGAAGCTAAAAGTTTGTTTGTCTGCCTGCCTGTTATTTGTTTGTGTGTGTGTGTGTGTGTGTGTGTGTGTGTGTGTGTGTGTGTGTGTGAGACAGGGTCTCACTATGTAGCCCTGGCTAACCTGGAATTCTATGTAAACCAGGCTTTCCTAGAAATCACAGAGCTATGCATGCCTCTGTCTCCTGAGTGCTGGGATTAAAGGCCTGGCTGAGACATTACATCTTGAGCTGGAAGCAAAAAGCAAGGAAAAAGAACTGGAAGAAGGTGAGGCTTACTCTCAAAGCCTGCACCCATCGATGTCCCTCCTCCAGAAAGGCTGTGCTGCCCAAACCTCCACAAACAGCGCCACCAGCTGGGGAGTAAGTATCCAAATGCCCGAGACTGTGAGGGACTTTCTCATTCAAATCCATGCAGGGTCTTTTTCAAGCAGCATCTAAGGGCTAACAAGCACCAGCAACGATAGGAGGATTTTCTGGATTCTCTTTCTGACATTGTACCGTTGCCTGGGGATGGCTTCCCCCCTCCCCCACCCCACCCCCCCCACCCCAGATCTTTAAAATGTCAATGACTGAGTGATGGTAAAGATTTTCTAACTCTCTCTAGTTCAGGCAGCAAGCTACCTGTGGTGTCAGGATGCAGCAAAGCCATGTCACACACAATCAAGCATTGTGATGTGATTATACCCTTAGTTGCTGCACAAAGGCCTCACCTGACACCTCAAATGCTCTCTAACGCCACCTTGGTGACATCACCACACTGCCCTAGGACATCGCAAAGCTGCATTTTCAGCATCATGATGCTAAGCTTTTTTCAATACTATGCTTGGCTGTTCCACCCCAGTGATGAAACGTGACATCACAATGCATGTTGCTACCACAATGCCATATTTTAACATGACAAGCTCTAGTGTAACAATACTGAATTTGACATCATGGTGCCCCAATACAACACCACTCTGCTCTCCTGATAAGACCTAAGACTCCATTATGACATCACAAAAATGAATTGTTACATCACAATGCTCCCTTGTGACATACATTGTTGACTTTTGACATCATAGTGCCCCCATCTGCCATTATAATGGCATGCTATGACATCAAAATACTCCATAGTGACAGCCCCCCTGCATGACAGGTGAGGTGTCCCCAGGTCCCAGACATGCAGACAGCAGTCCCCAGCTTGCCTAGCTTCTGCAGTGGACAAGTGAGGGCTTGCTAGGCACCAGTCATCTGGCCCAAGCTTCTCCAGTTGCCCAGCTCCAGATGGTGATGGGCAGGCCCAACCACCCAGCCCACACTTTCCAGTCTACCCAGTTCCTACCACATACAAGGCCCTGCCAGGTCCTGCTCCTAGAGCTAGCCTGTAAGGGGTTTCTACCCAAGAAACCTCCTGGTGCTGACAGACAAGCAGTCCCTAGACTGTCAGTCACGGGCTCACACTCCCCATCAATCAACTAACTGCCAACAGGCAAATCTCAGTGCACAAACATGTCTCCTCAGAAATCACCAATCCCATACTACAGGACCCCAATGAGAAGGGCCTAGAAGAACTTTCAGACGATGAAGTAATAGGAATGATTGATTGATATATAAAGAACTCAAGAAGGTGGACTCCAGAAAATCAAATAACCCCATTAAAAAATGGCGCTCAGAGCTAAACAAAGAATTCTCACCTGAGGAATACCGAATGGCTGAGAAACACCTAAAAAAATGTTCAGCATCCTTAATCATCAGGGAAATGCAAATCAAAACAATCCTGAGATTCCATCTCACACCAGTCAGAATGGCTAAGATCAAAAATTCAGGTGACAGCAGATGCTGGCGAGGATGTGGAGAAAGAGGAACACTCCTCCATTGTTGGTGGGATTGCAAGCTTGTACAACCACTCTGGAAATCAGTCTGGCAGTTCCTCAGAAAATTGGACATAGTACTACCAGAGGATCCCGCAATACCTCTCCTGGGTATATATCCAGAAGATGTTCCAACTTGTAAGAAAGACACATGCTCCACTATGTTCATAGCAGCCTTATTTATAATAGCCAGAAGCTGGAAAGAACCCAGATGTCCCTCAAAATAGGAATGGATACAAAAAACGTGGTACATTTACACAATGGAGTAATACACAGCTATTAAAAAGAATGAATTTATGAAATTCCTAGGCAAATGGTTGGACCTGGAGGGCATTATCCTGAGTGAGGTAACCCAATCACAAAAGAACTCAAATGATATGTACTCACTGATAAGTGGATATTAGCCCAGAAACTTAGAATACCCAAGATATAAGTTACAATTTGCAAAACACATGAAACTCAAGAAGAATGAAGACCGAAGTGTGGACACTTTGCCCCTTCTTAGAATTGGGAACAAAACACCCATGGAAGGAGTTACAGAGACAAAGTTTGGAGCTGTGATGAAAGGATGGACCATCTAGAGACTGCCATATCCAGGGATCCATCCCATAATCAGCCTCCAAACGCTGACACCATTGCATACACTAGCAAGATTTTGCTGAAAGGACCCTGATATAGCTGTCTCTTGTGAGACTATGCCAGGGCCTAGCAAACACATAAGTGGATGCTCACAGTCAGCTATTGGATGGATCCCAGGGCCCCCAATGGAGGAGCTCGAGAAAGTACCCAAGGAGCTAAAGGGATCTGCAACCCTATAGGTGGAACAACATTATGAACTAACCAGTACCCCGGAGCTCTTGACTCTAGCTGCATATGTATCAGAAGATGGCCTTGTCGGCCATCACTGGAAAGAGAGGCCCATTGGACTTGCAAACTTTATATGCCCCAGTACAGGGGAACGCCAGGGCCAAAAAGTGGGAGTGGGTGGGTAGGGGAGTGGGGGAGAGGGTATGGGGGACTTTGGGATAGCATTGGAAATGTAAATGAGGAAAATACCTAATTAAAAAAAAAAAGGAATGATTGATTGTTCAAACAACATAAAATTTAAAAAAAAAAAAAGGCCAAAGGGGGGTGTCTTAGTCAGGGTTTCTATTCCTGCACAAACATCATGACCAAGAAGCAAGTTGGGGAGGAAAGGGTTTATTCGGCTTACATTTCCATACTGCTGTTGATCACCAAAGGATGCAGGACTGGAACTCAAGCAGGTCAGAAAGCAGGAGCTGATGCAGAGGCCATGGAGGGATGTTCTTTTCTGGCTTGCTCAGCCTGCTCTCTTATAGAACCCAAGACAACCAGCCCAGAGATGGTCCCACCCACAAGGGGCCTTTCCCCCTTGATCACTAATTGAGAAAATGCCTTACAGTTGGATCTCATGGAGGCATTTCCTCAACTGAAGCTCCTTTCTCTGTGATAACTCCAGCTGTGTCAAGTTGACACAAAACTAGCCAATACAGGGGGTGAGGCTCAGTGGTTAAGAGCACTGGCTGCTCTTGCAGAGGACCCAGGCTTGATTCCCTCCTAAAACGTATTGAGTTTTACAGCTGCCCCACCCCCAAATTTAGACCAAAACAGAGAGCTTTTCAATAACAATGTCTTTGTTTTCTTTGTCAAGAAAGGGCTAGAAAGGGAGAAAATTTTCATACTAAAGAAAAAATTTGCATTTGCTGATATCTGTGTCACATAGATATTTTCCATTGTAAGAATCATGATTTAATTCATCAGATACATTGTTGTGTGACCTTTCATATGTGTGTAACATATGTGTCATGTGTTAACATTCCATTTATTTTAACCTGTCACACAAGAGCTGCATCCTCAAAACTTTTTATTATTTATGCCTACACAATCAGGACGACATCCTGGGCCCTCTTCCCTCTATAGAAACCTGTTGTGGATTGGATCTAAGGCTACTTGTGTTAATTCGGCTCCTAAAATTACACAGGAACCTGCATGTCTTCCTGTAAGACTCTAAGGGTCTCTGCCCCCAGTTGGCTTTGATTGGTAAATAAAGTTGCCAGTGGCCAGTGGCTGGGTAGGGAGACAGGACTTTCAGATTTGTGGACAAGGAACTGAGGAAGAAGGGGAATCGCCATTGCCAGGAGAGGAAGGAGGTCCAGGCCTGAGGAGTGTGGGACAGAGGGACAGAGGGACAGAGAGACTGCCAACATGTGAGCGTCGGGGATCAGGGCCTAGGAAGGCCACAGGCCTGGGGCTGGGGTAACAAAAATACAATATAGATTTTAGAAAGTAATAATTTAGAAGCATCAGAGGGGAGACATTAGCTGTGTGGAAGTTTGGGAGTGGCCCAGCCATTGAGCTATTTAAGGCATATTATAATATAAGGCTGTGTGTGTGTGTGCCTTTCATTCTAGAATCCTCAGAGCACTGGAGCAGGTAGCAAGGAGCACACACTGCCACAGGAGAGTAGAGTGGATTAATCAATTACTGCTCCAGAAACCTATTTAATGGGGATATACAGGATGAATTTTTATTTTCTTAAAGTGCCAGAAAAATTAAGTGTGTGTAACTCAATGGTTTTCAACCTTCCTAACGCTACAGTTCCGCATGTTGTGATGACCTCCCCAACCATAAAATTATTTCGTTTCTACTTCATAACTGTAATTTTGCTTCTGTTTTCAATCGTAGTGTAAATATCTGTGCTTTCCCATGGTCTTAGGTGACTCCTGTGGGCATTAAGACCCATGGGTTGAGAACCGCTGGTGTAGACAAGGCGCTATGGCCGCTGTGGGAGGCACAAGCCCGGGGTAGGTTTCCCCATCCTGATTGATCATCCCTAAACGCGCGTACACACGGACATTGAGTGTACTCAGTGGATTGTGTGTGACAGTAACACAGAAAAGGTCTTGGCTCTTAGAGGCGATTGTTGGGGAATGGAAGGAGATAGAGCAGTGAGGGAGGTGGGGTGGAAGTGATGTAACTACCGTGGACTCGTGTTTGAAGTTCCCAAAAATGTGCGTTTAAAGAATTAAGTTAACCAGGCAAGCACCCTCATTGTGAGCACAGCCAGAATGGCATCGAAGTTGGCAGGAAACATCTTTACATTTGTGCGCAGTTCTCTTCTAAAGAGCAGCCGGAGATTCCACTTCGCAGCTACTTCCTAGGAACAGAAATAGGGATGTGACGTGAAGTCAATGTCCTGGACTTGGGGACTGGGGGGGGGGGGAGCGGGGGGGGGGGAGGCTTGTTTCTATCCCTACAAGGCTGGGTCCCTGTAGGAGCTAGGAGAGGTTGGCAGCTTCCCAGCCAAGAGCTCAGATCTCTCCGCAGCGCCCAGGAGGCTGCATTACCACAGATGGACAGTAGAGGGAGACAGAGATCGTGAGTTGAAAATTAAAAGGCTGAACCCAGAGAAATTAGATAAATTAGAAGAGATAAGAGAAGACCCACCCATCCTCACCAAGAATTCATGAATTCCCCCAGAATCTCTTGCTTGGTTCGTAAATGGCTCCCCCTGCGTAAAAGACAGTAAAGACTGATATCTAAGCCCGTGATGTCCAAATATCAGCCAAAATTTATGCTATCAATATGCACACGAAGGATCCTGAGCTCAACAAAGCAAAAAAAAAAAAAAAAAAAACCCGTCCGGAAACTCACCCAAACACATTAATGTGACAAAACAGATAAGATACCTAAACAAATAAAAAGAATCACATTTGCCAGCCACAAAACCAATTCTGCTCTGACTGGTATTAAAAAAAACCAAACTCTTCTTTCACACTGAGTCAAGGGCAACTAGGGTTTACTTCTTTTAACTGTTAACAAAGCATATTCAAATATTAGATTAACAACTTTGGTTGAATACATATGACAAAATGATGTGGGTTTTTTTTTAAGATGTCTTTATTTCATGTGTATCTGCGTTTTCCCTGTATGTATGTCTGCCCACCACATGCAGCGCCCTTTGCCCACAGAGATCAGAAGAGATCAGAGCTTGTTCCTGAGTTGTGGACAGTTGTGAGCTGCTATGTGGGTGCTGAGAACCAAACCAGGGTCCTCTGCAAGAATAGCAAGTTCTTTTAACTGCTAAGCTGCCTCTCCAACCCCGTAACTTGATTTTTAGAGATTGCTTACCCCCTAAAATGAAGTTTTTATTGGATTTCATAAATGTCTCCAATTTTTTTTCAAGCACATTAGGTTATGTGTTACTTGGCAAAAATTCAAGATAACCACTCTCAGATGCATAAAAAATTTAAAATACATAGATCACATACCTAAACAAAATCACAAAACCTGTGCTGTTAATAAGAAATAAATGTTACAAAGATCCAAAAATAACTGCTGCTGCCTAGATCCAAAACTAAATTGAGAAATTCAAGATCAGTAGCTATCAACATAGGTGACTTGAAGCGTCAAAGCAGAGTAAGAGACGGGAACCCGACAGAGTATAAGTCTCAATCCAATATCAGCAAGTGGACATCTGTCCAAGTGTGGGCCTCCCTGTCTACTCACCTCAGCAGCATATGTACTAAAGCTGAAATGATGCGGAGATCCGCTTGTCTCCCGTGCAGATTCACGGAGCACTCCCTACTTTTTGAAAAGTCTGTATGAAAACCTATAATCTTGAAGCTCACGTAAAAAGATGTAATTAGGGGAGGTGGGAGAACCGGGACATGAAGGTCTGTTGGGGATGGGATACTCAGGGTTAAAGGTTTTCACGGGGAGAGTGTTGGGGGATGGGACAATGGAGGGCTAAGGGTCAGGCAGGCAAAGCTTGGACTCCCTTGTACTATGGAGTACAAGAACCAATGTCGAAATCTACACACTTGTAAGTTATTTCTTTTAATTTTTAATATTAAAAATGAGTTTGAACAGAGGTACCCTGCCTGGATGGACCATCGTGACCCTAGAAAACATTCATTATTGAGGGAAAATCTAAGTTGGGCACAGGATACCTCCCTAGCAGCCCTTGGGCAGGGAGACCCCAGAGGTACAAGAATCAACTCACACGCTATCGGCTATTGCCGTTGTTCTGGGGTGCACAATGGCAAACATCGGGCTTTTTTTTTTTTTTTTTTTTTTTTTTACATGACACAGAAAAATCAGTCTCAAACTTAGCAGGAAACCCTCCCTGCTGGATGCAGGCTGCAGGTAGGGAAAAGACAGCCATGCTCTTACCCAGTGTTGGACCCTGCATGCTGCAGAATCAGCCCCGTAAAACGTATATAAGATGCTGTGCTTCTTAATAAACTTGCTTGTGGGAACACCGGCTTGTGCAGGATCTCCTGATCCCAAACTTTCCTGTCCTCTTTATTTCTCAACCCCTGGCCCTCCCGCTACACCGGCCTCACCTGCCATTTGGTGTTTTCCCAGAGAAATCCCTGCTGGAATTGTGACTGCCTCGATCCTGAGTGGGTTTTGTGCAGGCAACCAAAGCTGCTGTGAGTGGAGGTGTACAATAGTGATACGAGACATATTCTATAAGTGAGAGGTTCCTGAGAGAGACAGCCAGGGTCTTCAGGGTTGCGGTCGTGATCAAGGCCGCGGGGATCGTGGAGGTAAAGCTGAAGACGAGGAGGTAGGTCTGGGCGGCTGGCCGGGTGGGCTACTTGCTCCCTGCACAGAGAGGCAGCCCTTTGGCTGGTGTCTTCCTTCAGTGGACCTCTGTCACCAAGCTGGGCCGCCTGGTTAAGGACATGAGATCAAGTCCTTGGAGGAAATCTACCTGTTCTCCCTGCCCATTAAGGAGTCTGAGATCATTGACTTCTTCCTGGGTGCATCCCTAAAGGATGAGGTTCTGAAAATCATGCCAGTGCAGAAGCAGACTCAAGCTGGCCAGTGGACCAGGTTCAAGGCATTCGTCGTTATTGGGGACTACAGTGGTCACGTTGGTCTTGGTGTTAAGTGCTCCAAGGAGGTTGCCGCTGTCATCCGAGGGGTCATCATCTTGGCCAAGCTTTCCATCGTCCCTATGCGGAGATGCTACTGGGGGAACAAGATTGGCAAGCCCCACACTGTTCCATGCAAGGTGACAGGCCGATGTGGCTCTGTGCTGGTGTGTCTCATCCCTGCCCCCAGAGGCACTGGCATGATTTTCCAGTCTCTGCTCCTGAGCCCAAGAAGCTCCTGGTGATGGCTGGTATAGATGACTGCTACACTTCAGCCAAGGCTGCTCTGCCACCCTGAGCAACTTTGCCAAGACCACATTTGATGCCACCTCCAAGACCTACAGCTACCTGAACCCTGACCTCTGGAAAGAGACTGTGTTCACCAAGTCTCCTTATCAGGAATTCACTGATCATCTAGTGAAAACCCACACCAGAGTCTCTGTTCAGAGGACCCAGGCTCCAGCTGTGGCTACCACAAAAATATTTTTATTTAAAAAAAAAGTAAATAAATAAATAAATAAAGTGATTTAAGTATGTGAAAGAAAGGAAGAAAGAGAGAAAGGAAGGAAGGAAGGAAGGAAGGAAGGAAGGAAGGAAGGAAGGAAGGAAGGAAGAAAGAAAGAAAGAAAGAAAGAAAGAAAGAAAGAAAGAAAGAAAGAAAGAAAGAAAGAAAGAGGAGGGAGAGAGAAAGAGAGAGGGGAGGGAGGAAGAGAGGGGGAGAGAGAGAGCAAGGAAAGAAAGAAAGAAAGAAAGAAAGAAAGAAAGAAAGAAAGAAAGAAAGAAAGAGAGAGAGAGAGAGAGAGAGAGGAGGGAAGGAAGGGAGGGAGGGAGGGAGGGAGGGAGGGAGGGACGGAGGAAGACAGTAAGAATGGAGAAGGCTTCAATCCAAATGGAGGAGTTACTGGCGGTGGATACTGTTGCAATGGGGAGAAGTCCTTGTTCTCTGTGGACCTTGCTACTGAGAGCCCCAAGCCCCAGGGGGTGGCCACACATTTGCATACATACAGTCAGCACTAAATGGACTCAGGGACACAGTCATAATAAATGCAAAGTAGAGTTATAAAGTTTGGAGAGAGATGGGTTGTGCGTTCCCTGGAACATTAGAGGTGGGTAGCAGGAAGTTGATATGATCTAAATACATTGTCTGAATATATGACAATTTCAAAGCATCAATAAAAATTTGTTTAATTATATTAATTCCAGAAGGAAGCGGGAAAAGGAGCCAGAAATTTAACAACAACAAAAAGCGGTTGAGGCCGGGCGGTGGTGGCGCACACCTTTAATCCCAGCACTTGGGAGGCAGAGGCAGGCGGATTTCTGAGTTCAAGGCCAGCCTGGTCTACAAAGTGAGTTCCAGGACAGCCAGGGCTATACAGAGAAACCCTGTCTCAAAAAACCAACCAACCAACCAAACAAACAAAAAAAGTGGTTGAAATTTTCACAAATTTTAAGAAATGTAGAAATTTTAACAAATTTAGGAATGAAGACACATTCCAAAAATATAGGAACCTCCAATGAAATATGACATGACATGCTGTGAACAGACCATGCACAGTCAGTAGAAAGCACTTTTCCCAAAAGAATCTCACAGCAAGTGAATGAAATGATTCATTCCAGGCTATAAGGAGCTGCAACTAATAGACTGCACATAGAGTAGAAGACTAGAGACCCCATCTCTAGAGCACCAGTGAGCATCTGATACCCCATTGGCAGACGTTTGCATGGGTGCATCTGCAGCCAGGCAGTGGTGGTGTTCACCTTTACTCTCAGCACTGGAGAGACAGAGGCAGGTGGATCTCGGAGTTCAAGGCCCTGGTCTACAGAAGGACTTCCGGGGACAGCCATGGCTACACAGAGCAACTTTGTCTCAAAAACAAACAAAAGAATACGAAAATCCTTTAGCCAGCTTTCAGTCCTTAGTAAACCCTACAAATGTTAGGTGTGGCTAACCCTTAACCAGTGTTCAAGTTTTATAGAACAGCACAGTGTTTATACTGGAGAAAACCCCTACAGATGTGAGGAACACGGCAACACCTTTAATGAAAATATAAGCCTTTTTGATATTAGAGTTCACTTTGGAAGGAATTCTTATAGATATACTGACTGTAAAAGGCCTACGTGGGTCTGGAGAGACGATTCATTAGTTAAGAGCACTGGTTGCTCTTCCAGAGGATCAGGGTTCGATTCCCATCACCCACATAGCGTCTGTAATTCCAGTCCTGGGAGATCTGATGCCCTCTTCTGGCCTCCAAGGGCACTGCACACACATTGTGAACAGATAAACAGGCCAGCAAAACACCTATCCACAGAACAGTTCTTAATGGAAAAAAAAAAAATTTTATTAAAATGCACACAATGAAAAGAACAGCATGATATAGTTATCTATTTATAAGAGAATATAATTATTTGAAGATGTATAAATATAGAAAGCCTTTATTCACATTTCAGACCTTAAGATAATTGTAATAGAGATGAAAAGCACTAATACAGAGAATCTGGGAAGGTTTTCTTATGGCACTAACTAGGGCCTCTCACACTGGGTTAAAATACTTTAACCAGCTTTGAGCCACACCCTCACCCCAGAAAAATCTTTATTGCTTAAAGTTTTCTAGATGCCATGCGTTGATGTGGAAGTAAATCATCACCGACAAAATTATGCAGAAAAATCACCTCCAAGACGATCTGATTGTGTCCATCTGAGGCTTCTCATCCTTACCCTTAGACACTGGAAGAAAATGCCATTCTCACACAGATCTTTACAGCCAAAGGAGACTCATCTCTGAGAATGTGTCATCTGTATATGCAGAGACCGGATGGCGGATCCCAAAATGCTTTATTCAGACTTTGTACATTTTCATTAAATAAAAATAAATCTTTAGTTTGTTTGTCTTTGGTTTTTTGAGACAGGGTTTCTCTGTGTAGTCCTGGCTGTCCTGGAACTAACTCACTCTGTAGACCAGGCTGGTCTCAAACTCAGAAATCCACCTGCCTCTGCCTCCCAAGTGCTGGGACTAAAGGCATGCACCGCCACTGCCCGGCGAGCATTCTTGTGAGCTGTTGCTGTTGTATTTTGAATGAATTCCCACAGACCCGGAGCTTCTCCATCCTTCCTCGGGTTTCTAAGTAACTGACATTAACTACACACCCAGGCAAATGGTGGGGGGACTGCCTAGTAACCACTGCCTAGGGTTAGTGCTATGTTTTGAAATATTTGCTGACAATTAGTCTCATCAATTACATCTTACTTCTTTCCGTAAGGGCCTTGACAGTCATGGGGATGGTGTGACAGGAGTATGGTAAAAAGCCCCAGATTCCCAAATTCTTAAATTGCCTTTTGTAAAATTTTACTCTTTACTTGTATTCACACCTACACAACACACAAACCTTGGTGCTGTTTTACGTTGACTGATTTATACTGTGTAGCAGTAAAACCTCGGGATCAAGAAAAGAACGGTAGAAGCCAGGGTAGTATTTATGCAGGTATATATACTGAACCTATCTTCACACACACAAAAAGGGAGGGTAATTATTTAAATGAAAGATAAACCCTATTTAACTATTTTGTTGTTAGCTTACTAACAAACTAGAAATCTCTTCTGCCTGAGAAATGTTGACTCCACTGAGCTGACTTATTCTAAATAACGCGATCACTGTTTTTAAATCTCCATCTGCCAGCAGGTGAGGCAGGGAACTGGACGGCAGGGACACTCGGCTCTCTTGGTCCTAACTAGGGTGTTATGCCATGGACGGTCCCGTGAGTGAATGCTTTCCCTGGGGTCAGCATTGTGAGCCTTCCCAGGACACCAGCTCTGAGCTCACAATGCTGCATGCAGTTCCTCTCTGCGCTCCATGGACTCTGCGCTCCATGGACCCTGCGCAGTAGTTCGACCGTCTCTTGCACGGTGTCACAGGCTTGGAAATAGTCCTCACACTAGCATTGTTCCCACGCTTGCCCTTTAAGAGCCCTTCAAGGAGCAAGAGGACTTCTGTTAGGCCAGTGCTTTATGGCTCCAAATCTGCACAAACGTGGCCAACTGCTCAGCCTGTTTTGGCCTTCTAGGTCACAATCTCTGCTCACATGCAAGAGTATGAGACACAACCTGTCCCCGTCATTGGGTAGCATCTAGTCTCAGTACGCAAGAGGACACTCAGAGGGGAATGTGAAGCAGGGCTGGAAACAAACCCTTCCCTCCAGGAGCATGGCCTTCCTGGTGTCTCCATTCCAGACCCATGGACCTCAGAGCAGAGAGAAAACAAATCTACGGTATTAGCCACCCGGTTTCTGGTATTCTGTTAGGGCAAGCCTAGGAAAATAACAGCCACATTCTAGCCCACCCACAGCTCTCTCCAGGCTACCTCAGAAGGCAGTTAGGGGCATCGTCATTCTTCACAGGCCGGCTGCTGAGAAATAGCCATTCCCAACCCTGTCCAGTAGCCCTGGCTTCAGCTTTTTCCTAGGAACAGTGGGGGCAGTGAAGTGGTTTGAATGAGAAATGTCCCCCACAGACTCAGATATTTGAACACTTGGTCTCTATTTGGCCGAGCTGTTTAGGGAGGCATGGAACCTTCAGGGGGGTGGAGCCTTGCTGGAGTTGGGGTGGGGGAGGGGATAGTACTTTCAGTTCACTCAACTTTTGGTTGAGATGTGAGCTCTCAGCTTCCTGTCCTCACTGCCATGTGTGCCGCTGGCTGCCATGTCTCCACACCTCTGGAACCTTAAACCAAGCCAACTCTTCCTTTTGTAAGTCATTTTTGGTCACGGTGTTTTATCACGGCACCAGGAAAGAAAATATCACAGATGGGTAAGACTTCTTTGAATCAGTCGGTGAGACTCCTTCCAGCTGATCTTGGAACCCCAAAAGCTCAAAGATGGACAACCCCACCTGCTCAAAGCTCCATCATTCCCTCCGTACCCAGCCACCCACAGCCTGCAGTCAAAAGCGTCCCTTCTGGTCTTAATGGGAAAGGCACTGAAAAGGGACACTTCACCAATGTTGTCTCATCAGTGTCCCTGGGCCCAGGCCAGCCCTTTAGGGGTGGAAGAACAGACCAGGCTGCTTGTCACATTCTTTTTTCAGGCCTGGGACAGAGCCAGAAAGACAAGAGAAGCGAAGGCGGATGTTAAGATGCTGACCCTGGAGGCATCCCCACCACAAAGGCAGAGCAGGGGGGTAAGGCACAGTCTACTGCTTCCATCCGCATTGCCTCTGATCCGTGCACAGCTGCCTCCTCTCCGGAGTTCCACACGCACCCCAGGGTCAGCCTGGGGCCTTTCGTTCATCTCCCCAAAACAGACATGGTGCACCTAGCAGAGACACGCAGAGACTGTGTCTGGTGCCATCCGAGGATAGGAGGGAAGAGAATGCCCACATCCCTTGGTAGGTGTCAGGCCCTGCTGGACACAGGAAGGGCCACAGGCTGAGCTAGCGTGAGCTCAGGACTCTCGGTGTGTCCTGGGAAGGCTGAGAGGTGGCATTCCTCACAGCAGTCCAACATGCAATAGTCGCTGCTGCCGCTGTCTGAGTCTGGAGGAGGGGGCCTGGCAGAGCCCAGTGGGGCCCAGTCCTCCTGGGGCAGGTAGGCAGATGGCTGTCCTTCCAACTCCAGACACCCTGCCGGCAGCACATGCTCTGAGCCTGGGAGCCCTGGGAAGCCCGGGGCTGTGGCCTCCCACTTCAGGCAGGCAAACTGCACAGGGCATGCCGGGCTATAGGTGAGTGTGGCGACGGCCTCCCAGATGCTGGACTCTGAGCCTGCTGATGAAGTACTGACACCATTCTGTCTTGCTTGTGGTCCGGCTCTGCGGGCCCCTGTCCAACTCTGCATTGGAAGAGGGGGCGGGATGAAGGCTCGGGAACATTCTGGGGACTTACTCTGGGAGAGGCTCTCTCCCCTGCACAGCCCAGACTCCTTCCTCCAGGAAGCTCCAACAGGCACTCCCACAGCCTGTGCCCAAAACATTCTACCTTACCCCCGTGTGTGAAACCTCTGGCTTCAGCAAAAGGCCCAGAGTTCTTCAGGCCCTCCAGTGCCCTCCTCTGCCCAGGGCCACAGGCTTAGGGCAACATGAGCAAGACACCCAGGAAAACCCAAAACCATGACAGAACGTTGCCCAAGGCCAGCCAGCAACCCCCCCCCCCCACACACACACACAGAGATGCAGCTGCACATGGAACTAGAGACTGAATCCTGTGGAGCCACAGGAGAGCTGAGCATCCCAAAGAATGCCGCCTCTCAGTGGGCCTCGGAGCCTCCATAGAATGCCTTGTATCTCACACCGTCCACCATTGCTGTATCCTGGGGAGCTGACCCATAACACCATCCCATATAGATGATACAATATGTACCCTCTGAGGCTAGGGCACAAATGTAAACCTACTATGTGTGTAAGAGGCTCAGAGCATGAACAAGGCCCCCATGCTTGCTCCTGCCCCCAGTCTAAGCCTAGATTCTGCACACACAAGGCAGACTTCTAAGCCGCATCTGCCCTGGTAATACCACACTTGACACCGCCTCCCTGAAGTTTCCCTGCACGCACCTGGAAGTCCCCATGGTACACACTGTAGAGAGGATGGAAGAACGCCTCGGGAGATGGAATGTTCTGGTAAAAGATTCTCTTCAGCCTGCGGCCAAAAATAGAAAAGCCTGAACCAAAGGGACTCTGATAGAAGCCTTTCTCAGTGCCAAATTCCATAAAACCTAGGTCACTGCAAGGCCAAAGCTCCCTTCTACCTAGCAAATGGGCCCACTGTATTCAAACCTGTCCTCAAGGGGCTATTGGACACAGCAACACATTGCCAATTGTTCTACCTACCGGGGAGGCTGAGGCATGAAGATCACAGAAGGCCACTTGTTGAAGCCCAAAGTGGGCAATATAGTAACACCCATCATAGATAGATAGATAGATAGATAGATAGATAGATAGATAGATAGATAGATAGATAGATAGATAGATACATAGATACATAGATACATAGATAGATACATAGATAGATACATAGATACATAGATACATAGATACATAGATAGATGATGGATAGATGGATGGATAGATGGATGGATAGATGGATGGATAGATAGATAGATAGATAGATACATAGATAGAGAGAGAGAGAGAGAGAGAGAGAGAGAGAGAGAGAGAGAGAGAGAGATTGAGAGAGAGAGAGAAGTAAAGCCAGACTCTGGACAAATCCCAGGACAGTAGCCTCTCTGGTTAATGCCCTATGTATCCATTTACACCGTGGCCTGCATCCTTTTACAGACCTATCCCCAGCAGTGGGATCAGGGCCTAGAAACAACCAGCTGTGTCCTTAGCTCTCAGATGAGGCCAACAGCCCCAGAGGTCACATCAGCGCCATGAACTGTGGTTCCCCAGTTTCACACACGCAAGCACGCACACACACACGCACTGGCTACCTACCTGGGTGACAGCTTGAACAGAAGGTGGACAAAGCCAGTCAGCAGAAGAAAGATGGGCACAACTACAAGGATGCTGGCTGACCATTGCCAGCGTGGGACCAGGAGGCCTGTGGGCAGAGAGAGTCTATGGTTGTGAGGAGCCTCAGGGCCAAGGTGTCCCCCTAAGTCCACATGGGAAAAAAGTCACCACTAGTTCTCTGAGCCAAAGCAGAAAGGGCTTACAGTGGGCTTTGGCATTCATGTCATACCTAATGTCCCTGGGTGCCGTTCTCTTTACCTCCCCCGCCCCCTTCCTGTCTGCCATATGGCCAGTGGCCATCACAACAGGGTCAGCCCAGCTCGCACAAGGGAAACTCAGACAGAAGCTCCAGGCACACTTGTTCCTGATGGTAGCCATTAGAGCTGAACTCCACACAGCTCAGAAACAGGGGGGGGGGGGCTGCAGGTGGATGAAAGGGGGGTGGGGCAGGAGAACACAAGGAGCAGACTCAAGTCAGCCCAGGCCATAAATCACCACCTAGCACCTACCCTGTCTCCTCTGGGGAGAAGGAAAGGACACGGGCTGGCTCCACTCACTCCAATGGCTCTTATAATATTCCCCCTCTGTCTTGTCCTCATAACTCTCCAAAGTCATCTGGACACGCAGCCTGGCCTCGTAGATGGAACCAGGATTCAGTTCGACGGCTTCAAGGATGAGCCAGGTCACTCCAACGATACGGTCCTTGTGCCGGGCCTGCTGCAGGGTTGTGGGCATTTGACTGAGTTCGGGGTCCTAGAGAATGGGCACACATGCACCAACAAGCCCGCTCACACACATTCATGGGTACAGGCACACACCCATCACATTTACACACCCCACCCAGTGTACATTCACTCACCTAAGCACAAAGCAAAGACATACTCACATATAAAATACACGTACAAATAGGTGCACCCACGTGCTATGTTCATAGACATACATACACACAAGCATAGGTTTGTATGTAGCCGGCACATACATGCGTGTCTAGCTCTGACCCGCCTCTGTTCTCACCAATGACTCTAGCCAGTCCCAGGAGAGACACCCTTGGGAGCTATCACCATGTTACCTCCCAGGCCTCTTCCTGCCTCTTGAAGGCCAGCTCGTAGCTGAGGGATGTGATCAATGGCTCCAGGGCAAGATTGATACCCCAGGTCAGGACACAACGCCCAGAGCTGACATTGCTCTGCAGATCAGAGGGTGGGTCCAACTTGACTGAAACAAAGAAGGGTCACGTGAGGCTGCGGCTACCACTGTGTCCCTCTGCGTGGCCAGAACTGAGCACCAAGAACATTCCCAAGAGGGCAAGGCTCCCTTAGACAGGAGCCTCATTTGAAGACTAATACAGGAAAGCCAGGCAGTAACTTCCTTAAGCCTCCACAGCAAGGCAATCTCTAAATCTTGCCTTCCATTTCCTTCACAATCCACTACTGAAAGTTCTCTCCCCGGAGTAATTCCCACCGTGCTGGACGCGCATTTCCAGCAGTTCAGACTGTAGTCTCGACCCCAGTTGGTTATGTCTTTTCATTCCCTGCACAGAGCCTGGCACCCATCACACCCTCCCTTCCCAGGGTCCACTCTGCTTCCAGTCCTGCGTCTCACTTGGCAAGGATTCTCAGGAAGAGCCAAAAGCTCAAGGTCACGACCTCACCACCAAGTCACGAGGTCACTGCCATCAGGGCCGCCCCACTCACTGTGTCTCCTGGGCAGGTACTGTGAGTCCACCAGGCTGACCTGTTCCTGTCCCATGATGCAGCGGTGAAGTGTGATGGTGAAGTTGTCAAAAGGTAAGAACACCTCCTCTTTAGGCAGCACCAGGGTACACATACTGTCCCAGAAGGTGCATTTGTGTTTGATTTCAGTCACCTGGTTACTGGGAAGGCCATGTGTTAGTGGCACAGATGGTGCCACCACAGAGACCCTGTGCCCTCCCCCAAGTAGGCCTGGCCTTCCACCCTCACCTGGTAAAGAGGAGCCAGGCCCTGGATTCCTGGCCCAGCTCTGGAGCCGACCAGTGGCAGTCGATCCTGTAAATACTGTTGCTGAGACAGGTGAATGCTCCAGCCTTCTGCCCTGAGAATGGGGATGGTGGGAGCACACAGTAGGGCCTTAAGGCAGAGCTGAGGTAGGTGGAGAGGATTTGACCAGACAGACCCCAAAGAAAGTCCCAAGGGAAGGTTTCAGGGGCAGGGTGAGAGGCTTGGCGGTGGCTGGGTTTTGTACATGATATGCAGGCCAGTCAGACCTAAGAGCTTTGCTGGGTTGGAAACCGTGGGATGCTAGAAGGCACATGCTAACAGAGTTTGGGCCAATGCTTTTCCCTGGGGTTTTACAGGTGTTAGCCTGTCCCCGACTCCCCTAATTCTCTATACAGCCACCTCAGGTGGGGTGTGGCTCACAGCCCTCACCTCCTCCTCCTTGCTCTGGGACCGAGACTCCCCGGCAGACTCCAGAGCAGACCCAGCTGTAGATCAGGAACCAGGAGACCTGTTTCACCGCCACTCTCTCCAAGGTCCAACCTGCAAAAAACAGAACTGTAGGGCCTGAGAAAGGCACGCAGTGGGAGGCGTTCCCTATGTTAGACACTGCTGTGGGAGGTGGTGTCCCCCGTGCTGGGCACTGCTGTGGGAGGTGTCCCCCGTGCTGGGCACTGCTGTGGGAGGCATCCCCTGTGCAAGGCACTGCTGTGGGAGGTGTCCCCTGTGCTAGGCACCCTGTGGGAGGCGTCCCCCATGCTAGGCACTGCTGTGGGAGGCGTCCCCTGTGGGAAGTGCTCCCTTTGCTGGGCACCCTGCAGGAGGTATGCTTCCCACACGATTCTGCCCAGCAGGTACCTTTAATGTGTCCTGTGGACAGGACTGCACACATCTCTCAGCTTCCCTGATTAGCTGAGGGGTAGAAAAGCCCCTTGGCCCAACCAACCAAAGGCTGGGACCTTCCATGCTGGTTGTCCCCTCCCACTCAGGTCTTCATGATCCCAGGCTCTGACAGCAGCATGTCCACACTCTCATGCCACCCTCCATGTTACCCTAGGCTCTGCCAAACCTGCACTTTCTGGCTTGCTTTTTTTTTTTTTCTGTTATAGTTGTTGGAGGGACATTAAGGAGGTTTCAGACAGAGTCTCTCTATGTATCTCTGACTGTTGTGGAATCATGATGTAGAAGAGGCTGGACTCGAACTCAGAGATCCTCCAGCCTCTGCTTCTTGAGTGCTGGGATGCCGGGGTTAAAGGCATGAGCCACCACACCAGCTCTGCCTAGGTTCTGACAACTGTCATGTGAAAGGCTGTTCATTCACAAGGCAGAAGTGGAGTCACAAAGAGGGCCAGGGCTCTTCTCTGGGTCACAGGGCAAGCCGGTATGCATTCTCTTCTCTGTTAACTCCTAAAAGAGGCTCACCCCAGAGTTCCGTCCTGGAAACACAGGCAGCAGATGCCTAGATAACAAAGCTGCCTGTCACCCACTGTTCTCAGCTGCCTCACAAAAGAGTGAGCCCCTGAGCCCTGAGAACCCTGGGGAGCCACAAGTGGATGGAGACCAGAAGCTAAGCCTTAGGAAGTGCCTGGTTACTTGATTCTACTGAGGCCCTGTCAGAAGAGTCATTTGCATCTGCAGATGGCTCACTGATAGCCTCTGAGCAGGAAACAGGGCCACCCTTGTTATACAAGCCTGATCACTGATAGAGAAGAAGGAAGCACATGTACAGAGGCCACAGCGCCGCCTCCGCAGACAGCACTCTGACCCACCTACCCAAAACCCCGACTGCACGACCTCAACTCGGACTTGTGTTAACTTCAGCCCACGGCCCAGGAGCCTGCCTCCTGTATCTCTAGACAGACCCGTTAAGGCTTTGTCTTCCTCTGGGATAGAACATAGAACCTGGGTCACCAAGGGCATCAAAGCTAAGCTATCTGGGCAGTGTCTGTCTCCTCTTGGGATAATTATTGGCAAAGTGGGGATGAGAATCCCAGCCCAGTCCTGGAGCATATGAGAGCAGGATCCCCAAGTGACAGAACTGGAGAGAGGACTAGCACTGTCACCATGTCCAGCTGAGAACTGACGCAGTCCTCAGG
The DNA here is from genome assembly GCF_000001635.26 of Mus musculus. NCBI lineage: Eukaryota > Metazoa > Chordata > Mammalia > Rodentia > Muridae > Mus > Mus musculus. The sequence goes on from NC_000077.6 coordinate 32,196,737, forward strand.
GATAACTTTGCCACCACTGGAGGGAACCAGTTCATGGCAGTATCAGGCTGACCCGTGAGAAAGGGGGACTGGGGTGACTTCCAGCCCAGTGTACCCCTTTTCTAGCCAAGGATAGAGACAAGTGCACCAGAGTTAGAAGTGGCCCGATTCAATCTGATGCAATAAAGCCATCATGTGGGTGGAGAGCATTTCCATCCGCACTGGGTGACTCGGGGAGGGTGGGGTCACCATCTAATGATGAGAAAACAGAAACCCAGAGAACCCGGAGACTCGACCAGCACATAACTTTCTTGGCTCTTCTGCTTGGGGGAGGGGTCCCACAAACTCCCACAACATCTATGAACATCCTGAAAGCAATGTGTGAGTCCTGGGGCTTGACCTAACAAATGAGGCCAAAGTCGTGGGCAGCATAAGCCTCTTTCTCCCTGGAGGTTGACCACCATGGGTTTGGACAGACCACTGACAGGGGGCTTCCCTACCTTGAGAGACAGACTTTGGGCCAGGTGCCTAGGACAGAGGGAGACAACTGAATGAATACTTACTGGTCCTTGAAGAAGCTGGGCTGGGACCAAAAACATCTGACCACAAATCAGACACACCAGGCCATAGAACCATGTGAGAAGCTAAAGAGAGCAACACCCACCATCTTGGGATAGATGTTCCTGGCGTGTAGTGCTCCCTGGCATGTAGTCCTCCCGTGAAGCTCCCACCTCTGCCCAGCAAAGGCTTTTCACAACAGGCCTGACAACATAGCCCTCTCAGCCTCTCACAAACAAAATCAATGATAATACAACAACAACACAGTTGTGGAGGTAAGAACTATACAAGGAGTCGCAGCCAAGCCCTGCTGTATGTCTGTCTGTCTGTCTGTGTGTCTGTATCTGTGTCGACTCATGCAGGAGGTACTGTAATACTCTACCCCTGAGCTACACTCCAGGTCCTCTTTTTTACTTTTTATTTTGAGACAGGGTCTATCTTGGTTAATTTTATGTCAACTTGATACAAGCTAGAGTCATTTGGGAAGAACATTTCTCAAGAAAATACCTCCCTAAGATTTGCCTATAGCTAAGTCTGTAGTACATTTTCTTGTTTAGTGATTGAAGTGGCAGAGCCAGCCATCCCTGGGCTGGTAGTCCTGGGGTGTAAAAGAAAGCAGGCCGTGGAGCAAGCCATGAGGTACAAGCCAAGAACAGCCTGCTCCTCTATGCTCCCCACCACCACCACCATCAGCTCCTGCCTTGACTTCCTTTGAAGATGGACTTTGATGTGGAAGTGTAAACAGAATAAACCCTTTCGTCCCTGGGCTACTTTTGGTCACAGTGTTTTAGCGTAGCAATAAGAAACCTAATGAAGACAGGGTCTCACCAAGTAGCCCAGGCTGGCCTTGAACTGCCTTAACCTCCCAGCTAGCTGAAATGGCAGATCTGTGCCATTGGCCTGGATCCTTCTTATAACTTTTTTCTTTTATTTTTTTTTCTAGGCTTACTTATTTTCTTTTACATGTATGAACATTTTGCTTGTGTGTATGTCTATGTACCATGTGCATGTCTACAGATGGGAACGAGCCACTATGTTCGTGCTGGAAACAGAAACTGGGTCTCTCAAGAACATCAAGTTCTCTTAACCACCACACCGTCTCCCTGTCTCCTCTTATCGTTTCTTTTTCCCCTGCACTGGGTATTGAACCCAAGGCCCTGTGCACGCTGCGCATGCACCTACCGATCGAGTTATATCCCCAGGCCCTGTTCCCTATCTTGCCGGGGTGGGGGAACTCCCTATTCTCCTGCCCACTTGCAAAGCCCACAGAAATGGAGGACAGAAGAAGGCTGCTCTGTGTGTCAACCTTATCCAGCAGTGGCTTCTCTCTAGAGGTGGAGGCAGCAGTGCAGCCGCCCTGCTCTCCAGAAGTATCAGGGGCCTGTGACATATGCAAGCTGTGTCAGGAAATGGGGCTGGAGGTGGGCACAGGATCCAGCTTCCCTTTGAATGCCAGCAGACTGTGAGGTCCTCCTCTAGAACCAGGGGGATCCCTGTGCTATGCACGGTGTGTGAGGACATTGATGAGCTGATATAGTTGGATGCTAACAGCCTAAAGGATGGGGCCAGCAGACCGACTGGGCGAGGACAAGGTAGCAGACCAGAAGGAGCAGAGAAAGATGCCCTCAAAAGCACCTTCCCACACACTGCCTGCAGAAGAGGCAACTAGCGGGGTAGAAGTCTGTGGTACTGTGGCTGGAGAAGAGGCTGGATCCGGAAGTGGCGGAGGACCAGGGAAGAAAAGAAGGATGAGTCTGAGAGCACAGGGAAGTGGTTGGGGGTGGGGGTGGGGGGGTGGGGGTGGGGGTGGGGAGTTCCTCCCGGCACTGTTACTCTGCCGCTCCCTCCCCTTTTACCCATCCTAAAGCACTTGCCCATCTTCCAGCCCAGCTCCCTTGCCTGATGGGAAGACTGCATCCAGGCTCAGCCAGCTCTGTGCCCCTCAGCACCGGAACAAGCAGCCCAGCCTGCGGACAGGACTCAGGCAGATGAACTGATGCTGTACACTTGCAGGGTGGGTGGGTGGGAGGAAATGGTGCTCCAGTGCTCCCTTGGCCACCGTGAGGAAGTGCCTGCCTGCTGTGCCTTGTGCTCCCTGCACTAGCAGGGGCCTCCCCAGGGGCAGCCACTTGCAGGCGAAGCTGACTAAGCCTGCTGGGTAATCCAGGCTGAGCACCTGATACTGAGTCTCTTGCACAGCCCAACTCCATAATAAAAATGCCCCTCCCACCTCCCACCAAAACCACCCTGCCTCTCGTGGTGGTATCCATACCTTTTTCACCAGAGTGGGTGTCGTGGGTTATAATTTACTCCTGGGAGGCCGAGCCCTGGCCAAGAGTAAGCCCAGAGCATTAGTGTCCGAGGTAGATCAAGGTGGGGGATAGAGGGGGATCCCAGCAGAAAGACCTCTGAAGCTCAGTAACCCAGAAACAGAATTCTACTTATCTACACATGCCCTCCCCCCTTCCAGCCCCACAGAGCTAACCTGGAATCCCACGTGTACACATGGCCTCCCAGATCCTCTCCTACCATGACATTTTCAAAAGATCTGGAGGTTTAGAGGGATTTTACCAACCCTGGGCCTAAGCGGTTAGGTTTTGTTCCCCCATAAAAAGCTCAACCATGGATAAAGCAAAGCTTCTTCCATAACACAGCCTGGCCAACTTGGTGCCCTTCCCTTTCCTGCCTGGGGGATGGACATACTGACCAAAAGACAACCTCACGGCCCCCACCCCCAGCCCCAAACATTGTAATTTCTCTTTTCATGATTATCTCTGGAAAGATACCATGTCTGGGAGATAGTCAAGACCAGTACACCAGACAAGGTCAAAGGAGGGTGATGTCACCCACATTGCCGAGGACACAGTTCTCTTGCCTCCTCAAGTTTACGTCAAGGGAGCCCTAAATACAGACTCACCTTCCGCAATGCATCTTCCCAGGGCCATGGAGAGTCTCAGGCAGCCCCAGCCAGGAGGTGACTTACTGCCAACTGTCCTTGGGTGCACTGCAAAGCCCCTTACCTGATCCAGGAGATAAGAGAGATGAGTCTCTCAGCAGGCTGACACGGCCCACCCACATCAAAAACCACAAGACATCACAGAGCTACTGTCCTCCACAGAGCTCAGAGATGCCTGTCGCCACCTGCTGCAAGCCAAAGAATGGTGAGGACGGATAAGCTCTCACTCTGTGACACTGAGCATTGCCACGCACGGATGGCAGACATTTATCTCCTGAGTGACAGAGTATGCACATCCTCCCGGGCAATGCCACTGGGTCAGCACAGGAGGCAAGGTCGGAGAGCAGAGCAGTGCTTGAGCAGGACCTAGCCTAGGGTTTTCCCCTTCGAGGTTCTTCTGAGACGAAAGCACTGGCAGTCACTGAGTGCTAAATATAAAGAGAGACTAAGTCAAGGAAAACCAGTAATGCATCATGATGGTGCACACCTTTAGTCCCAGCACTCAGAAGGCAGGGGCAGGCAGATCTCTGTGAGCTCAAGGCCAGCCTCATCTACATAGTTGGTTCCAGGACAGCCAAGGCTATGTTACACAGAAAAACCCTGTCTCAAAGCAGCCCCCTCCAAGAAGAAAGAAAGAAAGAAGAGAAGAAAAGAGAAGAGAAGAGAAGAGAAGAGAAGAGAAGAGAAGAGAAGAGAAGAGAAAGGAGGGAGGGAGAGAGGGAGGGAGGGAGGGAGGAAAGAAGGAAGGAAGGAAGGAAGGAAGGAAGGAAGGAAGGAAGGAAGGAAGGAAGGGAAGAAAAAGAAAGAGAGGGGGGAGCTGGAGAGATGGCTCAGTGGTTAAGAGCACTGACTCCTCTTCCAGAGGTTCTGAGTTCAATTCCCAGCAACCACATCACATGGTGGCTCACAACCATCTGTAATGGGATCTGATGCCCCCTTCTGGTGAGTCTGAGGCTAGCTACTGTGTACTCAGTGCAACCCTGTCTCATATATATGTATACATCTAAGTCTTCTGGTGATCTTAAAAATTATAAATGATTAACATTATTAAGACTGTAGATTCTGCTCTATTTCTCTGGAAACCGGTAATTTTTATATTTTTGAGACAAGATCTCTAGACTACATATAAATTATATATATATATATATATGTATATATATATATATATATATATATATATATATACTCATTATATACACATACAGGTGGCAGCGCACACCTGTGATCCCAGTACTCTGAGAACTGAAGCAAGAGGATGACAAGTTCCAAACCATCCTTGGTCACTCATCTTTAAAAAACAAAACAAGGGTCTGAGGCTGTCCCTGAGGCTGGGGCTGTCGCTTGGCTGGAAGCGTGCTTACCCAGCATGCTTGAAGCCCTGCTGCAATCCCTAGTGCCACATAAAACAGATGTGGGCCATGCTTATAGTCCCAGAACTCAGGAGGCAGGAGTGAGCTTCAGGCCATCCGAGGCTAGAGATCCTAACTCAAAAATACAGAAACAAAAAATCATCATTCTCCAGAAAAAAAAAAGCAGAAAAATATTAGTCATTCATAATTCTCAAAATAAAAACAAGACTATTAGATATAGAAAAAAAGAGCTGGCTGGACATTGGTGATAAACACCTTTAATCCCAGGGTTTGGAAGGCAGGAGCAGGCAGATTTCTGTGAATTCAGGGGCCAACCTGGTCTACAGAGTGAGCTCCAGGACAGCCAGGGTCACTGAGAAACTCTATAGTCCTGCATGTGGGAGCCAGAGTCAGGAGGCTGAGAAATGCAATATTATTCTCCTCTACATAGTGTCCAGCCCGGGCTACAAGACCCTGTCTCGAAAATAAGAAAGAAGGAAATGATTGAGAGAGATAAGAGGAAAATGTGAAGCACTCCAGAGTTTTGATGTAAACGTTCTTCGAGGACTACGCTCCTTATTCTTTTTCCTCATTACTATTAGTATCACTAGCTTGTTGCTTCTTGAAACCTCAGTATGTATGAACGAAGCCGTCTGAGCTCTCAATCCGTTGAGACCCATTTCTTTTACTTCCTTTTCTACTGCTCATCGCCTAACACACACTGGGATTTTTATGTAAGACAGGTAGCACATGCACAGATATCACCCAGGGGCTCCCAAGGCTCAGAGCCAATAGAACAACTGATCCACTCTCAAGGGGGGTCTGTAGTCAGAATTTGGGCTTTTTGAAACACAGAAGCAGTATAGTAATGTTTTCATTTTAACCCCAGGCGTGGGGCTGCTTCAGGCTGTCCACAGCAGCTGAGCATGATTCGACCATGCTTTGGCAGGGCTGTGGTTTCACCAGCTGCAGATGTTTTCTGTGAGTGTGTGACATTTAGAATTCTAGGGACTTTTCAGAAGGTCTATAAATGCTAGGACCCTGATACAGGGAATTCTGGTTGGCTGGTTTGTGGTTGGATGCTGTTGGTCATGTTTTGTTGGGGTTTATCAAGTAGTTATGTGCGAAGAGACGAAAAGGAGAAATTACATATCCTGATGGCCAAGATCAAACTTGCCCCAAGGACCTCGAAGCCCCTAATCAGCAGGAAGTAGTGTAATGATACCATTACTCTTTCTCCTCTCCCCTTTTTTCACTCCTACCTAGTGCTAGAGGGTTGAAAGGGTGGAAGAAGAAAAAAAAAAAAGAACCTAGGAAGTAGCCAAAAGTCAAGCTACAAGGATACTAGGTTAGCTTGCCTAATACCGTCCGGGTATTTGAACAATGGCTGTATGCACAGCCTGAGAACTGGTAGGAGCTCAGTGGTCCAAGCTGGATGCCTTAGCAGTTCTGTTCTGGTGCTAACGGCCATGAGAATCCCTAGAGAACCACTTATCCTCAGTCCATGTTGTAAGCTGAAGAAGTTGAGTCCCAGCATTGTGGGAGGATGGCCGGAGTGCTGACAGGACAGAGTGGATAACCTTGCCAACAAAACACAAAAGCAAGCCGGCAAAAGGCAAAACCTTTCCCCTCCGACTGCTTTATACTAATATCTAAGCTGCCAGGAGAAGACTTGATCCACACTCAGGGTGAGTCTTTCCGTTTCAATTAATGTAATCAAGAAAATTCCATATACCAGAATGGCCAAGTAGTTAAAGAATCAGATTTAAGAAAGTCCATCACAGGGATGCCTAGAGGTTGACCCATCTAAATAACCCCTCACAGATGCACCAGGCGCTTGTCCCATGGGCGATTCCCTGTCTTGTTGACAGTCAATATTAATCAATACAAGTCCACCCCTTGTAAACTTGACACCCAGACACACATCCTTATGCCATGCTTAATTTCCAAGTGAAGACACATTCATAATTTTGCCTACAATAACTAACTGAGCCCAACCACAAGCACACTACCCTACCCTCAAAATAGGCCAGAGTTCCTTTAATGCTTAGTCTTTTGGTGTCCCCAAGGGCAAATATAATTATGTTTACAAGGCTTAATAACTGATACTCTGGTTCACAGATGTGTATGCATGTGGGAATATGGAGCTATAGAAATATAGATATAGGTATGAGGTAGAATGGTAGGACATGAAAATCGTGATGGCCTAGAAAGGAAAACATGGGAAAGGAAAGATCTGGCTTGCTTTTTCTGCTGATAAAGGCAGAAAACTAATAGACATAGCTGATAAAGCCAAAATTGCCTGAAACAGTTCATTTGAGAGAAGATATCTCAAACAAAAATGTCAAAGACAAATAAATTGTGCTTACTTATGGCCACATTAATCTATACTGTAGATTTTCTGTTTATTTTTGTTTTGAGAAAGGGTCTCACTATGTAACCTGTTCCTCTTACTTTCTTCTTTATCTCTGCTGTGCAACTCTCCTGGGCTTTAAACCCTTTCTCCTGCCTCAGTCTCTCCAAGTGCTAGGATTTTCTCCAAGTGCGTACAACAAGCTTGGCATAGGGGATAAGAGTTTTAAGTAGGATAACCATGATTGAGGGAGGGAGGGAGGGAGGGAGGGAGGGAGAGAGGGAGGGAGGGAGAGGGAGGAGAGGGAGAGAGAGAGAGAGGGAGGGAGGGAGAGAGAGAGAGAGAGAGAGAGAGAGAGAGAGACACGGTTGTTGTTCTTCCAGAGGGCCAAATTTGATTCCCAGCACTCACACGATGTTTCTCAGTGCCCAGAAGAAATACACGCCGAAAATGACCCATACACATAGGATTTTAAAAATGAGGCAAGTGATTAAAGTAGCTATCCAGGGAATGTGACGGGAGCAAAGAAAAAAGAAAAAGCCCACAGTGCTGCCTACACAGCGTCCTCATAAGAACAGTTGTTACAGGGACTGGTGGTGTAAAAGAACACGAGGACTAGAGATCAGCGCATGGCAAGGCTGCCCTTGACAGCTCCGAGGACCACAGGTCCCGCCTAGATTTGTTTTGTTTAGACAACTTCCCTCTGTAGTCCCTGCTCTCCCATACAGACCTAGCTCTCGATTCAGATCCAACTGCCTCTGCCTCCTGTGTGCTGAGATTAAAGGTGTGTGCCACCAAGCCAAAGCTTCACTTCACTTTTTATTCTATTTGTGTGTGTGTGTGTGTTGGAGTTGGAGTTGGTTTTTGTGCGGGGAGGGGGTTGGTGGGTTTTTTGGTTGGTTGGTTGGTTGGATTTTTGAGACAGGGTTTCTCTGTATAGCCCTGGCTGTTCTGGAACTCACTCTGGCCAGGCTGGCCTCGAACTCAGAGATCCGCCTGCCTCTGCCTACCAAGCGCTGGGATTAAAGGCGTGCACCATCATGCCCGGCTTCCACCTTACTTTAAAGTGGACCTTTTAGGCAATTTTTTGGAATGGAGCCCATGGCATAATCTCAAGTGACTGCGAAGCGACCTGGCTGGGGCAACAGCACGCGAGTGGCAACGGCAGGCCCCAGGCAGCAGGAGGCGCCCGCCTCCCAGCGTCACCTTGTTGGGTGATGCCGTGCACGGGGACAGGTGTCTTGCGCGAAACGATAGCAACGCTGGCCTTCCTTGACAACCAGCCCAGACCGAAGAGAAGCTCAGCAGCGGGGAACAGAATAGCTCGTAGCTCCCGCGCCGCTCGCACCACCAACGTGACCTGCTCTATCCAGCCAATAACCTGCTGTCTGCACGCTCCCAGCCTCCCGAAGACTCGCACATTTCATTGGCTACTGAAGCCACGCAGTATACCATTGGCTAAGCTATCTCGTCGGGGCGGGACACAATCACTGCGCACGCGCCTTTTGCTTATCAACCTGGAAGGCAGGGCAGGCTGGAGGAGCGCCGGAAAGCAACACTAGTCTAGTAGTAGGCAGTCCTGGAGGACCCGGAGGCTGAGGATCGGCCGGAGGTGCCGGAGGACGACGAGGATGATGAGGAGACATTGCCCCATTCCGAGGCTGTGGACGTGTTCCAAGAAGGTCTCGCCATGGTGGTGCAAGACCCGCTGCTCTGCGACCTTCCGATCCAGGTGCGAGACAGGGCTCTGGGGTGTGGATGGGCGCTGGTGGTCCCACCAGAGAAAGACGCTTCTGCGCATAAGTGGAACGCTTAGGGTGAGGAGCCCCTCTGAGCCGTGAAGTTTGAATTAAACAAACACTAAGATATGAACTCAGGATGAGTGTGACAAGTCTTTTCCTTTTGCCTGAAACTTCAGTATGCGTGACTTAGTAGTTAATGTATTCTTTAACCTTGCCAATCAAAGGTGTTTTTATTTAACGTCTGTGTGCGCACAGAACTGGGAGCCAAACTGAGAACCTTTCGAATGCTAAATAAGTGCTCTACCACTGAGTTACACAAGTTTATTTGTACTTCCCTCTGTGTTTTATTAAAACATCTCTTGTCTGGCCAGACCTTTAATCTCAGCACCCGGGATGCCGAGGCAAGGGAATCTCTGTGAGTTTGAGGCCAGCCTGATACATTGAGAGCTCCAGGCCAGCCAAGGGTCTGGAGTAGTGGGTCTCTGCCTCAAAACAAACAAAAGACATTTTGTTATCAAAGGTTTTAGGTAGCCGGTCAGTTGCACCCTGGACCTGAGGTACAGGCCTGGAGCCTCTTGATACAATACTCTCAGGATCGCCAGGCCCAGTGTTAATTGAAAATCCTAACACACAATAGGTGTCTTAGTCAGAGTTTTACTGCTGTGAACAGACAGTGTGACCAAGGCAACTCCTTTTTTTTTTTTTTCCTTTAAAGTTTATTCAATACAACCTAATCTCCAACTTCACTGAGGTGGCTGACCACGTGGACTCTTATAAGGACATTTAATTGGGGCTGGCTTACATGTTCAGAGGTTCAGTCCATTATCATCAAGGCAAGAGCATGGCAGCATCTAGGCAGGCATGGTGCAGGGGGAGCTGAGAGTTCTACATCTTCATCTGAAAGCTGCTAGCAGAATATTGGCAGCAAGGATGAGGGTCTTAAAGCCCAAGCCCATAGTGACACACCTACTCCAGCAAGCTACACCTATTGTAACTGGGCCACACCTTCTAATAGTGCCACACCCTGGGCTGAGCATATGCAAACCATAACAGTAGGCAAGCTTGGTTCCCTTTTTTGATCAGGGCCACTGACAGGTAGGTATATATCATCTATAACTAGGGAGACATTAAGGCATCAGGTGTCTCCAAGTGACGCTCCCCAGCAGTGTGGGTAGGGCCATGTCAGTGAAAGGGCATGTTTGGAAAGGACCACTGGGGCAGGACTCTCAGACACAGAATTGCCCCATTCTAACACCAGAAAGCTCTTATGATCTCCATCTCCCTAGGTTACTCTAGAAGAGGTCAACTCCCAGATTGCACTGGAATATGGCCAGGCGATGACTGTCCGTGTGTGCAAGATGGATGGAGAGGTAATGCGTAAGTACCGTTGTCTTAGTTACTTTCTCTTGCTATAAAGAGATACTGCGACCAAGGGAACTTATAAAAGAAAATGCTTGTAGGGGCTTCTGGTTACAAAGGGCTACAGTCCAGAACCAACATGGCAGGGAGCATGGCAGCAGGCAGGCAAATGTCCTGAAGCAGAAACTGAGAGTTTACATGCTGATCCCCACAGGCATGAGACTGAAGGCTTTTGAAACCTCAAAGCTTACCCCCAGTGGCACACCACCTCCAGCAAGGCCATACCTCCTAACCATTCCCAAACAGTTCCATTAAAGAGCAAACATTCAAATATTTGAGTCTGTGGGGGACCTTCTTATTCAAGCCACAACCGTGCTTCTCTTTGAGCCTGACCTTTCACATCAGCAAGGAATTAGCAGAGAGCTAGTCAGTGAGAAACTCAGACCATGCCTGGGTATGCTGGGACAGCCACCCGTGTGTGGCCGCCCACGTGTTTCTTCTCCTATGTGTTTCTATGGTTACAGCTGTGGTCGTCGTACAGAATGCCACGGTCCTGGACCTGAAGAAGGCTATCCAGAGATACGTGCAGCTCAAGCAGGAGCGGGAAGGCGGCGTTCAGCACATCAGCTGGTGAGTGCGCCAGAAGTGCCTTCCCTGTGCCACTCCTGGGCTCGGGGCTCAGTAGGAAGGCAGCTTTCAGCTCCTCATGTGTGTACCACCAGTACCCCACTACCAATGATACAGTGACAGTCCCATATCATGAGAGCTTTCTGGTGTTAGAATGGGGCAATTCTGTGTCTGAGAGTCCTGCCCCAGTGGTCCTTTCCAAACATGCCCTTTCACTGACGTGGCCCTACCCACACTGCTGGGGAGCATCACTTGGAGACAACTGATGCCTTAATGTCTCCCTAGTTATAGATGGTATATACCTACCTGTCAGTGGCCTCTTCTCTCTTCACCGGGGTGCTGTTGGCTCTGACTCTCCTATCAGATCAAGTATCCTGTTATCTGAAATCCCTATTTCATTATTAAGATGTGTCCAGAGCCTCCTGCAACTGCCTTGGGCCTGTATCACGTAGGGAAAATGTCCAGAAGGGGAATATAGCTATATTCCTGAGTGCCCTAGGCTGTGTGTCCAGAAGGGGAGTATGGCTATCCTGAGTGCCCTAGGCTGTGTGTCCAGAAGGGGAGTGTGGCTATCCTGAGTGCCCTAGGCTGTACGCTGCCAGCCTCTGTCATGCTAGCCGCTCAATTCACCCATCTGGGCTGGCATGTGCAGCACCTCAGTCCCCTCCTTGCAGGTCCTATGTATGGCGGACATACCATCTGACCTCAGCTGGGGAGAAGCTCACAGAGGACAGGAAGAAGCTCAGAGAGTAAGTCTGTAGGTCTCTGGCCCATCGGCGGTGCCCTGTGCCCACCAAATGGCTGTGGTAAGAGGGTCCCTGGCCGGATTGACTGTCCTGTGGGCATCTCCTTGAGCCTCCCGTGAACTGCAGGGCAGAGAAACAGCCCTGCTGTTCTCACAGCAGCCCACATGGAGGTGAGGTGGGAGAAGAGTGTGGCCATTCTCACTTGATTGTTCCTGATCCCTACTAAGCCTGGGTGAGCCGTCTGCAGCTCGGACACTGTTACCTTCCTGTCTTTTTCAGTTATGGCATCCGGAACCGAGATGAGGTTTCCTTTATCAAGAAGCTTAGGCAAAAGTGAACACCAGACACAGTGATCTGACCTGTCCCAGCAAGATGGCGCCCTCCGCTTGACCTCAAGGGAAAGGGTGTTGGGGGTAGCTGCATCCCTGGAATGCCCAGGTGGAGCTGTCAGCGTGAGCCCTGGGACCCTCGGATTGTGGAAAATTCCTCTGCCCTTTACTTTCCTTTGAACTTGGCCCAAAGGTCCTATGTGGTTGTGGGCCTGGCTTATAGAATAAATGTGTTTGCTTTGTGTCTTGTAAAAATCAGAAAGCCATAGTACTCTGTACTGGTGGGCTGGATCTGTCCCATAGCAGAGGGAAGTGAGGGCAGAGGCTGGTGTTGGGGAGCACTGAAGTCTCAAGGGCCACACCTAAGCCCTGGGACCACACTGCTCACCTCTCCTGCTATGGCCTCCCAGCGAGGAGGAAGTACAAGCTGAGCAGCTAGCTCTGTGTCTGCCGTGGGGAAACAGCAGCCTGCCATCCCAGGGCTGTGGTGACACAGGTTCCGTGGAGTGAGTTGCAGTGGTACAAGATGCTCTCCGCTGTGGGGATACAGCAGCACACACTAAGGTCCATGTCCCAACACTGGCTACTGGCTCTCCTACAAGACCTCACAGAGCGGTGAAAGCCAGCGATGTCTGACTTAGAACACTGCTTCTCAGCCTTCCTAGTGCTGTGACCTTTAACACAGTTTGTTGCGACTTTTGCTACTGTTTTGAGCCATCCTGGAGCTAGAGGTTTGCCAGAGGGGTCACGCCGCACAGGCAGGTTGAGAACCACTCTCTTGTCCAACTGTATGTCCAAGGCCTACCCCCGTGACCCCAGCCAAAAATCAGGAAACAGTGACAAATCCTCATCGAGTTAGTGGCAGCTAAAACGCTCCCAGTCCATTTATTGACCACATGAGGTGGTTGTCGGGGACTAGTTAGGAGGTTATCATGGGAACTCATGTACTAAATGCCCAGCAGTGTAAGCGTACAACCGGAGCGAGCAAGGCACAAGAGGTCAGTGTCCAGGAAGCACCCATCTGTTCAGCCCTGGGAGGCCGGGCTGGCCTGGGGAGTCCACGGCTGGTTCAGTGGAGCTGAGCGTCCAGCTCGTACTTTTCACAGAACTTGTCCGTGAAAGGGATGCAGGTGAGGAACTCGCACCATTCACAGCGCACCGGGTAGAAGTAGAAGAGGACCACCAGGCCGGCCAGCAGGCCCAGGAAGACGACCTGGAAGATGATGATCTGGCAGCGCTTGCGGTACAGGTCGAACTTGCCAAAGCTGATGTAAGGCAGGAAGGCAAAGGAAAGGAAGAGGCCGCTGACAAAGCCCGAGATGTGGGCGAAGTTGTCGATCCAGGGCAGCAGCCCAAAGGCAAAGAGGAAGAGCACCACGGCCAGGAGCTTGAAGAAGGCACGCCAGGGTCGGGCCAGGATCTGCCAGCTCTGGAACAACTCCACAAAGAGGCAGGCCAGGATGCCAAACTGGGAGCCGGCCGGACCTACCTGACGGTGGGGGTTGGAAGCTCTAAGCTACTGAGGCTGCACCGTCCCACCCCCGACCCCACCCCAGAAGCTCATCTTCCCATGCCACCTCTCGGCGAACTTGATCTCGACACAGGCGGGGTCACGCTAGCCACAGGTACACATAGAGGGTCCCCACCCTGGGAAACATCTTACCTCTGCCCGGTATGGCAGGAAGATGGCACTGGCTAGATTGCCCGTGATACCACTCAGCAGGTAGATGATGGCTATGCGGTGCCAGCCTGCCAGCTTCTCCAGGTCCCGCAGGACCGTCATCTGGAAGCAGACGGACACCAAGCAGTGCAGGATCCTGTGGGCAGTGAGGGACACTCAGCAGAGAAGGGAGCTTCTCTTTTGCCTCCAGCCCACCACTCCTGGGGAAGGAGACCACACGCCCAGCCCCAAGTCCCACTTGCCCAGCGTGCAGGAAGAGGGACAGCCACAGGCGGTAGAACTGGTCAGGCACCTCAGGATTGAGGAAAGGCAGGAGGCCACAGACATCGTCCATGCAGTGCACCTGTGCAGAGTGGCCAGTCAGCCTCCACAGTGGGCGGGGGCGGAGAGGGGCGTGGCCTCAAGGCCTACCTGAGAGCAGAGTGTGGCCTCCTCATGGAAGTAGCCCCTCATGAAGTCACAGTACTCCCGGGAGGTGATCTCACACCTAGAGGGTCACGCCAGGGTTTGGAGGGTGCCCAGCCTTATAGGTGGAGGCTGCTGAGATCTATAGTCACCTGTGCTCTCCTCAGGAGGACCTCAGCCCCACCCACCTTCACTAGCCCAGTCTCACTCCCTGTTGCTGGAAATCAGGTTAGTCAGGCTTTAATGAGGGAGAAAGTGCTGCCCCGAGCCAGTGGCACGTGAGCACCCACCTGCCCTTGGTGCCGATGCAGCAAGGCCGGCCTGTTATGACACAATCCATGTGAGGGTGGTTAGTGTGGTTCCCCGCGCTGCTTTTGGTGCAGATCTGGGTAAGAAAGAAAAACAAGAGGGTCGGCGTCATTTTACACACACAGAGACACACCTCTTGGCCTAACCCTCATTGGAAACCAAGACAAAGGTAAGACTCAGATAGAAACCAGGCTCCCTTAAGTCAAGTAGGCCACACCCAGAGCCTGGGCTGAGCCATCTGCAAACCAGAATAAAGCTATTTGGCCTCTCATGTCTTCACCTAGTTCTCTTGCCCTGACTACTTGCTCACAGAGGCAAGCCTTGCCTGACAGGCTGGGCAAAGGCTAGGACAGTGCGAAGATGCAGGTGCTCCAACAAAGAAAGCCTGCAGCGCCAGGAACGGTAGGGTATGCCCTCCTCCCCGATTCGACATTTGGAAGATTCCAGCTCACCGGCCACTTGGTGATATCTTCTGGCCACTCGTGGGGATCCTCAGAGGAAGGCTCGTCACATACCCTGCATGAGCCCAAATGGTTAGAGCCTTTGTCCCGTGGTGATGGTACCCTCTTCCCCAAAACAAGGAATCCTCTACACCCTGTCAGACATAGCCAAAGGCAGTTCAAGAGGGCAAATAGTTAATCCCAGGACTTGGGAGGCAGAGGCAGGTGGATTTCTGAGTTCAAGGCCAGCCTGGTCTACAAAGTGAGTTCCAGGACAGCCAGGACTATACAGAGAAACCCTGTCTCGAAAAAACAAAACCAAACACAAGAGGGCAATTAGGAATACTCACCTGGGGTCCTGGTGGCAGACAGAACCAAACTGTCTCTTGTTGCCTGCAAGGTCTGGGGCACTAGGATGAACGGGCCACTTCACCCACACCGCCAACGTGGACTGTGGGGAACACAAGAGTCAGCCCTGGTCAGAGCCTACCATCTGCTCAGTTAACAACAGTTGGGAATCAAAGGCGAGGCCCCAGAACAGACTCCTGACTCAACACCGCTAATAGGTTAAACCCCAGCAGCACGTGGGGAGTGTTACACGGTACCCAGGGGCATAACTGAGGCACAGAAACAGCTTCTATCCTGAAGTAGGGAAATGGTATCAGCTATGGTGCCAATGTTTGGATGAGTCTTTTGCATTTTTCTTTGCTTCCTTTTGAGACCATGAAATGCAGCCCAGGCTGGTCTGGAACTTAACCTTTCTCCAACTTGGGTTTCCTAACTATGAGGCTTACAGGCCTGTACCACCACGTCTGGCTTTAAACTGGTGGAGGAAAATGAGGTACTATCCACTTAAGATATCAATGCAGACATGTGCTGAAGAAGTGGGCCCCAGTGAAGACCAAATTTGTCAAATGAGCGTCCTCCACAGAAACTGGGAGTGAAGGGCAAGGATGGGAGGCGCCACACTGCCAGAAACCAGTAAGGAACTCTGTGAGACCCAAGTCTAAAGTTAAGAGCGGACTGCACAGACGGGGTGGGTTGGACACCCACCGAGCACTCCTCCTTGGAAGTCTGCACACACCCAGACCGATCATTGCGTACACAGCAAGCCGAGTGCTTTTCACGCTCCCGGGCAGCCAGGATGAAGCTGTGCACCTGTGGGTCCTGACGCATGCAGGGTGAGAACTTGGCACCCAAGTGAATGAGGGCCTCCTGTGAAGAGAGAGACAGCAGCTGTGGCCTCAATCCAGGACAGGTGGGGCACCTCCAAGCTCCACTCCCAGCCCTGCCCTCACCGAGCTGGGGCCAATCCAGAAGTTCTCCTGCTGGACGTATTTGACATTCTCATAGACACCCCGCTTCCGAAGTACCTGGAAAGTAGGAAGGAAGATCAGACCAAATGTGTAGGGCTCCATCCTCCCAGAGCCGGGCCACAGCGTCCACAGCCTAGACTCCAAGTTATCTGGGCGCAGGGCTCACCGAGTCCACCGTCTCATGCTGCGAGAAGCCCACGGGCGCTATGCCATAGATGCACACAGCCAGAATGGTGACCAGTGAGTGCACAAAGGTGAGCCAGTAAGTGAAGAAGGGCCTGAGACAGAGTAAGTGAGACAGGGATGAGACCAGGAGCGTCCTGACATGGATTCCTAACCCCAGCTCAGCCTCTGTCCCAGCAGGCACCGCCTACCTGTGATCATCCATGTCCTCGATCTGCCGCTTGACATAGCTGTCGATGCGTTTCCGGTACGTGCGGTTGGTGAGCCGTCCCACCATCCCCAGACCATAAGGCCGCTTTTCCCGAGCGAAGAGTTTGCGCACTGGCACAGCGATACGCTGACCCCTCCTGGGTCCCGCCGCACTGACCACCTCCTGGCGAAGCCGCACCTTGGGCTGCGGGGCTAGAGGGCCGCCTTCCTTCTGCTTTCTCCAGCCTCGTTCCAGGGGCCTGGAAGGGGCCAGCGTGTTCACTTCCTGCCTGGAACCTATACACTGCCTTCTCTCTTGGGCAGAACCAGAGCACTGCTCAGTGTCTCTCCTGCCCTCCGAGGGGCGAAGACACCCAACAAGCCACTCCTCTTCATTCTACGCCTTACCAGTAAGCCCTTGGCACCTTGGCAGGGCAAGTTTGGGGAGCCTCAAGACTCAGGCTCTGTCTCTCAACAGTGTTAACTGGGCCATAGTCCTCTCCCATCTAGACTCTAGCCCCTGGGCTCTGGGAGTTCTGTAGGAGGGCATCAAAGTAGGGTTGTGCCTACCCCTGGACATACCCAAGGTGGCCAGGCTAGATTCCAAAGTCCAAGCTATGAACACTGCAGCATCATACCCAGAGCCCAGCGGCTCTCAGTGGGGCTGCTCCCCCCACCCACCGGGCGCACTCACAACATCAAGTGGCTTCTCTCAAGCTCACTGCGGTCCAGGGCCCCACCCGTGAGGTCGGCCTGATCCGGGGCTTTCTCCCAGTCCTTGAGCGCTGCCTCTGATGGGGACTCAAACACCTCATCTGGGTACGTGGACATCTCCTCGTGGAGGACACCTTCCTGAGCAAATACGTGACGTCAAGGTGGATCCAGAGACAGAGGAGATGGGGCGACCCCCCAGGCTCTTCTTACCCGAGCAAAGAAAGATGTATCCAACTCATCAGGGAAGTCCACCATGTCTTCCTCAAGAAAGCTGGCAGGGGTAAAGCTTCGGCGCTGTCCCCTTCGTAAAGTGCCATCCCTAATAGACCGACCCTGAGGACAAGGAAGCGACCTTAGGACCTGGAAGTCGGAGTGCACTCAGTTTCCACACCTACAACCTCGGGGCCCCCCCTGCATTTACCTTCACCAATGCTGCAGCGGCCCGGAAGCTCATCTTGGCCACCGATTCACGTTTGCGACGCCGAGGGAGTCGGTTGAAACCTGAGCGGGAGCTGGAGAAAGAGCAGAGGGAGGCTGCACCTGGTGTGACGGGAGTGTGGGGGGCACTCAGGCCATCAGCAGTGTCATCAGCCATGCGAAAGGCCCGGCCTCGGGCCAGAGGGTCTATGATCTGGTGGGATGGAGAAGAAGCTAGGTCAGTCTATAGAACCAGGCAAGACTTCCATGAAGAGCATCACTCTCATCCATGGCACCTATAGGGGTCCTTCTCCCCTTGAAATTCAGAGTCTGCACTAGAACAATACCATGACTCTCTTCCTCCTAGGGTCCCTAGCTGGGAGTATCTCAGGAGCCTTTCTAAGACTCTGGCTGCTTTCCCGTCCACAGGCTCCCAGGGATACTTTCTCTCCTCAACCCTCCCCTCCTCCCACCCCAGGCAGAGGAGCAGAATGGGGAGTCTGTGGGAGGCGGCGGCACACCTTCTGCATGCCCAGCTGGCATGGCCCCACGTAGAGGGGAGGTGGTGTCTCGGTGCTGGTTAGGGACACATTGTCCTGGCTGGGCAGGTCCAGCTCCCGGATGACCTGCGGCTTTAGCTTCCCATACCGCTGGCTGCAGTGACGGATGCTCTTGCGCTGCCACTTCTGGGTGCTGTCACTGTCCTTGCTCACTCCAAACCAGTCTGCTGTCCCCCTGGCACGAGAAGGACTCAGCAAGGGGAAGCCATATATTCTGTCCCCTTACCCCAATCAAAGATCCTCAAAGGTCAACCTGGGTAGTGGGCTCTGCTGCAGGCCCCCAGTCACTCCAAGGACAGGACAGGGGAGCTCCAACTGTGGCCACCCCAATTTCTACTAGAGCATTCTGCATGCCTGTCAGTAGAAGGTTCTCATAGGCCCTCAGCCAACCCTGAGTCCAGAGAGAGGCCTTGGCCTCAGGCAGCCACCATCACCCTAGGGTACTAAAGAACTCAGCAGCAATTGCAGCAGCAACAATACAGTGGCCATGGTCTTTGAACATGCAAATAAAAACATTGACCCTGTCATGAGCAGCCAGGGAATGCCAAACACTCCAACAGCTCCAAGAGGCCACATCACATGCACGTGCCAAAAAATACCAACACACTCAAGACCTGCGTAAGGTACCTGAGCAAGGACCATGAGAGAGACTGGCGCTGTGGGTGGGCCTTTCGAGCAGCCCTCGGCCTCAAAAGGGGCAGAGTATGAACACGCCCAAAGCGTACCTGCCGGCTACAAGGAGCCAGGGTGTTAGAGTAGGGAGGGTGCATACTCGGGGAACTGAGAGGCAGACGGAGGGCCAACCATGGGTCCCCAGAACAGGAGGATGCTGAAGTGTTGTTGGGATCAAGATGGAGAAGAAAAGCTGACAGAGAAGGGACCTTTGCCCCATTCCCACCCCTGGTACCTAACAGGGATTCTGTATGCCTACCTCTAGTGTCCCTCCCTAGCCCCAGCCTGTGTAACAGCCAGGATGGTGCTGTACCTGCGGATGGTCTGTGTGATGGATGTCTGACGCTGCAGCACCAGCCGGCGAGGCTCATGGTGGGGTGATGGGACCCGGGCTGTCTCAGCTGGCATACTCACACTCCGCAAGAAAGCCTGTCGCCGCAGGGGCTAGACAGCAGGGTCATGGTGAGCACCCTGGCCAGGGAATTTCCAAAATTCCCAAATTCCTACTGGCCAGAACCTACCTGCAGGAAGCTGGGCTCCTCTGCTGCCGGGGGCACCGCGGCTGGGATGTCCAACTTGAGCCATGGGGGTTTCTTGCGTTGCAGGCTGCTAGTACTGTCTCTCCTGGCTTCACTCATGGTTCCGGGCGCAGTGAGACAAGCCTGGGAGTGTAGGTTATGCTGAGTGACAACCCTGACAGGTCTCCAGGGACACCATGGGCCTAAACCTAGAAGAAGCATTGCAAGCCCTACAGAGGTGCTCACAGCACCCGATAGAGGCTGGCATGCTCTGGGCCTGAACTCCACAGATCCTCCAACAATAGGAATCTAGGGTAAAACACTGTATAAACCTACTCTGAGCACAAGCTGGTAGAGGGCTGCCGCCCTCTTGAAGCTTAAAGCCTGGGTAACGATGTCCCTATAAATAAAGAAGTGCTCAGTCTGTTTGGTAGCAGGTAGTAAGGATTTCCTGACAGCTCCCAAGTGAAAGCCGCTCAGGTGTCACGTAAGTCTGTGCACATCCAGGAGCAGGAGGACAAACTGTGAGCGCAAGGCTCCAGCCCACCTGTCCCAGGCCATCGTAACCACTCTGACTTTCACTTCATACACTGTGGGGTTCATGATCAATCAACTACACAGAAGACTCCCCACATTTAGAGAAAGAGATGGCTTCTTGGGGCTTCAGAGCAACACCTAGGGCAGCAGGCTCCAGTATGCAGAGGACTCTCCTTGGTGCCAGATAATCCCAGCACTAAGGAGACAGAGGCAGGTGGATCGCTATGAGTTCAAGGCTGGCCCAGTCTACACAGTGCGTTCTAGGCCAGCCAGGGACACAGTTAAGACCTTGTTAACAAAACAAAACAAAACAAAACAAAACAAAACTCCCTTGGAGCAGAAGCCACAATAAATGACCACGAGGTGGCGCCAACTGCCAAAAAAGGCATCGAGGCAGGGACAGGTTGAGGAACCCTGAATACCTAAGACCAAACAGAGTGTAGTACACCAGCTGGCCCGCCAGACAGATCAGAAGGAAAAAGCGCTTGTTCCCTATTCAAGCCTGAGTTCCCTGGAAATCACAAAGGGTGGAAAAGAAAACTGAATCCATAAAGTAGTCTTCCGGCTTCTGATTAGATAGATAGATGATAGATAGATAGATAGATAGATAGATAGCCTGGCTTGGTAGTACATGCCTTTAATACCTGCCCTTGGGAGGCAGAGGCAGGCTTCTGTGAGTCCAAGGCCAGCCTGGCCTACACAGTGAGTTCCAGGACAGCCAGAGTTATACACTGACACCCTGTCTTGAAAGAAACATTATATATATTTCACACACACACACACACACACACACACATTTGAGCCAGGCATATGGATGTACACCCTTAGTCTTAGCACTCAGGAGGCAGAAGCAGGCAGAATCTGTGCATTTGAGGCCAGCCAAGTTCTAGCCAGTGCAGAAAGACCCAGCTCTTGACTGTCAGGCAGGTCTTGATCTCTGAGGGACTCTTACTTCCCTCTTTATAAATGACAGTCACAGCAGGTATACACCTGATCCCTGCTCCAAGTGGAGGGCCTTCTGTATCTAGAGTGGAGATGAGGACTGGGGGTGGGGGAGCACTCCTTCAAGCAAGACTCGGAGGGCAGAAGACTCAAAAGCCTCACCTTCAGATCTGCAGACCTGAACAGACCCTAGATTGTGAAACCAGCCAGCTGACGCCTCAACTTAGGACTCTCCCTCTCGATGCTTGGAGGAGACAGAGGCTCCATTCTCTCTACACACACTGCGAAAATGAGGCCTGGAAGGCAGTGAACTCCCCAAAGCTGGGCTGAGACAGTGGGGGGCCAGGTACCCGCCAAGATAGAGGATGCCTTACATATCCTGCCTTCTGGTCCATCCCAAGCAGCCACTCATGAGCTCCAGGAAGGAACGTAGTCAAGAGTAGTCACAGGATCACAGAGAGTAAACCTGTGCAAGTGCTGGAAACTGGCCTTTCCAACAAGTTGGGTACCTGTGCTCAGCACTTCTAGGTGGTATCGAACTGGTCCCTTGCTTGGGAATATAAGCTGCTATTTCCAACAGCTTCTAATGACTTCCATGACTCTCTTGGACCTCCCTATATAAGGCCTGCATCATGCTTCCCACCTGCCTGCAGAGCTGTCCACCAGTGCTGCCTTACCTGAATGCAGGGTGGCAAGCGCCAGTTCTCCTGAGTGGGGATGTGGGGACTCTGGAGGGAGATGGCCCTTTAACAGGACCTACAGAGAGAAGCTGACCAGCCTGGGCAAGTGTGAAGAGAAAAAGCACAAGCCACGAGGGCTGTGAGCAAGCACTCAGGCCTTACCCCATGACATCTGCCCAAATGTCTGGGTTTCCCGGGGTCCCCTTCCACGCTACAGAGAAAGGAAACACAAGAGAATCCACACACACAACTCTAGGCCTGCAGTTTGGGGAAAGGATACCCACCCTTCCCTAGAGTTTCCAGCTTGCCCCACCCTAAGCTCTGTTCCTAATAGGGCCTCAAGCTAGTGGGATTCACAAGGCCTGGGGGAGGGGCATACCAGGCCAGACAAAGAGTCTAGGCCAAGGAACAGCACGCTGCCGGCCCACAGTGGCTCAGTGTCTAGATCTCCCCCTGGCACACAGTGGGCTCTTGTTCCCAGACAGCCTTTACTCTCTCCTCTGCTGGCCCCAGTGCAGTGGGAAACCATGGCCCATGGAGAGGCTCATTGCCTGGGGTCACACACCATGAGTCACCCCAGAAGCACAAGGAGCCGCCCAAAAGGGATCCAGAGTAAATGGGAAGTGTTGGAAAGCAAGCTCAGGGGTTGGAGGTGGTATGGAGTCAAGTCTAACGACAGAGCCTTGTCAGGGCTCCAAGCAGCTTGAGCGAGAATCCAGTGGAGAGTGAGGGAGAAGGTGTACACAGAGGTAGGGTAGCGGCACACCTCAGAATGCACTGTTTGCCCATGGACATGACTAAGGGGAGGAGGCAGGTTGTGGAGTTGTTCCATGGTGGGTCAACTAGAGACCCTCCAGGATAGCCCTGTTCATGAGTCCAGTTAGAACAGCCAGGAAGACAGAAGACAGGTGGAACAACATGGGTCAAAAATCTATACTATACCCAAACTGTTGTCTCCACCCCTTACCAACAGAGCATACCTGGGCTTTCTCTTCTTGGCTTTATGAGACAGAATCTCATGTACCCATACTGGCCTACACCTCCTAAGTAGATAAAGATTCGCGCACATTACAGATGCATGAGCACCACCACACCTGGCAAGCCTTCATCTTCTCATCTGAAAATGGCTGACGAAAGTGCCCAGCACCATTGGTGCTCAGTAAGCGGCAGCTGAATCGACAGAAGGGGCAGATGCCTGAGTGGGAAGAAGACAGCCAAAGCTTCGACAATGGTGTGGCCGGCAATGGTGCTGCACACCTGCGATCCCAGCACTCAGCTCCGGAAGGAAGATTCTGAATTGGAAGCCAGTCCAGGCTACATAATGAAACCCCGTCTCAAACAAACAAACAAACAAACAAACAAACACAAAACAGCAGAGCTGCAGGTGGAAGCTAGAGGTATGGGATGGACCTGAGGACTCCCCCTGCAAAGGCAGAACATAGGAAAGCGGGGCTACTCAGTGACTGCAGTTGATGGGACCCCCCCCCCCATCCTTGGGTGAGAGCTACAGCCACCGCACACTCCAGCATCCTGCTTGAAACCTGTCCTCTCTCTAACCTAATACCCAGCCTCAGCCTGCCCTGGTGGAGGCACTCAGCAGCTTTCTATATCCTCTCTCTCTGCTAGTCCATCGCCACATGCACTGTGACTTCCCCCAGCCTCTCCTTGCTTCATCTGTCAGTGGGATCATACAGAGTTTGCTGGGCCCTTTGTGAACCATTAGGCCATCCTTGAGCTCCACTCTGACTCCTCTTATTTTGCATGGGACAGGGCAAGCTTTAGCGGGGGGTGGGGGGGCTCTCTCATCCCCAGTACACACTAGATTTTGGCCCCTCCCCATCACTCCTCACCAGCCACCATCTCAGAGAGGCACACAGAACAAGAGATTCACTTAAGTCTGTAGGGAGCTCCTAGTCCCTAGAGGAGCCCTGGGACCCAAGGGACCAGGGATGGCAGAGCACATGAGAGCAAAGAAGCCATCCCTGGGGAAAGGCACCATCCATAGCTCAAAAGCACACATAGCTCAGGGGGTCTCTGATACCAGTCAAATTCCTGGATCCAGGTGGGGTTCAGAGGGGAAAGGGGACCTGTCTAAGCCAGCCACTCAGAAAGGGCTTGGAGTCAGGAGCTAACTGTAGGTCAAATTCTGGATTAGTGTCCACTAAGATGGACACTTCTGATGCCCAATCTGTAGTCCAGCTGAGTCTCTGAATGGAGGAGGGGTACAGAGTTCCCCTGTACTGACTCAGAAACCCCTCCCAGAACCCAAAGGAAGCAGGACAAAACTGGAGAGGCTCCAGAAGGGTAAACTGAGTCTGCAACAACAGCTTCAGTCACCAAAAGCCGGGGACACCTGCCTCAGACCTGAGCCCAACGAACCCTGTTGATGTTATAACCGGTGGCAGAAGTAATCACTCCTGTCCTCCCATTTTACAGATTGACTCAGAGAGGCTTTTTACTGCCTGAGGTCACAGGGCCTCAAGGGAGTTCAGCACCTCGGCCAGGTCTGCCAGGGAACTGGGAGGGATCCTTAGCTCCAACGGCTGCAGAGCACTTGGGGCTGGGCAAGGGAAGGGGCTCCGCTGAGGACTAGAGCTAGGGCGATAGGAGGGAGGGCCCTGACTGTCCCTTAATGGGAGACCCAAACCAGCACCTCTAGACCCCGAGGGGAGCTATACTGGCTCACCCAAGTGGACTTCCCAGTAAGGCTCCTGCAGAGGAGCTAGCCAGCCATGGAGGCTGCCTGGAGTTCTGTGGACTGGTGCCAGAACCTGTACTACCCTACCCTGTACTGTACTGGACCTACCCGACACCCTTGCCCTCTTACCCGGATTGCCCAGAATGACCCTGGTAAGCATAGGGCTCAGCCTCTGCAACCTCTTGAGAACTGGCCAGCTGCTGAGTTCCCCAGCATCCTCTAGGCTTAAGGGCGGGGGCAAGGGGCTGAGGCTCGCCCCATGGAGGTGGGGAGCACCTAGCCTGGGACTGCCCCGACTTCTTAGCTGGTCTAAACCTGAAAAGCCAGTTTCATCCTAGAATCTTCTCCCGGCTTCAACAGGAAGTGGGGAGGGGGGGCTTTCCCAGGACAGAGCGGGGGGCCTCCGGATCCAGGCCCCGCCCACGCAGACAGACACACTACTCCAAGAGGCACACGGAGCAGGAACTCTGGTCCGGACTATCTGAGCGGAAAGAAAGCCTAGGGGGAGTCCCTTGACCGTTCTCCACCCAGCTCTACTAGCGTGCTCCCAGCAGGACAGACAGGCCCTCTCGCCTATCCCTGAGCCCTTGGGGTCCGCGGTCACCCCACCGCGCCCAGGCCTACTTCAAGATCCCGACTGTGGCCTCGGGCTCGCCCCCGGGGCCACTGTACAGGGCAGGAGATGTCTTTGGAGGCACTTCCCGAGTTTGCCGATGCGAACCGGGCTGAAACGGGCCGAGCAGGCCCAGCCGAGCTCCCCGGCCCGCAGCTGCCACTGTTACTCCCGTGAGTGGGAGGAAGCGGACCCTGTGGCCCGAAGTCGCGCTCTCTGTGCAGAGTTTCAGACGCCACCTTCGGGGCCCTGGGAGCACGGAGGGCATGGGGTGTGGGGGCTGGCAGCGGAGGGGCCGCTCAGGGCGGCTGCGGCCCCCGGACTCCTGTCCCCGGGGACCCGGCGGGGCTGCTACTCCGCTGCCCCGCCCGCCAGGCCGCGCCGATCCGACCACGGGCTATTTCTGTGGGGCGCCGGGCTGGAATCCGGGCCGCGCCGCCTGCGCCGGCGCTCGGGAAACTCCGCGCACCGACTGCCAGCGATCGGCGGACACGCGCCAGAACGCAAGCTCCGCACTCGCCCGCCCGGAACCCCGCGCAAAGACCCCGGCCGCCACTCACCGCCGTAGGGTCCTCAGAAGGGTCTGCACCGGCTGCTGCCGCCGCTGCGGGCCGGGAGGGCGCCCGCGCCTAGTCCCTGCCTGCGCCGCCCGCGCGCCGGCCCGACCCGTCCGCCTGGGAATGCCACGGGCCGAGGGGCGTGCGCGCCGGGGGCGGGCCCGGCAGAGGGGCGGCCGCCTGACTCAGGGCTGAGGAATGCGCGCCGCCCGCTGCCAGCCCCGGGCGCCTCCTCCGGGAAGACCTCCGGCTGTGCTCTGCCAGGGGTCCCGCAGAGACACCTGTAGCTGGGAGTCGGGCTCGCCAGCGACCACCTTAATCATAACATCTGTCTTGGACTCGCCTTTCCATACTCCTTCATCTTGTGCTGCCCCTGTGCTTGGGAAGAGAGGAAGGGGACCTCCAAAGCAAGAGGGTGGCGTGGGAAGGGACCTAAAAGGCAGATTGAACGCCCCTTCCGAAGGCACGCACTGGCACATCACTGAGGGTCCCGAAGCTCTCACTTGTCCTGTGCACACGCGCCTGATCTTTCTAACAAACATTCATGCATTCAGGCCTCTCGCACCTGTTTACACAGACACGTGCGCACACCTATTCAAAATGCACTTCCATGGGCTCACACTCTCTACCCTAACACATTTATAAGTGTGCACACTCACGTTCATACACTGATACACCATTTCACAGGAACCGCAGCTCAGCAATTACCCCTTCCCCTACTTCTTTCCCAGCAGGTACAAGGGTTAGACTACACCTGCCACCCCTCAAGCCATTACATCCGCGCATGCGCTCACTCTTCTCTCTTCAGCCTCAGTGCTCACGTATAACGTCAGGCACGGTTCATCACTCTGTATACTGGACAGGAAGTGCTTCTTTTGCTCTCGGCTGAGGCTGAAGGCTGAGGGAGAAGAAAGCTGTCGTGGTGCAGATGTTCTGGGCTCCTGTAACCCACACATGCCAAGCCAGAGATGGGACAGTCTTCATGCCTAGCATTCTTGACTCATGCTAGGAATAAGCAGGGTCTGGACGCCCAAACTGGGCTGGCTGGAGGTGCGGGGGTTGCATCCTTTCTGGAAAATCAGGGAACCGGCCACAGGAACCGGGCATCTGGTGCCTGTAGGTCCCTACTCCTTCCTGCTGTGGATGCTGCAGGGTCACCTAGACCTTTGTTGAGACCTAGAAATCTATTACCAGCTGCAAGAAGTCCTACAGGAGACTCACTGTGAAGACACACCCAGGGGTCAGTCGTCTTTTCTTACAGAAAGAATTCTTCTGTGTTTATTTTTATCTCTGTGTGTGGTTGCAGGTGCCCACACATGCCAGAGGGGGCATCAGATCCTCCTGGAACTGTAGTTATAGGCAGTTGTGAGCTGTCCAGTGTGTGTGCTGGGAGCCAAGCTCTGGTCCTCTGTAAAGGCAGAAAGCTCTCTTAGCTGCTGAGCCATCTCTCCAGCCCAAGTCATCTTCAATGCAAGAATACCACAGTGCTGTCAGCACACAGTGACAGAAAAGTAGCTTTCCAGGACTCATTGCTCCATCGACCTTGGAGTTCCCATAGTGCAGGGGAGTCTGTGACAGCCCCCGCCCCTGGCAAACCCCTCCATGTCCATCCACACACACAGGCGTTGTTCCTGAGAGCATGATGCCTACAGACAAATGCCCATCTCAGCATATGGCTTCAGGATTCCCCAGGTGAAACACATCCTCAAGTCCTGAGTCAGGGCATGGACAGTTTGAGCAGAGGAGTGTGGACAAATAGTCAAGCCTTCATCCAGTCTCCACAGACCCAATTCTCCACAGTCCCAGAACCTCCTACCTGCCCTATTGACCTAAGCTTTGGGTGGAAGAATCCAACCCGTGGCTTCTCACATACTTTTATTGACTGTGCCGAACAGAAGTCAGCTGCAGTTTCTAATACTCTGGAACTGGTGAATAGGTGTTGGGATAGACAGGCTTCTACACTACCTCCAGGTCTTGTGTAGTACTCTGCCAGCATCTGTGTGGTTAGAATCCCTGAGCTGTAAAAGGAATCTCAACGGGTACTTCCTGAACCCACAGCTTAGCTTCCAAGCACCCCACAGAGAGATGTAGAGATGGATCCTGGACACTACCTAGCTGGGGAGAAGACAGAATGGCCAAGGCTAGCCCTGTTCTAGCCCAGGCTAGACTTCAAAGGCCTGAAGTTCCAGCTATTTCTGAAGAAACCCCTTCCTCATGGTATTGGACTCAGCAAAGAGGCTCTATAAGTTCCTGGGCCAAGATCCTAGCAGCCTGACAGCATAGCTCTCCTTGGCCTGCCTGATAGCTACCCTCTCTTCCCAAGAAACAGCTAACCATAGAGGGTCCCCCACCTATAGAGACCCACTAAGGCCTGCCAGAGTAATAGCCACCACTCTGCTGAGAAGCTGCTGAAGGGTGCCAGTTTCCAAACCAGGAGCCAGCTGGCTCCAACCCAGCTCCTGCTTTGTCCATGGTAGACAGGCAACTGAGCCAGTCAGTGTGTTAAGCCCCTGAGACAGTGAAACTGAAGCCTAGAGCTAGCAGGGACTGGCAGCCCATGCCACCACGACTGGAGGCAGCTCCAGCCTTCCCACAACCCGTGGAGACACCATTCCAACCCCAACCTTGTCTCCTTTCAAAGAATCTCCCAATGGCATCTTTGTCACCAGCCAGGCAGGCACAAGGTACACTGGGCACAGAAGAGGTCCCAGGCTCCTTCCTCTTGGACATTCTTTTACTCCTGGCAAGTCTGCTGGCAAAACACAGTAGGGAAGCCCAACCCAGCACTTCCAGCCTGCAGTGGGAGCTTCGCCACAGACCAGGAAGTGGGGGGGGGAGGGGCAGACATTGCACAATCCCACACTCTGGCCAGAACATCTGGAGAATAAGATGCTGGCCTCCACCCCCGTCTCTGCCTGGGGCAGAAATCAGACTGCCCACCAAACAGAAGGAGCTTGTCATTCACCCAAAGGTGAAGTCTTCAGAATGCCCTCAACAGGGGACCAGAACCTAACTAGGGTCTCAGCTTCCCTCCTAGATTGGGAAGGGGCATTATTCTCACAGGAAAAGAGAGGCATTGTTTAGACAGAATGGCTATGAGGGATAAGGCCAACCTCGGTAGTTCAAATTTACAACATATTGCCCCCACCCCAGCCCCAGAAACTGCACAGAGTGCCACAAACAGCTGGACTGCTTCCAGCAGGCAGCAGGCAGCAGGCAGGCAGAGAGGCTGCCGCTCCCTCCCCAGGAAGTCCTAGCTGAGGCCCATGAGAGGGAATGGCTGAGCCCCAGCCAGGCCCAGAGTTCAGTCCCGGAGCTGGCCAGTAGAGTTGCAGCTGGGGACCAGAGTCCTTAGGCTAAGTGCCTTGCTCAGTTAAGGACTGAGCATATAGCAGTGACAAGCATATGGCCTCTGGCTCTGTCTAGTCCTAGATGCCAGGGTCTCAGAAATCAAACAGCTCTGACAAGCCCTGAAAGGTTTTAATAAGGCAGTGTGAATGGGGAAAGTAGGATTGTATCTGCTTTGAAACCCTTCAGACCCACATCACTCCTGGAATGGTAGAAGAGAGTGAGTGAAGTGGGGGAAGGGAGCAGCTTACCCTATCCCAAGACTTCCCTTCCCATCATCCCTTCCTTTGGGTCAGTCACTTCCCACTCGAGGAGTACGGGTGCACAACCTCATTTGAAAGGTTACAGATAGGGTGGGTGGCAAGCCTAGGTCCCAGAGAAATAATCACTAGGAGATGCCAGGAACTGTTATCCCGCTCAGCTCCTGCAGCCCTGGTCCTGCCTTCCAGCTTAGGTGGTAAGCCCTCTTCGTAGCAATTCCAGGCATTAGGGGTC
Source organism: Mus musculus (assembly GCF_000001635.26). NCBI lineage: Eukaryota > Metazoa > Chordata > Mammalia > Rodentia > Muridae > Mus > Mus musculus. The sequence goes on from NC_000077.6 coordinate 32,226,009, forward strand.
CAGGGATGTAAGTGGGGATTCACTGCAGAGACAGAATTCCCTTTCCTTCCACCTATCATCTGTGATGATCCAGGGTAGGGGCCTCCAGATGGGGCAGGCATCCACTTGCTGTCAGTTCCACCATTCAGAGATAAGGTTGGGGAAGGACAGTTCTAGGATCAGAATTCAGACTGAGATTCCCAAGGCCTCATGTTTGTTCTCTACAACACCCAACACACCCTCTGTGGCCCACCCTATCCCAAGGCAGAGCCTTCTGGTCCGGGACCCTTGAAAATTCAGTCCGGGTTCAGAGAGGATGTCTTGATGGCAATCGGGCCATTGGGACAGAACCAGATCTAGAGAACCTGGGTTCCAATCCTACTGGTGAAAGGTTTCTACACTCGCCCCGCCCTGTCCCGCCCCTAGAGTCCTCGCTCCGCCTCTTCTGCAGATTCCTTCCACCCCCGCGCTACATGCCTTCTGCGCAGACGCAGGTTCCAGTCCCCGCCCTCTCCGCGCTTCCGGTGGCCTGGCCTGTGCTGGCGGCGACTAGATGCCCGCGCGCGGTGGTAGTGCGCGCCCGGGCAGAGGAGCCCTAAAACCGGTGTCCGTGACCCTGCTCCCCGACACCGAGCAGCCTCCATTTCTTGGACGAGCCCGCCGCCCAGGGAATGCCAGAGCAGGATCCCTAGTGACCGGATATCATGAGGTCGGCCAGATGCCAGCGCCGGTGAGAGGGGGCGCCGCGTCGCGGAGTCTGAGCCCACGGCGAGCTGGCACAGTGGGTCGGGCTGCAGAGACGGTCACGTCAGCATCCATTCCCGGCAGCCTGGCAGCTTCAGTCCAACCTGGATGTCAGCACAACAGATAAAAATAATGGGTCTTACCCCGGCGTAGTGGCGCACGCCTGTACTTGTGAAGTCGATGGACGCAGGAAAATCAGGAGTTCAAAGCCAGCATAGGCCACATGGGACCCTGTCCTTTAAAAGAGTAATGGCTGTTTAACTAGTCAGCTCAGCGTGGACTGAAGACAGGTCTTGGCCCTGGCCCCAGGTTCACTGCCCAGTTGTCCTTTTAATCCCCTCCTGTTGTACCACAATAGCTGAAGGATGTGGCCAGATTTCCTTGCTTTGTTTATCGGCACTTGGTAGACTAGTGCCTACTGGTCCTATAGACCCATAGACTTTTTGTCCCTGTTCCTAGTTGTTCTAATATCCAAACAGTCAAAGGACAGTTGGGGGCCAGCAGGGTTCTACCCTGAGCATTCAGAATGGGACCAGGCAGATGGTCATCTCCATGCATGCCCATTTGTGTGTCAGGTCTTGTCAGTAACAAGGTGGTCTTGTGACCTATTTTTTGAGCAGTGCCCAGACAAACTCAGTATGTTTCTCTGATAGGCCCTGCCCAGGTTCTGACTGTATTTTAATTCCTGGCCAGGATTAGGAACAAAGAACCAGGTTCCAGAAACAAGTTTCCTTGGAGATGGTGTGATTGGTGGGAATCAGAAAAACCAGCTCTTTTGTATTGGACTCAGGCACCCACCTTCTAATGCTCCTTATCCATGTCTCCCCTATGTGTAGCAGGTGTGGGCAGAGAATGCCCACCCATCCTGTCACCACTAGCAGCCTGTCATTACCTACACCTAGTCCCAAGGTCCCCTGAGGCGGTATGCCTTAGAATGACTCCCAACAGGCACCCCACTTTACAGAGAAACAGGCAGGCAGGCAGACACTTCTTTTGTTTTGTTTTGTTTTCCCATTACAGCTTTCCCGAAAGATTGGGCAAAAAAAGCAGCGACTGGCAGATTCAGAGCAGCAGCAGACCCCTAAAGAGAGACTCCTGTCGACCCCGGGCCTCCGGCGGAGTATCTACTTCTCCAGCCCAGAGGACCATTCTGGCCGGCTAGGACCAGAGTTTTTTGACCAGCCAGCAGTCACCCTAGCCCGTGCATTTCTGGGACAGGTAACGTAATACTGGAGCAGGTTCCGGGAACTGTAGTCCTGTTACTACTAGGTCTCATCTCTGTCTTGGCCTTCCTTGTGTGTGCATAGGTAGCTGCCTTGCCCATATGAGCCAAATAGTTTGACTATTATCTAGGGTCACTGCAGAGAATGAGAATATTGATAGAGGTGTCCCATGATGGAGGCAGCAGGGCTTCTGGCAACTGTCGTGCTTTGGCTAGAGGTATGTTCTTACACTTATCCATCAGGGAAAAAACTGACTGTTCTATCTGAAATCCCCTTAGGACAGGTTGCCTGCAAGGACTGCTGGTGGGTATTGGCCCCAGCATCTGTGAGGGACCACTCTTGCCTACCCTGTTCCCTGATGGCTGGGGCCAGGAACACCATTAGGCAGCCAGCATTTGAGTCACTTGAAAGAGTTGGCCTCTTCACTGCATAGTTCAGTACCCAAGGCTCAGTACAGGCCCAAGATCTGGGCTATGCCAGTCATGCTTGCAGTAGAAGTGGGGACTACCCCAGGCCCAGCCTGGTGTGGCTTACAGTACAGCCTGTCACCTTCTGAGCCTCTCCACTTCATGGGGCTAGCCAGGTTCATCTAAATCCCACTACTCCGGGGTGCTAGAGCTTAAGCTGGATCCTCTGGTTAGAGGTTCGCTGGCCTACCTTTCCCTTTAACAAGCTATCCTTTATGGGACCATGGCCAAGGACAGCCAGTTTCTTTGCTAGAACTGGTGCTAAGAGTTCCAGGAACAGACCCTGACCTACTAGAGAAGGGACGAGATTCTGTTCTCAGGATGTTTTAAGCTGCAGGGATCTGTGTTCCTTCAACAGCTATGATATAAAACATGGTGCAGATTTATCTCAGGTTCAGGTCAAGGGCTCAAGGATGGCCCAACAGCACTACCACCACCATTACACATCTGCCTACCTCTACTCAGCTTCCTGGCACATCAGCTGGCCCCTGTCATGCCCACTTGAACCCACACTGGTAGACAAGATGGTGTCTGGCAGAGAAAGGGGTATTCTCGCCTGTGTATCCCTTCGGTCAAGGAAAACCCAGATGTGGGTCATAAGCCCAGTAAAAGGTTCGCTGCAGTGGGCTGCCAGGACAGCAGACGACTGTGGACTGCTCAGCATGTTGTTTTTCTAGACCCTCTGCCAGAAAAGCTCCAGGAGGTCCCTCGAGAAGCTGAGGTGGGGTTCCCAGTTTGGCCCTTGGAGACATGGGAGCATGTAGGTAGTTAGTGAAGGAATGCTTGCTGGCCTTTTTCTCCTAAAACATTCACCCCTGTCTCCAGTGTTTCCAGGCTTCCATGACAAACACTGGCCACCTCTTTTCCTCTACCCTGCCTGTTACCAGCTGACCCTGAGGCACCATGGGTCTACGTGGGCTGAGAAGAAGGTGCCTTCTAATCAAATAATCCCTCAAACCTGTGAAGGAATGGACACGGTTGGATGCTGAAATCCTTCTACAAGCCTTGGCTGAATTAAGACTGTTGGCCATTCTTGGGATCATAGTCCAAGCAAGGCATTGCATGGCTGGACCAGCTGGCCCTGTTTCTCACTAAGTTCTCTAAAGGGAATTCTGGGAGAGGATGTCGGGAGGAGAGAACACTACTGAGGGGACTTGGAAGTCAATCTGCACTATGACTCCAAATGAATCCTGAGGTGGGCTTAGAACCCTTAGTAAATAAGTAGAGTTGGTCAGGAGGGGCTGGTGACCTTAACATCAGCATTCAGGCTCTCAGCCAAAGCACAAGAGGCAGAATGGAGAAGCCAGGTAGCTGGGTCTGGCTGGGCCTGGATGCCTGTGGTACATCCTGAGTTTAAATGAGGTCTAGGTGGGGACTGTCCAGGTGGGCTGGCCCCTGTTTGAGCTGAGCAGACTCACTGCCCATAGGTTCTTGTCCGGCGACTCGCTGATGGAACAGAACTCCGTGGGCGCATTGTGGAGACTGAGGCATACTTGGGGCCAGAAGATGAAGCTGCTCACTCAAGAGGTGGCCGGCAGACCCCCCGGAACCGTGGCATGTTCATGAAACCTGGGACCCTGTATGTGTACCTCATCTATGGCATGTACTTCTGCTTGAATGTCTCTAGTCAAGGTTAGTGGTGCTGGGCTTGAGGGAACAGACAGTCTAGCAGCTGGCCAGCCCCCCGAAAGACTTGGATAGACAGGCATTTGAGTAAGAAAGTGCCATTGTCAGGGGCCAAGTTAGGATTTCAGGAGTGTTGGCTATTCTTGAAGGGTGGGCGCGGCTGGTAAAGTAGCCAAGGCTACACGGAGTTTAGCGTGATGTTTTTGATCCTGGGTTAGATTTGGAGTGAGATGGAGGGTAGGGAAGTGGAAAGAGCCTGGTTTTGGGTAAGCTGTGCTCATACAGGAACCTGCCAAAAATCCTATTATGGGATCTAGCTCAGCTATTCTCAGCCAGGAACACTTCTGCCCCCCACTGGGGATGCAATGTTTGGTGACGTATTTGAATATCATGACTGACTAACATCTAGCAGGTGGAAGGCAGGGATGCCCTGTGGTAACCACATAGGCCTTCTGGCCATAGACAGCTTTAGTGGAGGTTCCCTGGACACGGTGGACAAGGCAGAGGCAAGAATGAACATACAGATGAAATCCTCCAGGACCACAAGGGTCCTGATTAGGGCCATCCATGTTGAGTAGAGGCTAAGGACATGGATGTCATGGACAGGCCAGGTGTGGGTGCTCAGGACGTGGGAAGATGAGGACTGAAAGTCCAAACAGAGCAGAGCATAGGATGCCGAGTTAGAGCACATGTGTAGCAGATTTCCGCAAGGACATGGGGATCAAAGGTGTCTGCATGAAGATGAGAAGGAGCCAGGATAAGGTGAGGTGATAAGGTGGCTCTTGGGGACTGGAGTAGCGACCATGTATCCAGTACTTACACTCTGTAACCTGCTTCTCCCTGAAATGAGAGAAGTCCCCTGTGGTGAGCTAGGAGGGGTTCAGAGGACTGGATCCTCCGGGCTTTCCTGACCTGGGTCATATTTGGATTAGGTCTGAGACTTGCTATTTTCTAGCAGAGTGGCATGCCTTCTACCCTAAAGGTACTAGCTCTCTGGGGCTTCCTCTGCCACCCTCATAGCCACTGTCAGTTAAGACTAGCAGGCTACAGAGATGACCCAATGGTTAAGGGTATTTACAGCTCTTCCAGAAGGTCCCAGTTCAGATCCCATATCAAGCAGTTGCCCATAACTCCTAACTCCTGGGATCCTCTCAGAGCACATAGATACATGTAAGAATACACACAGAGACACAGTATAAAAGAAAAAAAGAAAGAAAGAAAAAAGGATTTAGGGAAGCTCCAGAAAGAGGAAGCTCATGCCAGACTCGCCCACACTAGTTGATCACAGTTCTGGCTCTGAGGGCAGTGGTGGGAGTCTCACTGTCAGTTTCCAGGAGTGGAGGCTTCCCAAGGTACTCAGGGAAGGCTTAGCAGCCTAGGCCATGCTATAGAGAAGGGGGACGCAGAGGGGTCTGATACAGTGGATGTGGTTTGTACATGCAGGAAGACAGCAATACCTCTACAACACTGGGTGTGCATGGCAGGAGGCTTGAGGTTTACTGCCAAGCTTTCTGTCTTTCCCACAGGGGCTGGGGCTTGTGTCTTGCTAAGAGCACTAGAGCCCCTGGAGGGCCTGGAGACCATGCGGCAGCTTCGTAACTCCCTCCGAAAAAGCACTGTCGGCCGTTCCCTCAAGGACCGTGAACTCTGTAGTGGTCCCTCCAAGCTGTGCCAGGCCCTGGCCATTGATAAGAGCTTTGACCAGCGAGACCTGGCTCAAGATGATGCTGTGTGGCTGGAGCATGGCCCTCTGGAGTCCAGTAGCCCAGCTGTGGTGGTGGCAGCAGCCCGTATAGGTATTGGTCATGCAGGGGAGTGGACACAGAAGCCCTTGCGCTTCTATGTCCAGGGCAGCCCATGGGTCAGTGTGGTAGACAGAGTGGCTGAACAGATGGATCAGCCTCAGCAAACAGCCTGCTCTGAGGGGCTTTTAATTGTTCAAAAGTAAAATAAATATCCCGTTTTTAGAGAACTGTCCCCAAGTCTCAGCCAGAATTTGTGTTCATGCAGTTAATTCTTTATCCGGGTCAGGAAACTGGGTTACCCAGTATGTATGGCAACAGAGAGGAAAAACATCAACGTGCAGGTGTATACACCTAGGAACAGAATGAGCTGAACAGGTGTGTTTAGACACTTTCCAGGGCAGCTCCACAAGGGACCGGCCGGAAAGGGATGACAAGGACATAACCTGTATGTGTATAAAGAAAGGACTTGGACTCTGAAGACACATCCTGGGGGCTGGAGAGATGGCTAGGTGGTTAAGAGCACTTCCTGCTCTTAACCAGAGGTCCTGAGTTCAATTCCCACCAACCACATGGTGGCATGTAATGCCCTCTTCTGGTGTCTGAAGACAGCAACAGTATACTCACATACGTTAAATAAATACATCTTTAAAAAAAAAAGTCACATCCTGGAAGACCTTCTCCAGCTCAGCAATATTAAGCTGCCGTAAGGACCAGATTGAAGAGGGAGGCTGGTGGGTAGGAGAGAGCAATGGTTAACAGTGCTTCCTGCTCTTCTGCTGTTCCCAGCCCCACACCCAATGGCTCACAACCTCTGTAACTCTAGCTCCAAGGCATGCTTTCTTCTGACCTCTGAGGGCACACATACACACAAAACCATAAATAAAAATAAATATATTTTTTACAAGTGACATTGATGGCACGCGTGTGTAATCATAGCACTTGGAGGACAGAGGCAGGAGGATCAGGAGTTCAAGGTCATCCTTAACTACAAGGCAAGTGTGAGGTCTCAAGAGAATCACAAAGCCCAACCATGGCTGCCCCATAGCTGCTTCTGACCAGACCGACCGGGCTGGGGCTGCCTATCTTCCTAAGGCCAGTCAGGAACTCTGCGGCAGAAGGGAGGTTGTTTCCATCCACACACAGGCATGCTGCCCGGGCTCATGTGAGCAGTGCCTGGAAGACGGCAATAACAGGGTCCTCATGGGTGGTCACCACCAGCACACTGCGGAATTTGTCAAAGAGCATGAGTAGCTGGGAGCGCCGAGTGTTCTCATTGTACATGATCTCCTCCAGATGGTGGCGGCCACGGAAGTAGTGAAGGAGCCTGGAGGGGACAGGACAGCATGAGCCTAGCCCAAGGCCAATACTACTGAGGACAGCCACTGGTGGGTGAGTCTGCAAACTGCCTGCAGGCTTGTATAGAGCTATGGGATGAGGTCTGAGCATATCCTCCTCCCCCCCCCCCCCCCCCCCCCCAGTGACAGATGGTGGAGGGCCTAAAGAGTCCACAGAGCAGCATGGCTGTGCAGACTCAGAGACACTTGAGCATGAACCCTACTGAAGGGAGGAGTGCGCTTCTTTCTGTTCTTCCACGGCACTGGGGCAATCTACTCTAGGGAGCTTTCTGCAGTTGAGTCCAGCACAAAGAAGGCCAGGGTACAGAAAGGCCTGGATCAGCACTTAGCACTTAGAGCTGCAAAGTCCTCCAACAGACTGCAGTGTTTCTTCAAACAGAAGGACAACCTGACCTCTCTCATAACAACATGCCCTTCCATCACCTAAGGCAGGACGGACATGACAGGCATCAAGCTGCTATGGCACAGGGCCCTAGTTTCCCCCCAGGGCCAACAATCAGGACATAGTCCTGCCGAACCAAGTCTGTCGTCGGAACTTGAGAGCAGTGACATGGAACATCCAGAAGTACTGACTGAGTAAGCGCCCACTAGACCGAGGGGCTGTACCAGAGCCTCCATCCCTACACAGGACAGAGCTCCTGCTGTGCCACACACTAACCCTGGGAGAGACCCACCACTTCCCTGGAGCTGTGGGAGGGTTACCAGTGCTCCCATGCACAATCCCCCCCCTTTCCCACTCAGTCATCTGCTCCCTACCTGGCAAACATGCGGAGGTCCTCAGGGTTTTGGGCTGCAGGCACATTGAGGATAGCAGCCCGCTCATGCTCTGAGAGGCTAGCCAGCAGGTTCTCTGTCATCCTCTTGTTCAGTGGTGAGTCCCCACTGGGGAGCAGCTCAGCACTTGAGTTGTCCATACTGGGGCTGGTAAGGGTCATGTCGTCACTGCTGGCTGTGGGTTGGGATAGGCCAGCTGGATTCCAGTGTACAAAGATGGGAGCACCAAAGGCACTGCCAGCATCCAGAGCCTGGGACCACTGCCACATTCTCCTGCTGGTGCCCAACTGTACAATCTGTCCTCATGCATGAACTCATTGCCAACCCACCACCAAGTGCCTACTGTGTGGCTAATCTGGAATGCAAGGAGCTACCCTATAAGAGTAGCTTCAAGGACCCAGAATGAAAGCATACTGCACACCCATCACACCTCACAGCAGGAATAGGTGTCTTGTTCCACCTCAGCCAACATGGGCTAGCACTAAACAGGTCAAGGTATATGGCCCCCAACACCAGACAGTTGTGGTCTCTGGGATGACAATATGAGGCCCTGCTCTGAGCCCAGGCTGCAGTGGAAGAGTCCAGCTGCGCTGCGGTGGGCAAAAGATGCTCCTGACTACAGCTAGCTGCTCAGGGAAGGAGCCTCCCCCTCAGACCCATGGCAGTACAGGGGAGACAGGAGGGACAGGCAGGTGAGTATAGACATGTAAAAACACCTCTTATTCCAACAGTACCCAGGCTTCTTGGATGTCACCACCAAAGTCTCCCAGCCCCCCATTACCAGACAGATGTCCTGGAAGGGGATCCTACTTGGGGAGCCAAAGCTTAGAGCATTGGGTGTGCTGAGGCTGCGGCCACCAACTCTGGCTGTGAAGGGGACATCATCCTCTCGCAGTCGGGGCTCCTCTTCGCTGGGTGAGGCCATTAGGCAAACATAGGTATGCAGCTGGATGAGGAGCCGGCGCTGCAGCATCCACACCACCATCTGGATGAGCTGGGTCTGTGAGTGAGCAAAGTAAGTCAGCAGATGGGCTGGTTCCCTGACTCAAGCCTTAAGAACAGATTCCTATTCCTGGGGAATAAGAGAGACATGGTCCTTAGCAGCCCCAGTACCTAAACGGGAAGGCCTCCTGTTAGGAAGAAGGGACCCTCAACTGCTGGGTAGCTCTGCAAGGTCAGCATACCCCAGGGAAAACAGTAGGGCCAGAACTCCCAACACACGCCTGGGTTTCCTCCCTTCTCTGAGCCAACTTTCCCTAGAGCCAGATCTGTCCTTGCCACTAAGACCTGCTGCTGTCAGACAGTCCACTGCTAGGCAAGCCCACACAGAGTTCAGAGAGGAAACTGTCATGTGAGTCCTTGGCTCTACCTCAGAGTTTACTTCAAGAAGACAGGTGATTCCAACTGGAAACAGGAAGGGGACCTGCTGTTACTACATGAAGCCAATGGCTCTTCCTTATGAGCATTGGGCCACAGCAATGGAGCCCAGTGCCAGGTAGTACCCAGCACCAATGTTTAAGTATCTCTCAGGCACAGACACCAAGCAGCAAGGTGTGTGAACACAGAACCAGTGCTCACATCTTTGAGAGGCCCAGAAAAGCTGCTGCCCAGGTCACTCATGGAAGGGGGCTGGGTTACTGGGGAGGAAGTTATACATACTAATCATGGTCAAAACCAAATAGAATTCTAAAGAATTGAAGGTATTGTAACACAAAATGTAAAAAATAAAACACAAAAGCATTATAAGCATTAGACAGTATGTCTCTGGGATGTGGCAAACCAAACAGCTCTATCCCAGGCCCCTGACAAGGCCTGAAGCAGCTGCTCAGACACGGCCTGGAAGATCAGCCGTTATCCAGACAACTGGGAAGTTTCTGCTGGGATGGGAGCACTGCCAAGCCCTCCCCCCCAGAGAGCTGCCTGGGGGAGAGGAGGGAGGTGCAGAGGCAAAGTGCATCTTTCATCTTCCTGGCTCCCTTCCTGGAAACGAAGGGCTCAGTGAAAGGCAGCTTTAGAACTCTGGCACACTCAGCATGTAAATGAGCTAAAAACCCAGGATCTTATTCCCATTCACAATTTGAGAAGGGGAAGTATTTGATTTTGAGGACTGGTTTTGCCCAGTGTATCTGGCAGCTATTAAAGCAAATACTTTGCTTTTGAAGATAAACCATGGAGGTCACCCAGCTTGTCTCTGACACCTGTGCTCTTTCCCTAGCTTCCCTCGGAGCTCAAAGCACTTAACACAGGGAAGGGGCAAAGCTGCTCTGACTCCAAGTCACCATCTCACCATCTCTTGAGCATGGGGCAGTGAGAAGTGACTGACAGCCCACTGCAAATTCATCCCCCACACCTTGAGAAGCACCCCCACCACAACCAGCCTCTAATTGCCACCAGCCTTTGTCCTGACTCAGGGCCCCCATCCAAGACTCAACCCTAGCCTGACACTGTAGGTCTTCTTAGGAAAAGGACTCTAGGCCCAGCAACATAGGATTCCACACAAAGATCCCATGGTTCCTAAGCCCCCAGGGGAAGGGATACAGGAACTGAACTGCCTTGGAAAACAGGGCCCAGGCTTAGTGAGAGCAAAGCTGTCGGTACCTCCACCTGTGAGAAGCCCCTGCCCCAGAGGCAGCACAGGGAATCCTGCCAGCCCAGGAAAAGCTAATGCCCTTCTGACAAACATAAACCAGTCCCAGTCCTAGTCCTAAGGATGCCCATGGTGAGGAAGCCTGCAGTGCTTGCTAGTAAATCCCCCAAACCATGGCACAAAGGTAAACAATGCTAAGAGCCTTTGAATCAGGGGCCACTAGGCAGGCAGTTATACCCAGTCTACCTTGTAAGCTACACAGGGGCTCTAATGACTCACCTCCTGTGCAGGGGGAGCCAGAGGGCTCCTGAACTCCGATAAAGAAACAGGCAAGGAAAACTTGGCCAGGACAGATGGCAGGTCATGGGACGGGAACTGCCGGGAGAACTGTTCAGCTAGCGGGGAGTACCTGGGGCAGACAGCCATGGTCAGTGCCCTTCCCATACTCACAGCAACCATCTGGGTGAGCATAATGACAACAGAATATAGTATGGTGATGCAACAGGCCTTCAGATGGCAGAATTATACTGTCCCTTAAGACGTGGCAGGAACCACAGAACCCCTCTGATTTCAGCCAAGGAGAGATGGCTGTACCATGGGCAACACCAAACCAGACTGTGATCTGCATCTGAGCACGATATGGGCAGGCAGCATCAGGATATAGTGAGATCTGGCCTCATGGATTCAAAGCCACTGAGGCCTGGCCACTGGGGGCGCCATTCGCCATTAAAAGGTCCTGCTGGGCTTTTCTAGCTCCAGATTCCAGATTTTTGGCAGCCACTGGTACTTACAGACACACACTGGCATTGGGAGACATGACATAGACGTTGTTCTCACACAGTGGGTAGATGATGACAGCCTTGCCCCAGTATACCAGGTGAGCTGCCAACTGGAAGACCTGCAGACCAAGGAGAGATCGAAGGACTAAACTTGGAGACCACGGTTTTGCTAGGCAGTAGGCACATGAACACAGGGACACTGGAGTGCTTGGAGCATGGGCTGGACGGCTCCAGCAGAAGCACAGCATTCTCTTGTCCACAGACACCAGCACCATACTCCAAAGTCATAAAATATGGAGTCTCATCCTACCTGACCCTGCATACTCAAAGGCCCCTATGCACCCTGCTTTCCCCAGAGACCATCCTCCCATTCTGTTCTCCTGAGGTCTCAGATACCAGGAAATACACAAGATACCATAGCAAGTTCCAGGACAACCAGGGCTACAGAGCAATCCTGTCTCAAACAAACAAACAAACAAAAAAATCTTTCTCCATTAGCATCTGAGGGCTTAGATCACACAAGTGGGCCACAAGGCCCATCAAAGTGGCCTTGTATCATGTGTGACATTCACTCCTGAGGCAGGTGTTCCCCAAAGGTTCAGCCCCACCCTAGGATCACTGCTCCCCAGAGACATCTACAGGAAACAGCAGTCACAGAAAATAGTGAGGTGAGTTGCAGAGAATGGCCAGGGTGAGACCTCACAGGGTTTCACACGGGCATGCCAGCAGTAAACTCTGATTTAAATCAGGTTCAGCAGGGAGTTAGTTCGGAAGGAAACACCCTCCTCCCTGATCCCAGTCAAGACCTAGACAAGGAAATGGAAGAGACATCAAAGCTTTATCAAAGGACTGTGACAGTGAAGTCAGGCACAGTCCTAGCACAGATTCCTTCAAACAGCCTCTTAGTAAAGCCTTTCTAGACGTGGGGTAGGAAGTGAAAATAGCAGCCCAGACTCCTCAGAACAGCAGCACCGCCCCTCTCTGCGGGCGTTCAGGGACAGTGAGCACATTCAAACCTCTGTGTTTGATACTAGAGGGAAGCACAATGAGCTCCTTGCTGAATCTTGTCCAGCTTAGGATGCCAAGTTGAACTACACAGGCAGCATATGCTAGGTGCTCTCACAGAGCCTATGAAGAGTCAGAGATAGAGAAGGGATAAACTTATCCTGAAAAGAGAAAGGGTTTTGGAAAAAGCAGCCCAATGGGCCCACAAAGCAAAAACCTCCAGTGATGCCAACCCATTTCTCAGCCCCACACAGAGCCAGGAGGCCTAGCCAGAGGGACCTGAGAGGTGTCAGAGCTGTGGCCGCTTCATTCTACTGAGAAGGCTGGCCTTTGAGCAAACTGAGGTCCTGGGTAGGCCTCTGCTACCCTCTGGTGGCCTCAGGGTGCATAGCACTACCAGGTGAGGATACTGGCATTCATTCCCTGGGTCCTGCACCCACAGCCCTGGCACAGGTGACCCAGTCTACACTCCAGGCCCCTGAATCCAGCTTCTTCTGTGCTTTTCCTCCTCTACACTTCAGCTACAGGCCTTCTCTCTGAGCCCAAAGGGCTGCCACACACACTTGCCAAGGGGCTGTCTCTCCAGCTCTGCCACATGTCTTCCGCCACAAGAATGAGGGTATCTTGATGACTCCAGGGCTGGGTTGGATAAAAGGGGAGAAGGAGCAGAACAAAAGGGACCCATGTGGAGCGTACCTCACTTGGATCCTAGCCCCATGGCATCAGAGATGGAAAGAGGCAAACCCGCAGTCCTGCAGGGAAGGTTTGCTCTGAACATCTGATTGGACTTAGTTGTCCTCCAAAACAAGGCTGCATCTCTGCATGTCTCATCATTAAAGACATGTATTTTAGTAAAAACGAAAACAAGGGGGCTGGAGAGATGGCTCAGTGGTTAAGAGCACTGACTGCTCTTCCAGAGGTCCTGAGTTCAATTCCCAGCAAACACATGATAGCTCAAAACCATCTGTAAAGGGATCCAATGTCCTCTTCTGGTGCATCTGAAGACAATGACAGTGTGTTCACATACATAAAATAAATAAATCTTTAAAGAAAAAAATTTTTTAAAGGAGAGGTAGGAAAATGTGCAAAAAATAGAAGCCACACAGTAGGTTAAATTACCACTCAAGTCCTCGCTCTCACTTCCCACATGCTTGCTCATAGGCCAGTGTGAGCCTGTGCTGAGCTGGAAGATCCACCATGCACTACTACTTCCCAAGCTGCTCTCCAGGCCTTTGCTGGAGACACTTCTCTCCTTTCTCCCAAGGCTTGCCTCACCTCTGCTTAACAGAGAAAGACATCAGTCCCGTGGCTCTAAGTGTGACCAGATACCAGAACCCCAAGCCTCCTTACCCTCATCTGTGGCAGGACGTGTAGTATCTATTTGTCTGCTAGACATTAGGGACTCAGCATGGCAGGCAGTCTGCTTTCCTGATCCCCCATAGGCTGCCTCCCTAAATGTACCTAGAGGCCTCTTGTTCCCACTCCTCCAAGTGCCCAGGCCTACCTGCAGCAAGGCCAGATCGGCATCCTGGGCTAGCTGCTGCAGGTTCTTCACAGCAGACGTGGTCTTGATCACCCGCACCAGAGCCGGGGAGCAGTCAATGGGAAGCTCACTCAGCAGAGACTTCTCGTCACTGAGAAGTAGCAAGGCATGGTACGGGCTGAAGGACAGAGGCACATGTCAGCAAAACATAAAGAGCCACGGGGCCCTGTACCAAGTAAGCATGGAACACCAAGGCACAGCCAGAGTCCAGAGGCACTGGGCAGGAGAGGTTGAGGGAAAAATCAGAGAGAAAGCAGTTATGTGTCCAAGGGCTTTTTTTGTTTTGTTTGTTTGTTTTGTTTTTCGAGACAGGGTTTCTCTGTGTAGTCCTAGAACTCACTTTGTAGACCAGGCTGGCCTCAAACTCAGAAATCTGCCTGCCTCTGCCTCCCGAGTGCTGGGATTAAAGGCATGAACCACCACGTCCGGCTGTGTCCAAGGGCTTTTATATAATCTCAAGGGTGTGTGTGTGTGTGTGTGTGTGTGTGTGTCATTGACAGAGACAGAGAGACTGAAATTTGTATGTGGGGGAGGCTGTATGTGGGGGAAGACAGTGCATGAGCCTATGCATGTAAGTATGGAGGCCAGAGGTCAGCATCAGATTTCTTTATCACTCTCCACCTTTTTTTACACTTATTTATTTACATTTTGTATATACATGAGGTACACACATGCAGTTCTCTTCTTCTACCACATGGGCTCCAGGAATTGAACTCAGGTTCCATCAAGCCTGGCAGTGAGTGTCTTTACCTGCTGAACCAGCTTATGAATCTTTACTCTTATTTAGTTTTGTGACAGGGTTCTCTGTATAGCCGTGGCTGTCCTGGAACTCAGGGCCAGGCTGTAGACTAGGATGGCCTTGAACTCAGAGATCTTCCTACCTCTGCCTCCTAAGAGCTGGGATTAAGGGTGTGTGCCATGATGCCTAGCTCTTCACATTATTTTCTGAGATAGGACCTCTATTGAACCTGAAGCTTGCTATTTTGGCTGGACTTGTTGGGCACCAAGCCTTTGGGATCTGCCTGTCTCTGCCACCTCATACATATGTATATATGCATGCGCACACATATAGATAAATAACAAAAAGCATGGTGGCTGGCACATATTTTTAATTCCAACACCTGAGAGGCAAAGGCAGATGAATCTCTGACTTCAAGGCTAGCCTAGTGTACCTAGTAAGTTCCAGGACAGCCAGGAAGACAGTCTCTGTCTCATAGAGGGTGAGAGAGTAAGGGCATATGATAGTGTATGTATGTATATATGTATGCATGCATGCATGTAGTGATAAAGTGCTTGTCTAGCATGTGCAAAGCCCTAGGTTTAATCATTAGTACCATAAAAGATGGGGGAGGGGGGAAGTGTCTTTCTAAACACAGGAAAAACAAGATATTCCCCAGCTATGAACAGAACTACAGAAATATGTTCAGCCATTTGACGTGGAGCATAGATCTGGAACTGTAGGAGAACTGGGCAATGAGTAATCTGCTTTCTGTCATTTCCAGTGTGGAGGAAAGTGCCCAGATTTCTTTTCATCTTTTTTCTTCTTTGTGTGCTGAGAACAGAGCCCAGGGCCTACAAAGTACTACACCACTGAGTTATATTCCCAGTCCTGCTTTTTCCTCACAGGAAATCAACTAATCTCAGAAGGTAACTGGGTTCCCATGATTCCTGCTGAAATGCTGACAATAACTGAGTGTACCCTGAAGGCAATCTGCTAAAGCTCTAGGTTAGCTCCAACCTGCCCTGCAGGCCTGGGTGAGGCCCTTGGCAGGTTCTATTCAGCTAAGCAATGCTGGAAGAGCAAAGGTCATGTCTGAGCAGAATCAGATGTAAAACCAGGTGGTTTTATTAACAACAAAGCTAATTTCTATGACCAGAAGAAGAAAAGAGAATTTCTGGAACAAAGTAACCAGTAAGGTCTCAGACAGCAGCAGGGGAAGACAAGATGGGGCTGCCTCTCACCGGATGGCTTTCAGGCTCCGTTCAATAGCCTCAGGAGGAATCAGACTTGAAGCTGCATAGTGGATCTTGTGGGGCAGACAGAAACTCACTTCCAGCCAGCTGTTAATGTGAAGCCGTACCACACCAGATGTGCACAGGCTGTGGAGAGTGAGCATTGTTACTATGGTGGGCATTTGCGTATTCCCAATGAACAACACCCTATTCACAGACTGTGGTCTCCCACACTGCCCTGTTGGCTAGGGGAAAACGCAGGTGGAGATCTCAGGGGTAAGAGAATATCTTTTCAGATCTCAATATACCTAGGAAAATCTTAGGAATACACATAGACACACACACACACAAACTCTGTCTGGCCCTACACACAGACACAGACACAGACACAGACAGACAGACAGACAGACACACACACACACACACTCTGTCTGGCCCTAGAATAACATATAATCCATTCAGCCCGTCAGGACTAAAGGAAGCTTCTTCTGTCTCCCGGAAAATCAATGTGGCAGAGACAATGGCTGCCTGCCCGGACTCCTAGAGAACACCTGACATCCACAGCACATCCTCTCTCTGAGAGGGCCTGTCTTGAACACCTGATGTAGACCCAAGCACAGATAGGCAGCTGGGCAGAATAGGGCTTATCTCTACAGAGAAGAGATGGGTAGAAGAGGGAAGCTGTAAGGCCCCATAGAATGTTAATGGTAGGAAGCACAAAGCACCTCCCTTTATGTACCTTGCTGGTGGTGGTGGAGCACCACAGGTGTAACTTGTGCAGCTATCAATCAGAGGACATGCAGTGACTACCCAGCCAAGCCCAAATATTCCTCCATGGCGAACCTTTTCCTCCAAATTCTCAGTGGTTGACACATATTTACAGCTCAACATGCTCAGGCACGGCAGCATACAGCATCTCAAACCATCACACATTCTATGTGCTCTACCTGCAAATCCAGACCTCTCAGCAAAACAAGGCCAGAGCTCCCAGACAACCAGCACCTGAGGAGGTGTCTTGGTCGCTCTCCTTACAGCTTCTACCTGGGCAGTATCATCCATGTTTCTCCAACATAGAGAACCCTGGGTGTGCTGCATATTCTTCCTGCCCTCATTTCCATCTCCATCACTCAAGTCCAGCCATTCTCAGGACCCTGGCACTTAAGTTTGCCATGGCCTCTCTTCCCAGACACCTTGTGACTTTCTCGTAACTCCAATCTCAAGTGTACACTCTCAGTGAGGTATCCTGGCCCCACCTTCACTCTGGCCCCTCACCCTATACCCTGTACTCATGACCACAGGATACTACCAGTTTGCTACCTAATACTGCCCTAACCAACCACACCAGGTATATGGAAGGTTTGCATGGGCACACGAAGCACTCATGAGTGGAAGGTGGGGAGAACCTAGAGTCAGGCAGTGGTCTGCAGGAACACTGTCTTCCCAGAACTCATCCCGTAGAGAGGTAGCCCTGTGGGTTGTCCCTATAGACCCACACCCAGGAGGAAAGGGTTGTGTGAAGGAGGAGTTCCTCCCACCCATGGCTCAGCCACACAGTCCTGGTGCTAAGTGCCAACAACATGTGCTTATTAAATAGAATCTGTTCAGGTCTATATGCTGAGTGGGCAAAAAGTATGTTAGCACATTTCTGAAATGCAATTATACAAATGCTATAAAGAAAAGCAACTGCTCAGGCAAAGCCCCTGTGACTTGCACTTATTCTGCCTGAGAAAGGCATTTCCTGTCATCTGCCCCAACCCAGTCAAGCTCGGAAGAGCCAAGCAGACAGGTAGCCTCCTTCATCCAGTGCGGGAAAGATAACCTAACGCTTCATAACTCCATTCTCAAAACAGGACCCATCCCTTGGTTCCCAAACTGCCACAGCACCTTCCCTCATCTTGTTTTCTGGGCTGCCTCCCACCCAGAAGAGCGGCCAAGAAGCTTTTCCCATCACCACCCACTCTGCTGCTATTCTCAGCTCCCAGTGTGGGAGTGGCCAAGGACAGGGCAGACTAGGAGTTAAAGGGGATGTGGCGAGAGTTCTTCCTGCCTGGGTCAAAGGTGAAATGTTTGGATACTGTGGGAGAAACAAGGTCCTTGCTCCAGGCTCAGAAAACACACTTTTGTTTTCTCTTTCCTCCCACCCCCATCGCTTTCTTTTTCCAAGACAGGGTCTATGTGTTGGGTCTCCATATGTAGGCTGGATTCCAACTCACAGAGATGTGCCTGCCTCCGCCTTTCGGGAGCTGGGAGTAGAGATGTATGCTGCCACACCCCACTCACTATTTTCCTATTTATTTATTGACAGAATTTTGTTGTGTACCCCAAGCTGGCCTCAAGCTTGTGATCCTCGTGCCTCTACCTCTCAAATGCTAAGATTCTCAGCATGGCCCACAATAGCTGCCAAGGACTATTACAGCCTCTTCCCTGAAGCCTCCAGCAAGACAAGAGCTCTAAGTTCTGAGTTTCCCCAGAGGGTCGCCGGGACTCTAGCCAACAGCTCCAAATACAAAACCAAAAACAAGTCTTTTTCTCCTTCAAGCAGAGAATAGCAGAGGGGAAAGGAAATGGGAGAGCACATCTGTGACCCTCCCCAGGATCTCTGTTTAATGCAAGCCACCTCATGGCTCCAAACCATCTATGCCTGTGTCTCCCAGGGCCTCAGAACCACTGAGGATGGGTGTACAGATGGGCACCACAGGCTGTGGCTGAGCCTAGAGGACAATGGTGGTTCACTGGGGAGGTTCACGGGGGTTGGGGGAGGAACAAACTTTAAAGTCTGTTAAAAGCAGGGTTTAATGTCAAGATGTGGGTCAAAGACACAGGCTCTCTGAGGTCAACACTCTTGGCTTTTCTAAAAATTGGCCCTAACCAAGTCTGTGTGTACAGTTTCCAGGAGGGAATGCAAAGCTCACAACCAACCTTGAGAAACACTGCATCTGGAAACCCTCTCAGCATTCACACTGATGGGAAAAAGCAAGAGAGGAAAGGGTTACACTGTGCTGCGCTGTGGTCATGCCCATGCAAATACCAGCCAGGCTCCTCTAATCAACTTATGGTCACAACAGGAAGAAATAGCAGGTCCTATTTTTGAGCTCTCTTATTTAGGGTATAGTACAGGGTGGCTATTGAAACAACATAGAATCAGAATTAAATACCAAGAGTCCTATCATTTCAAACACAGCTGATTCTGGTCCACCCAGGACCTCAGTGATGTGGTGACAACCATGTGCTAGGTACAGCTCTAAGTAGTGTTTCGGGCACCTGGGGCACAGCAAAAGAGGAAACAAATTACAGCCTTGTATTTGGAAGAATCTTACTCTGGATGGCGCAGTATATAAACTACAGAGTTACAGGGAAAGGTACATACAGAGACTTGTGTGGCAGTGCAGGCCAGGATTAAATGCCAGCTGTGGGCATGGGGGATACATTACGGCCTTTCTAACACCCTCCCAATTCAGGTGTGTCTCAACCTTGTGCCAGCTGACTCAGATCCCCAGCCTATGTCTTTCCCTCTGAACATTTTGTACTAAGCTGGAGCCTCTTTACAAAGTAAAAAAGCTCTGGCATGGAGACACTGAACACTGCCATTAGGAGTCCCCCGAGTATCAGATGCACATCTGGACAAACCTCTGGAGTGCACTGGGAGGACAAGGACCATTAGAAATATGCCTGCCCAACATCTAGTCTCTAGCTCTGGAGACAGTCAGGTGAATCCTTCACAACAAAAATGTAAACCAGGAAAGACACTGACGTCTGTGGAGAGAAGGGAAGAAAAAGGGCTGCCCTTGCTTCTGTGGTCCACATTTCAAGATGAAACCCAGGGTTTGCCCCCAGAAAAGTTTCCTGCTACGCTTGTGTTCCTATTTGCAGGAGTTTAATGTTAGGCTGAAAATAGTGTGCAGAAAAACACTGTCTCCAAGCTTATCCAGCCTTGGCACAGCATTCGAGTCCAGCCCTTCTGCAACAGGAGATAAATGCTCCTGCCAGGGCCCGGCATCTACACTCCATGACTGTGCAGAGCACCGCAGTCCTATCTTCTGCACCAAGATGCACCATGTGCTGTGTGCAAGCTTATCTCACCCCTGCAGTCTCGGCCTACCTTTAGCTAATAACCAACAGGTCACTTCTGACCTCACCTCAGCTAAGCCTCTTCCTCCTCTGAGAATCCGCCATGTACCCTGTGTCCTCTGCCCACACAGCAGTCAGGCTTCCTACTACATGTGGCAGGACGCAGCATAAAACAAGAAACATACATGGGTAGGTTCCAAAAATCTTACCTTGGGACCTCAAACAAAACTTCACATGTATGTACATTTTTTTTTATTTTTATTTTTTTTGGGTTTTTTTTTTTTTTTTTGAGACAGGGTTTCTCTGTGTAGCCCTGGCTGTCCTGGAACTCACTCTGTAGACCAGGCTGGCCTCGAACTCAGAAATCCGCCTGCCTCTGCCTCCCGAGTGCTGGGATTAAAGGCGTGCGCCACCACGCCCGGCGTATGTACATTTTTAAATGAAATACTGACTGTAACTCTTGGAACATTCAGAGACATCTTCAGGCTTGTTCTTGCTCTTGAGCAGTTAACAGTGGAGCCAGCACTACTTACCTGTCCAGGTCTCAGACAGCATTCTCATGACCTGAGCCTCCCAGGCCCAACCCCAGGCTCTGTTAATTCAGAGAATCACTTCTTCACACCACAAGGAGTTTATATCCTCATTCCTCCTGCCATTCCTTATCTCTTTAACTGTGGGTGAGCTGTGTTATGTTATAAAGTGAAGGGAGATCCCTTCCTAAGGGAAGCAACCTGGGGAGACATGGGGACATGGAGCTAGTTCCACAAGGAGACACAGGTACTAGGACAACCAGGGTAACCTCCTAAGGGATTCCCTCTTCCACTCTATATTCACAGACACTTAGGAAATAGGGTTGCCAGCTAGAACTATACCAGAGCCTTGGCTTTGGTTAAAATAGTAAATCCAGAACAATTCTGTTGAAAGGATGCTCTTAAAACTTGATGCCAATTAAGCCCACAACTTCCTGTCTTTTAGGTCTTCTCTGAGAACATCTTTCTCAGGGATCTGGCAAAGAGCTACTGTCAAAAGACAGATGTTATATTTGATCTACCCAATCAATGTATACTTAGCTACACCTTTTTATTGATGAGGGAACAGAACCTTAAGGACAACTACAGACATTGTGTGATGAGGCTGGAGTGAATCATGCCAAGAATGCTACTGGGCAGTTATAAGTCGTGCAATATCAGACAGGGGATACAGCAGAGGAGGTCAAAACTGCCACATCCTGCCAGAGAAGTGTGGCTCTCAACCTCCCAGGACAGGTTCCAGGACCCAGGGCTGGCTGCTGTAGGAGTTCACCTGGAGAAATGAGACCTTACCCACTAACAAACAGGGTATCTGGCTAGTAGGACCTTGAATGCCTTTTCACCAAAAGCTCAAATTCCTGTGTCCCTCCAAATTGGTCCACTGGGTGGCACTTGGAGGCCTCAAGCCCTGAGCTGTGCCTGGCAGATGACAAAGCTTTCTAAGGTTTTACATTTTTCCCACATCCTTTTTTCTTTAGAAACCTACAGTTACTGGTTTCCCTTTTACTTTGTTTTTTAGATGCTATGCAGTCAAGCCCTGTCTACATAAGTGAGTTAGTTCCAGGCCAGCCAAGGCTACACAATGGAACTCTGTCTAAGAAAAATAAAAGAGAGAAAGTGAGCATCACACACCTGTATCAAGTCACCCTAGGTCACTTAGTGAGAGTCTACCACACACACAAGCCTAAGTATTTTGTATACATTTAATAATTACTCAATTAATCAAATCTACATGAGGTTTCCACTATGTTCCCAATACTTGCTGACCTCAGACAGTCAGTGTCTCACACTCCAGCTCTCCCAGAGCACAGACTATTACGGCAAACTCCAACTCCATCCACTGAACTTGGATTTCCTCGAGTGGGAAGAGGCAACAGTGATGTCCACCTCAATGAAGGTGGTAAAGAACTTGGCACTGGGTTAAGCTCAGTAAAGTGCTGCTGCGTTTAACGGTTCAAAAGCACTTTCAGACTTCCGTGGACAGTTGTGGGAGGAGCTTCTGTGGTAAAGGAGGCTGGAGGTAACTGTCTCTGCTAAGTCACATCACTTAACAAAGGGGCTGCCATTAGAAAGTGGGTTTCCTGAAAAGTGGCCACACAAGTGTCCCATCCCTTAACCTTTCTTGTCCCTGTCTCAGCAAGCTCCAACACACACAGAGAGCCTATGGCAGCATTGTCTGTAGGAGGCTTCCACTCTGGAGGCTTGGGGAAGCTAGCCCAGGAAGAAGAGGTTCAACAAGCATGGCCCTAGGGGTCTTACCTGTCATAAGCTTCTTTGAGGTCCCGAGCCAGCTTGCACTTGGGTAGGATGTGCTGGAATGGGGACTGAGGACCTTCATTTGCTACAAGAATAACAAAAGTTAAGGATTTACAACTTCCAAAGCAAGAAAACACGCACAGTCAGAACAGGAACAATCTTTAGAACAAATTCAACATTAACAAGTAATGTTAAACCAATGTTAAATTAACATCAGAAAATCCCTTGTCATCATCATCATCAATCTACCCCGATCCCTCTAATTAAAAGTAGACTCAGGCTGATGAGAAACTATTTATATAGGAAATGTGTATGAAAACTATTGGTGTTTAAACTTGTCAACCTTGTAGTCACAGGAGCAAGCTGTCAGCTCCACTGCCTCCCACAGACGGCACATGTCTCTTGGCTCAGCAGCCCCACCCTCTGTCGCTGTGACTGGGTATTCCCATGCCATCCAACTCCACTTCCACACTGTACCATCATGAGATGTGTCTTTAGGACTAAAATATCTTTTAATTTTCATGAATCTCTAGCAAAAATATATATAACTAAGATGAACATGGGTTTTTTAATATTTAATTTTTTAACAGATTTTTGTTGTTTTTGGTTTCTTTCTTTCTTTTTGAGACAGGGTCTCACTGTATAGCCTTGGCTGGCCTAGACCTTATTCTGCAGACCAGGCTGGCCTCAAAACTCAGAGATTCCCACTTGCCTCTTTTTCTCAAGTCCTAAGATTAAAGGCAAGTACCACCATGCCCAGATCTAAATCTTAAAAGAAAATTTCTGGATTGTTTCCTAGCATACTTATAATTAGCTAATATAAAAATCATGAGTGTTGTTTGTTTGCTTGTTTTTGCTTTGTCTTGGGCCCTAGGGCTGGAATCCAGAGCCTTACATAAACTAGGCAACCACTCTACAATGATTCCCAGGCCCATAATATAAGTAGTTTTGTTTTAGAGACACGGTCTCTCTCTCTATATCCATGACTGTCCAGGAGCCCAGAGATTCACTGGCCTTTGCCTTCTATAGGCTAGTATAAGAGGTGCACGCCACCATGCCCACCTAATTTTCCAAGGAAAATAAGTAAAGTTTTCACTGAAAATACATTAGAATCAGACAAGACTTTGTTAGTTTGTAATGATTTGTTCTAATTTCTGTTCCTCATTCTTTCTTCTGTAGCTGATAAGCCTAGGAGAAGGAAGCCGAGGTCATTCCCAGTTTCTTTCCAATGTAGTCCTCTGGGCACTCTAAAGGTTACACAGTGTCTATCAGCACAAATTATTTTTTGATTAGTTAGGGGACAGTTAGGTTCTTCAGCTTTTAAATTATAAGTTCCAAGTATGGAAATCACCCAGTTTACCAGCTGGATGTTCTCAATGGCCCCTCCCTGAGTTTCCCATCCCAGGACAAATTTGTGTAGCAGAACCAATGCCAGGCATTCTGTCCTAAATGAAAGGTGGTCGATCATATAACAATGTGTGGGGTCATTCCTAGAGAGATCAATTCAGACCCATGCATTTAGCACAGCAGATTCATATATGAACCCCTACAAGAGACTTTCTGTGCTGGTCATGACCAGCTCAATGTGTAGTTCTTGTAACTTCTCTAGCCAGTCTCTGCTTACTGACAGAGACAGTAAGGACTTCCTCTCCAGTACCCAGCTCACCAAATCCAAAGCTTTGGTTAGCTTCTGACAGTTGTGTTATGGTGTTGGAGAGGCCCTTGGAGATGGAGATTCTCTGTACTGTCCGCATACCCCAAGTCCACAAAGAGAACTGGCATGTGATCAAACTTGCAACCAGGCAGCAAGCCTGCCCTTCCCTGCACAGAGGATCTCTTTAATAGTATCCCTGGAACTAGAGAGCCAACTTAGAGCATTATCTGAAATTGCCTCAAAACAAAGCAGAATGACCAGTTGGTCCTCTAGAGATACTACACAAAGAGAAGCCATCAGACTCGAGCTCAGCAGGCTGCTGCACTTACCATCAGCCATAGCAGACACCTCATCCTGAAGTGCTAGGATCAGCTTGGCCTCTCGAGTGAGGTACTGGCAGCGGCGCTCCTCATGCTGCAGGACAGTAGCAATTCGGCGGGACAAGTTGTGTAGACAGTTTATCACTGATGGATCAGCATTGGCCTGCACACCAGAGGTCAAACACTCAGAATATGTATGCAGAGACACACTTATACGTCTCTAATACAAAAGCATAGACCATGACAGATGCCCTCTCCATTCCTTGCCACTAGGTTTCTCTACATAGTAACTGCCACCCAGAGTTCCCTGTGCATGCTCCTAGCCTACCTATATACATGCTGGCTGACTTCCTCATCTTCTAGTCTTGGGAACAACTGTCTAGAAGGTTGCAGAGATGACTCCATGGGAGTCCTCTATGGGGAACACACATTCCCACTGTGCTATGACTGTAGAGAAAATCAAGGGACAGCTAAGGGCACTGATTCCACCCACCTATTATGATATGATCTTGGGTCACTGGTCATCATCTGAAGAAGGAAAACTAGCAAGCAGAGGAAACTAGTCAAACACATACAGCACTCAGAACAGAGGTTGACCTGAGCAAAACCTTGGAGGTATCTGTAATCACTGTTGTGCACTGACCACTCATGAACATGTCTGGCCTATAGTATATAGGAATTCATTCACAACAGGCCACACGGTTCCAGAACAAACAACATAAAAGTGTTATGCTATTTGCTAAACATCTGTCAGGGATGAATTATTCCTAGCTAATCTGTTAATCAGATTACCACTAGGCTCCTGGCCCATGTCTCTCACAAGCATCTACTGCATACCTACACTAACTAGGTCAAAGTAGCATACACCCATCTGGAACCTATCAGTGACCATAGTCAACAGCAGGTGTACACACCCAGGCCAAGGGTGGAGCAGACCACTGTGGGATCTATGGAGATGCTTGAACGAGCAGATAACTAAGCCAAGCATGACTCAGAGTTTCTAGAGGCCACTAGGACTGCTGAGTAATACTTGGGGGTACAGAGTCAGAAAGGAAAGGACAAATGGTACCACTGATTAGGACCTCTGACGCTGTTTTCCCATCCTGTTTATTTGCCAAGTGACCCTGTGCCTGTTACCTTAAGTCAAAATCTTACCCTGACAACACCTTGTACACCTGCAGTTGGGAAGACTTTCTACATTCTCAATAAGCCACACACTTACAAAGAGAAGCAAAACCTGGGCAGACTTGCAGCCACCAGGCCGTCTGCCGTGACACTTCATGCTCAGGGCATCTCCTTGACCATGTCCTAAAAGGGCTGATTTACAATAGCCTCAATACAAAGTACACATTCACAAGAGTCCGTATAAAAATACTCCACTAGAAAGCGGGGAGAGAATACTCTTAGACACAAACTTTTCCTCTGACTAATGACTGAAGTCACAGTGAGTCATTCTCTCTGCTGGAGGTGCCACTAGCTGAGGTACAAAAGCATCCCTATAGCAGCTGGGGGGGACCAACTGTTTGAGTGTCCCCTTTGTGCGAGGTAGTTCTCACCCCCACACCATAAGGCTCAATGACATACACTAAAGGGATATCTGGTATGTCTTGTTTGCTGCCTTCAGCACCCAAGGCTATGCAGGGACACGCTGAGAAAGCTGCCACCTAGAATGAGGCAGAGTTTAATGGGAATGCTAACAAAAAGTGTATTTACAGCTAGGTATGGTAGCTTACCCCTATAATGCCATCACTTGGGAGGTAGAAGGATCAAGCTCAAGCCTACATAGGAAGGTTAAGGACAGCCTGGCCTATGTGACACCATCTCAAACAAAGTGAACATTCACAGTACAGGGTAAGAAATAACACCAAAGTTAATATATCGTCATCCATGGGACTTTCTGCCTCCCAAAAGCATGTATCCAGATATAACTACACCTTCATAATAACTTCCAGTCTGCAGGACACAGAAAGTCTGCCCAATGAGACAAATCTGAACATGGGAAATGTGGCAGGACTAGTGGAAACAGAGAACACCACAGAGAGCAGGGTTTGCATCTTGGCTCATACAGGCCAACTGAAAACCATTCTCAATCAAGATGCTTTAACAGACCAAGTACTAGTTAATACTAACTTGTCATGGTTAATTCTTGTCAGATTCAAAAGGGCATTATGGCATAAAATAAAACTATTGTTTTACAGATATGTCTTGTAACAGAATACTGAATGGGTATATGACAGGTATGAGGCACATGGCTATAATCTTAGCACTTGTGAGGTGGAAGCAGGAGGATCAGGAATTCTAGGTCATCCTCAGATACATAAGTGTTCATGGCCAGCCTGGGATATACAAGACCATTTCTTTAAAAAGTAATAAAAGCCAGGCACGGTGGCCCACGCCTTTAATCCCAATGCTCAGGAGGCAGAGGCAGGTAGATTTCAGTGAGTTTCAGGCTAGTCTGATCTATACAGCAAGTTCCAGGCCAGACAAAGTTACATTCTGAGACCCAGTCTCAACAGAAACAAAACAAAAAGAGAGACAGTGCCAGAAAGGTGGCTCAGGGGCTAAGACCATTTGCTGTCCTTCAGGAGGTCCTGAGTTCTGTCTCTACACACATGTGGTGGTTCACAACTGCTTGCAAGTCCAGCTCCAAGGGGTCTGAGTCCTCTTCTGTCCTTGGACACACACATTGTCTCACGCTCATAAGTAAACATAAATCTAACAATAGAACGGTCACGAGGCCTAGGATTCCCTCTGAAATACAGACACAAACTGCTACTGGGCTTCTTATGGCTTTCCTGCTAAGAAATGAAATATGAATCTAGATAGCAGTGATCAACAAGGTAAATGATACATGGCGACATCACACGTGTACTAGGTGTAACTAAATTGTGCATTTTGTTTATTATTTGGTAATGTGATATTTATATGATATAGTAAGGTGTTACTCTATAGCCAATGACAATTCAAGTCATGCTGACTTAAATTGTATACTAAGTAATGGGGTACAAAGACAGGGTCTCATGTAGCCCAAACTGGCCTCAAATTCACTATGTAGCAGAAATTGACTTTGAGCTCCTAACTGTCCTAACTCAGTTCCCCAAGAACTGGGATTATAGGAATGTGCCACCTGTTCTAGCTGAGTGTAGGGTTCATCTGTGTTTGTTTGTGAGATAGGATCTCATTCTGTGGCACAGCCTGGCCTCAAATTTGTGGCAATTCTCCAGCTCCTGCCTCCCAAATGCTGGGATAACAGGTGTGCGCCACCATCCACTTTAAAATGGGAAGCATTCAGGGCTAAGGATGTAGCTTAGTAATAGAGGCCCTGAGCTCTATGACTACCACTGTTTTGTTTTTCCTCTCCCCTCCTTTTAAGATTTTATTTAATTTATGTATATGAGTACACTTTAGCTGTTTTCAGACACACCAGAAAGGGGCATTAGATCCCATTACAGATGGTTGTGAGCCACCATGCGGTTGCTGGGAACTGAAGTCAAGACCTTTGGAAGAGCAGTCAGTGCTCTCAACTGCTGAGCCATCTCTCCAGCCTATCTACTACTGTTAATAAAGTAAATATTGTTATGTGTATGTATTTTACAAAAAAGTTGGAGGAGGAAGGGGAGGAGAGAAAAGCAGTGAGCTACGTCCCCACAGGCACGTTACTAAAAGGGCAAGTGCCATGCCCACAGCCTGAGCTCCCTGGACACTGGCTCTTCTTCCTTAGACCCTCCTTTCGGACCTAACCACTTGTACAACACTCACCCTCAGTGCAAATACCACGTTAAAAAGAATCATGGTCGGAGCTTCCCGCTTTGGAGATGGATCTGTTTTGGAGACCTGTAAAAGAGCATAATTCTAATAAATCAAAACACACAGCATCTTATGTGTCTCTTTGTGACAGGTATCACTGTGAACTGCTGGGACCTAGAACTTAGTATGAGTCCAAGCTGGTCTTGAACTCAGTGATCCTACCTCAGGCTCCTAATACTGGAATCAGAGGGGCAAGACACCATGACCAGCAGAGAGCCACGACTTTCTATGGAAAGCTATAGTGCTTTTGCTCAGAGAGGAGTCACCCACCACACAAACAGCTGAATCACACGTGTGCCACAAGCAGAATGGCTTGTGCTTGAAGTTCAGTGACTGAAGAATAAAGCTGATGATGCCCAAAGTAACAGGACAGAAAGGAGTGCCCATCCCCTGCCACCATGGCAAGGACTCAGGACATTTAGAGATAAGAGAGTGTCCAGCAGCCCTGTTGCAAAGGGGCAGCCAGTCTTGCTACAGAACCAAGTCCATACCTCTCTCCAGTTCTGGCCTCCATGCAGTCTCAGTAACAAATGCCAAAGCATTCAAACACACCACTCAGAGAGGGACCACCCTTCAAACCTAAGTACAAGGGCTGCCTAGAGATGGAGTTAGAACCGTGGGTCCCAACTCTCCCTACAACACCCAGGAAATGTACCCATCCCTGACTGTCACTGCAATTCTACAGGAAATGACTGTCAACCCCTCCCTCTCACCCATAGACAGAACAGAGCCTTGTCATTAAAGACCACTGTAGGGAGGGAGGGGACTATCAGGTAAGATACTCCAATGGCCTCCAAAGTTCCTCATATGGATAAAGCTTGCAAGTCACACAGCTCTTTATACAATCTCTAAATGGTATGGCATACTGAAACATTTCTGCATCTAAGGGATGCTGTCATCATGGAGCTGGCCTGTATGCAAAGGGCTGGCTGGCTCTAGAGTACAAGTTCCTTTGGGTATCAACACATCGTACCTTTTTAACATTCCTCAGGACCCAAATACTCATCCATCAGAGAACATATATAGAAAGGTTAGCACAACAATATGTGTTAAAATATATTCGTTATCAAAATAGCATTTAACAGGAAGCACACATCATTTTTTAAAAGTTAGAACAATTATCAGTTAACTCATTGTTGCCTTCCCCTATATGTAAGAGGAAAGGCCAGTTAGCAGAGATCCAGACTATGGTCAGCTAAGGCTAGTAACAGAGCTGGGGATGTAGCTCAGTGGACCAATAATTGCACAGCATGTGGAAGACATGGGTTCCATCCACCACTGAATGAAAAGACAAGCTACTGGCAGGAACGATAGCACCTGGGGGCAAGTACCCTGTCATTTTCTGCTTAATGCCCTGGTCCTAGGAAGGCGTACAGCTCACAGCAAGTGGTTGATCAGATCTGCTGCCCTGATCACACATTCACCAGCATCAACATAAGCACATCTGACGCTCAGAGCCAGTAAAGGCAAGGCTCACCCACCCTAGAAAAATCCTACCTGCTGAGGAGAGCCATACCTGCCCCAGAGCATGCTGCAGCAGTGTTGGGTGCCCAACAAACCGTACATTATCAATCTTCAGTTCAAATTTTTGGCCGCACATTTCAGATTTGGTTGCCAAAATTGTTGCCAGAATAACATCCGAGAACCTTAAAATTGTAAAAATGTAGGATGGAAATGCATTAATGGAAATCACAGCACCATGCCCAGGTACCCACAAGTGGGGAGTGGCTCAGGAAATGACAGTTCTGTGAAGCTACTTTGTCCCCAGAGGGTGGCATTCCTATCAGTGACTCTCTTGCAGCAATCCCAAGGTTAGGGATGTGAAATCACCAGAATTACAGGTAGAAGGCAGGAAAAGCACAGGCTGAAGGCACATGCTGTCATTTCTGGCATGCTGTATGAAATTAGAAGAGAAACAGCTGCGGTTTGCATTTAAAAGGAAGATCAGCTGGGGTTGGCATTGCCCTCAGGAGCCATTCAC
Source organism: Mus musculus (assembly GCF_000001635.26). Classification (NCBI taxonomy): domain Eukaryota; kingdom Metazoa; phylum Chordata; class Mammalia; order Rodentia; family Muridae; genus Mus; species Mus musculus. The sequence goes on from NC_000077.6 coordinate 32,255,904, forward strand.
TGAGGCTCACAGGCCTCTCCTTACTGCACTGCAGTTTGGGAACTGTACCTCTCAACATCTTTGACCCCAGTCCCTCCACAACAGGGCCACAAAAAGGACCAGGGGACAGAGGTCCAGGATGCATGCAGTATGCTAACTACATTCTTTTCAGCAGAGCTGCACAGCCCTTCCCTTCCCCTGAACACTTACACTTCCCTGTTCTTACTGAGGGAATTTTGTACACGGCATGCAGATGCACTGTATTACAGGAACATGGGATGCACAGAAACAAGTGGGAATGGCTGGGGTGTGGGAGCTCACCCTTTCCAAGAGCCATTGGTACATCTGTCTCCCTATTGGCAAACCTAGTCCTCCCTGTCTGGGAACCTGGATAAGTGAGTTGTCTGCAGGGAGGAGAGCCCTGGGCCTGGTGTTGCCTCTTATCTAAGAGACCAGGGACTGAGGGCCTCCACTGTAGACATACAGGCACTGTTTCTGATCTGGCCCTAATGGGAGAGAGCACCTATGCTCACCTATCTACTACAGAAAGCTTTCTAATATCTAGATAGGGTGGTTTGGGGAAGACAGCTCCAGCACTATCGGGATCATAGTCTGTCCTGGGCAGGAAGACCCTTACAGTCCTGAAAGAGACTATGTGGGATTTTAGTCTTGTTTCTTCTGGAGACATTCTCAGTGAGGGAAGGGAGACAGGCTAACATGAAAGCTCCTCCATTGTACGATGAAAGAGGCAGGTCAGCTTCAACCAGCTGCTGTGGCTCTACCCCACAGCAGCAAATGACACTGAGACAGAAAGTGTCGTCTATGTGGGTACTCATTCCAGGCCACCCTACACAAAGCAGGGCTGTAGGACCAGTGACCTGGAGGCAGCTGGAACAGAAGCCTGGCTATGGTCAACATGCAGTTCTCCTACTTCTACCCTCAACCATGAGGATGCTCCAGGCTACGGCCTGGAGGGCCTGAGCTGGTTTCCTGCAAAACTAGCAGGATCCCCTGGCTACCACAGGACTTCCAGGCCCCCAAATAAACTGGATGCAGAGAGTTGGTCACAGTGGGCTTCCTTACCCTCTGCAATGTGGGTTTAGTCAAACCTTCTAGAACTAGTCTTATCACTAAAATTCTGGAACCTGTAGGACACCCAGACAAATCCTTAGTTCCCACCCCCTTCCCTGGAACATTAATGTCTGGGATATTAGAACATGGAAGACTCAACATCTTAGACAAGTGCATTTTGTAGGTTTTCTTAAAAAAAACCTACATAGCTTTCTGCCAGTCCCACCTGTCTGAAAGATACACTGATACGGAAGGAGTTCAGGATACTAAACCCTACCAAACACTTGGGCTCTGATCCAGCCAGCATGTTACTGGATCCTATCTATATAAGGGGCATCCAACACTGGACCATCCAACCAGTTAATATACAAAAGAAGCAGATGGGAGAATGACCTTAACCAATGCAGACCATTTTTTCCTTGACAGTCAAAAATCTCCACTAAAAAACTCCCTGTCTGTCGTGAAGAGCCACAGACATGCTTCAGCTTTGGCTACAGGACGCCCAAAGGCAGGCAGTGGTATCCCATAAATATCAAAAAACATCCACAAATACCAAAACTCAAATATGACCTTGAAGGAACAAAATTAAATCTTTCCCCTCTAAGAGGCCTGACCCACAGATGGATATATACTGCTGAAGTTAGGTCATGATGCCTTAAGTGGCGATCCTAGGAAGTCCCAGTGCAGCCTGCCATTTCGTTAATATGAGCAGGTCTGAGCTGCATGCCACTCTTCATTACACATTCATGATGAAAGACACTTGTTTGGTCGTGAACTTCACATAGTGTTTGATGACGTAATGTGCACAAAGACAGAGTAACCTGAGGCCAGGGAAGGGTGTAACTGTATAACTTATGCTTAGCGAATTACAAGGGACAAGGCTTACTGTTTCCAAAGTTTACAAAAATCCTTTGAAAACTTGGTAAGTGTAAAATAAGACAATAAAACACCTGCTATAAAAACTAAACATTTCTTTTTTCCTTTTTCTTTTTTTTTTTTTTTGGTTTTTTGAGACAGGGTTTTTCTGTATAGCCCTGGCTGTCCTGGAACTCACTCTGTAGACCAGGCTGGCCTCGAACTCAGAAATCCACCTGCCTCTGCCTCCCGAGTGCTGGGATTAAAGGCATGCGCCACCACGCCCGGCAAAACTAAACATTTCTAACTTGAACATCCAAGAAAAACATATTTAGGAAGATATAACAGCCCAGTTGAAAAGCAGGTCAGGATTTTTTCCTTGTTTTAATTTCTTTTTACTTTGATAGAACAGTTTTCCTAGTTAGAGAATTCAAGGATTCTATTTTTTAATAAAACATCCTGGAGTGGGGTTACCCAGGAACAGAGAGGAAAAGGACAGGAAAGGAGCTCAACTCTACACCCTCAGCCTGCCTTTCTTAACGTGTATGAGTATTTTTTTCCTGCATGTATGTATGTGCACCAGGCCCTTGAAGAAGGCACTGGATCCCCCAGAACTAAAGTTAAAGATAGTTGTGAGCTGCCATGTGGGTAATGGGAACTGAACCCAGGTCCAACAGAAGAACATGTGTTCTTAACCACGACCCTCTCTCCAGCCTCTTAACCTGCCTGTTGATGGAAACTCACACATACTGTATGTATAACCATGGCCCACACAGGTAGAATACACATACTGTATGTATAGTCATGGCCCACACAGGTAGAACTGTTAGGGGAACAAGTCAGTGCAGCTTACAAACATTCCATATCACCTTTGTGGGGACATTTTTGCCACTACTTGGTTCCTTCTAATCCTGGGTATCTAACTAAACACTCAAATACACAAATGCTGTTAACACAGACAATCTGTCAGTCTGTCTGTCTCCCTCCCTCCCTCCCCCTGCCTCTCTTTCTCAAAACTAAAAACAAGGAACAGTGATCATGAGCCCCAGCTGTGCAGTACGACAGGAGATGAGAAACCCACACACTGGGCCAGTATCATGGAACTACTAGTTTCCATTTGGGGAGGAGGTTCGCACAGCATACCCAGTCCAGAAATCTCTCTGGTGCCAGCCAACCATGCTTTAGGTTCTCAAAGGAATATGAAATAGCTAAATAATTCTGGGTGGGCAAAGGGCAAAGGCTGTGGGAAATCTGGGCTCTTGATAGGCAGGGAGGATTCCAAGCTAGAGCCTATGCACCTCGTTAGTCATTCTTCAACATTGAGAGAAATTAGGCGGTAAGCACAATTACAAGAAGAGAAGGCAGCCGGAATCAAGACAGAAAAGGGGTGGAGAGATCTTGGTCTTACCCTGCAACCAATTGCTCATCGGTTGGAGGACATGGCTTGCTGAAATGGGAACAGGACCATCAAGACCAAACAAAACATTCTTTCTTTAAAACCATGTAAAGTTACAAGGTTGTTTTATAAAAACAGTATTAAAATCTAGCAGAAGCAGCACTATAAAGTATTAGTTGGATATATCTTACCAGGTGAGAAAAAAAGATATACATACCCCAGATGGAACACTTACCAGGGGATTTTTTTTCTCACTAAAACTTGAATTCTCACACATAAGTACAGGCCAGGAGAATGAGAGTCACTTTTCAGAATCCAGGTCATCAGAAGAGCAGACCCTAGTATCTGATCTTCCCAAGAGTAGAGGGCAAATATGATGCTCAGACAGAACAGCCTTCTGAACTATGGTGCAACAAGTATCACCCAGCAGATCCCGGATGGTGAGACAGCATGGACGGCCTGCACACTCACTGCCCTGGGACAGCATGGACGGCCTGCACACTCACTGCCCTGGGACAGCATGGACGGCCTGCACACTCACTGCCCTGGGACAGCATGGACGGCCTGCACACTCACTGCCCTGGGACAGCATGGACGGCCTGCACACTCACTGCCCTGGGACAGCATGGACGGCCTGCACACTCACTGCCATGGGACAGCATGGGCCGCCTGCACACTCACTGCCATGGGACAGCATGGGCCGCCTGCACACTCACTGCCATGGGACAGCATGGACGGCCTGCACACTCACTGCCCTGGGACAGCATGGACGGCCTGCACACTCACTGCCCTGGGACAGCATGGACGGCCTGCACACTCACTGCCCTGGGACAGCATGGACGGCCTGCACACTCACTGCCCTGGGACAGCATGGACGGCCTGCACACTCACTGCCCTGGGACAGCATGGACGGCCTGCACACTCACTGCCCTGGGACAGCATGGACGGCCTGCACACTCACCGCCTGAGCTTCCACCCCAGCAGGTAAGGAGGTCACAGAAGAAGCAAGCACACTTTTGTCAGAACTCTGGGCTTTCTGTACTATCTGATTTAGATGTTCTAAGTTCCTGTGAAGAACATTTTATTCTAGAACACACCGCTTTCCAAGCAACCATGAAAACTGCGTGGCCCTACCCTGAAAACCTACTGTGGCTCCCCAACTTGCTCTCACCAAGAAGCACATGGCCAAAACCCATGTAAGAGAAATACGTACCAAGGGACCCTTCCCTAGCAGCTCCACACTTACAGCCACAGATTATACAGCACAGGCTGAGAGGTTAACAGGCCTGCCTCAGCATCCTGGCAGCTCACTCGCAATGGGCCATCCAGCAGACAGGAAACGGTCCAAGAGTGAATATACAGTCTGGTAGCCAGAGAGCAGCTGAAGCGAGGGACGACTAAGAAGCTGGATTCTTTTTTAATTTTAGAGATGTTTGTTTGTTGACTGGTTGGTTTTCTTTACTTTGTTTTGTTTTGTTTTTTCTGAGACAGGGACTCTCATATGCCAAGTTAACCACAAATCCACTGTGTAGCCAAGGATGGCCTTGATCTTCTGCTCCACTTGAGTTCTGGGATTACAGAAATTCACCGCCATGCTTGGTTTAAGGGCTGGGAATCCACGTCTTTCTGTGTAAATAGCCACCCTGGCCAGTGTCTAGAATCCTGACTGAATAGCACAGTTCTGGTCCTTAATTACAAAAGGCAGGCAACCCCACTCAGCTAAGTTTCTACCCGGGAAGCTGACAAGCAGGAAAACCTGCAAGCCCCAGGAAGGAAGCACCTTTGGGACAGAGAGTGGGTTTCGCTGCAGTACTGCCAGCTTCAGAAGAAGCTCTGAGCTGGGCAGTTATGAGGCCCAATGGGAATTAATCTACATCTTGTAACTGTGTGGGACAGAGGTTGGCAGATGCTGTAAGTTAAAATTACAAGTGAAGTAACTCTCCCGTTCACTGCAGAGCTTAAGAGAAAAGCGCTGTGGTCCCAAGGCTTGCTGGCTTTATTATGCTCAGTCCTGAGATGGGCGCCGAGAAAGCACCTCTGTAAGACTCTGAGATTCAACTGCAGGAATGTGATTCTGGGTCAGACCTAGAAATGAACGACTGTCCAAAGCTAAACATGGCTGTGTGGTGACCTTTGATGCATGCACTCAGAAGGTAGAGGCAGGTGGATCTCAGTGAGTTCAAGGTCAGCCTGGTATACAGAGAGTTCCAGAATAGCCAGGGCTACACAGAGAAACTCTGTCTTGAAAAACAGGAGAAAAAAAATAAGAAAGAAAGAAAGAAAGAAAGAAAGAAAGAAAGAAAGAAAGAAAGAAAGAAAGAAAAAAAGAAAGGGAGAAAAAAAAAGAAAGTCCTATTCAAAGGCTCCATGCCAGTGAATCTCGGTAGGAGGTAAATGTGAGGGCAGTTTCCATAGTGATCTGTGACATAGACAGAAAACAAGGCACACCTGCCCAGGATATAAGCAGCAAAGGGTTTGGTTTGATTTTGTCATTTTGAGGCAGTCTCTTGTAGCCCAAGCTGGCCTCAAAACTGGCTAAGAACTGAGGCTAGCCTTAAATTCTTAGTCATCCCTATGCCTATTTTCCAAGTGCTATTATTATAGCAGTCACCACCACAAGCAACTGGGCAAAAGCTGTCTATGTGCCTGTGACACATGTGTTTCAAGCCATCATCCTTAAAGGAAAAACTACATCAAGACCCTCCTCTAAAAGGATCAGCAATTTTCTATCCCCAGCCACCCTGACCTACCACTCTCCCCCTACTTCTACCATGTTCACAGGAGAAGATAAAAAAACACACTTTGGGAGCTGAGGATGTGACACATGGATCAACATGGCTGACTGTGTTAGTGATGACTAGCATGCATGTAGTCCTGGGGCTCGAACGCCAGTACCATATAAAAGTGGACATAGTAGCACAGGCCTGTTATCCCAGTACCTGAGAAAAAATAAACAAAAACAAACAAACAACCAAACAAGCAAAACCCCACACACTATTGGCACTGTAAATCAGAGTGGTGGACATGGTACCTTTTCAAAGATCTGACACAGCACTGACTCACTACACAGCAAAGACCCAGTGTGGAGTCAGCGGCCTTCTCCTGGGAGAGAAGCCCTACCTTTTTTTTTTTTTTATGGTCTTTTGAAACAGCGTTTCTCTGTGTAGCCCTGGCTGGCTTGGAACTCACTCTGTAGACCAGACTGGCCTTGAACTCACAGGGATCTGCCTGCCTCTGCCTCCTGAGTGCTGGGATTAAGTCAGCCTGGAAACCCTATCCTTTACCCCACAGGCCCTGTCTGTGTTCCAGGGGATCCCGGCAAGTAAAGCGAGATCTCTCTTTTATCTAAGCCTATGCTGCCTCTTACTAACCTTTCAAACAAACATATGAAGGCAGAGTGCTGCTTATGAATGTAGACCTTGACGGTCCTAGACACAGAAAGGAGCAGCCCCAGTTCCCACTGCGCCCAGGCTGCACTACACCGGAGCACCTGCATCTCACTACTGGGCATGTGCTAAGGAAGCTGGTCTGGGAACTGCAAAGGATCTGCCTTCCTCTAAGATCCTCTCCTTGGAAAAGAAATGCACTATGTGACATGCCTCATCCATCTTCTGACTCGTCTATCCACACAGTGAAATCTGAGCCAGTCAGGGACTAGCAGAGCAGTCCCAGATGTGCACTTCCTAAGAGCACTCACTTTATGGGGGAGGGCACCAGATTGCTCAGAGGGACAAACATTTGGGTCAAGAGGAGGGTGGAGCTCTGACCAGGCCTAGAAAGAGAACAGCCTTCCTGCCCAGAATGGTGGTCAAGCCCTCACCTGGAGTCACCGTCCTGGTCATCAGCATGTTCGCCAGTGTTGTTGACAGCATATCTGCTCCGTGGTTTATCTGAGTGAGACAAAAGAAGAATGGCTAAGAATGCTCCACACCCAGGATTGTGGAGCTATTAAAACCCACTGCTTCCACTGTCGATACCATTATTATTCAGCTACAAAGAGGAACAAACATTCGTACATCTTGAAAATATTAGGCTGAAGGCAATAAGTCATAGAAATGTCAAGTATCATTTCTATGAAAACCCTATGATAAGCAAAGCCGTAGGACACATCGTCAACTGGGCATTAACCATGGCTAGGAGCAGTCAGGTGAGTCATCACGTATCATTACAGAACTTAACTTCAGGGAATCAAAATTTTGGAAATATGTAATGTAATGGTGATGCTTCACAATGGCAAGGATGCAGTTAATACCACTGAGTCATATACTTCAAATGGTTAAACTGGCAAATTTCATGTTGTATCTATGATACCGTAACATGTTCAGGGGTCAGGGACCCATGTAGCTCAGTGTCAGTGCTTAGCATGTATGGGACCAACCAGGTTCTATCTGAAGCACAGGAGAAAATTATAACATGGTTCCCCAGGAAGTTATAACAAATTGCTACTCTTGTGAGGAGGGGTTGAGACCAGGGGCTCAGTATACAGCTCAGGAAGATTTCTTTTCTCCCCCATTAATCAGAACCTTTCCAAAAGCTACAGCAACTCTTTTTGGTCTCTGGGGCAAAAACAAGATAGTGAAAGAAATGTCATTGTTTACAGAGGGTCGCAGTAACACAAATAGTGTCTTCTGAGTCCTACCACCTCTGGAGTTAGCCTGTGGCAAATGTGCCCAGCCTATCCAGCACAAGAGAAAGTCTAACATGAGTGACAAGTCTAAGAGACAAAATACAGCCCAGGACAGGGCAAATGAAGTACCTAAGTATGACATCTACAGGCAGCCATGGTGGCACATGCCTGTATCCCAGCACCTGAGAAGCACAGGTAGGCACATCTCTGTGAATTTGAGGCCAGCCTGATGTACAGTATTGATAGGCCAACCAGGAGTATGTCCCCATCTCAAGAAAATAAAAATTAAAAATTATCTATTGCAGATTCTGGAATGAATTTTTCAAAAGAACCACACCTGAACCCAAGAGGGCAGCTAAATTCACATTGAGAATTTCAGCAGTCATACAATAAATGTTCTAGCTTTAAAAACTATGAGGAAAGAAAGCTACCTATATCTCCATCTACAACAAAAAACCAAGTTTGAGAGTAGAGCCTAACACAGTTGATATTAAGTTTCCAGTCAAAAATAATCAAAATTTCTCAGGACAATACTGAAGGGGAGAAAAGGCAGAAAGTGGTGAGTTCTGTCTATAGTAAGGATAACACAAAGTGGCGAGAAACTTTCATGTAAAGAAGCCATTGAAAGAGAAAAGAGAGGGGTGGGAATGTAGCTCAGATGGTACAGCCCTTGCTTAGGGTGTCCGAGCGAGCCCTGGGTTTACTCCCTAGGACCACACAGAAGCGTTATGGTGATGCCTGTAAGCCCAGCACTCTGCAGGTCATTCTTGGCTATGTGAGACTTGGTATCAATGAATAAAATTTAAAAAAACACAAAAACAAAAACCAAACCATTGGAATGTAGTATAGGGAAAGGTTATGTGAACTGCTCAGTAAGATGATATAGCCTTATAGACACTGAATTATGTTGGCTTTTGAGAGTCAACATCTAAGGAAATCCAACAACCATATGGCCACAGCCTGGCCTGTCACAGAACTCTAGAGGCAAGCAAGCAGCACACACTTAACTCTTGGAAAGTACACAGACTATACAGCTCTTAGGAGCCTGAGCCTTACATTGAGATAACTAAAGTGTAAAGCCAAGAGTGGCGACGCACACCTTTAATCCCAGCACTGAGGCGGCAGCAGGAGGAGGATCTCTGTGAGTTCTAGACCAGCGTAGTCTAACTCCAGGCAGCCAGGGACACATAATGGAACCCTGTCTTAAGTAAATAAGTTCATTTTAAAATGAGACAATAAATGTTCTAAAGAAAAACTTAAAAGAGTTGTCTCTTGTTAATAATCTTGGAAAAGGCAGGGCCTAGGGGTGCTCACTTGAAATCCTACCACTCCAGGAGCAGAGAAGGTAGGCGCCACCAGTTTAAGGCTAGGCTACACAGTAGACTAGCTACACAGTAAATCCCAAGCCATCCTGGAATACAGAGTTAAACCCTGACTCAAAACAACAAAGTAACACCATCATCGCCCAGAGCAGAAGGCCTTGCAGATAAGGAAACTCAGAAACCACAAGAGACTACACTGAAACCATGACACCATAAAAATCAAAATTCTGGCAATAACTACACAGAAATAGCAAAATGGCTACCTATTGTGACCAAAAAAAAAAAAAAAAAAAAAAAAAAAAAAAAAAAAAAAAAAGGAAAGAAAAGGATTTTGTTTTGTTTTGTATGTTTTTCATTATTTTTTTTCAGACAGGATCTTACCATGTGGCTCTGACTAATCTGGAAGTCACTATGTAAACCAAGCTGGCCTGGGACTCAGAAATATGTGCCTGCTTCTGTATCTAGAGCGCTGAGATTAAAGACATTCACCACTCCTGGTCCAAAAGTCTTACTTTTAAACTTAAATATATAAATAATTCTTTCAAGTCTATAAAGAAAAAACAATTCAAGAAAAAGTCAGACACAGGATATGAATTCTCTGAAAGGTGAATCCAAACAGCTCCGGAAAGAGAAAAACAGGCGTGTTCCCAATACCACCTTGCACCATAAAACTGTCAGACACAGCTTCCTGCCAACAGTCTAATAAAGACTAAAAATTAATCGGTTTAAAACATGATCATGAGCCCTCAGACTCAACCACATGACTCAAGGCTGGTCTGTTCCTAAAAATATTCTATAAAAGAATAGTTTACAGAACGGACATGCACAGTTTATGTGGTTTTTGTTTCAGTTGGGTGGTAGTATTGGGGCATGGGTACATGGCCTACAAGCACAGGTGAAGGCCAGAGCAAAATGTAAAGTGTCCTCCTTTCTCTGTATCTTACTGTCTCGAGGCAGGGTCTCTCACGGAATCAGCTTACCCTTCAGGCTAGGCTGGCTGGCCAGGGAGCTCTTGATCAACCCATCTCTATCAGTCAGTGATGACATTACGCACACCACAGCCAAGCCAGTCTTTTTACATAAGTGCTGGGAATTTAGGGGTCTCATGCTGGCAGAGCCAGTGCCCAGCCTGAAAAGACTGAAAACTACTGCCCTCAACAGGGGCTGGACGAATAAACCAGAGTACGCTCATCTCATGGACTTCACTGCAGTCATTAATAAGAACAAGGTGGCTGGCGGCGGTGGTGGCCCAGGCCTTTAGTCCCAGGACTCAGGAGGCAGAGGCAGGCAAATCTCTGAGTTCAAGGCCAGCCTGGTCTACAGAGTGAGTTTCAGGACAGCCAGGACTACACAGGAAACCTGTCTCAGGGTGAGGTTGAACCTGTTTAAGACATAGACATAAAGTACAGAAGAAAATGAGCAAAAAGACCATCCGGTCTATTTCAATATATATATATATATATATATATATATATATATATATATATATATATATATCAGGGAAAAAATGGGCCATGTAGTTCCTTTTGTACTTGGAATGTGTGCTTTGCTTGTGTATAAACAGATTTGGAAAATGGTGACGATAGTTGCCCTTTAGGGGGATGAGGGAGGGGGTTCTGAGAGCTTGGTACCATCTTTATGTTTTTATAACTTAAAACCCTTTGTATTATATTAGCGAGCTTTAAAGAACACTGCCTACAGAGGCAGGCTATGCCTGATCCATGCAGCAGTGTACTGCGACTAGACAGGAGTTATGTGCTCAATAACTCCAAGAACCTTCAAGGCGGATGCTACAAAATAACAAATGAGTGTCCTGAGATTCTCTGAGGGGCTCGGGGAAAGGATGATGCTGTATTTTATTTTTTGGTGGGTACACTTTCAGAGTTTATATACAGGAGGGATGATTATCAAGATGGTGAGCAGTTATCCACAATGGGCATGGACCAGAGTTCAAGATCAACTTCAGACCTTAAAGTCGCTTATATTTTCTAAAATAACTTATAAATTCGTGTCTGTGCTTGTAAAATCTGGTGTCTTTCTGGATTTGTCTGGAGAAATGGCTGGCCTTGGGCTCATGGCAATACCCCGGCCTCCGCGTCCGGGGCGCTGGGATCCCAGATGCGCACCACTGCTGGAGCTGGCAATTCTTACGCATTTTTATTTCATGGGCTGGAGACTCAGGAGTCGTGCCGCGGCCCCTCTCCTCCTCCTCCTCCTCCGCACTGTGCACTGCGCGTGGCGGGGCGGGTGACCGCCAGGAGCCACTTACTTGTCTGGGACGCGGGGTGCTCCTGGCTCCTCTGGAAGGGGTACCTGAAGAGCAGCTTATTGCCCCTGCTGCCCGAGCTCACCAGGATCACGCTGATGGGGCTGGTATTGTCCCCCATCCTGCGGGAGCCCGGGCGTGCGCCTGAGAGGAACTCGCGTAGGGACCGCAAAAGCCGAAGGCAGGCGCCGGGCCCGCAGGGACACGGAGGAAGCCGGCACCTCGGCCTCGGCGCTCACTCTCGCGAGACTTCGCCGAGCGGCGCTCCACAGCCCCCGCGCATGCCCGGACAGGCGACTGCGCCGGCGCGACGCCTTGGCTGCACTCTAGTAGCTCGCTAGGGAAAGCTGTCTGCAGTTTAAAGTCATACACTTGATTTAACCAGAGCGTATAAACTTTAAACTGTAAGAAAGGCAGGAGCGGTGGTCTGGATTGTACTAGCCTGCTCATCACATAACAATCATGTTTTCAAACTTTACAAAGAGAGAAAATAGTCGTATTTCAACCTCCCCCTCCCCGCCCCCCAACTATTACTCAATGAGAAGGTACCATTTGAATATTTGCCAGTGTCTGAGAGTTGCACTTATGTTTGCCTTTTGATGGTTTGGATGTGTGATGTGAAAGGAATGACTTTAACTCATTTTGCAAGCCTTTATCCCAGTCATGTGTGATTTGAGTGTTGTGTGAGGTCAGGAGTAGGAAGGGGCTGGGAGGGAAGCAGACAGAGAGATGGAACCAGGTGCCTGGGATGGGTCGTGGGACCTTCCCACGGAACCAGCGGGAGTGCATAGGGACCGGGGCACTTGAGCCAGGCAGGACTGTGGTCCAGGTTTTCCCTCTTACTCCCCCGGGCCATTCTGCCACTTGATTAGCCAGAGCCTTGGGACCCCAGTGGTTGCCTCTGAGATAGGAAGACCTAAACCAAGGAGCCCAGAGTTTCCCCAACTATGATCTCTGGACCCATTTTTTGCCAGCAACCTTCACAGGAGTATTCACAGTATAATTTTCTATGTAATTAATAGTGACAGCCAGGCTCAGTGGTGGAGACCTGTATTTCCAGCTACTAGGGAGACTAGGGTAGCAGGATAGGAAGTTAAAGCCAGGCAGGGCAACTCATTGAGGCCTTCTCAAAAAGGGAAAGAGATGTTGCTTGCTAGTGAGCACTTGACATTATATACGAGGCCCTGGGTTCAATCTTTTCTACCGTCACTAGCTCTGAAATGGACGTGGTAATAATGCTGCGTGTGGGGGAAATGATGAGATCCCAGTCTACAGAAGTCCACTGTACTCCCCTCTGAGGCTGCCTTACCCAATACTGACAGCACTGGATAGGAGAACCCAGGACTAACTAACCTGGGATGCATCACCTCAACTCCCAAGGTGTCCACATCATTGTGAAGAAATACCATCAGCTATTCCAGAAATCAAAACGTAGGTCACACCGTGGACTCCACTGGGGACCCCAGTTTCCCCGCCAGAAGCTGGATTTGAGCTGTTGTGAAGGAGCAGAGCCAGCCTGAGCTCTGCAGGCCATACCTTCCGACTCTGATGTTAAAGTCTTACAGAAGAGAGGCTTCATTTCAAATGTAAAACAATGTGGATTCAAGACCCCCTCTGCAGAAGTAAACCTTTGGAAACTGGAACTTTGGACCCTTGCACCCCATCCCCCAAGGTCTCCCTTAGGTAGAGTAGGAAACCATATGGGTGCCAGGCCTTATCTGTCCCGTCACTTGCTCAGGCCAAGGGCTGGGTGGAGCTCACAGACGCTATCTGGGAGCTGCCTTCTTCACTGAGTGTTCCTCTCCAAGAAAGAGCCACTCGCCCACAACAGAAATAGTTTTAAACTCTCTGCCCTGTCCTGAATCCTATGGCTAGAGATGACCCTTCATCACACTGGGTCGGAAGTTGAGTCTAAAGTCATCAGAAAGGTTTAATTGGTGAAACTGAATGGACGAGATTAATTTGCCTCCCATGGTCACCTTTCTTGGGGGATCTACAGACTGCCCTCCCAAGTCTGGTTTCTTCTACTTGATTGAACAGACAGACCTGATCTGAGTCAAATTGCTCAAGTTCAAAATGTGCCTGGAGCTTGCAGAACTGACTATAGATCAGCAGCTCCAGCATCCCGGACTCCCCACAGGGCCAGGCTCTTTGTGTCCACAGGTTGTGAAGCCAAGATGGCCTCTATCCAGTCAACAACCCAGCCCACCGCAAATTATTCAGCTAGTTCTCGCCTCAGTTGGAACCACAGGCAATGTTTATAATCTCCTTGAGTGTCTATGCCCTTACCTTAAAACCAAACCAAAGCAACGCCAGCCCCACCAACTACAGAACTGTTCTAACAGAGCAAAGCCAGCCCCACCGACTACAGAACTGTTCTAACAGAGCAAAGCCAGCCCCACCGAGAACAGAGCTGCTCTTACAGAGTGGCTCTGAGGGTTGAGGATGCAACACAGAAAGTTTGGTGCCCTGTGAGGGAAAGCACTTTATAAATGTCATTGATCAATGTCACACAAAAGAATCCAGTACACACTGTTGTCACATACACAGGACGGCTCTGCAATGCCTTTAAAATGTGCTTATTCTCTCTCTCTCTCTCTCTCTCTCTCTCTCTCTCTCTCTCTCTCTCTCTCTGTTGTTGTTGTTTTTCGGGGCTTATACTCTCTCTTAATTCTGATATTTGGCTGTGCTTTTATTCTCTTTGTTTTGTTTTGTTTTGTTTTGTTCTGTTTTGTTTTGTTTTGTTTTGTTTTGAAACAGAGTTTCTCTGTGTAGTCCTTGCTGTCCTGGAACTCACTCTGTAGACTAGGATGGCCTTGAACTCAGATGCCTGCCTCTGCCCCCTGAGGGCTGGGATTAAAGGTGTGCACCTCTGTGCTCAGCTAACTCTATTTTACTTGATTCTGTATATTTTATATTCTGGTTTTATTTAAGACTGGGGAATCAGAAATTCAAGATAATCCTTGGCTATATATTGCACTTGAGGCTAACTCTAGATACACAAAACCCTGTCTGCCCAAAAATCAAAGAAAAGGGAATAAATAAAAAATAACATAAGCAGCAAGCCCTTGAAGTGCAAATCTGCACGTACCGGCAACCCTGGGACACACACTATGTAGCTCAGCCTGACTGCAAACTCACAACAATCCTCCTGCTTCAACCTCCACAACTGGAAGGTATTACAATCATATTCCACTACTCTTTAGTTTAAGATTACAAACCTGCCAAAAAGTGGTGGCACATACCTTTAATCCCAGCACTAGGGAGGCAGAGGCAGGCAGATCTCTGTGAATTTGAGGCTAGTCTCATCTACAGGGCTACTAGTTTCAGGATAGTCAGGACTACACAGCGAATCCTTGTCTCTCAAAAAAAAAAAAAAAAAAAAGCAAACTGTTCACCACTATTCATCAGAATAAGGCAGAATCGGAGCTATGACACTCTCAGTGTAGAGTGTCGGCTTCATACGCACAAGGCTCAAGGTTTGGTTTCCAGTGCTAGGAGAGGCACTACACGCTACAGTGTTGGGGGGAGATAAAAATGTGTAAAAATGACAAAGAAATGATATCCATATTATTTTTCAAATTCAGACACATCAGTAAGACCAGGACAACAGAAAAATAAGCATCTATAGAAGAAGAAGAAGAAGAAGAAGAAGAAGAAGAAGAAGAAGAAGAAGAAGAAGAAGAAGAAGAAGAAGAAGAAGAAGAAGAAGAAGAAGAAGAAAAAGAAGAAGAGGAGGAGGAGAAAGAGAAAGAGAGAGAGAGAAAGAGAAAGAGAAAAAGAAAAAGAAAAAGAATCATCTAGATACATCAGGAAGAGGAAATCCAGTAGCCAGTGAAGTCATGAAAAAGGGCACAGCCTCACTTACCACCAGGAAAGGAAATGGAAACCACAAGGGAATCACTGTGTCCTGACCAGAAAGACTAAATCAAAGGACACTAAGACCAGCTGTGCCAGATGTTAGGGAGGGAAACTCACACCAGTCGCAGAAATGCAAATTGGCCACCCTTTGGAAAAGTCCCCCTTTCTTTTTCTAATGTTGAAAGTGCATGTGTCAGGACTGGCACATGGCTCGGGTGGGAACGTGCTTGCCTAGCCTGCAGGAAGCCCTGGCTTCAGTCCCCAGCACCACGCAAACTGATTGTGGTGGCACATGCCTGCAATCTCAACCCTCAGGAATTAGAGGCAGAAGGAGTACAAGTCCAGGGTCATCCATGGCTACCTAGGAAGTCTGAGGCTAGCCTGGGATACATGAGACTCTGTCAGAGTTTGTGGTTGGGAGAGGAGGGAGGGAGAAGAAAGGACACTTGGGTTGTTTCTACTTCAGGGTGTGATGGATAATTTTGTTGCAATGTCCCTGAATGAAGGCCGGCAGTTAGTTACACTACAGCTAATGGCTTCAAGAACTGCCTTCCTGTGGTTTATTGGCTATTCTAAACAATTAAAAGAGAATAACCGCTGTATTTGAAAGAAACAACTACAGTGATGCTCTTGCTATGCACACACTCCCATGTTTCATTTCTCCTGAGTGTATATGCAGTAATGGAAATAAAACAAGACCATATGGTAAGACCACCTACAATTTTTACCTATCAACCTGGCTGGCTGGCTGTCCATTGTCTATTTGTTTGTTTGTTTATGGACAGGAGCTTTCTACATAGGATAGCCCTGGCTGTCCTGGAACTGCCTACACAGACCTGGCTGGTCTCAAGCTAAACTAAGATCTTCCTGTCTCTGCCTCCCAAGTGCTGGGATGGAAAGTGTGCACCACCGTACCCTGCACCCTGCCTTTAACTTTTTGAGGAACTACCAAACTTCTTCCCCGTGTGCACCCCTTTCTTTCTCTCCATTGCATCTTATACAGATTGCAATTTCTTTACATATTCTCTAGCATTTTTATTTTGTCTATTTGTTTGATTGTTTGTTTGTTTGTTTTTCAATACAGGGTTTCTCTGTGTAGCTCTGGCTGTCTTGGAACTCATTCTGCAGACCAGTCTGGCCTGGAATTTCTCAGAGATCTGCCTACCGCTGCCTCCCAAGTGTTGGGACTAAAGTCTTGTGCCACCATCCTGGCTTTATCTTGTCGTTTTAATTATGGCTATCCTAGTAGCTGTGAAGTAGTATATACAGCATTAAAAAAATTTTTTTAAAAGATTTATATTTGTGAGTACACCGTTGTTGTCTTCAGACACACCAGAAGAGGAAATCAGATCCCATTACAAATGGTTGTAAGCCATCATGTGGTTGCTGGGAATTGAACTCAGAACCTCTAGAAGAGCAGCCAGTGCTCTTAACCACTGAGCCATCTTTCCAGCTCCACATATACAGCATTTGTCTGTTTGTTTTTGATACAGTGTCTCAACACTGTAACTTAGGTTAGCTTGCAGAAGTACTATCCAGTGTGTGACAATCAACATGACTTCCCTTCCTAAAGGCTGGGATCACAGACAGTCATCATCTTGTCTGGTGTTTATTTCCTTTGGAGAAATAGTCAAAAATCCACTAGCTAATAAAAAGACAAACAGCTGTACATTCACATAGACAAATTTAAAAAGAGACACTGGAGAAATGGCTCAGCGGTTAAAAGCACATGCTAATCTTCCAGAGGATCCAAGTTTGGTTTTCTAGCACTCATATTAGCTGACTCACCTGTAACTCTGAACTCCAAGGGATCTGGTGTTGTCAGGGCTTTGCAGCTCCATTCACACACACACACACACACACACACACACACACACACACACGTAAATAAAAATAATAAATATAAATAAAAGAATAAACACAAAGGAATCAACTGACATAGAGTATCATGCCAAGTAAAAGTCAGTTTTTAAAAGGTACAATACTGCTGGTTAAATTTTCTGCCCCCTTTACAATTACTTCTCTCTGTTCATAATTTTTAATAATCCATTTATCTTTGTTTTATGTTCATTGGGGTTTCACCAGCATGTATGTTTATGTGGGAGTGTCAGATCTTGGAGTTATAGACAGTTAAGAGTTGCCATGTAGGTGCTGGGATTTGAACCCAGATCCTCTGGAAGAGCAGTCAGTGCCCTTAATCACTGACTGAGCCATCTCTCCAGTCTTCTCTCCCAAGTTATCATTTTAAAAACATACTCTGGATAACTTTTGCCAAGCAGTGGTGGCACACACCATTAATCCCAGAACTCAGAAGGCAGAGGCAGAGGCAGAGGCAGAGGCAGAGGCAGAGGCAGAGGCAGAGGCAGAGGCAGAGGCAGAGGCAGAGGCAGAGGCAGAGGCAGAGGCAGAGGCAGAGGCAGAGGCAGAGGCAGAGGCAGAGGCAGAGGCAGAGGCAGAGGCAGAGGCAGAGGCAGAGGCAGAGGCAGAGGCAGAGGCAGAGGCAGAGGCAGAGGCAGAGGCAGAGGCAGAGGCAGAGGCAGAGGCAGAGGCAGAGGCAGGTAGATCCTGTGAATTTGAGGCCAGCCTGGCCTACAGACAGTCTGTTCCAGGACAGACAAGGCTACAAAGAGAAACCCTGTCTCAAAATAAATAAATAAATAAATAAATAAATAAATAAATAAATAAATAAAAAATCAATTAGTAAATAAAAATTATTTCTTTCATTCTACAGGATATTGCCCAACTTTAAGCCTTAAAGCTATAGTAATCAAGGCAATGTAGTTGTGGCTAAACATGGATATGTAAATCAGTGGGACAGACTAGAGCTGAGAAACTGTCTTATAAAAATATGGGCCAGCAAGACGGCTCAGTGAGTAAGGTAAAGGCACTGGCTGCCATGACTGTTGGCCAGAGATAAATCCCTAGGATCTATGTGGTTGAAGACACGAACAGATCCTGGAAAGGTGTCCTCTGACCTCCAGCTGCATGCCATGGCACAATAAATAATTAAAATGTAATGAAAATATGGCTAATTAATCTTTACATTCTGTCTTGGCCAAGATGCAGAGAAGCGACAGTTAATTAGCGTAGGGTGGAGGAACATACATCTGAGAATAGAATTCAGAGCCTTATGCATGCTAGGCAAGCACATATCCCCCAACCCCTGCATAGCCATTTGTTGCCAATCAGTGTGAGAAGTGAATTTAATGGAGATATTAGAGCCTTTGCAACAATTGACAGTGGAACAGATATGTATGGACATAAATAAATAAACAAACAAACAAATAAAATGGGCCTAACCCTCACACTTCATACAAAAAATTATCTCTCAAAATGAATCACCTATACAGACATAAAACAAACATGAAACTTTTAGAAGAAAATATAGATAAAAATCATTGTGTTTTGTGGTTAGGCAGTGAAACCTTAGACATAACTTTAAAAGAATTCTTTCTTAAACTGGGCATGATGACCCACACCTTTAACCCCAACACTAAGAGAAGTAGAAACAAGCAGATCTAAAAGAGCCAGCCTGGTCTACATAGCAAGTTCAAGGACAGCCAATGCTGCACAGTAAGACCTTAACTCAAGAAACAGGGCTGGGATTCTTTCTCCCACTTAATTTTGAGATGCGGTCTCACTATGAAGCCCTGGCTATCCTGCAACTTGCTATGTAGACCAGGTTGCCCTCAGGCTCACCAAGATGCCTCTAACTCTGCCTCTTGTATGTTGGCACTTACCACTAAGTATGTATGGTGCACTTACCACTAAGTCCACCCCAAAAGAATGAGTTCTAAAATAGAAGCTTGATTAGTTAGACTTGATCCAAATTAAAACGTTGACTTTATAAAAAGGACTATTAAGATGAACTGAGGGCTGGGTGAGATGCCATAATGTGTAGAGGCCCTTAAAACCAGGCTTAACAGTGTGAGGTAGTAGTCTTCTTGCCTCCACACATGTGCACATGTGTGCCCTTCACACACAAAACAAATAAATGATACATGAGAAATGAAAGACTATCTGGAAAGTGTAAACCTAGGGGAAGGTATTTGCAAATAGCATATCTGACCCCCCCCAAATGATCCAGATTATGTATAGAATGTCTATAAATCACTGGTAAGAAAATGGCCCAGTTGAAATGTGCACAAGGTACCTTTTATAGGTAGACAACGTGCTTGAGCAGAGACAATACCAAAGATGAAAAATAGGCACCCAGAGAGATCTTCCATCACTGGCCATTGGAAAAATTCTGTTTTCAGCCACCATGCTATATCATTACTTACCTATCCAACAGCTAAGATTCAAAAAAGGCTGGCATTGATACATAGGAATATAAAGTAGTAAGGACACTCATGAAAATGGTTTGGCAATTCTTTATAAGATTAAATATACACCTTGCATATGCCAGGAATTCTACTCTTAGATACAGATGTATCAACTGACACAGATATAGAGAAATAGAATTGTAAGCTCACACAGAGGTCTCTCTGTGAATGTGGACGAAGGACAAACTGCTGCATATTCATACCACAAAATAAAAAGTAGCCAACTACTGGTGAATACAAAAGCAGATGGATCTACAGGATATTATACAAGGGGAAAGAAAGCCAGTCTTAAAAAGGTAAAATATGGTATGATTCCAGTTACACACATTTTTGAAAAGGATGAATTAGGTTAGGTTAGGAGCAAGAGGAAGATGAGGGCTCCAAATGGGTGGCTGTGGAGTTTTAAGATGGTGGAGCTACATAGATCTATATATGTGTCAGTCCAGGACAATGAGCAAACCAACCTATCTCCATGTTAAGATAAAAACTAAGAGAACTGTGCATTTCATTGTATATTGGTTGGTATGGAGGGCTAGCTGGAGACTGGAGATCTTTTGTTGACCCGTTACTCCTCCTAGTGAGAGCAGACTTCCATGATCTTCCCTCAGTGCTAAGTGAGAGGAATTACTGCTTCCTTGGAGGGAACCCAAGAGTCACTGACATTAGGTGACAGGGATGGCTCAGACAATTTGTGATTCTGAAATGAGAAAGGACAGTGCAGGTCTGGATACAAGAATGACCTCCTGACATGGCTGGGCCCCTATCTCTCCTGGATTCTGTGTGGGACTAAGGCCAACACCCCTCCTAAGGCCATGGGCAGTGGGCAAGAGCGATAGCACTTGCCCTTACAGTCCCACCAAGCCCTAATTCCCATTGTTGCTGGCTCTGATAACAGGCTCCACCCTGCAAGCCCCCTCCCCTCTCCTAACCAGTGGCCACAGCCTGACAGGTCCCTGACCATGTGTATATAAAGGAGACACTGGGGACAAGCACCATCAGGCCAGTCTTGAGTGCACTCAACTCCAGCGCAGCCTCCAACCCTCACCACCACCACCACCATGTCTCTGATGAAGAATGAGAGAGCTATCATCATGTCCATGTGGGAGAAGATGGCTGCTCAGGCCGAGCCCATTGGCACTGAGACTCTAGAGAGGTAAGTCCAGGCACCATGGCTTGAGTAAGCAGGTCAGAAGAGGGATTGGTGAGACAGAAGTGACAAAGAGCAGTTAGTGAGGAGAAGCCACTGAGAAGGGGTCATGAGGACAGTATGGTCAGGACAGTAAGGACAGAGGCAGAGAGGACAACGTGGAGAGGACTGAGAGATCAAAGCTTGTGAGGAGGGGATCCAGGCAGGCAGACAAGCTGCTAAAGGAGGTGGGCTGGCATTCACAGAGCTCACCAGAGTCTTCCATGTGGCTCCTCAGGTATTTGTTGAGTGAATAGGAATGAATGGATGAATAAACAGCTATAGGTGGATAGAGAGTGAGTGGATACAGAGTGGATACAGGGATCTGCCATGTAGACCCTTGTGCAATAGGAAATAGTAACATCGCTCTTGGGGTTGTTTTTAAAAGATTTTGTGTGTGTGTGTGTGTGTGTGTGTGTGAGAGAGAGAGAGAGAGAGAGAGAGAGAGAGAGAGAGAGAGAGCGAGAGAGAGCGCAAGCGTAGGTGCCATTAGAAGCTAGAGGCATCAAATCCCCTTGCATCTTAGTTACGGACAGTAGTGCATTCTCTCCAGGGCAGTAAGTGCCATCTCTCCGAATGCTTTTTGTATTATTCAATGTACATTTTTTTGCATTTCATTTCCTTAAATACTATGTAAACCACTACTTTGTTTTCTGTCTGGTAGGTCTTTAAATTTGTATATCCCTTACATTTTGAGCCCAAGGCAAGAGCCAGTGTCCTAGCCCTCTCCCTAACCAATACTTACTTGTAAAACTAACGCTTTCTCCCGGCCCCTAGGCTCTTCTGCAGCTACCCCCAGACGAAGACCTACTTCCCCCACTTCGACCTGCACCATGGGTCTCAGCAGTTGCGGGCCCACGGCTTCAAGATCATGACCGCCGTAGGGGATGCGGTTAAGAGCATCGACAACCTCTCTAGTGCTTTGACTAAGCTGAGCGAGCTGCATGCCTACATCCTGCGTGTGGATCCGGTCAACTTCAAGGTGGGTTTATGAGAAGGGAGGGAGAGGTCAGCAGAGAAAGAGACAAGGAAAAAAAGCGGGTGGGGTCTCTGCTGCACTGAGCACTGAAATTCCCTTCCCTCCGCAGCTCCTGTCCCACTGTCTGCTGGTCACAATGGCCGCACGCTTTCCCGCCGACTTCACCCCTGAGGTCCACGAAGCCTGGGACAAGTTCATGTCTATCCTGTCTTCTATCCTGACTGAGAAGTACCGCTAAGCTCCACCGCCACGACCCCCATGACCAGCTATGATCCCTCTCCTCCCCTTTATTGAACCCTCCCTCAGGTCTTTCCCTGAATCCCTAATAAATGGTTGAAGAAGGAAATAACTGGTCCTGTGTATTCGGTCTCAGAGGGAAACAGGGATGGGGACACTACGGGATGCACTGAGGTTGGCAGGAACACTGCGGTTATGCACTGCCTAGAGGACATTCCTAAGGTGGCTAGGGGAGGGTCTGGAGAACCCCAGAGTCACAGCTGGCCAGAAGCAGAGCCGCCCACAGTCAGACCTGCCTGCGACTGGAGTTCTCACCTTCCCAAATCGCTTCGCACAGTGTGGTGGGTGGGCGTCAGGTATTCCTCAAAGTCTGATGTCATAACTTCTGCCACCCTGGCAGGTAGGGGGTGTCCCTGTCCCTAAAGGATAAGAAGACTTCCGGTAACTGTCTTCATAGGAGTCATTACAGGTTCTGCGAGTTCAAAGCGAAGGCTCGCACTCACACGACTTAGTCTATGACAGAAGTCCCATCCTTTGGCCTCTCTCTGGGCATGTTTCTGCGGACACGCGAAGGGCTCTGTGTTTCTGCTGAGTTCAGCGAATCAAGGCGGCCGGGTATGGGAGCATTGTATGAAGAGGCCCAAACTCAGCCACAGTGCACCCGATTGTCTGCCACCAAGCACATTTAGGGGGGCAGCTGCTGCTTGCGTGGACATGGCAGGTGGTGCCCAGGAAGCAGCTCAGAACCAGCCTTACCATGTCAGGGATATGGGGCACAAGGCTCACCTGAGGTTTCCCAGGGGCACTTGGCAGTGCTAAGGTTAGGGGGAAATCCCATGGCTGCCCTACCTGCTCACTGACCTGCTCAGGCTGGCAATTCACAAACACCAAGGTTTCCCACAACCAAATGCCTGTTTAGTTAAAGAGGTGCTGCAGCTAATCCTCAGATGGTGCATGTTTGTGACAAGGATGTGGTAATGCAGCATCCGGACCACCCATGTGCAGATTTTACAAGCTCGGGTGCTTTCATATGGACCCTGCCGACTTTCCTGTGAACCTATCCAGCCCACATAGGATCCAGACCATGGCTAGGTCTTTGCAAGTAGAGTTAGAGGCTGAATGGCTAACCTGTCTCTCTTCCTATAACTGCTTCCCATGTTCCAGGACGGTACTGGCCTCCCAGCTGCAGGGGTGAGTTCACTGTTGAGATGCAGGCAGAGGGGTACAAATTTTCTGGTGCTGGGAGAGAAATCCTGCTAAGTCTCTGGCCTTGGTCTATGCACATCAATTAGCAGAGGCTTCAAAATAGTGTGTGAGCTTTTGGAGAGCTAGACAGGTTGCCCCTCTGTTGCTGGGTAACGAAGCTCAGTATCCCACAGAGCCTCCTAGAATTCTTAAAAGCCCACTAAAGGTTTACCTTTCTATGTCCCTGGAGTGCCTTGGGGCAGAGGGAGAGCTTGCGTGGGGGCAGGGGAGTATATTCTTTTCCAAGTCAAATTTGGCACCAAGGTGCATCATACCATCCACAAACATATTTTCTCATGCCTTCATTCTCCCTTCATCTCCTTTGTTGGGACTTCTAGCAGCCAATCCTCTGGACTTTTGCAGACAAATATGGAACCAAGCCCTTGGGATCAATTGTATAACCTGAAGCCTGGTAGAGATGGGCAAACCCAGGCCCCCACTCCTCTTCCTTCCTAGTGTGCTCTCTCTGCAACAAACCTTGACCAAAAGCAGATATACTCTTTCTCTGAATGGTACAGTATAGGGAGAGTTGGGGGTTTCTGGTGGTCACATGAGGCAGGCAGATCCTATTGATAAGCTGGTTGATTCTGTGCATGTCTGATCTATAGAGCAGAAAATTATGAGCACACTAGGTTTTAGAAATTATTTTGAGGTCACAATACATGATAGATACCCGACATTAACTCCCTACCCCAACCTGGATATTTAAAATTCGGGCCTTGATTCCATGAGGTGGCCTCATCCAAGTCCTGTCTCCACACTCCCAGGTTGGCTAGGAAGTAAATAAATAAATAAATAAATAAATAAATATCACCAGGCTCCTATGGTTTGTTGGCAAAGAACAAAGGCTAAAGAAATCAAGATTCTAGAGCTTTTAAATGCCGATTACATTCAGTCTCCAGGATGGCACACCATCTGGGTAAGGAGCACTAGAGCTGGCCTGGCACAGTGCTAGGTCTGAAAAGGGTTACCCTATCCATGGACCCCTGAACTCCCGTAGCTGGTGCCAAGGGCCTGTCACCCTGAGTTGCCTGAGCACTAGCTGAGCTGAGGGAGGAGGGAGGCTTCACCTACCTCCATTGTCTGCATGTACAAGTAATAGCTTTAGTCCTTGGCAAAATATCATATGAGATGGCATATAAGATTGCCTGCCAGTGGATTGGCTGAGCCAGTAAAAGCACTTGTCATAAAGCCTGCTAACAGAAGTTAAATCCACAAGACTGCCATGACAGAAGGAAAGAATGACTCTCACAAGTTGTCCTCTGACTGCCAAACATGTGCCATTGTGCATGGGTGTGCACACATGCACATACAATCAATCCATCCAGCAAGCAAGCAATGCCACTTAAAATTTTAAATATTGTACTCCTCTCCCCAAGCCAGGCTAGGTCTGGGCCACATAAGGTTGGATTGTGCATTTAGAAGTTTCTAGAAACTGTGCAAGAACCTCAAGACATGGATGATAGTTTACAGAAACAAGAACCTGGACTCTGTCTGCACAGTACCGAGAGATTTAATTAAAGCAGCCATGGGAACTTAATCAGACCTTGACCCCACCCATCTGTACTTTCCCAGTAAGGCATCTCCTCAGATCAATGAGCTCAGGCCATGAACTTGGCTGCACTCATCCCTACAGCAGTACACTAACTGCCGCATCCTCCATCCATCTCCTGCACACTGCACATAAATGCAAGTGCTCACATCCATTCAGACACAGACTCAGGAAGAACACACTGTGGTTCTCTCTGTTCAAGTCTGGCCACCACAATGTGAGATGTAAAGAACAGATTAGGCTATATAAATACCTGTTCCAAGAATTTAAAAAAAGGGGGGGGGAATCAGTGATGAGGGAAAAGAGGACAGGGGGGAAATGAGAGGAAGAAAATAGGAAGAGAAAGAAGAAGAGAGAGGAGGGGAGAGAGACAGAGTCTCTAACATTGGGGCTATCTGGGATAAGGCACGGGGCTGGTTATTGTTAGGAGGTCTTCTCCTGCCTTCTCCCCTTCTCTAACTTCTGAGATGAACAGCAAATACTACCCCTCAGTCCTGCTTGCAGTCCCTAACTGTACTTGTCCCAACCTTCCCCAACCCCCTTTACCCGCCAGCACCACTTCTCTTCACAGGCTGCTCAGGAATTTCCTTAGGATCTACCTCCCCAACTACAATCAGAACCCTGACTCTGTCTAAGTCAAGACCCAAGGCAAAAAGGCAGCCCATGAAGTGAACAAAATGAATAATTTCCCATTCTCTTGTCAGCTCTGAGTAAACTACATGTCCTCCTGCTGTGTGTGTCTCAGGCCAACTTCAAAGGCAGCAAGCACAAAGCGCTCAGAATGATAAAGGGGTGGAGTTCTCAGAACTTGAACCCAACCCCAAGGGTTTCAGAAAATGAATCTAGGAGCTCTCCTCTGTCCCTGACAAATGACCAACAATACCTCTTTCCACAGTATCTGATGATGTCACCCTCCAGTCAGATGAAGTCACCCCAGAGGTGGCTTCTCTCTGGACACATTTTGGGACCTGTGGCTAAGGCACTGACCTCCAAATACTATTAAACCAGAACCTTAGGGACAGGACACCTGCCCTCCCAGTCCTTCCTTCCATTCCACACCTGCAAGTCCCAAATAAAATCTGTCTGGATGGTAACCTATCTGTCTGAGGTCTCTGTCACTAGCTTGTCAGCTTTAACCCTGGCTCTAGTGTTTGGGCCCAAAGACTTTTCTGCAACTGAAACAGGAGAGGAGAGCAAGTGGAACAGCTGGAAAGTTCCTATACCCTGGGAAAGGCCAGCCTTCCCAGGCTGCTTCTCTCAACAGACTGAGGAGGGAAGTCCTAAGATGTGCCACCTCCTCTAAAATATCATTGAATTGACCCAAATCAGCTACACATAGAGCAAAGCAAAACAAATCTTCAGGGTAATGGTCCCAACTAATATGGAAACTGAGACAGTTCCAAAATACGTGGAATAAATTGCTCAAGGACAAGGTCAGCATTGAAGTAAACTAAACTGGGTGATTTGGTGCAAAACTGTAACCCAAAAAATTGAGAGGCAGAAGCAGTAAGATCAGAGTTGATAAATGGAAGAACAAAAGAAGAAAAAAATGTTCAAGTCTGGCCACCACAATGTGAGATGTAAAGAACAGATTAGGCTATATAAATACCTGTTCCAAGAATTAAAAAAAAGGGGGGGGATCAGTGATGAGGGAAAGGAGGAGAGGGGGGGAAATGAGAGGAAGAAAATAGGAAGAGAGAGAAGAAGAGAGAGGAGGGGAGAGAGACAGACGGAGAGTGGACAAAGAATAGATGGGTAGCCATTTAGATTCCCCCAAACACATTTTTTTGTTTTTGTTTTTGTCTTTGTTTTTGATGTTAATTCAGTTAGAAAGTTGGTCCCATTGCTGTATCCCCACCCTAAGTCAACGAAGTTAGTCCTTCCCAGGACTTTCCACTGACCACTACCTCTTGCTCTTATAGTCTATTTATTTTTTTAGTGCTAGGGACTGAAGCCAGAACCTTCCTCATGCAAAGCGAACATTCCACTATTCACTTACAACCTGGCTTCTGTGTTATTGTTTGCTTCTGTTATAAAAATGGGGTCTCTCTTTGCAGAAGCTGACCTTAAACTACTGGGCTCAAGCAGTCTTCTTGCCTCAGCCTACCAGGACCAGAGGCTCCCCATATGTGTCACCAAAACCAGCTCAGAGCATTTCCTTATTGATCCATGGTAGCACAGGGCAGCTAAGATGCAAGTCTGAAGGAGGAGTCTGGCGAGCTGCTCCTGCAGTTCCCTGGACCCAGAAGGATGAGCTAGCAGATTCACTTGAGCCAAAGGATTCCAGGCCAGCCTGGAAACTAGAGCAAGACCTGCTCACATAAAAAGAGGAAAAGGAGAAAGAGGGAAAAGACAAGAAAGGAGGAGCCAGGGGAGGAGACAGTGGACAAAGAGGAAGAGAGAGGAAAGAGGGGAGAAAAGAGAGAAAGAGAGTGTCTCTATGGGGTGCTAGCATCTTATCCTACTTTATTTCATATCCAGGGGCTGGGGCTGAGGCCAGAAGCAGGTTGTGGTTGAGAAAGGAAAGTGTGAAACAGGGACCCAGAGGGAGAGGTGGGGGGATGGGCGCTGCTCAGTTTGGTTTGAGGGACTTGCTTCTCTGACCAAGGTAGGAGGATACTAACTTCTTCCCAAACTGCCATCACTGGAGACGTAGTAAGGGGTAAGAAGTGTGTCCGGGCAACTGATAAGGATTCCCTGCACCCAGGGGAAGCACAACCCAGCCCCAGAATCTCAGGGGCCCTAACAAGTTTTACTGGGTAGAGCAAGCACAAACCAGCCAATGAGAACTGCTCCAAGGGCGTGTCCACCCTGCCTGGAGGACACGCCCTTGGAGGGCATATAAGTGCTACTTGCTGCAGGTCCAAGACACTTCTGATTCTGACAGACTCAGGAAGAAACCATGGTGCTCTCTGGGGAAGACAAAAGCAACATCAAGGCTGCCTGGGGGAAGATTGGTGGCCATGGTGCTGAATATGGAGCTGAAGCCCTGGAAAGGTGAGAACAGGACCTTGATCTGTAAGGATCACAGGATCCAATATGGACCTGGCACTCGCTCAGTGGGCAGCTTCTAACTATGCTTTTCTGTGACCTCAACTTCTCTTCTCTCCTTCTCCCAGGATGTTTGCTAGCTTCCCCACCACCAAGACCTACTTCCCTCACTTTGATGTAAGCCACGGCTCTGCCCAGGTCAAGGGTCACGGCAAGAAGGTCGCCGATGCTCTGGCCAATGCTGCAGGCCACCTCGATGACCTGCCCGGTGCCCTGTCTGCTCTGAGCGACCTGCATGCCCACAAGCTGCGTGTGGATCCCGTCAACTTCAAGGTATGCGCTGGGACCTGGCAGGCGGCATCTGGGACCCCTAGGAAGGGCTTGGGGGTCCTCGTGCCCAAGGCAGGGAACATAGTGGTCCCAGGAAGGGGAGCAGAGGCATCAGGGTGTCCACTTTGTCTCCGCAGCTCCTGAGCCACTGCCTGCTGGTGACCTTGGCTAGCCACCACCCTGCCGATTTCACCCCCGCGGTGCATGCCTCTCTGGACAAATTCCTTGCCTCTGTGAGCACCGTGCTGACCTCCAAGTACCGTTAAGCTGCCTTCTGCGGGGCTTGCCTTCTGGCCATGCCCTTCTTCTCTCCCTTGCACCTGTACCTCTTGGTCTTTGAATAAAGCCTGAGTAGGAAGAAGCCTGCATGCCTGGTTCTCTGCGTCTGCAAAGGTGTCATGTTTAGTGTGGGGATGCCTCTAGCTCATTTAGCCATGGGGCAGTAAAGACAAGGTTCAGAGCAAAAAGCATAATTGGATGCCTACACACACACATATGTCTTCTGAGTCTGGGCAGCAGTCCCTCCCAAGCCCTCCACTGACAGCCATGTGTCTTCTCCTTGAGCCAAAGAAGCCAAAGATCGTCTTTGGAGGGTCCTTATCACAGGTCCTCTGAGGGAATGAGCTCCTTAATACCGCTGGTACTTCAGTGTGGGATCTATTAGAAAAACAGTGAAAAATAGACATCATATGAGCATATGGGTAGGCAACAGGTAGCTCATATAAAAATGCCTGCTCTTGCCCTCTTCCTTCCTTCCTTCCTTCCTTCCTTCCTTTCTTTCTTTCTTTCTTTCTTTCTTTCTTTCTTTCTTTCTTTCTTTCTTTCTTTCTTTCTTTCTTTCAGATAGAATTTCATGTAGCACAGTCTGGCCTCAAAAACGTTATATAGATAAGGATGGATGCCCTGAAACTCTTTTTTTTTTTTTTTTTTTTTTCCGAGACAGGGTTTCTCTGTGTAGCCCTGGGTATCCTGGAACTCACTCTGTCGCCCAGGCTGGCCTCGAACTCAGAAATCTGCCTGCCTCTGCCTCCCAAGTGCTAGGATTAAAGGCATGCACCACCACTGCCCGGCTGCCCTGAAACTCTTGATCCTCTTGTTTCTACCCCTGAGTTCTGATATTTCAGATATGTGCCTTCATGCCCAGTTTATGCAGTGCTTGGGAATTGATCTCAGAGTTGTATATGTATATGCATACATACATACATATTAAAAACTCTACTGACCGAGGGACATCTATACACCCACAAATAATATTTTTGAACTATTGACAGCAAAGAGTAAATTTCTCATACAATGGATATAAACCTTAAAAAAATGTCAAGTGGAAGAAACCAACAGGACAAAGGTCACACAGTGCATGGCTTCATGTTTGTAAAATATCAAAACTGGGGGAATCTATAGGGACAGTAAGTAGCCTCCTGGTTGACAGAGCCTTTTGGTGGGTGTTGGATGGTTACGGGCAAGTGGGCTAGAGGTACTATTTTAGTTAGTAAAAGTTCTGGAAATGGTTATAGTGAAGACTGCACAACATTGTGGAAGAATATGACATCACTGACGTATACCCATCAAACATGTCTAAAATGCACAGGACTTTGAGCCACATGCCTCTAGTTCCAGAACATTGGAACTTGACCATAGTCACACAAAAACCCAAATAAGAACAGAATCTTTCATGTAATGATGATGTATTCACCGAGGGTGTCATCATTGCTGTCATTATTGAGATATATAATAGGCACTCTAAAGGTCATTGTCCCCAAAGGAATTTGCCCTATGATCCAGGCATATAATATTTTTCATCTACTTAATTCTCACAGCTCTGATAAGAATATATTTTTGAAACAGACTTAGATTTTATTTATTTGAAGAATTATTTATTCATTTTAACTATGTAAGTACACTGTAGCAGTTTTCAGACAAACCAGAAGAGGGCATCAGATAGTTTTGAGCCACATGTAATTCCTGGTAATTGAACCCAGGACCTCTGGATGAGCAGTCCCATCTTCTTAACCACTGAGCCATCTCTCCAGCCCCCACAGTTGGAATGTATTAAAGGGGATTTTTATCTGAAGTGGTTTAGGCAGAGTCAGGGTCTCATTATGTAGCACTGCTGGCCTGGAGTTCCATATGTAGGCCAGGATAGTCCTGAACTCACAGACATCCTTTTACATCTGCCTCCAAGTGCTAAGATTAACCTGTACCTGTGCCACAAGACCCAGATTGAAAGGGGTGTTTAATGTAGATTTAAATCTCTTTCATTTTATTTCACACGTGTGGGTGTTTGGGCTGCATGGATATCTGTGCATCTCTTGTATGACTGTGGAAGACAGAAGAGGGCTTGGATCTACCTGACCTGAATTTACAGGCAAATGTGAGCAGGCATGTTTGTGCTGTGAACCAAAGCCAGGTACTCTGGGAGAGCAGTTAGTGCTCTTAACTGCTGAGCCATCTGTCCATCCCCTTTAAATGCAGATTTAACTATGTTGATATTTAACGAAAGGAGACGTGTTCCAGGAGAAAAAAAAAAAAAAAGACCAAGTATGGGTACGGGCTCCTGACACTCAGTCCTTTTCAATAATGAATAAGAAAGGAAAACCTGTGAAGTTTCCGAACGACTCGGGAGGCAGGACGAGCCGACAGTGCCAAATGAACACTAAAATCCATTGTAATCGATAGTACATATTATATGCCAATGTGCATGCAGTAAACACTTTAAAATGTAAGGCGTGGAGGGGGAGCCCAGGGAAACAGAGGGCTCAAAGCTGAACCAGAATCTGTGAACACCTAGGCATCCTGGAACGATGCAGCGCCCCCTGGCGGCCTCTTGTGTTTCAGGACGTCTTTGAGCTCAGCCAGCGGGCAGAGCGCAAGGCTCAGTTCACTGAAGATGGCTCGGTCCCAGGATGATCAGTGGCTGGTCCTTGCGCTCTGGAAGAAGATGGGCAGCAATGTCGGAATCTACGCGACCGAGGCTTTGGAGAGGTACGCCCTCGGGCTCATCTTCCAACGGACTGCGGGGCGAAGACCGGCTCTCTGTACCTCCGGGTCCGGCTGAGCCCAACCCTGTTTTCCTACAGGACCTTCGTGGCTTTCCCCTCCACCAAAACCTACTTCCCACACTTGGACCTGAGGCCAGGCTCTAGCCAGGTTAAAGCCCATGCCCAAAAGGTGGCCGATGCACTGACTCTCGCTACCCAGCACCTGGACGACCTGCCTGCTTCTCTGTCTGCTCTCAGTGATCTACATGCGCACAAGCTCTGTGTGGACCCTGCTAACTTCCAGGTGAGTCCTGTATTGAGCTCACCCCGGGTTGCTGGAGATGTGGGTCCCTTCAAGGCTTGGTGTAGGGGAGAAATTAAGGCAAGGCGTGGCGGTTCTCTTTCTTCAGTTCTTCAGCCACTGTCTGCTGGTGACTCTCGCCAGGCACTATCCTGGAGACTTCAGCCCAGAGATGCATGCCTCCTTGGACAAGTTTCTGGGTCACGTGACTTCGGCACTGGTCTCCAAATATCGCTGAATTGGGGATACAGGGTTCTATAGTCTCCACCCATGCCCTTCCTAAAGCTCACAATGTTTGAGTAAACCTCCCCAGGGCTGCATTGTTGTCCTGGACGCAGAGGGGCACGAGAGAAATATACTCCCCGCGTCCAGTACTCCTAAACAAGGTTCCAAGAGACTGAAAGTACAGATAAGCTGGTGTCTCAGATCTCATATGGGAGGCAGCCATCCCTTGTTTGTATTGTTTTATTGTGTTTTTGCCTTTGAGATAAATTTCATGTTCTCATGTAACCCAGGCTGGTCTCTCAAATCCATACTAAAAAATAGGTTGGTTTTGAACTCCTGATCCTTCTGTTTCCACCCCTTTCTCCAAACCATCCCCCAATCCCCACCCACCTTGGTTTACCTACCATACCTGGCTCCAGAGTGGCTCTTTCTCTTTCTTTCTTTCTTTCTTTCTTTCTTTCTTTCTTTCTTTCTTTCTTTCTTTCTTTCTTTCTTTCTTTCTTTCTTCCTTCCTTCCTTCCTTTCTTTCTTTCTTTCTTTCTTTCTTTCTTTCGGTTTATTTATTTTATGTATATGAGTACACAGTCGCTGTCTTCAGACACACCAGAAAAAAGCATAAGATCTCATTACAGATGGCTGTGAGCCACCATGTGCTTGCTGGGAATTGAACTCAGGACCTCCAAAAGAGTAGTCAATGCTCTTAACCACTGAGCCATCTCTTCAACCTGGGTTCTTTTTATTTTTATTTGACCTTTTGTTTGTTTGTGTTCTGTGTTTGAGATGGGAAGGGGGGGGGGTCTCCTGTGTCAAAGTGCTCCAAGCTGCACAAATTGTAGCTAACTAGGAAAGAGACATGCCCACAGTGAATGAACTGGCTCTCGCTGCCTAGCGAGAACAGAGTAGAAAGGAAGGCTTTATAGACCACACTTCCAAAGGGTCATGGGTTGGGTGGTACCAGGAGTCCCACTGCAGCTGGAGGATCAGTCCTAGCACCTTCACATATTCTCAAGCAACAGAGGAAGCTCAGGGGTCTCCGCTGTTGGGTCCTATGACATCGAGGTACAAATCCATGCCTTTAGCCTTGGCCACATCAGTTACAGAACTGTGGCTTTGTCTCTCAGAAAGGTGATGGAAACTGAGGGCACAAGTCAGCATAAGTGACAATGTTCAAAACAATGGTGTGTGCCCCCCAGTCATCACCCTCTCCTGGGCTTCCACTCTGGTCATTCTCTAGACTCTGCTCAGATCCAGATGGGTTAGGCCTGGTCCTATTTGCAAGGCAGTCACCTGCCTGGATCCACATGGGATTCACAGTATTGATAATGCTGAATGAGGGTGTCAGTGGATGTCCAGGACACACTGGGCACTGTCCTAGAGACATTTAATCATTGAACTGCTGCCTGCCCAACCCTGCCATGCCCAGGGTATGTGTATTAGGGACTTCAGTGTCAGGAGGTCTGGAGTTAAAGCACTGTATGCCAGACTCAATATCTTAGAATAAGGTTTGTCTAGCACCAAAGCCTGTCGTGTAGAAAGGTGGCACTGGGCCCTCCAATCCTACCTTCAGTGGACTTCAGAGAAGGCAGGTAGTTTCTTCTGGCTGCTTAAGGTCTATCATATTCATGGCAAAAAAAAAAAAAAAAAAAAAAAAACTGATTTTTTTAACCTGCACATTGGCTACCTCTCAGGCTAAGGAACATGCCCTGAACATCCATTAGTCAGGCCTTCAGTTCTTTCTGGACATGAGGCAAACTGTCCGGTATGAGAAAGTAGAAGGAGCTGTGAGATCATCTCCTACTATGGCACATGCATGACAAACTTCTATGACATGGGAAAAACACTGACAGAGTGGACTCCCCCCCACCCGCCATCATTGAGCAGGCTTACATCCAATTAGGCAGCTGTTGGTTACTGCCAAGAATGAGTACCCCTACCCTCCCGCCCCCAGGCATATCTCGCCATGCTGGTCATTGCTCTGGTTCATAGCAGGGAGAGCTTTGTAGAACCATTGGTTGCACGCCTCCCTCGGCACTTTGCATAGCACCTTTCTGTACAATGAAGGCCAGTCGTCAGTGAGGAAGCCTTCAGGTCAGATCCAGCATGAGTCTTTTGAGTCCCATGTCCAAAGCGCAAGGTGTCTCCATCACTAAGGACTTCCCTTAACTCTCTGGGAGACAGAAAAACGGAAAAGCAAGAGCGCATGTTGTTTTTGGAGTCTCTCAGATTCCCTTGACCAGCAGCTCACAGGGGACTTCTCCTGCCTGCTACTGGGTATGTTTTAGACAGTTGTCCTGGTTAGGGTTCTATTGCTGTGATAAAACCTCATGACCAGAAGTGACTTGGGGTGGGGGAAGCATTTATTTAATCTTACAGCTGTAAATTAGAAAAGACACGAGAATTCAGGGCAAAACACAAGGCAGGAAGGAGCCTGACCGGGGAAATGAGATAGAGGTCTTGGGGAAGTACTGCTCCATGTCTTGTTTTTATGGCTTATTCACCAAATTTACTAAATAGGATTAACTGATGTTCCTAACACACAGTGGGGACTAGTAAGCACTACATTCACCCAAAGTCACCAAGAGTCCGAACTCATCTACAGATACAGTTCTATGTCGACAGCACAAACTTCGATGTAGATACTCACATAGAGTCAAACGTGCAGAAGAGGGGGTCGGAGAAAAGACTCAGCAGGAAGAGCATGTAATGCTTTTGCAGAGGGCCTGGGTTCAGTTCCCAGAACTGAACATCAGATGCTAATAACCACCTATGATGGCAGCTTCAAGTAGATTGATTGGGGACTGGAAAGATGGCTCAGTGGTCAAGAGCACTGTCTGCTCTTCCAGACACCCAGAGTTCAATTTCCAGCAACCACAGGTGGCTCACAACAATCTGTAATGGTGACCAATGTACTCTTCTAGTGTGTGTCTGATGACAGCTGCCGTTTACCCAAATGAATAATAAATAAATAAATCTTTTTAAAAAGGAGATTGATTGATTCCATGTTGTCTTCAGTACTCCACAGGCACCAGCATTCACACATGCACAGATGGACACTAAAACTGATGGGTAGTTCTTACAGTTATCTCTACTGATCTGGAACAAGCCATGTAGATAAGGCTGGCTTGAAATTCTTTCTATATATAATTATTTATTTATTTATTTATTTATTTATTTTGGTTTTTCGAGGCAGGGTTTCTCTGTGTAGACCTGGCTGTCCTGGAACTCACTTTGTAGACCAGGCTGGCCTCGAACTCAGAAATCCACCTGCCTCTGCCTCCCAAGTGCTGGGATTAAAGGCTTGCTCCACCACCGCCGGGCTTAATTTTATATTTTTTACCTGTATGGATGTTTTGCATGTTGTGTCCTTGCAGTCTAGAAGCTGGTGCTACAGACATAGACCCATTTCTGTACATAAGTTTAGAAGCTTGGTAACTTTGGATTAATACGTTAGATTCCCCTGGAGCTCAAGATGAGATGGTTATGAGTTGTCATGGGGGTTCTGGAAATCAAACCCAAGTCCTGTGGGAAAGCAGCCAGCGGTCCTAGGCTCTGAACCATCTCTGCAGCCCTGGCTGTCACACATTGTAAAACAAAACAGGGCAATGTGTGGTAGAATACGTCTTTAATCCAGCATCTTGAAGACAGAGGCTGGTGGATCTCTGTGAGTTCAAGACCACAGTATTCCACACAGTGAGTACTAAACCCAACAAGGGCTCTTGTTGAGGCCTTGCCTCAAAATTAAAATTAAAGAAATAAATAAACAAGGAAGGCTGGAGTGTTGCAGGGAAATCTGATGCCTCTGGCTTCTACTCTTCCACTGACAACTTCACAAAGGCATTGTGTGTGTGTGTGTGTGTGTGTGTGTGTGTGTAGTCCTGGCTGTCCTGGAACTCACTCTGTAGACCAGGCTGGCCTTGAACTCAGAAATTCGCCTGCTTCAGTCTCCCAAGTGCTGAGATTAAAGGCGCGCGCCACCACTGCCGGGCAGATAAAATCATCTTTAATTGTTTTATGTGTATGGATGTTTTGCCTGCTTGTGGCTGCACACCAAGTTTGTGCCTGGTGACCATAGAGGTCAGAAGAGTGTGTCAGGTCTCCAGGAACTGGAGTTATACATAGTTATGAGCCACCACTGTAGGTTCTGCAAACTGAATCCAGGTCCTCCACAAGAGCAGCAAGTGCTCTAAACAGCCATCCATACACAAAAACCAATACATACACATACACATATACCCATACCCAGACCCAGACACACATACACACACAGACACACACACAGACATACACACAG
This sequence comes from Mus musculus, assembly GCF_000001635.26. NCBI lineage: Eukaryota > Metazoa > Chordata > Mammalia > Rodentia > Muridae > Mus > Mus musculus. The sequence continues at coordinate 32,291,921 of NC_000077.6, forward strand.
ACACACACACATATACATAAACACATATAGGGGGAGGGGGGGGAGATTTCTCTGTATGACTTCCTGACTGTCCTGGAACTCAATTTTACACTAGCCTAGCCCGGAACTCACCAAGATCCACTTACCTCTGCGTTCTAATCTTCTGTATTCAGATTAAAACCTTCAGCCACTACAACCAGCTATATATTCTTTAGTTAAATAAATCTCTAAAAAAATAATGAGGTAAACTTCAGGAACAAATAGCATATGACAAAAATCTTATCAAAGTAAATGGAAAGGGATGGGTGTGCTTTCACGTTTTTAATCAGAGCATCCCAAGGCAGGAGTAGAGAGATCGCTGTCAGTTCAGGACCTGCCTGGTCTACAGAGCAAGTTCCAAGCCAGGGAGACTCTGTCTTTAAAAACAAACATAAACAGTGAGTGTATATTTGTGTACTGCATCCTCGACTAGCCCAGCAATGTTGCCTGTGCAGGCGCGGGCTGGGGAAAGATGGGGGTAGTAGCTTCGGTCTGAATGCAAGTGCTGTTAAGCAGCAGGCTGCTGTAAGATGCAGCTGGTCAGAAAGGAGTCTGAGCTCTGGTCTCGGGCACAGAAGCTTCCCTCCTGAGATTTCCCTCTGCTTCCCTGGCTCTTAGCAGCATCCAGAAATATCCTTGTCCTGGCTTGAAGGCCACTGGCTCCAGGCTGGCATCCCAGTCTGCCTGGCTAGTGTATTCTAGAACATGATCTAACTTTCCAGGCTTTTCTCAGAAGGAGCCAGTGTAAGTTGCAGTGGATACAGCTTCCCGGGAGGTGGCAAACACCACATTCACTGTACCACGTTCCCTAGTTTCTGGGCAAGGACTGCTCTGAACCCCTAGGTAGTTCCTTCCTCTCCCTGTAGACTTCTTTCCTTACAGCCGAATCATGTTCATTATATTTTTGATTATGTGCATAAATGTTTCTATGTAGGCCGTGTGTGTGTGTGTGTGTGTGTGTGTGTGTGTGTGTGTACCACGAAGGTCACAAGTGGGGTGTCAAATCTCCAGAAGCTGGAGCTACTGTCACAGGTAGCTCTGATCCACCTCATTTGAGTCTGGGGAACCAAACACAGGCCCTCAGAAAGGGCAGCAAGCATCCTTCAGTGCTGAGTCATCTCTGCAGCCACCTCCTTTTTTTTTTTTTTTTTTTGAGACAGGGTTTCTCTGTGTAGCCCTGGCTGTCCTGGAACTCACTCTGTAGACCAGGCTGGCCTCAAACTCAGAAATCTGCCTGTCTCTGCCTCCCAAGTGCTGGGATTAAAGGCGTGTGCCACCACTGCCCGGCCCTAGCCACCTCCTTTTTATTTGTGTGTAGAAAAACACATAAGAAAAAAGCTAAATTGAGCAGTGGTGGTGCATGCCTTTAATCCCAGCACTCGAGAGGCAGAGACAGGCAGATTTCTGAATTAGAGGCCAGCCTGGTCTACAGAGTGAGTTCCAGGACAGCCAGAGCTATGTAGAGAAACCCTGTCTGGAAAAAAAAAAGAGAGAGAGAAAGAAAGAAAGAAAGAAAGAAAGAGAGAGAGAGAGAGAGAGAGAGAGAGAGAGAGAGAGAGAGAGAGAGAAAGAAAGAAAGAAAGAAAGAAAGGAAGGAAGGAAGGAAAAAGGAAGGAAGGAAGGAAGGAAGGAAGGAAGGAAGGAAGGAAGGAAGGAAGGAAGGAAGGAAGAAGCTGAAGTCCACCCAGGCTTTCACACCCTTTTGTGTTATCAGTAGGAAGAGTCACTCTGTCATATCGCTCTACCCAGAAAAGGCAGAAGTAAACGTTGGGAATGAGCCCAGTGTCTTCACTCAGTGTAAACAAAGATGACTCTGAAGGGAAGGAGGGTTGAAGGAAGGGAGGAAGAGAGAAAGGGAGGATGGTGTGTGGAGGACAGGAGAGGAGGGCGGTAAGGAGTGCAGGAGGGATAGGGAGAAGAAAGGAGAGAAGAGTGAGGAGGGAAAAGGAAGGTGAGAAGGAGAGGAATTTGACTGCTTTATGACTAAGACACCATGTAAGAATCTCAAGGAGGAGAGACTCAAACAGTATCCAGAAAGAGGGGAGCCCTTCCCTGAAACTCCACCCCCAAGGAGCAGCCCACCACCTCTACCACAGCCAGGGGCAGCCATTCCTTCTACCTCTAAGTCCCCCAACATCTTATCCTTCTTGTCCTCAGAGCCAGTACGAAGCCTGAGTTGGGGGTTGCATAGACGTTAGGCACAGACTAGGCGAAATGATGCGGGACAGTTCGGCCAAAGGCTGAGCTTCTGTGCCCCAGACAAAGGCCCAAGTTTTCTTTCCAGACACCTGTCTCTAGGGGAGCAGGAGCAGGAAAGGGGACGAACCATCTGAACCTAAGGCTGGGGTCAGTGAACAAGGTGATGCCAGCTCACCATGGACACTACCCTGCGGTGTAAGCTGGAAGTAGCCAAGGATGTGGCCAAGCTGAGAGTTGATGCCCTCACACATGCCCACCCTACCTAGATATAAATTGCCCAGTTCTGTGTGCATCCAGCAATCTGGTACTGAAGCACACTCTAGTAATGAGCCCACTAGGGTACTTACTAAAGAAGATAAGTCCTGATCAGGACAAACAGTACCTATGTTAGCACAGAAGCCCTGGAGAGGCAAGGGAACCTTTCTGCCCTGCCCAGTCTCCAGAGGGCAAAGCTGCCCTTCCCTCATCCTCTGCCCCTGAACTTTATTCTTTCTGAAGACACTCCACAGTTTTGCCTCCTACAAGACCTACTTCCTTAACTAAGACATGAGTCCCTCTCTGCCCTGGTAGCAGCCCAAGGCAAGAGGTGGCATATACATTCAACAACTGGGCAGGCCACCTAGGTAACATTTGCACTGTCATGTCAGCCCAGAGTTTCCTCCTGTCCAGGCGCTACATGAGGACCCCATCAACCCTGAGGTGACTGGTGGCTGGGCAGGGGAGTGAGCAGGGCTCTGAGGTATTGTTGGTCCTTCACCTAATACGAGAGAACCTCCTGTGGTGTATACAGCCACTGACCCATGTTTCCTTTCCCCATAGTTCCTGAGCCAAGCATGCTCAGTACAAGCATGATCAAGTAACAACCGGATTTATCCACCCCTGAGGTTCACACCTCCACGGACAAGCTTTTTGCTGCTGTGAAGACAGTACTAACCTCCAGGTACCATAAATCTCAGACTTGTAACACAGCCCTCATTCTTTGGCTCATGGCCACGCCCTGCATCCAGTAATACACCTGCACCTCTTAGTATGAGTAACGGGTATGTATATGTGAGTTGTCTGTGTTCATGACATGCCAATAGAGAGTATAGTCAAAAGTCCTGTCCCAGGGACCTTTCTGAAGCTGCATTAAGGGAGAAGAGCATACAACATAGATCACAGAAGAACAGTTTTCCACACATAAGAGGAAGAAAAGATATAGGTGGAAGGGGAGGGGAAGAGAAAAAGAAAATTGAGAGAAAAAAGAAAAAGAGAGTGAATGAATAGCTAATTAGATCGCCCATACACATTTTGTTGTTGTTGTTGTTATTGTTGTTGTTATTTCGTTTAGGAAGTTGGTCCCTCTACTGTCTCCCTCACCCAAGCCAAGAAGGTTAGAACTGAGCCCAGGACTTTCAACTGACCACTACCTCTTGCTCTTATAGTCTATTTATTTTTGTAGTGCTAGGGACTGAAGCCAGAACCTTCCTCATGCAAAGCGAACATTCCACTATTCACTTACATCCCAGCTTCTGTGTTATTGTTTGCTTTTGTTATAAACATGAGGTCTCTCTTTGCAGAAGCTGACCTTAAACTACTGGGCTCAAGCAATCTTCCTGCCTCAGCCTACCAGGACCTGAGGCTCTCCATATGTGTCACCAAAACCAGCTCAGAGCATTTCCTTATTGATCCATGGTAGCACAGGGCAGCTAAGATGCAAGTCTGAAGGAGGAGTCTGGCGAGCTGCTCCTGCAGTTCCCTGGACCCAGAAAGATGAGCTAGCAGATTCACTTGAGCCAAAGGATTCCAGGCCAGCCTGGAAACTAGAGCAAGACCTGCTCACATAAAAAGAGGAAAAGGAGAAAGAGGGAAAAGACAAGAAAGGAGGAGCCAGGGGAGGAGACAGTGGACAAAGAGGAAGAGAGAGGAAAGAGGGGAGAAAAGAGAGAAAGAGAGTGTCTCTATGGGGTGCTAGCATCTTATCCTTCTTTATCTCATATCCAGGGGCTGGGGCTGAGGCCAGAAAGGAAAGTGTGAAACAGGGACCCAGAGGGAGAGGTGGGGGGATGGGCGCTGCTCAGTTTGGTTTGAGGGACTTGCTTCTCTGACCAAGGTAGGAGGATACTAACTTCTTCCCAAACTGCCATCACTGGAGACGTAGTAAGGGGTAAGAAGTGTGTCCGGGCAACTGATAAGGATTCCCTGCACCCAGGGGAAGCACAACCCAGCCCCAGAATCTCAGGGGCCCTAACAAGTTTTACTGGGTAGAGCAAGCACAAACCAGCCAATGAGAACTGCTCCAAGGGCGTGTCCACCCTGCCTGGAGGACACGCCCTTGGAGGGCATATAAGTGCTACTTGCTGCAGGTCCAAGACACTTCTGATTCTGACAGACTCAGGAAGAAACCATGGTGCTCTCTGGGGAAGACAAAAGCAACATCAAGGCTGCCTGGGGGAAGATTGGTGGCCATGGTGCTGAATATGGAGCTGAAGCCCTGGAAAGGTGAGAACAGGACCTTGATCTGTAAGGATCACAGGATCCAATATGGACCTGGCACTCGCTCAGTGGGCAGCTTCTAACTATGCTTTTCTGTGACCTCAACTTCTCTTCTCTCCTTCTCCCAGGATGTTTGCTAGCTTCCCCACCACCAAGACCTACTTCCCTCACTTTGATGTAAGCCACGGCTCTGCCCAGGTCAAGGGTCACGGCAAGAAGGTCGCCGATGCTCTGGCCAATGCTGCAGGCCACCTCGATGACCTGCCCGGTGCCCTGTCTGCTCTGAGCGACCTGCATGCCCACAAGCTGCGTGTGGATCCCGTCAACTTCAAGGTATGCGCTGGGACCTGGCAGGCGGCATCTGGGACCCCTAGGAAGGGCTTGGGGGTCCTCGTGCCCAAGGCAGGGAACATAGTGGTCCCAGGAAGGGGAGCAGAGGCATCAGGGTGTCCACTTTGTCTCCGCAGCTCCTGAGCCACTGCCTGCTGGTGACCTTGGCTAGCCACCACCCTGCCGATTTCACCCCCGCGGTGCATGCCTCTCTGGATAAATTCCTTGCCTCTGTGAGCACCGTGCTGACCTCCAAGTACCGTTAAGCTGCCTTCTGCGGGGCTTGCCTTCTGGCCATGCCCTTCTTCTCTCCCTTGCACCTGTACCTCTTGGTCTTTGAATAAAGCCTGAGTAGGAAGAAGCCTGCATGCCTGGTTCTCTGCGTCTGCAAAGGTGTCATGTTTAGTGTGGGGACGCTTCTAGCTCATTTAGCCATGGGGCAGTAAAGACAAGGTTCAGAGCAAAAAGCATAATTGGATGCCTACACACACACATATGTCTTCTGAGTCTGGGCAGCAGTCCCTCCCAAGCCCTCCACTGACAGCCATGTGTCTTCTCCTTGAGCCAAAGAAGCCAAAGATCGTCTTTGGAGGGTCCTTATCACAGGCCCTCTCAGGGAGTGAACTCCTTAATGTCGCTGGTACTCCAGTGTGGGATCTACTAGAAAAACAGTGAAAAATAGACATCACATGAGCATGTGGGTAGGCAATGGGTAACTCATATAAAAATGCCTGCTCTTGTCCTCTTTCTTCCTTCCTTCCTTTCATCCTTCCTTCCTTCCTCCCTCCCTCCCTCCCTCCCTCCCTCCCTCCCTCCCTCTCTCTCTCTCTCTCTCTCTCTCTCTTTCTTTCTTTCTTTCTTTCTTTCTTTCTCCTTTCTTTCTTTCTTTCTTTCTCCTTTCTCTCTTTCTTTCTTCTCTTCTCTCTCTCTCTCTCTCTCTCTCTCTCTCTGTCTCTCTCTCTCTCTCTCTTTCTTCCATTTTTTCTTTCAGATAAGGCTTCATGTAGCACAGTCTGGCCTCAAAAACTTTTATATAGATAAGGATGCCCTGAAACTCTTGATCCTCTTGTTTCTACCCCATGAGTGCTGGGTTTTTGATATGTGCCTTCATGTCCAGTTTATGCATTGCTTGGGAACTGAACTAAGGCTAGTATATGTACTTACATACATACATACATACATACATACACAAGCATTCTACTAACTGAGGTACATTTGTACCCCTACATGAGAATATTCTTCAGCTATTTAGAGCAAAGTGTAAATTTTTTATACAATGTGTCTGATCCTTAAAAAAAAAAAAGTCAAGTGGAAGAAACCAACAGAACAAATGTCACACAGTGCATAGCTTCATGTTTGTAAAATATCAAAACTGGGGGAATCTGTAGCGACAGTATGTAGCCTCCTGGTTGACAGAGCCTTTTGGTGGAGGTTGGATGGTTACAGGTAGTGGGCTAGAGGTTTTATTTCAGTTAGTAAAAGTTCTGAAAATGCATAGTAGTGAAGACTGCACAAGCTTGTGGATGAAGGTGATGTCATTGAGGTGTACAAATCCAGGATTGCTATAATGCACAGGGCTTTGTTCCACATAGTTCTAGTTCCAGAACTTGGGAGCCTGAACATAGTCACACACACACACACACAAGAATAGAATCTTTTTAAAAAATACTTATTTATTTATTACATGTAAGTACACTGTAGCTGTCTTTAGACACCCCAGAAGAGGGCATCAGATATCATTGCAGATGATTGTGAGCCACCATGTGGTTGCTTGGATTTGAACTCATGACCTTTGAAAGAACAGTCAGTGCTCTTAACCAATGAGCCATCTCTCCAGCTCTCCCTCCCCCTTTTTAAAGAACAGAATCTTTAGTGTACTGATGTTATACTCACCAAGAGTGTTTCGTAGATTCTTGCTGTCATCACTGAAATATATAATACGCACTCTTAAGTTCATTGTCCCAAAAGGAATTTTCCCTATGACCCAGGCATATAATATTTTTCATCTACTTAATTCTCACAGCTCTGATAAGAATATATTTTTGAAACAGACTTAGATTTTATTTATTTGAAGAATTATTTATTCATTTTAACTATGTAAGTACACTGTAGCAGTTTTCAGACAAACCAGAAGAGGGCATCAGATAGTTTTGAGCCACCATGTAATTCTTGGTAATTGAACCCAGGACCTCTGGATGAGCAGTCCCATCTTCTTAACCACTGAGCCATCTCTCCAGCCCCCACAGTTGGAATGTATTAAAGGGGATTTTTATCTGAAGTGGTTTAGGCAGAGTCAGGGTCTCATTATGTAGCACTGCTGGCCTGGAGTTCCATATGTAGGCCAGGATGGTCCTGAACTCACAGACATCCTTTTACATCTGCCTCCAAGTGCTAAGATTAACCTGTACCTGTGCCACAAGACCCAGATTAAAAGGGATTTTTAATGTAGATTTAAATTTCCTTCATTTTATTTCACACGTGTGGGTGTTTGGGCTGCATGGATATCTGTGCATCTCTTGTATGACTGTGGAAGACAGAAGAGGGCTTGGATCTACCTGACCTGAATTTACAGGCAAATGTGAGCAGGCATGTTTGTGCTGTGAACCAAAGCCAGGTACTCTGGGAGAGCAGTTAGTACTCTCAACTGCTGAGCCATTTCTCCATCCCCTTTAAATGTAGATTTAACTATGATATTTAACGAAAGGAGACGTGCTCCGGGAGAGAGAGAGAGAGAGAGAGAGAGAGAGAGAGAGAGAGAGAGAGAGAGAGAGAGAGAGAGAGAGAGAGAGAGAGAGAGAGAGAGAGAGAAGACCAAGTATGGGTATGGGCTCCTGACAAGAGAATTACACTCAGTCCTTTTCAATAATGAATAAGAAAGGAAAATCTGTGAAGTTTCCGAAGGACTCGGGAAGCAGGACGAGCTGACAGTGCCATATGGACACTAAAATCCATTGTAATCGATAGTACATATTAGATGCCAATGTGCATGTAGTAAACACTTTAAAATGAAAGGCTTGGAGAGGGAGCCCAGGGAAACAGAGGGCTCAAAGCTGAACCAGAATCTGTGAACACCTAGGCATCCTGGAACGATGCAGCGCCCCCTGGCGGCCTCTTGTGTTTCAGGACATCTTTGAGCTCAGCCAGGGGGCAGAGCGCAAGGCTCAGTTCATTGAAGATGGCTCGGTCCCAGGATGATCAGTGGCTGGTCCTTGCGCTCTGGAAGAAGATGGGCAGCAATGTCGGAATCTACACGACCGAGGCCTTGGAGAGGTACGCCCTCGGGTTCATCTTCCAACGGACTGCGGGGCGAAGACGGGCTCTCTGTACCTCCGGGTCCGGCTGAGCCCAACCCTGTTTTCCTATAGGACCTTCGTGGCTTTCCCCTCCACCAAAACCTACTTCCCACACTTGGACCTGAGGCCAGGCTCTAGCCAGGTTAAAGCCCATGCCCAAAAGGTGGCCGATGCACTGACTCTCGCTACCCAGCACCTGGACGACCTGCCTGCTTCTCTGTCTGCTCTCAGTGATCTACATGCGCACAAGCTCTGTGTGGACCCTGCTAACTTCCAGGTGAGTCCTGTATTGAGCTCTCCCCGGGTTGCTGGAGATGTGGGTCCCTTCAAGGCTTGGTGTAGGGAAGAAATTAATGCAAGGCGGGGCGGTTCTCTTTCTTCAGTTCTTCAGCTGCTGTCTGCTGGTGACTCTCGCCAGGCACTATCCTGGAGACTTCAGCGGCGAAAAAGATGCATGTCTCCTTGGACACGTGTCTGGGTCATGTGACTTTTGCACTGGACTTCAAGTAATGCTGAATTGAGGAAGCAGGGCAGCTTATTCTCCAGTCATGCCCTTCCTAAAGCTTACAATGTTTGAGTAAACTTCCCCAGGGCTGCATTGCCTCTGTGCATGTGTGCCTGGTGTGTGATGCTGCTGTACATTTGAGCCTGGTGTGTCATGCCTCGGTGTATGTATGATAGGTGTTTGATAATGCTGTACATGTGTGCCTGATGTGTGATGCTGCTGTACATGTGTTCTTTGGTTGTGATGCCACTTTTTATTTATGATTAGTGTGTGATGCTTCTGTCCATGTATGCCTGGTGTGTGATGTGTCCGTACATGTGTATATGTGTGCCTGGTGTGTGATACCGCTGTACATGTGTACCTGATATATGATGCCACTGTACATGTGTAACTTGTATGTGATGCTTCTGTAATGTGTGCCTGGTGTGGTATGCCGCTGTACATGTGAATATGGTGTGTGATGCCAATTTACAGGTTTTCCTAGTTGTGATGTCACTGTATATGTGTGACTGGTGTGTGATGCTAATATACATGTGTGCTTGGCATGTAGTGCTATTGTACATGTGTGTCTGGTGTGTGTGGCTGCTGTACATGTGAGCCTGATGTATGATACTGCTGTACATGTGTTTATGGGGTTTTATGCCACTGTATAATATGACTGGTATATGATACCTCTATACATGTGTGCCTGGTGTGTGATGCCTTTGTACATGTGTGTCTGGTGTATGATGCTGCTGTACATGTTTTCTTGCAATTTGATGCCAGTGTATATTTATGATTGGTGGCTGATACCCTTGTGCACATGTACCTGGTGTGTGATTCCACTGTACAATTGTACATGTGTACATGTGCACCTCCTGTTTGATGCTGCTGTACATGTGTGCCTGGTGGGTGATGCCAATGTACTTGTGTGCCTGGTGTGTGATACTGCTGTACATGTGTTCTTGCCTTTGAATGCCACTGTACGTTTATGACTGGTGTGTGGTACCATTGTACATGTTTACCTGGAGTATGATGCTGCTGTACATGTGTACATATGTGCCTAGTGTGTGGTGCTGCTGTACATGTATACCTGGTGTGTGATGCCTCTGTATATGTATGACAGGTGTGTCCCCAAATGCCAAGGTCAGCACAGGTAAGTATAGGCTGATGGACAAGCTGAAGGAGAATATTGGGTTATACCACCTGATTCAGGCATAACCAGACTTTTCTTTGGGAACCATGGGTTGAATTCAAGTGAGGTCTTCTGCTGAGGTCTGAGATGGGTCTGTCCTAGCAATGCCACTAGGATGTTAAGAATGAAGGAGACCCATGGCTGGACCTTACTCAGGCATCCTATAGAAAGCATACACCAGCATTTACGGGTATCCAGGACCCTCATGAATCCGAATCTGACTCTACATCCTTCTACACATGAAGAGGGTTTACACCTGCTCTAGATGGCTCATCCTTTATCTGGCTCTTATCTACTCAATGCAAATGTGGAGGAGACAGTGGCCTGGGGTCTTTTAGGAACAACAGCAAGAAGCAGCCTGTTCAGGTTTGGCACAGACACAGTTATTTTTCTGGATACCTCTGATGCACAGATGGCTGAATCCATGAATTAGGAACTGAAGGACAATAGGCTGACATGCAGTGATGAAGAATGGAGCAACTGCCACCATAGAAAGAAGATGGGCCAGTCTGCGTCACTCCCATGGTGACTGTATTTCTGTGGCTGGAAAATGAAGGGGAGGCTGTACCAGGTGGGGTCCAGGGGAGGCCGTACGGGGTTTGTAGCAGAGACAGACATAGAGAGGGAATCCTCAGGAGGGAATGGAGGGTAGAGAGTCTAGACACAGGCCCTCTGGATACATGAGCGCTTTTGCAGCAGAGAGAACCATTGCAAGTATTTCTAAATTATTGTAGCAATAAAAAATTATTACAGTCTTTTAAAAAAAAACAATACAATACGGCACAATAACTGCTTATGGTGTAGAAGAAATTAGGGTGAGTGAGGTTCCATGAGAGTTCCCTGGGACACTATATTTTCTTCCTATCCTATCCCTGTGACATGGGCATCATTGTCCACCTGTAAAGCTTGGTGTAAGTAAGGCCAAGAGAGATGAAGCAGGCCAGTGCCCATGGCTCCACAGCCAGCAAGCACTGTAGCCCACTTGGAACCTACTTCATTCTGGCTGGAGAAGGTGTCTGGAGTTCCTGTTTTCTGTCACATCTTGCCCTGCTTTCCACAGGACTGAAGTCTTTCCCCTGTGAGGGGAAGCCACACAGCTGTTTTCTCCTGGCAGCTGTGAGGCTGGTCTCCAAGGAGTGAGTACTTGATTGCCAGCCCTGGGCCTTCCAGGAAAGAGTCTGGGAGTTACAGGATCCACCCACCCACACTCTTCCTCTGACATGGGAAAGTAGACCTAGCTTTTTCAAGAGAAAGCCCTGGCTCCGTGCATTTTCCTTTCTTCCCCAAAAGAGGCACCCTCAGGCCTTACCCACTCTCTGGAAGGGTGCTACTGGGCCTGCCAGCATCCTCACTGTTGCTAAGGAGCTCTGCCAGCATCCTCACTGTTGCTAAGGAGCTCTGCTGCTGTGGCTGTGAATCAGCAAGGCCCTACCTATGGACTCCAGGCTTTACCCCTACAGAGTTGGCATACCCAAAACCCAGGAAAGCTGATCCACCATCGTTTTCAAGACAGGAAGGTAGAGGTTCTAAAGGAACCTGTCTAAGGAGGAAACCTGACTAAGGGGAAGTGACTTAGCTGAAAGCCTACTCAGTGCCTCTGCACAATAATGGTTCTTTGAATGGGCTCAATCCCTCTGGTCTCTTGAAGGTTCTAACCACAGAGCTTTGCCTGCCTCCGAGGGTCATCAACTTGGGTGGGACTGACAGAGGTTTGCATGCCTGGTAGATTCCTGATAGGCCCTGAGTTCCAGCATCCATCCCTCTGTGCCTGCTTGTTCTGTTCCTGCTAACCTTGCTCTGAAACACCTAGCCCTGACTGGGACCAAGGCCAAGTACAGGGCCCCAAAACACCCTGCTCCAGATCCCTACTAAGTAATGAAAAGAGGGAAAATGGAGACTGGGGTGGGTGGGTGGGTGTGGCTGGGTGCATCTGGGCCTGGAGAACAGATATCTGTCTCTTGGCAGGTAAGGCTTGGCACTCTTGAACTTGGAGCCCCGACACTTCCTCTATTCACCACACAGCTCAAAGAAAGACTGGTATGTTCTTGCCCATGGCTGTAGACACTGCAAGCATCCCCTGCATCAGCCAGGTGCAGTTGCCTGCCCGGACCGATGACCCCACAGCCTCTTCATTCAGCACAATAAAGAACACTTCCTTCTTTGTTTTTATGCACCATGTTGGGGGACTACTTTGTAATATTCCAGCAGGTAATTTCAAAGGTAGGGCAGAGCAGTGGAAAAACAGTGGGAAATGAGCTACAATGTTTGAAGCAGAGTGATGATGACCGTGGTACGATGCTGATTCCCTCTTTTGTGTGTGGTATGCTTCTCTCTCCCTCCTGCAAAACTCAATGCTCACACTCCGGGTTTGTAGGTCTCCTAGGTGGCCTTTGCCAGTGCTTTCTCTTGGAAACAGATCTCGGCTTCTCTCCACCATTGTGTGACCTCAGGGCTTTCATAGTGACATGCAAATAGCAGACCAGGAGAAAGGAAAATGGCAATCCACTACTTACCCTTTGCGTCCACATTACATTGGTGAGAACTAGTCACATGACAGGCACCGCCACCGTATTCTATGAAGACCTTGTCGGGCAGCTGACTATCTTGGGATGGCTCCAGCCATGTCAAGGGTAATGGCCAAAGGGTTGGGAACAAGGTCTTCAAAGGTATTCCATTACAATAGAATGTTCATTCTCTTGGAGGGAAAGAAGGCAGCAGAGGAAAAGCCTTGGGCCACCAGAGGTCCCCACATCCCCCCTTTAAAACACTGGTGCCCATCACTATGTCCACCCTTCACATCTAAAGTGCCAAAAGATTTGTTTTGCAAAACATTGCTGTTGAGGAGAAATGGGTTCAAGATACACAGATCTCTGAATTATTTCACTGTGTAAAAATTGACCATTATCTCTAAGTTTTCAACTAAGGAGGTGGGGAGTCTCATTTGACTTCTGTCTCTGTGATAAACATGGTGAGCAGGGCCAGATTGGGGTGGGAAGGATCTGGGTTGGGTTGGGTTGGGAAGGATCTGGGTTGGGTTGGGTTGGGTTGGGTTTTCTGCTTACGGATCCATCATTGGGGGAAGCAAAAGCAGGAGCTCGAGGGCGAATTCAGAAGAAACCGAAGCAGGGGCGGCATGGGAGTACTAACTGCTTACTTCCCTAGGTTTGCTACCTTTTTAATACAGCCAGGACCACCCAGCTAGGGATAGTTCTAGCCACATTTGAGGAGACACTCTCACATCAATCAGCAACCAAAAATATGCCCTACAGACGTGTCTGCAATACAGCCTCTGTCCAGGTATGGCTGGGTATGTGTCAAGTTGATTAAAAAATAAAAAAGTTGACAGGCAGAGAGCATGTGTGTGTGTGTGTGTGTGTGTGTGTGTGTGTGTACATACACATGTGTGGTGGCTTGAATACAAATGGCCCTCATAGACTCACATAAGTTGAATACTTAGGCACAAGTCAGTGGACCTACTTGAGAATGATTAGGAGGTCTGGCAGGGAGGAAGTGTATCACTGAGAGGGGGCTTTGAGGCGTCAAAAGGCCTTGGCAGGCCCAGCCTCTCTCTGTCTCTCCTGCCTCTGTCTCTCTGTCTCTCTGTCTTTCTGTCTTTCTCTGTGTGTATGTCTTTGCCTCTCTCTCTCTCTCTCTCTCTCTCTCTCTCTCTCTCTGTATATCTTTGCCTTTCTCTCTCTGTCTCTGTCTCTGTCTCTTCACCTGCTGCCTTTGGATCAGGATGTAAAGTTTCCAGCTACTGGTCTAGCACTATGCCTGTCTGCTTCCACCCCATTGATGTTTATGGACTAAACTTCAGAAACTGTAATTAAGCTCCCAATTAAATCTTTCTTCTATAAGAGTTGTCATAGTCATGGTATCTTCTCACAACAATAGAACCGTAACTAAGATGTGTGTGCATGCATGCACACATATGTGTGCCAGACCACAAGCATGTGCTTTATCACTGAGCTATCCCCTGGGCTCTAGAATATATTCTTAAATCCCTCTTTCCTTATACAAAAGCAGCAGACATTGTACTAGCCTGCCCTTCTTTATACATGTATCTCGAAGACTTTCCTAAGCTAATTACCAGTAGATCTCTTGACTTTGGTCCTGATTTGTCTTTGCTTATATCATCATGTATCTAACCAGTCCATTACTGTTGGAATTTGAGGTCATAAGACTGAGAGGAAGGTGACTGGTCACATAGCCAAGAAGTAGAAAAAAAGAGCTTGTGTTTTGTGACCTTTCTGGGGAGACATGAACAAATGTCTGCTCATCCCAGAGAGATGCCAACAAAAGATCCAGAAACAATTCCATCCAAGTCTTGTTTAATGGGCCACTGAATTTAACTCACAAGAATATGGGCAACTTACAGCTCCTACGACTATAAGAAGAGTCTTTGCCCACAGCAACTCTTTATAACTGGTTTATCAGAGGTAGGGGTGAGAACCTGATGAGTCCTCCTGCACACGTTCTTCTGACTCACGAGCCCTTCTCCCTGCCATGAGGGACTGTCAAAGGACCAGATCTTGTGAGGGTCTTGTGTGGGTGATCAAAGATGCTCTAGTTTCAAATTGGCAATGGCCATGTAACACACAGAGGACTGAGCTCTGCAGCTGCTGGTTTGCAAGGGTTATCCTCCCCCTTTCTCTGTGTATCTCTGTACATCAGCTCCTTGGGAAGGGGCTGCCATGATGGTCAGCTCTCTTGGCCCAGAAAGTCTGAGTCTGAGGTGGTACTCAGTGTTAGGTCAGGAGGATCAGGTCAGTTGAGGCTACTTGGACTGTCGCCTTGGCCCTTCTGCTGAGCCCTACCTGACCCTGGCCATGAAACATGATCTCCTTCCCCCTCAATGACTGTCTATTTCTCCAGGGGAAGGAGACTGGTGGAAGCAATAGGGAGGGGTTCACTTATGGCACTGTCTCATGATTTAGGGGTGGCATATTCTGAATCTGGAAAGTGGCCACTAGAATGGAGAGCTATTGTTCTTTGGTGCAGATGGAGTGCCCAATCTTAGGAAAGAGGTATCAGTCTTTGCTTTCAGGGTTTCAGGAGACAGTGTGTACTCCCATGAGATTAGGGGCGATGTCTTCCATGTATTAGTGGCCTCTAAAAAGTGCCTATGGCAACATCTAGACTCTATGGGATAAGCTGGGCTCAGTGGCTCAGCTAAAGTGACACATTCAAGTAGCCTTCCCAGCAGTCACAGCAGAAGCTTAGGATCTGGCACAGCACAGGGCCATATCTACATCAGTCTGCCAGCTGTGGAGAGATAGTCTCTGAGGATGCTTAGGGGTGGAGAGGGTGAGGATACTGTATGGGGCCCTAAGGAGCTCAGACAGGGGCTATGAGAGACTGGTGATCACAGTAACAAGGCAGGCCCAGAGGCTGTGCAACCCCGGGGCTGAGGGCTGAGCCATGGGTGGCTTCCTAGAGAATGGGACAAAAGAAATCATTTCCCAACTACCAAGAGGAAGCAGGTGGGTGAAGACGGATGCCAGGAAGCAGAGGGCATCCCAAGCCGAGGACAGACAAACATGGAACTGCAAAAGCTTGAGAGAGGCCAGGCACCAGAGGAGAGGACTGACAGTTTGGGAGGCTAAGGAGCCAGCCCAGGTTGTTTGTTGCCCTTTGTCCTGGAAGGACTGGTATCTTCAATAGCTCCAGCTCTGCACTAAGCCTTACCAATGCCCCCCCACCCCCACCCACACACACACACACACTCAGGCAGTAAGGGCAGGAGGTGGCTGTCCCAAGTCTTCTACACTGCCAGACCTCCATATATGTCAACCCTGCCTCTGCAGATACAACCAACCTTGATCAAAAATATTTATGTCCATATGCATCTGTATAAGACATGTAGGGACTCTGAAATATCACCGCTGTCCCCAAAAGCCAGTCTAAGAATAGCTGCATTCACATCTCCTCCATAGGTGCTGTGAGCCATCTAGAGATGGCTTAAAGTATAAGCTACACGCAAACACTATGCTGCTTTTAGTAGACCTGTGGATCTTAGTACCCGTAGGGAGCTTGGGAACCTCCCCTGCCCATACTGAGAAACAACTGCAGAGAAAAGTCACGCAAGGCTGGAAGTGGTGGGCTGAGTCCAAACAGCTGGCCCCAGGGCCCAAGGTAGGGGGTGGGGGACAGGGACTCATGAATAATTGCAGGGTCCTGGGAAGAATGGCTTGGAGGCTGGGTGGAGGGTTTATAGAATCTGAGACAGCAAAGAAAGCCCTGTGGGGGTTGGGAGCAACTCTGGGTGGCCATGCCAGAGACAGACTTAGAACATGGCAGAAGTCAGCTTTGTCAGGGTACTGTTCATGGAGCAGGCCCAGGCTAGGTACCCCAGGGTCTCAAAGAGACCATAGTCATTTTCCTTAGAAGGGACCTAAGGCTATGTTGGCTAGGCAACCCTCAGCTGTGAGGGAAGTTAGGCAAACAGATGTTCCAGCTGCCTGTATTGTCACCCCAGTTAAAGCAGAGTTTTGTTAGCAAGGATGAGCTGGAAGTTGACAGTGTACAGTCTTAGAAAGATCAAGATAGTAGCCCAAATTGACATGAATCAAGAATGACAACTGAGTCTTACATGGACTGTATCCAGGGTCACAGTGAGCACACACACCCACACGTGTATACATATTCACATGCATACACATCCACAAAAGCATGCACACACATGCACATATATACCCAGACACACACCTCCATACACATGCACATTCATACACATACACAGGCATACACACGCACACACATGCATATTCACACACAATGGCATGTGCACACACACACGCACACATGTGCATACACATGCACATACATATACATATACACACTCACACACAGACACGCACACACACATGCACACACATGCATGCACACACATGCATACATTCACATACACATGCACACACACAGACTCACACACACACACATGCACACACATGCATATATTCACATACATAAGCACATGTACACACACACATACTCATCCACGGGCTCAGTGGCTCCCAGGAATCCCAGCAATCTGTTCATGCCCTATTCATTGCCCATTTGTCCTTCCAACCTCCTGGTCCCTGCCCCACCATGACTCTGATGTGTAATTTATTCCCTAGGCTAGCCTGCTTCAATTGCTCCGTTCTTGGCCACAGTCCGCACCCACCCGAAACTTGTTTCTAATTTTTAACTGTGGTCCCTTCCAGAGCTTCTGCCCTCTAGACCTTCATCCCCCACCACTTTCCCAGAAGGTCCCTAAGACCCAAAGGCCAGAGAGACAGAATGACATCATATGTGCTGTGGCCCTCACTGGGCCCCAATTATCCAGCTATTAGTGGAAATGCCTCACATTTTCCCACAGGAAATCACCCTCCCGGTACCCAAATCGACTGCTTCTGGAGATCTTGGCAAAGTCCACAGGCCTAAAAAGTGTGAGTTTCCTCCCCATGGGTCTAACCCTCTCTAGGCTGATTGGTTCTGTCCATACTTCCTGAGTGTGCACGGGGGGGTCAGAGGGAGAGGAGGAGGGAGTGTGCTCTCAACAGGGAGGGGGACAACACCAGCAATAGTGAAGAAAGACATGCCTGACAGTCCACAAACATGCCTCTTCCCCATCCTCTTCCACCTGTGGGACTCGGGGAGAGCAACTCCATGCTCTGGGGATTCTATTGTCTCTTTGATCAGAGCGGACACACCTCATTAAACCCTCTGGACATCTGAAAGACAGCACAGCTTCTGCATCAAGATGAACTGCAGGCCCACGGAACCCAAGGCCACACATGGGTGAGCAGGCCAGTGTCAGGCCTAGGTGAGTGGCACTGGCTCTGGAGTTCAAAGCTATGGAACTGGCCAGACCTGGATAGATGGATGGATGGATGCCAGTCATGCCTGGAGACACGAGATTCCAAATGATCCTGGGCATCTTTCTTGGCTGATAAAAAAAGGAATATTGATCCTTGCTCCAAGCTGCTCTGAAGATCACTGGAGATTCCCCCACCACTGTCTTCCAGGGTTGCAGCCCATGCCTGGCCCATTACTTACTAAGAATTTCCTTTTTTTATGGACTGGTATTGTAGCATATTATTTTAAATTTTGCATGATCATGAAGATATAGCCATAATGGCATGAGCATATAACAACAGGTCACTGTGACAACCCACACAATGGAGTGGGAAGGGAGGCAGAAGAGAGGAAGTGCAGGAGGCCCCTCCCACCAAGCTGCCTCAGGGAGCATCCTGCCCTCCTCACTCCTGTGTTCTGAGGGGAAATGCTGACTGCTGTCTCCTGCCCCACTCCGCAGGAAGCAACCTGGGGAAGAAGCTTGCTCACCTCCTCTGAAGGCCAAAAGACTCCCCGGCACAATTCCCAGTAAATGTGTGCTTCCTGCCCACTCTCCGCCAACTTCAAGTAAATATGACATATGGCACATGACATACTGGCCTTGACACATTGTCCCTGGCAACTGTCCTGAGTCTTTTGACACTGAGTACCAAGATCTGGACATACTCTAAGGCAGTGGTTCTCAACCTCCCTAATGCTGCAACCCTTTAATACAGTTCCTTAGGTTGAGGTGGCCCCCAAACACAAAATTAGTTTTGTGGCTACATCATAACTGTAATTTTGCTACTGTTATGAACCGTAATGCTAAGTATCTGTGTTTTCTGATGGTCTTAGGTGACCCTTGTGAAAGAATTGTTTGATGTCCCCCTCTCTAAAGAGGTCGTCACTCACAGCTTGAGAGCCATTACTGTAAGACCTCTCTAGTTCCCTATTGCACAGAGTGTGCGTATCTCAGCTGTCCAACCACTCATTCATGGCTACCATGGTGTATTTTCAACCACCTCCTCCTAGACATAACCCTCCTCTGCCTGTCCTACATTCTGAGCACCCTGAATTAAGGTATTTGACTTATCTGAATCTAAGCTGCAAGCAGGCAGAACGACAAGACTGACTTATCAAGAGGTTGCTCAAAGAGGTTCTTGTTTCCATTGCCCCCAGGCTGCATTTCATCTGTTGGTCTTGAGTGTGCTCCTCTGGTCTGGACTAGTTTCTGTAGCTCTTGCCTCTGTGCCTTCTGGAAGCTTTCTTGGAATTGCTGCCCTGTGTTTCCTTTTTTCCATATTGTGGTCCCGTGCCAGCCTACAGCTCAGTGCTCAGCTCAGTGCCCTGTTAGAAACTCTACTCCCAGTCCAGATTGTGGACTCCCTGGCCCAGTGACTTCTCCTGGTCAAATAGTCCTTCCAAGTGACCTGTCCTCTTTCCTGAACTGTAGCCCCTGTGGTTTGAACTGTGTCCCTTCTGCTGTTTTCATGGTCACAGACTGTCCTACAGATTCCAGAAGAAGTCCAGAGCATGGGAGGCAGACCTGTGGTTATGATGCCAGAGCTCATCAGCCTCAAGGAAAAGATGCTTTAGTCCCTCCTCCTCATAACTTGCCAGTGGTGCTACAGAGCACGGCCCTCTCTGTCCTCTCCTCCGAGGCCCACCACCTCATCCACTTACAATGCCTTCCCCTGTGAGGCAGACAGGACAGGCTTCATCCCAATCACCAGGAAACCCAGGTCAAGGAGAGGGTATTATTTACCCCAGGTGCCCACACCCAGAAGACAAAGAGTCACAAGGCAATGGGGTCTAATGAATCTCTGGTGAAACTCAGCATTGGCCTAGGGTTCTCTAGTAACTGACTCCTCCTCCAGGAGCACTCCCTAAAGCACGATGCCTCCTCCTGCTTATGTTGTTCCTCAAGGCACTTCACTGTCCTGCCTTCAACCCCTCACTGCCACCCACCCCAAACTAGCGATGTCACCATTCCTGCTGTTGAAAAGCACCTGGAAGCTCCACAAGACTGAGTGACAGCCTCGACAGCGCAGGGCTCCTGAGCGGCAGGAGCTGGGTCCATACTGTGTCAAAGACACCACATCTGCCCCAGCATGTGTCACAGTCCAGCGTGGCTGCCACAGAGATGCAAGGGTCTCCAACCTGGTGACAGTTGATGCCTGTGTGTCCCTTAGGAGAGTGATGCCTGTGCCTCTCATCACAACTCTGAAGTCCCACCCCTTTTGATGCCTTTAGCTTCTTATTGGGCTCCCGGCACTAATCAAAACCTTCCAGCCTATTCTTCCTGCTGAGATAGACAATTTGCTTCAGCACAGACTGGTTGTACCTGCTTCTCTGGGGTTTCTTATAGCTCCTCAAGGCTCTGCCTTAGGCAAGATGAGGGACTTGCTTAGAAACAGTAGCCCTAGCTGGGCATGATGGCGCACGCCTTTAATCCCAGCACTCAGGAGGCAGAGGCAGGCAGATTTCTGAGTTAGAGGCCAGCCTGGTCTACAAAGTGAGTTCCAGGACAGCCAGGGCTATACAGAGAAACCCTGCCTCGAAAAAAAAAAAGAAAGAAAGAAAGAAAGAAAGAAAGAAAGAAAGAAAGAAGGAAGGAAGGAAGGAAGGAAGGAAGGAAGGAAGGAAGGAAGGAAGGAAGGAAGGAAGGAAAGAAAGAAAGAAAGAAAGAAAGAAAGAAAGAAAGAAAGAAAGAAAGAAAGAGAGAGGAGAGAGAGAGAAAGAAACATAGCCCTGAGGTCTCGGGTAGGGAGGTCCTTCCCATCGCACTCTCTTTGCACTTTATGGAGTAATTGGATTGCTTGAGTTTTTACTGGAGTCCTCAAAAAGATCATTAAGCAGCCACCAACTCCTGAATCCTCTTTATTATGATATGTTTGGGTGTGTGATTTTACAGGCAGCTTTCCTGCTTTGAGCTTGCCTGTCTGCCTACAGATATGCATGTATATATGCATGTGTGTATGTATGTATGTATATATGCATGCATGTATGTGTGTATGTATGTATATATTCTTGAATACATGTATGTGTATGTATGCATGCATGTGTGCACACTTGTATACATGCATGCATGTATGTTGGTTGGTTTTTGTGATAGGGTCTCAATGTGTAACATAGATCATCTTTGAACTTTCAATCCTCCTGCCTCTGTTCCCTGAACGCTGGGGTCGTAAGTCTGCATATCCAGCCTGGCTTCAGACTTACATTTTTAAAGATGCGGTGAGAAAGCCATTTTTTACAAATTGTATCTACATTCTATCTGTCTTGAGATAGGGAGAGGTGATGAGTAGCAGATAGGCATGTAGAGGCATGATGGTTAAGCTGATGACGTCAGATGACTGATGGACAGATGACAGAATTCCCTCCACCTGTATGCTTATCTTGTGACTTCACCTTGAACAAATGCCAAGGTGGAGAACTAAAGTGCGGCCCAGGATAACGGAACAATTTAGACTTTTGTTTGGTTGCTTGTTCATTGATTATGCTTTTGATTTGGTAAGGTCTTGTGAAACCCAGGCTAGTTTCAAAATTGCTACCCATTGAAGGCTGGCCTTGAAACCTCATTCCCCCTGCCTTCACTTTCCCCTCAGCCAGGAAAATAGGAGCATGACACCTACTCCTCAGTGGCACCCACCTCACTGGCACTGAAAGCATGCCCCTTCTGTTCTCTGCCTATTTACTGGTGCTGGGTCACAGGTCACGGCCTCTCATGGAAACTCCCATGAGCAAAGCTGTGGTTCCCTATCAGAGACTGATAGCACTAATGACTGCTGGGATCTGAGGTCCTGGGACACACAGAGCAGAGACGGGGCCAAGCAGACCTGTCAAACACCCTTCCCAACCAAGTGACCGTTCTCTCTGCCTGTAACTGGGTGACCCCTTGTACGTGACTCTGGCAGAGCAGAGCCTGGGGTTTCTCAGGCATGAGACAGGGTAGAGACCATGTGCTGCTGCCCTCCAGGCCTGGCAGCACGTGAGGAGATGGTGGGGTGGGGAGAAGCCCAGAAAATGCAGAGCTGTGGAATTCCAACCTGCTCTGAACTAAGCTTTCCCCTGCTTACATGGAGTTGCATGGTCTTCCAATATAGTGGGAAGGTGGCCTCCGTGCTGAGTGCTTCTACCACTATACACCCCATTGTCTGTACCATATGCACCCATATATCCTGGAGACACAGTGTTGGAGCAGGACTCCTGGTCCTCTTACTACATTTATCTGGCTGGGTTAGTGTGCAAGCAGCATGGCCCCAGCCACGGATGGGTCTGGGTCACTCTCCAGGCTGGGTTGGTGCCCAGGGGCCCTTTTTGTTCCTCACAGAACTTTATCCCTCTTAAAATAATTCTGTGTGTTTATTTTTGCTTGCTTCTCAGATATGGTATAAGGCCTAGAGGGTGTGTCCTGACAGGCAGGCCCCAGCACAGGCCTGCCACCGAGCATCCTGGTGAGCTCAAGAACTCTTGCAGAAGCAGACTGGTCACAGGCTGGTCATATCATAGCTGTCCCCTCTCTGATCATACAATGGTAATATCCCATGTGCTAGCATGATGGTGTGGAAGGTCTTGCTCCTGTGCAGCACAGATCTTCTGGGAAGGGTCTCATGGGATCAGGAGAAAGCCTGCAGGCCATCAGCTGTGGGGTGAGGCATCACTGATTTCTTAGCCCACCCTTCACTCTCTGCCCAGCCAGCTTGCTGCTCAGGCACCTTAGGGCCTGAAAATGATTGACAACAGGACACATGGGTCCCATCAGAGTCTTCCGGTCTCTCTCTGTCTCTCTGTCTCTCTGTCTCTCTGTCTCTGTCTCTCTGTCTCTGCCTCTCTGTCTCTGTCTCTGTCTCTGTCTCTCTCTCTCTCTCTCTCTCTCTCTCTCTCTCTGCAGGTGACTCACCCCTACTAATCCTTTGCTTGGAGACCAGGAATGTGAGAGGCTTACCTGGCAAAGCAGACGCAGAAACAGCATGCCCAGACTGACTTGTATCATTCTAGAAGCAATTCTAACTCATCCCCAGATACCAGACAGAATCCCCATTCCTCCCCCTAGAAAGACCCAGACCAGCCCTGAGACAGACTTGTGGACAAACACAGAGCCAGTCCCATTGAGAGCCATGCACATGTTAGCTTTGGTTACAGAGGGAGCACCCATCCCTTTCTCTAAGCCTAGAGAGGCAGGGTGGCCCACCTCCTCTGTACATGAGCAGTCAGAAACATGAATGCCCAGTTTATCACATGGCCAGCAGGGATAGGTCTGTCTGCCCCTAACTGTTTTCTCTATGGCACCAGAAAGATGACACCAAGAATTTAGGCAGAAATCCTATGATGCATCCCTTCCCATCATTCCAAGGCTCAAAGGCAAATTCAACTCCAGAGGACCCTGCCTATTCCCAGGACCCTCCACTAGCTCCCTCACCTCAAGTGAGGGGTGATTTCTCCTTGCTCCTGTACACAGATGCGTCTGTCCACCCCGCTCCCCACAGTGTGACCTTGAACACAGTCAGTCTCTGTTACCATCTGAATCTGCAATGCCCTGCACAGACTCATGTTTTGAGGGCTTGTTCCCAACCTGTGTTTTTGGAGGCTGTGGATCCTTTAGGAGGTGACACCGGCTGGTGAGAACGGGTCTCTAAGGGCAGGACTCTGAGAGTTACACCCATTTCTCTGCTGCACTGTGTGAACAAGCTGGTACTACAAATTCCTATTGCTATGGACACTAACTCTCCATCCTCTCCTCACTCCCCATTCCCTCCTCACCCACCAAGCTCTCCTTATTTACCCACCATGCCCTCCCTACCATGATGCCCTGGACCCTCTGAAACTGTCAGGCAAAAGAAAACACCCTCCTTTTAGCTTTCTGTCCAGTCTTTCTTACCCCCCCCCCCCGCACCCCACAGTGAAGAGAAAAATAATGACTACAGCCTCACACTTGGCAGATGAGCCACCGGGCATCAGAACTGTCAGCCTGGCCCCTGCTCTGCCAGGCTGTAGAAACAGACCACTTGGCTTCCCTGCTTCCTTGTTCTGGAACTGCCCCCTGCTAGTGAAACCAGGGATCTAATTTGAAGCACAGTGGTCCAGTCTGACATGTGCAAAGTCACTGAGTCTGCCACCACCCCTTTTCTCTGTAGGGCCATCTCCTTCCATATGCTTAGTGATCCTGTGGCCTCCAGGGCAGTGTAGTTTGCTGCCCACTAGCCTCCCAACCGTCAGGTCTCCTCGCAAGCAGGGAAGCTCACTAACATCACTCTAGAGTCCAGTCATTGCAGGTCACTAAAAATCAGGCCAGTGAAAGAAGCCAGATATCCTGATCTGCCCCATCCTGGGCGGCCTGTGACCCAGAGCCTGGTCTGACTGATGCTGCTAAGAGGCACAGCCTCCTCCATGTGCCAAGGAATGAAGATATGTATCATTCTGCACACTGTGAGAAGCCATCAAGAAACCACACAAGGAAGAGCTGACCCACAACAGAGTTTCATCATAAGACCTATCTCCAAATATAGTTGGGGAGAAAGCCTATGGTTCCGGATGAAGTACCTTCAAGCTGGGGGCCCACATGTTTTCCTTCTGTCCATTGCAACCCAAGATTTCTGATGGGTGCGGCATGCAACAGCTGATTGACATGTGTCAAATGGAAACCTGATCTAGAGCCTGAGTCACTTTCACACAGGGAGAGCCCTGAATCAGTCAGGAGGAAAAAGGGGACCTTGCAGGGACCTGGCCACAGTGCAGAGCTGAAGAGGGGCTGAGCCCAGGTGCAGGGTCAAGTGGCCTGATTATTGATTTCACTTGTCAAAGGATGAAGTAACAGTTCCCTTA
This sequence comes from Mus musculus, assembly GCF_000001635.26. Taxonomy (NCBI): domain Eukaryota; kingdom Metazoa; phylum Chordata; class Mammalia; order Rodentia; family Muridae; genus Mus; species Mus musculus. The sequence goes on from NC_000077.6 coordinate 32,316,561, forward strand.
AAAGACTTTTGTTGGCTCTGTGATGTATTTCTAGAACTGGACAAACTTCACCTCACTAAACAGCAAGGGTGTTGCAGGGGCTGAGGGGAGGCAGACAGCAAGGGAAGAGCTGAGAGGAGCAGGAACGGAGGACAACAGATGGCTTGGCTTCATCGGAAGCTGCTTGTTCCTCAAGGTGGGGACAGGGCGCATACCAGTAGAAAGTAGCTGATTGGTTAGCATTGGCTCACTTCAGGTTACATTTTTTTTGTGTTTGAGGATTAGGCCTAAGAGAACTTCACAGTCATGGCTGCTGAAACACCTGCTTGGGGGGGAGGGTGGGTTTGGCTGTTTTCCTCTTGACTCCTTGGTGGTGGAGCGCCTCCATCTTGGTTTGTGTAATGGTCAGGGTTCTCTAGAGGAACAAACTGACAGAATAAACTTGTGTGCTCACAGGCTGTTGCTGTTGTTCAGCTAATCTGTATAACAACAAAAAGTCCACGAATCCAGTAGTTGTTCAGTCCACAAAGCAGGATGCCTCAGCGGTCTTCACTATATGCAGGAATCCCAAAGAGGTAGGCTATAATGCCAGTGAAGGAATGGACTTGCCACTGAGGGCAGGTAAAGAGCAAGCTTCCTTCTTCCACGTCCTTTATATTCGTTTGCAGCAGAAGGTACAACCAAGATCAAAGGAGGATCTTCCCACCCGAGAAGATCTGGATTAAAGGCACATCTTCCCACATCAAAGGATTTAATTAAGAGAAGTCCTCAGCGTCTTTGGTTTTAGTTGATCCCAGATGTAGTCAAGTTGACAACTGAGTATAGCCATCCCAGATGTAGTCAAGTTGACAACTGAGAATAGCCATCCCAGATGGTATAAGAGTCTCAGAATGAGTGGCTCCACATTGATGTTTGATCTGCTGTGACAGGACCTCAAAGCAGGAGCTAGTTCACAGCCCTAGCCCCCACATTGCTTTTTGGTACCCAGAAGTGAGGTAGCAGGTCTCATAGTCCCTGTTTAGTGGGAGCACAGCGCAAAGCTCCTTGAGCCCACAAATCTCCAGAGAAACCAGGAATTCTAAGTACGCAGGATGACAAAGATGTAATAAACTCTGTCCTTTCATCCAGAAGGCTGGCAATGGAGGTGATTAACAGCCAGGTGATCTGTTATCTGTTGGGCCAGACCATATCAACATGCTACAACCAGGACAGGAGATACTTAAAAGTCTACATGACCCTTACATTATCTGTATAGTCAGGAGCTCCTCTCAAGCTCCCACAACCAGGACCAGAAGTGGCTAATAGCCCAAATGACCCCTACGCTATCTGTATGGCTGAGACTAGGCCAGACCCTTCCTTAGGCCTGTAAGCTAGTACAGGCAGCCTACCTCTAGAACCCAACACCTTGGAATAAATGGCTTGTATCCTGAGTTGAGTCTCACTGTAATTATGCTTCCTTGCACACTGGGGATTGAGTTATGTATGAGAACTTTTTCCCCCAAATTCTACTGTGTTTAAATGTGTTGGGAATAAAGCATCAGACTCCCTGAGTCTTAACCCAGGCTAAACTAATCAATCTAGGCTAATCGATCTAAACTTCGTGGTCACTCCCATTCATCTCTCGGTGGTCTATTTCCCTGCAGTGACCACTACAGGGTCTCCTTCATCTTTTCAAGATGGCCACCTTTCCACTCTAGCTGCCTCTAAATTGACCACTAGACCTACTTTTTACCCCTAGTGAAGCACCCGATGGACTTCTATTTGGGGTGTGTACTGACGGTTTTCTGGAGACTATGAACTGGGTTCATAGTTTCATAGCCAGGCCTCACAGCAAAGACCCTCAAAGACTTGCCTGCACCCCTACACCAAGGCTGCTACCTCCTCCTCAGGGCACTCTGAGGAGCCCCAGCCTCTTCCTTTAGTCTACAGAAAGCTCCTTCCTGCTCACCTTCTCTTCAGAGGCCATGAAATAAGGCCACAAGGTGCTGGCCTTGTGCACTACCCTTTCACTGAGATGGCTCTGGGGGCTACAACCTTCTATTTCCAGCGCTATCAAAATTAGAGGTAGCTTTCAGACTTCTGAGATTCAGTGGTGTGAGGCTAACAGAAGCTGAGGCCAGGCAGACAGTAGCCCCGGGCAGAGAGAGGCCCTGTGGCTACCTATCAAGAGGGCAGGAATTAGGCACAAAGGCAGGAGCCTCCTGGCACCTTTGATCTTACCACAGCAAACCAGAATAACCCAGCATTTCAGCTGGCTCCAGTCATGGAAGGCCTTCCATCCACACCACCACAACACAGACTTGGGTGTTTGATCTGGTTTGACCCTCTGAAGCCAATGTTATCTTATAACTTGCTGTGTAGATCAGAGTGACCTTGAACTCACCATCCTTCTGCCTCTACCTGTCCAGCACTGATATGACAGGCCTGTCACCCACCTGATGTGGAGGTTAAATTTTTCTGGTAATAGCTTCAGTGAGTTCAGAAGAAAGAGAAGAGTCTGCGTGAGCCAGCACAGCCTGGATTGCTCTTGTCTTCTCCTTCAACAATTACAGCTTAACACCCTCTTAAACTCCACTTCAGCCTCCCAAATGTTCTAGTTTGCTTTTAATTGTTTCTTTCTTTCTTTTTTTTTAAACGTGTTTCACTTTTCCAAAACTTCTGGAGATAAATCTCTGGGGCATAATCAATCTTCTGGGATTTCTCCCTTGAAAAGTGACATTTGATTTCCAGACAGATGCTGGAAACATACGTGACTCCCAGTTGTAGGAAGCAGGCGGGAAGCTGAAATCCAGATGAGTATATTGTCCAACCTTCCTAGGTCTCTGGTCTGTCTTTGGATCAGCAATAATTACCTGAACAGCTACCATGACTTTATTAATTTGGGGGTGTAGCTCCCCGAGGTTGTCCCTACACAGCAACTGCAGGATCTGAGGGTCTTCCTTAAGAACAGTGTGTCAAAACCAAGAACCAGTTCGTCTAAAGCTCCTTGGCTCACAGACACACAAGTAAATATAAAATGATTACCCTATCAGATTAGAGGAACCTGGAAGATCACCCCAAGTCTATTCCACCCAGCCTCTCGAGAAGGTGACAGCCTAACCCCCTGCCAGAACTTATCCAGACCTTGATAATGTCTATGGACCTACCGAATCAGAGACCCATGGTTTACCCTTTGTTTTGTTTGTGTATCTTGTGGTGGTGGGGAAAGATACACATAGGTGTGTTGGTCACATGCATGCATGTGTGTGCATGTGTGTTTGCACTTACATATGTAGAAGCCAGAGGACAGACCTGGGTGTCGTTCCTCAGACACCACCTTTTTTTTTGTTGTTGTTTTAACATAGTCTCACTGAGCAGGCTATCTGTCTGAGCTCCAGGGATCTTCCAGTCTCTGTTTCCCCAGTTCTGAGAGTATCACCACCTGGCGCCACCATGCCTGACTTTGGACATGGATTCTAGGGGTTCAAACTCAGGCTCCTCAGCCATGGTTTTTTTTTTTTTGTTGTTGTTGTTGTTTTCTTTTTTTTTAAATACCTGCTGTATAAATTCCATGTGTCTACAATTTGCTTTTCTTTTACCAACATAATCCCCTAGCTCAAACAAAACAGGAGACTTCTGTCACTTACAAAGGAAAGCAGTCTGAAGTAATAATTTACAAACCTAATAAGCCTGTATAAAAGAGACACAATCAGATATTTTATTTATGAGCCGTGTGCCCAGACTGGGCAGAGTTAGGGCTATACTAGCTCATTCCCCAGCTGTAATGCCCTGTTACTGGGTCTTTCTCCTGGCCACTTGGTTCCGGACCATGGCATCTTCCTCCTCCTCAGCCCCCCCCTCCCTGCAACCCTCTCTCTTAAACCTCCAGTCCCACCTTTCTCCCTCCCCTGCTGCCCAGTCACAGGCTCTAGCCTTTTATTGACCAGTTAAACTGGGGAGAAGGCTCACATGGCATCACTTGAGTACATGAAGATTTGTTCCTCACAACTCCCCCCTTATCAACATCCCTGCCTCGGTTTCCCCACTAGTGGCATGGAGGCATCGCCTAATTGACAAGGACGGGTGCTGGTGTGCCCTGAACTGTCCATAAGCCTAGGCAGACCTCTGCTGCTCCACCTCCAAAGCCCTCCCTGACCCTTTGTGACTCACCCGCTCCCCTGTGGTCTGCTCTGCTGCTCCAGGGCTGTGAAAAAGAACTCAGTGGCTGTCTTAAAATAGCAGACCGTCTCTCTCCTGTGTGCCCCTAAAGCAGCTGTGTTTGGTTTTGTCTGGAACTATCTGGAAACTGAGACAATGGACCCAGGACACTGTCACCAAGCCTCAGACGGAGCAAGCTGTCAATCACCTCTCAGACCAGGAGCTCATGCAGGGAACAGGTGATCTGCACCAGACATTCCTTCACAAGCACGGGTTAGAAGCCTAAGCTGGGAACAGCCAGTCCTCCCCTACCCACACTGCCCTGCCCTGTGGGAGAGGGCACTCGTCTTGGCTTAACTCTGCCCAGCTCTGCTTCCCATATGTGACAACACCGGGCAATCTCAAGCAAGCACTTCCCATCCATGAGACCAGTTAACCACAAAGCACCTTTCTTCACTTTCTTGGTGCGCGTTCTGTCACTACAGAGTTCCTGGGTCTGGGAGATGGATGAGCAGTAGACTTGATTCGGCTCACAGTGCTGGAGGGTGGGAGGGTTGAAGGCCTCTGCTGAGAGCCTCGAGCCACACTGCAACATGGTGGAGGACCTAGAATATAAGAAAACAGTAAGCTTAGCTCCCCTCTCATTAGAAAGCCAGTGGCGCCACCTTGGGGCCCACTCTCAGCTGTTTATGACTACCGGGCAGGAGGTCTCTGGGGCGCCCCCTGCAGGCCACTATAAGTAGGTGCAAGGCTTTTCCAGTATCGTCACCACCTCCAGCATCACCTTGCCTTTGCACAACCAAATACTTGTTAAATGTCTATTTGTAGGACCGCACTCAGACCTGTGAGATGTAGGAGACGGTTTTGCTCTTGATGTCACCTGTGTAATTGCTGGAGGTCAGTTCAGACACAGTGGCACTCTGGTGGGACTAGAAGGCACCTCACTGCCCTTGGGTAGCTTCTTGAGTGCCAGGGGAGATTCTTATACCACGTAAGGACAAAGATGTGACAAAGCTGAACTGAAGCCATGAGCAGTCCTGGATCTGATGGGAGAGCCATGGTGAATGTGGGCTGAACGATTCCATGGGCTGGAGTCCTGGACTACATAAACAGAAAAGCGGCTGAGCGCAAGCTCTCTCTGCTCCCAGGATGTCTACGATGTGACAACCTCCGCTTCTGTCACCGTACCTTCCTGCCATGACGGACTGTACCCCTTAGAATTGTGAGCCACAGTAAACCCTTCCTTAAATTGGTTGTGCCCGTCGTTTCAGCAACCGGGAAAGTGACTAATATTGAAAATTGGTACCTGGAATGGGGTGGGGAGTGAGCATTAGAAACCCGACCATGTGGTTCTTAGACCTTTTAGACTGGTTTGTGGGAGGCATATGGAAGCACTTAGAATTTTATCCTAGAAAGGCCCTGGGATACTGTAAGCACAGACTAACGTGGACAGTAGAGACTCGGCAAGGCTTTGGGGGAAACATTCTATCAGGTAGTGAGTTAGGGGACATTGTGTGATATATTTTGGCAAAGGATCTGAGTGCATTCTGCCTATGTCCTGAGTTGAGTGGGGTTTAACTTAAGGAGAACAGGCTGCCGTGTCTGGCAGAAGAAATCTCCAGACAGGAGACCAATCGGGAGCTCATTTGGGCTGTGGCGAGGTCATTGCTTGCTGTTCTCATTGAGGCCTCTCGTGAGAGAGAAAAAGGGGCATCCTTGAAGTTTGGTTAAAAGGGTGTGCAGGTAAGATTAAAGTTCCAGGGAAGGACAGGCAGGTGACACAGCAGGTGTAACTATTAAGGAGATGAGCAGCATGGAAGAGAAGCTGACCCTGGGTGACAGGAAAGGTGCCCTGGGTGTAAGACCCACCCCAGAGAACTCCATACTGCAAATATGCAAGTTCATTTAAGAGGAAAGTGTCCAAACTAAGAACGCCATATAAAAGCTGGTTGAATGACTCTGGGAAGTGTTTCCCAATGCCAACACTCAAAAGCCAGTGCATTTGTGGTCTCCACCCAGAGAAGGCAGAATAACTTGGTGACAGCATCCACAGGGCATTGGTTTTATGGGTGTGAAGAATGCAGGATGGCAAGAGTCATAAGCCTTGTACCACAGATCTAGAGAATCACTGGGTCCACCCGCAAGGAAGTCCTTGGCGGTTACTCTCCAGTGGAGACCCTAGAACCATGCAGCATCTGCCAAAGAAAGCTGCGGGTGTGGGATGGACCCAAGAGAGAGTCTGGGCCCAGACAGCACATCGGACAGGGCTGACCATGGATCTGAGACATTTCTACCACAAGCCCTGGACCCAAAGTGGAGTTGCAGGATTTGGTGTTTGCCCTGCTGGGTGTCTGACTCACTTTGGGCAGAGCTTTCCTTCTGCCCCATTCTTCCCGTTATGAATGTGAACCTTCACTCTGCTCTACAGTACATTGGATGTCTATAGCTTGTTTTGTTTCGGTTTTTAATAGGAGGCCAGAGTAAGAGATTGAGTCTCGGTTGAGAGTCTGATTTTTCTCCTTTGAATAGTGTTGAAAGGTATTGGCCAGAGGACTTTTGAGGTTGGGCTGAATAAATTTTGCGTTATAAGATAGCTACAAGCCTATAGAGACAGGGAGTAGAAGGATATGGCTTAAAAGCAGTGTGTTTGGGTGTCAAGTTGACAAAAGGTGGAGCTGTGATCGTTTATAATGGTTATTAACTTAATTTGATTCCAGCAATCACTGAAGCAAGCCTCAGGCATGTCCGAGAGGAATTGCTTTAAATGTGGGCTGTGCCATTCCATGGACTGGGGACCTGGATTAAATAAAAAGAAGTTGGGCAGCGGTGGCGCACACCTTTAATCCCAGCATTTGAAGGGCAGAGGCAGGCGGATTTCTGAGTTCGAGGCCAGCCTGATCTACAGAGTGAGTTCCAGGACAGCCAGCACTACACAGAGAAACCCTGTCTCGAAAAAAAAAAATTGATTATTAGAAAGAAAAGAAAAGAAGAAACACCAGGGTGATAGTGATAGGTTTCAGCTCTGAAGGAGCCCCTCTCTCTTTTAAATCTTTTAATTGCTCTCTTTTAAAACAATATTGGGGAGGTACTTTAGGAAACCTATTCTCTGTGGCCAGAACTTTTCTTGTAAAATTTTATTTACTTATGTACTCATTCACTTGTTTTTGAGACAGAGTCTTTTTTTCTTTTAAAGATTTATTTATTTTTATTACATGTAAGTACACTGTAGCTGTCTTCAGACACTCCAGAAGAGGGAGTCAGATCTCATTACAGATGGCATGTGCCACCACGCCCGGCTCCTAAAAATTAATTTTTTATTATTTTATTGCACTGGTGTTTTCCTGCATATACTTATCTATGTGAGGATGTTGGAACCTCTGGAGCTTGAGTTACATACAATTGTGAGCTGCCATGTGTTGCTTGGAGTTGAACCCAGGTCCTCTGGAAAAAACAGGCAGTGCTCTTAAATTACGGAGCCATCTCTCTAGCACCCACTGTGACATTTCTAATTGTTTTCGTGTGACATTTTTCATGGTGATTTTAAAATCTCTGCAAACAAGTTTCTGGAAAAAAGTACTCTAATTTCCTTGTGTCGTAGATGAAGAGATGGCAAAAACTCAAGAGATGTTAGATCGCTGCTCTGTAAGATCACACTGTCTGCTTGGCCTTCAGGTTTCAAACACAGGTCAGGGTGAATTCAGAGTCTAGATTCTCACAACAGCAGTCATGTCCTTACAACCCACAAAATAACGTCTAGCTGTGCAAATGTCCGAAAACAAGACAGATTAATGGAGTCAAATGTCTGCCCCGGGACAGCGCGAAGGACTCTACTGACAGAGCGAAAAAGTTTATTCTTGTAGTTTTTTTGTAGTTTGGGGAAAGAGAAAGTTTGCTGCTCTTTCCACATCCTCTCTTTCAGTATTGAGGCCAAGTGGAAAGTGTCCGGCAGTCCTTCCGCATCCGCCTGCCCAGAGCACAGGAGGAACTCTGGCTGGACACGGAGTCTCTCCCTCCCCCTTCTTCCCCTCTTCCCACAGCCCCACAAAACTGTACCCTCCTAGACCCATCACTGTCCTGTCTGCTTGAGGACCTTGGAACAAGGTGGCAGTGTGGGTCGAGTGTAGGAGGACACTGCAGCTACCGGAGATATAAGAAGGCGACGAGCACCCCCGTGTGGCGGGACTCGGAACTTCGCAGCTCCAAGGAGAACAGCGGTGTAACAGGCACCCAGCATGCACTTGGCTCTTTGCCCACGAACTCTTCGAAATTTTAGTTTAGGTTCTGGGGGTCTTTTCATCTTTGACATGTGTCCTGCTAAGATATAACTGCCACAACCCTACGGATGCTTCTATCTATAATTTCACATGTAATACTCTTCCCATGAATTCAAGTTTGATGTTTATTTGTTGTTGTTGTTGTTGTTTGTTTGTTTGTTTATTTTCTTTTGTGTGATATTGGGACCTTGCCATGCTGGGCCAGAGCTCTACCAAGCTACTGAGCCACACCCCAGCCCTGGCTTCCTTATGACACATCAAGCAAGTTTTGGTATCAAAATCAAAACTGTGAAACCTATAGATTCCACCTTCTTGTTTCCCTTCCTATCCTCCATCCAATGTCAGCCGTTTGATGTGTCTAGTCTATTCTTCCCATGGTGCACTCCTACCTTTTTATAAAAAAGGAAACAATGTTACTTTGTAAACAATATATTTTCAAAGCTACTCTACTGGGATTGTAGGAAGCCTCCCCCTTGGGTTGGGTTGTTCTTTTGTTTTATTTATTACTAATGTATATTCATTGTACATAGTTCTGAGTTTCCTTAAGATAATCTCAAAAATGTCAGGTGCTTTAGCCAAATTCACCCTCCCTCTCAGTCTTCCACATCCCGGTCCTACCTCACTCTCTTAAAGAGTCTCCTTCTAACCTTCCCACTGGTCTCCCTCCTCTTCCCCAACTCTCCTTTCTGCTTGACATGCAGTCAGTGTGTGTGTGTGTGTGTGTGTGTGTGTGTGTGTGTGTGTGTGTGTGTAGATATAGGTTGTTTTCTGATAAATCTGGTCAGTGACTGGAGATGAAAGTCAGCAACATAAACTAAAAGAAAAATCACCAAAATGTGTGAGAAAAATCAAGAATATGGATTTTAAAACTTGGCAACATCAAAGAAGTTTTCGGCAAAAAAAATAGAGACTTAGAAAGAAAGAAAAAACAAAACATAGAAAGGTTGTAATGAAAACTGGATAAATCAGATAAAAAGCACAGTGAAAAATGTCACCAAAAGGCCACCAAGTAGGGGGAGGACATAGGGATGAGGCCACCAAGCAGGGGGAACATGGGGATGAGGACAAGGCTGATAAGAAGCTGCATTCAAATATCAATGATGAAAAGAATTAAAGAGTTTGTTCATGACATCGGAGCCCTCTGAGATGTCATCAAAGGACAAATCCCGAAGGTCTGGACAAGAGGAGAACTTGAAATAACACTGAAGGTCATTCAATGAACCATACCCTATAATTCCCAAACATAGAGAAATAGACATGCAAAGTGAAGTGCAATTTAGAAACCAGAGACACAGGCAGAGAAGTCTCTCTCTATAACAGATTGTACAGCCAGGAAGCTAAATGACAGAGCCAAGATGGATGGTACCCAGGAAATCATTGGGGTGGATAACAGCTATCAGAAGACCCTCAAGGGAATCCTAACCAGGGGAGAAAAATAAACACTTCTAGGAGGTCACAGGAAATAATAAACCACATTAGAACAGTAAATAAGAAATGAGAATTTGGAAAGCATCAATTACAAAAATCAAAACGGTAGGATTTAATATATAATTTTTATTAAAAGCTCTGAATGTTGATGGTCTCAATTCTCCAATCAAAAAATACAGATTAGTACACTGAATGTATAAAATATGGCCCTTCTGTTTGCTGCCTGCAAGAAGGACTGCCCTATTTGCAGATGGTATGATTCCATATCAAAGAGACCCTGAAGACTCCACCACAAAAGCAGAGTTGAAGAGCACTCTCATCAAAATGACAGAGTACAAAACTAACATAAAAATTAGTAGACATAGGAGCGTCTTCTGTCATGCTGGCTTAGTGGTTCTCCCCTTCTTACACTGAGAAGGGTGCTTTAACAGCGTTAGCAACCTAGGATGACTGCTACCGTCTCTCTCACAGTTTGAAATATGTCAGACTGTCCTCTACTGACTTAAAGTTCCTATTGAGAAACTTGCTGTTACACTGACAGCTTCACTGTTGTATGTGTGGCAGAGTGCTTCTGGGTTCATGACCTTGGCCAGCATAAAAACAACTTAGTGAGCATTTCAATGCGATTTTCCATAGACGAGTTACACTGGAACATTATGGGAAAGAATTAAAATTATTTTGTAACAACATTGTAATCCCGACCGAACTCAGTAAATGTGTTATAGCAGCAATTACTCTCAGCAATGGAAGGCCAATTTCCTTAGTCAAATGGACTATTTAACAGTAGACCGTGTGACCTTTCATTATCGTCTCCTTGCTTAATTGACCATTCTATTTTATGGTGTCAACTTCTGAGAATTTCTAGGAAAATACAAAAAGGGACCACTCCAGGGAGCTGGAGGGTAAGACTGCATAAGATCCATCAGGAGGAGGAATCTCAGTTGTTCTTCACGGGCGGAAAAGTATCGGGTTAACTAAGAACGCAGCCTACTCTCTCGGGATCCAGGCTAGATCTTTAATCACAGGTCTTGGGAGGCAGAGTCAGGTGGCTCTCTTTCCAGCCTGGTCTGCATAGTGAGTTCCAGAACAGACAAAGCTACACAGAGAAACCCTGTCTCAAAAACCAAAGCCAAACCAACCAACCAACCAAACAAGCAAACAAACAAACAACCAACCCACCTGTATAGATATACTGCTGGCCTTGCTAACTAAAAGCAAATTGCTTCTGATGGTCCTTACAGATAGGTACTGAGAAAAAGGCATTTTCCAGATCAATAGCTGCATACCATGTTCCAGGAGCTGTGTTGATCTTCTCAAGTAAGGACATCACATCTGGTAGAGCAGCTGCAATTAGAGTCACTACCTGAGTGAGTTTTCAGTAGTCACCTATCATTCTCCGCAATCCATCTGTCTTCTGCACTGGCCAGATAGGAGAGTTAAAGGGAGATGTGGTGGGAACCACCACCCCTGCATCTTTCAAGTCCTTAATGGTGGCACTAATTTCTGTAATTCCTCCAGGAATATGATACTGGTTTTTTCCTCACTATTTCCCTGGCAGAAGGCAACTCCAAAGGTTTCCGATTAGCCTTTCCAATCATAACAGCCCTCCCTCCACAGGTCAGAGAACCAATGTGAGAATTCTGCCAACTTCTAAGTATATCTATCCCAATTATACATTCTCAGACTGGGGAAATAGCCAGGGGATGAGTGTGAGGACCCACTGGACCTACTGTGAGTCAGACTTCAGTCAAAACTTCAATAATCACTCCTTTAACAGGAGGGTCACAGTGTTTCTTGGGCTCTCCTGGAATTAGTGTCAATTCAGAACCAGTCTCCAATAGACCCTGGAAACTCTGGTTGTTTCCTTTCCCTGGTGTACAGCTCCCCTTGTAAAGAGCCAGAGGCTCCTCTGGGGAAGGACCGGGGAAAGACTAACAGTACAACTCTTAGGTATTTTAATCAAGGTCCTTCCTCAGGGGAACATGGCCATCCCTTCATTCAAGGGATGTCTGGGTCTGCAAACTGGCTCACCTGGAAAATGGTCCACAGGCTGAGATTCTCTGCTGCCATGATATGCTTTTCTTCTGTTTGCTTGAGAATTTTTCTGCTTATACTAATCAAACAAAAGTTCAGTGGGATTCTTCTCTATTTCATGCCTGGAGACATCATGATTGGTTAGCTGGTACCAAAGGTCCATACGAGTTTGAGTCCTGCCACCATCAAATTCACTTTGCATGTGCTGCCCACTATGATCACTATGGCCATCTTGCCTTTGGTGACTCAGTGCTGCCAACTGGTCCCTGTTACCTCTGACATACACACGTTATGGTGAACACACACAATGTGAAAAAAACACTTTAAGATGGAGAGCAAAAATGACATCTAACAAAGACCCTTGGCCTCCACATATGCATATTCACATGTGCACACAACACACACACACACACACACACAGAGAGAGAGAGAGAGAGAGAGAGAGAGAGAGAGAGAGAGAGAGAGGAACACAAACATATAACACAAACAGTTGAGAAGGAGAGAGTCAATGGATGAATTAGCCTGTATGTGGTCTCCTATCAGAACTCTTGTATTAGTCTGCATCCGGGTATTTTCAGATGGTCCCATCTCTGGGCAGTCTTTGGAAGGGCACCCCTAATCTATTCTTCTAACTGCTGTCCTGGCAACCTCCCCAGCAGTGTACCCCAGTTCCTTGCTGTTTCTCCTGGCCAATTGCTCATGGGTCATCTCCCCTGATGGATGCTTCCTCCTCTCCTCTCAGTCTTCCTCCTTCTCCTTGTCTCTCCTATCTACACTCTCTTCTCCACCCCCAACCAGGTAACTCAAAACCCACCTACTTCTAGTTCCTCCAGTGACTGTCTGTAGCCAATAGTTTTAAATCAAAGAACAAAGCTTGCACAACACAAGCCTGTAAACATGAGAATTCAGTCATAGGCCTAGACCTTCGGGTAAAGAACTTCGCCTTACATCACAACAGACCAAACCTCGACATAAAAACCTCCCACATAGCCATTCCTTGGAGGGGTCATATCTTCAGTTTGCACAGCAGGAAGGACAGCACTCACCAGTCTAGACCAGTCTAGACCAAGCCCTACACAGCAGACCCACGACTCTCCTCTGTTTGGCTGTCAGTTTCCCTTTGAAATTTGCTCTCCTACCATCATTCACCTCTTAGCAAAGCTGCTTTAAACTGTCCCAGGTTGTTCCCTGTGTGTGGGTGTCACCCACTGCCCGAGTTTGCTTCTGTTGCTGTGATAGACGTTCTTACCAAAAGCAACAGGTTTGTGGCAGTGCCTTGAAGCCATGGAAGAACAGAACACCGTTCGTGTCCAAAGCCCAGCACTGTGTTCATGTATTCACTCTACTCTGGGAATAATATAGGGCGTATATCACGTCTGTTAGTCGGGGGAAAACCTTGGCCTCAGTTCCAGAGCAGGAGGTAGTTGTGCGGCCTTTGGGGAATGAGGACCCTAGGTCACCATTGGCTATAGCCCTCTATGGGCCCCTTGACAGTCACGAGCTGCAGCCCTCCTATGTCCTGGACCCTAAGCAGATGCCACACATGGAGTAGAGGACTAACAAACGTAGCCTGCTGGTCAATCTGAATGCAATTATGAATAGTAAGAGTGGGATAGTCATATGACAGACAGGCCGTGTGGGTGGATCCCAGCTTCCTGATCTTGTTGATCCTATCTTTATTAATTTGGCAATTTGCTGGTCATTGGTTTTGTTGTTGTTTTTGTTTGTTTGTTTGTTTTTTTGTTTTTTGTGGTTTTTTTTGCATTAACTTTTTTTAAGTGCATATATATATGTATATGTTACTTATCTTAATTTCTAAGGTTTTTTTGGAACCTACTTTAAATGTTGCATCTGAGACTCCATTCCACTCATGCTGCCCCCATCCTGGCTTTATGTGATTATTTAATTCCTTCACAGGTTGCACAGGGGAGCTAATACAGGTAAGAAGCTCAGTCATAGTTAGCTCTCTTCAGTTGACCATTCCAGAAGCACAAGGCATAGTCATCAACATCAGCTGACTAAGGAAGGCCGTCACAGCTGCGCTAATACTCAGCTCAGCCTCTCTATGAAGTCTTCACACCAGCGGAGCTCTCTGTGTTAGACATGCATTTGCTGCTCTGAACACATGGTTTGCATCTAATGGAATAGCATCACCCCCTTCAGGAACACTTCTTACCACCCAGCCCATCACCATGCCTTCCCTGGCCTCCTGCAGGTTCTGCTTTTCAGGATCCTCACCTGGACCAGAGGAATGAAAGCACCTCACTCACCTCTCATCTCTGCAGTCATGCCTGTCTGCCTCCCACACAGCCCACTGATCCATGAATGACATTCACAGATCTGCGGAGAGCAGCTCACACATGTCATCCCAGCACTTGAAAAACTGAGGCAGTATTGCCTTGAGTTTGAAGCTACCCTGGGGCTGCGCAGTGAGCTCCTGACCAGCCTGGGTTGTAGAGTGTCTTAGGAGAAAATAAAACCAAAGACATTTACCCAAGCATTCTTCCAGAAACATCTTTTATCAGTGCAAGAATGCAAGGAGTCCCCCACCCTGCACATTACTTATAGGGGCTTTTAACTCCTAGTCATCCATCTTCTAAGAATCATTGGATTTGCTCAGGCACTTCCTGAGCTAGCTTGCTTTTAAAAACTCAGCAGCCAGTTTCTCCAATTGAATTACTCTTTTGTTTTCTTTCTCCGCAACCCATCCCCTGACCCAACTTCCCGAATGACTTCTGCTTGTTTCGGTTCTGCATCTTGGTTTTCTGTGGCTCCTGGATTGTTCAGTTCAAAAACAACAGATATTGATTTCCATTTCCGCTTAGGACTTCCCGGTCATCTCTAGTTCCCTTTAATGGCTCCTCTGTAAAGCCTCCGGCTTCCTGAACCCATTTTCTTATGATTGACTTCACAATGAGGGCCCATTGCCACTGTCAGCAGCTCAGTCAGTCTTGGCTCCAATCCCAGGCAGCTGTTCCACTCTGTCCTTTGTCAGAGCCCCCTGCTCATCTCAGAGCCCACAGGAAACTCTAAGTTTGTCCTCAGCTCATCTGAGAAGGGAAGAGGGTCCTGGGACTGGCTGGCTACACATAAGAAAAACCAAGAACCCTGGACTCTGAGACACATTGAAAGAAGTGTTAAATTAAACTGTTTCGAGACAAGGTTTCTCTGCATAGCCCTGGCTGTCCTGGAACTCACTCTGTAGACCAGGCTGGCCTCGAACTCAGAAATCTGCCTGTCTCTGCCTCCCAAGTGCTGGGATTAAAGGCATGCGCCACCACTGCCCAGCTAAAATGAAAAATTTTAAACTATTTATTATTTGTGTGTGTGCATGCACATGCACATGTGCCTTGCCAGCCCACAGGTATCATGGACACTTAGTGTGTGTGTGTGTGTGTGTGTGTGTGTGTGTGTGTGTGTGTGTGTGTGTTACACCAGCCCATGCTTGCCATGGCTTTCAGAACTTTCAGAAGACGGTTCTCCTACCTGGCAAGGAAAAAACGTTTTTATGTTCTGAGAAATTAATCCGGGAATCTCCACTTGAGTTAACAAATCCACCTTCAAAGAACTGAGAGCAGCTGGTCAACAAAGATGAGACCCAGCATTCACAGTGGGGCTATTCACACTGCCCCACACCTGGAGACCAGCCAGATCCCAATGGAGCACTCACTGGAGGGTTGGCTGTACAGTGGAATGTTACAATATGCCAATCAGAACAGCCGGGCTTGAAAACAGTGAAAATACCAACTGTTGATAAGGAGAGAGAAAGTTTGGGTTCATTACCTGCTGCTGCGGGTTGGAATGAGAAACAGTGTAGCAGAGTGCAGTTAAATAGTGCACAGGAATGAGAAAGTGTTGCAGGGTGTGGTTAAAGGGGGCACACCTTGAATCTCCCGCATCTGAAAGGTGGAGGAGGTGGATCTCTATGAATTCAAGGACCAGCCTGGACTACTTAGTGAGTTCCAGACCAGCCAGTGCTACACAGTGAGACCTTGTCTTGAAATTAACAAAATAGTAACATCACCACTCCGGACAATAGTTGGGAAATTCTTACACAAGATTATAAGATCTGAGGATATTTCAATCGTCCCATGTTTGTGATCACAAGTAAAGAAAATGGACATAAGGGCTGGAGAGATGGCTCAGCCGTTAAAGGCTAGGCTCACAACCAAAAATATAAGAAAATGGACATAAATAAAAAATAAAATTTCACTGATTTTTAAAAATCATGTTAATTGTAAATAACACAGGTGTTGTTCCTCAGACCACATCCTTCTTTTATTTGTTTTTAAATTTTAATTTTGAGACATGGTCTTTCACTGGCCTGGAATTTTCTTAGTAGTCAAAGCTGGACAGCCAGAAAGTTGACCTGCCCATCTCTGCCTCCTCAGAGATGTGACTGTAGTGAGCATGCACCACCATACCTAGCCTCATTCTTGAAAATAGTTGCTTACAAATCTAAGTGACATCAGGTGATGGCATGAGTAAGGCATGCGGGAAGTGAGGGATGTTTGGGCACTGGAAGATAGGACCTATGTTGAGTGTCATCTTGACAAGATCTAAATCAGTAGTTCCCACCCTTCTTAATGCTGCAACCCCTTAATACAGCTCCTCGTGTTGTACTAACCCCAAGCCATAAATTATTATAATTATTTCATTGCTACATCAAAACTGTGATTTTTTTTGCTGTTATGAATTGTAATGTAAATATCTGATATGCAGGGTATCTGATATACAACCCCAAAGGGGTCGTGACACATAGGTTGAGAATCTCTGATCTAGATTCACCTTAGAAGCCAAAATCCTAAGTATTCCTTGGAAGGATGGTCTACATTAGGTTAAATCCCAGTCTTACCTGTGAAGTGGTATCTAGTTTAGGTTGAGGTGGGAAGAGCTACCCTGAGTGTGGGAGGCACCACCCTGTGCCCTGGTGTCCTGAACTGAATAAGCCACCTAAGTGCCCTCATTTATCTCTGCTTCCTGACCGCATACACTGTGAGCTCTCAGGCTTCTGTTGCCATGACTTCCCTGCTGGGACAGATGGCACCCTCAAACTGGGAACAGAAACAGACCTTCCCTCCTGTAAGTTGCTTTTGTTGGATGTTTCATTGCAGCAATGACTTTAGTAACTAACGCAGACCTATGCAAGCCCAGCAAAGAGATGCCATCAAACTTTTCTTCTAGCTGAATGTCAGATTGCAGCTGTATATATGCCTCTGAAAACTGTAAAGTAAACATATTTTTCTTGGTGGAAGCAAAGTCCCAGACATACAAAACTATTGATTATCTTCTTGGAAATCCTGAACAATGTTTTTAAATTCTTATATTAAGTTGAAAAGCTATGTTAACATTTGTTTTCTGTTTAGTGGGGGTGTTTAACCAATATGCCAAAATGCATAAAACTGTTAGCTTTGATTTAATTTGTCTGCTTGATTTGAATGAGGTTTGGACTTCCCATAATTGTAGGGTTTTTTTGGTTATATACCAATCTTCTGTCATTTCAGTCATGGTTAAGATTTGAAACATTGTGTTGATAAATCGGTTTCACCTTGAAGACACTTATTTAGCTCACACAAATAGATGTTTAGAGCCTGAAGAGAGGCTCACAGGGAAGGTAAGGATTTGAGTTAAGATCACCAGCATCCTAGGGGAAAAGTAGACATGACAACATCTGTGTGTGCAATCCCAGAACTGGGAGCTAGAGACAGGAGGATTCCAGGCTTCTTGTCAATCAGTGAGCTCCAGATTCAGGCTGGAGAGATGACTGCGCAGTTAAGAGAGCTTACTGTTCTGCCAGAGGACCTGGATTTGGATCCCAGCACCCATGTGGTAGTTCACAATCACCTGTAACTCCAGTTCTGGGGGTGTCAGCGCCCTCTTCTGGACTCCACAAGCACTGCACTCACATTCACAGACACACAGGCACACAGGCACAGACAGGCAGACACACACACACACACACACACACACACACATATACACACAAATCAGTAATAAAGTAAATCTTTAAAATTAGATAGAGGGGCTGGAGAGATGGCTCAGCAGTTAAGAGAGCTGGCTGCTCTTCCAAAGGACTACCACCTACATTATAACTTACAGCTATCTATAACCACAGTACCAGGGAACCCAACACCTTCACATAGACATACATGCAGATAAAACAGAAATGTACATAAAATAATTTTTAATTATATAGATAAGTATATAAATATATAGATAATAGAGAGATAATAGAGAGATAGAATCCATAAAAAGGCTAAGTCTGTAAGATGGTTTGGCTTTGATTTTCAAATTCTAGATGGATTTTGGTTTGATACCATAAATGACTTGATAACCATCACATGTCAGAAATCATAAAATCTTCCTAACACTGGGTCCCAACTTAACCATTCTTATGCTGAAAAGCAAATATGGCTGTAGTCAATGTGAACTCCTCTAAGGGACCCTGAGCTGGGTATGAGTTAACCCCTCAGACCTGCTAAAGTTCTCAGCCTTGATTCAGTTTGCATAATGGTTGCCTTTTAAAGACATTTGTGCATAAGCTTTCTGAGAGAGCTACCCAATGACAATTAAACAAGATTTTGGAGTGCTGATCATGTCATCTACTGATTTTACAAGTCTTTCTCCTACACTTACCATCACCAGGTCCCATCAGAAACTGTACATTTATATATGATATATAATATATAATAAATATATAAGATATAAGATATGAGATATAAGATGTAATATAAGATATATTGTTCTGGTATAGAGATCTCTTGATCTATTTGCATTCTTATTAGAATTCATTTATTTATCTTTTGTCTTCTATATATGAGTGTCTTGTCTGCATGTAGTCTGGGTGCTGCATTCACGCTGGGTGCCCCTAGAGGTAATCAAGTCCCCTGGAACTGGAGTTACAAAAAGCCATGTGCAGTCATGAGAGTGCTAGGAATTGAACCTGGGTCATCTGAGAAAGCAAGTCCTGTTGGCCACCGAGCCATCTCTTCTCTGGTTGTATCTTTCAATGGCTCTAGAGAAGCCATTTCTTCAATGACATCACACCTGCCATTGGTGCTTCTGGTAAAGATAGTGGGATGAGCCATGTGTGCAGTGTTAGTTCTGCCAGTCATAGCTAGAGCGTGAAATTTAAAATTAGCAATTCTTTGCACCAAACACATGTTGAGAAATACCCCGGTTTCTCCAGTTCATCTGGTTATAGAGTAATGCACATAATATTGGTAACAGTCCTGTGTTGTCTCTAATCACTGGTTCTGGAAGCAAGGTTCACACACACACACACACACACACACACACTCAGATCCAGGCATGTGTATGCTTAATATCCTCCCAAGCCCCTATCCTTAGGCAGATCCCTGGCTCTGTAGCTGGAAGAAGGAAGACAGCAAACAGCTCAAATGAAAACCACAGTTCCCTGAGAACAGCTTCAAGGTAAACTGCTTCCAGCAGGCAGACAGAGTGTGAAGTAGGGGGAGACTTGCTGGGAAGGAAGGACTTGTCAGGAAGGGGAAGAAGGGGGCAAGAAAGTTTAGTAGGGGAGGGTGTGATTAAAGTATATTATATACATATTTAAAGTGAGGCTGGAGAGTGAAGGTGACTAAGGGTCAGTGCTAGGGAAGGAGGTGACTAAGGCTCAGGGCTGGGGAAGAAACCAAATGGGGAAAGTGCTGTTTACTCTCCTGAGTCCTTGCCTCCTGGCTCCACTGTACTATGCTTAAAAAAAAAAAATATATATATATATATATATATAATATATATACATATATATTATATATATATATAAAATTTCATCATCTGGTGGACTTAAACAGATGGCTGACTATCAGGGCTGTTATTTTGATTTTTCAAACCCTACTTTTAATAAGGGTTCTTAATAAATGCAAATGCTTTAACTTCCTTTCTAGCCCACCACCCACCAGAGGTAGTAGAAAAGAAAGGTTAGTAGGATACAAGGGAAGTGGACCTGTTTAGAAATTGTTCTTTGGAGCAAGTCTCATCTGCTCTGTCAGGAAATCAGAGGTTCAGTTCACAAGAATCAGCAGCAGCAGCTTGACCCACTCACAAACACTTCACAGATATGCCAGCAGTCTAGTTCAGTATTGTCAGGATAGCAAACACAAATCCACACCAATGGCAAGACCTAGCAGGAACAGACAGGCCTCAGCCAAACCAGCATGAGTCAGCAGGAGGGATTAAGACCAGCAGGGATGCCAGGAGAAGTTCTCTTCCACGTCTCTCTCAATAACTGGAGACCAAGAAGTGTTGCACAGTTGGCTCTCCAAGCAAGCCCCACCACTGTCCGTTGAGTCCTATTTTTACTCCCTCCAAACATCACGTGTCCTCACTACGTGTTTTGCCTCAGCACATGAGTCTGTCTTAGCAAAACTCCATGTGAGTCTGTAGCAGCTGCCATCACTCTGCCAACTGGCCCTAGTTCACAGAAGCGGCAAGAAGCCACCAGCACACCACCAGAAGTTTTCTGGCGCATTTCTCTCTATGGAATCACAACAAATGAAGCTCAGCTACTCGGTGTAAGGTGAACCAACACATGCCTTTGGTTAGCGAAGAAACCTTTATCACGCATCCTTTCACGTGCTTGCTTTAGCGAAACATGGTTTCACCTGTGTCTGCTTCAGTGAAATGTTCCTTCACGTGTCTGACCCAGCGAAGCACCAATACAACTGGCTTTCCAGAGAAACCATAAGTTTCTACTTCAGGGGGCCAGACAAGAGATAACTGTCCCACGTGACCCCTGTGGAGGTTTAACCCTAGGGATAAAGTGGGGGATCAGGAAGAACTAAGTCTGGAGGAAAGAGAAACCCCACTTTGGGAAGCCCCTCACTCTCCCTATAGCTGGGCTGTGTGGATCTAAATCCTGCCACACCCAGGGCAGAGACATAACAACCTTCAACCACCTGAGCACCAGGCTGTTACCTCTGACACCAAAGTGGACATGGCATTTGAGGAGGAAAAGCAGCTACTAATCTGAAGTGTCCCCTGCAGACCTGAAGTATCCTCTGCAGACCTGCAGTCAGGTGTTTTTTGTTTGTTTGTTTGGTTGGTTAGGGTTTTTTTTTTTTCGGTTGTTTGTTTGCACCAAACAGTTCTCTAGTTTCTCAATTTCACTTGGCTATAGGGTAGTGTGTGTGTGTGTGTGTGTGTGTGTGTGTGTGTGTGTGTGTTCAGGTTTTGTCTTTTATTCTAATGCTAAGTGCTGGCCCCCAAGACCTGGAGTCTGCACATAGCTCCTGTGACCCACCCCAGGTTAATTCTGATTGGTGAATAAAGATGCCAACAGCCAATAGTTGGACAGGAGAGACATAGGTGGGGTTTTAGGTTTCGTGGGCTCGAGGAGAGAAGGACCATGAGGAAAATGAACATGCAGAAGGGGAGGAAGAAAAAGCCGCCATGGGCTGAGGGTCAAGAGAGTGTGGTCCTGGAGGCTGCCCGATTGGAGTTAAGAACATCCCAGATGGAACATAGTAAATGATAGGTAATAACTCACAGTTATCAATAGGAAAGTAGATTCTATCAGCATGGAGGGGATTGTGCTGATTAAGGCTTATTATACATGTAAAGGCTATGGGTGTGTCTTTCATCTGGGAACTCATTAACCAAAGATGGAGTTGAAACTCTGGGCCAGGATTTAAATAATTTTCTACTCCATGTGAGCAATAGGCTCAAAGAACTAGACCCAGGTTCCATATTTCTAAGAGGCATGGGTTAGAACCAGATCAAACCATCATGATATTTTTGGCAAGGGTGGGTGCTGGCCAACAAGAGTATAAAGCTCAGCTTCCTCAGCTGGAACTGTTCAGTGAGATGCTGCTGCAGAGCAATCAAACATGAGGAAGAAGTTCAGCTCCACAGAGCACAGACGGGAAGGTGATGGCCTAATGGTCATGTGATGGGAGGGCAGTCTAAGTCCTCTGCCGGTCTGATGGTCCTGTGCTAGGAAGGCAGCCTAAGTCCTCTGCTGGTCTGATGGTCCTGTGCTAGGAAGGCAGCCTAAGTCCTCTGCTGGTCTGATGGTCCTGTGCTAGGAAGGCAGCCTAAGTCCTCTGCTGGTCTGATGGTCCTGTGCTAGGAAGGCAGCCTAAGTCCTCTGCTAGTCTTTGACTTTGCCACGCTTGAGATTCTAGTTTGGTTGGACCAAGCATTCTGAGGCCTGCTTCCCTGAGGCTGAGTCAGTAGTAGGCAAGGCTGCCCGTCCACGTGGGTGAGGAGGACACTGATGACCAAGACCTGGACATCACAGTCACCCAGCATGATCATCAACCCAAGCTCCATCTACATCCCTGTCTCTGTGTCATTCACTGAACTTAACACATCAATTGAGACTCTTAGTCTCAGGGTCATGGATTCGAGCCCACAGTGGGCACCAAATACCACTAGACTGTCTCTGTCTACTCACCAGCTCTCAAATAATGACACACAGAGTCTTACATTTGCTTATGAATGCTAGGCCTTATAGTGTATGCTGTTTCCCAAGTAGCTCGTATAACTTAATTAGCCTGTTTATTCTAATCTACCATCTGCCACGTGGCCCATTACCTCTCCTTCAGTCCTGGCACCTGTTCCTTCCTCTGTGTCTGGCTTGTGACTCCCCCATGCCTGATTTCTTTCCAGGAGTATCTACCTCTGCCCAGATTTCCCACCTTTCATCTTCTGCCCTGCTATACACATTCAGCTCTCTATTAAACCAGTCAGAAGAATGTTTACAAAATACTAAGGCAGGTGATGTTTCATAAGAATAACAGTACAAAGTCCAGATAGTACTCAGCTCTCTGCTGGTACAGAAATCAACATCTGAATGATACCAAGATAACCTTTACACCATGCATAAGAAGATTACCCCAACAAGTCTCCAGCAACAGCAACAGCACGCTTGCACAGTGTCCACCCAGCTCTTAGCAGGGTAACATGAGACAGACCCAGGACCACGGTTTCTTCAACAGTCCCTTTCCTTCCTCAGGATATCCACCCACACTTCCAGAGCTGGGCTGTCTCAGGGTCAGGCTGTCTGCTGCCAGAACTCTTGGGCCAGAGCCCAACACCACCTCCCAGTCTCTCTTCCCTATGATACTACTCCTACTTGGGGATCTCCTGAATCTTCAATGCCTGCTTGCTCAGCTACCACCCATCCTCTTCCTCTTTCCAATAGCAGATTCTCAGGAGGCGAACCTATTGAACAGCAGTCTTAAAGAGCTGTGGCCAAGGTTTCATATTACTGAGGGTCATGAATTGGCCATCTGGCTCAGAGACACATGCTGGGGTTCAGTGTCACCCTGGCCACCTACAGCATGCCTTGTCCACTTTTATTTTGTCTCTAATGGTGACTCTCTATGGGTGAGACATGTCCCCTGTTTGTCACTTGTTACTAATTGACTGCCTTCCCTGTTAGAATATGAAAGAAAAAAAATCCCTACCTGTTGTGCTTGTTTCTCTCTCCCAAGCATCTTGTTCAGTACTTGACGGGTATTAAGTTCTCAAGTATTATGTTGTCAAGTGAATGATGAATAAATGGCTCAAGTGAATGAATGAATGGGCTCCCAGAGCCACCTGCACTTTTAAACCATGCTCTTCTGCAGTGTAGCTGAGTAGACAAGGCTGAACCATAGTACGCATAGCCCATAAGGCAACCACAGAGTTAGGTTGTCCTGGGAATGTCTAGAGTGGGAGGCACTGAGGAACAATTACAAAACAGTAACAGTTGCTCCTTGGGGGACTGTTTCACGGACCACCTGGAGAGGTGGCCATCTTGTCTGCAGAAGAGCCACTCAATGGCAGGTGATGCTCACCATTAAACAGTTACATTTTGCTGCAGTGTCTCCCACTTCTGTAAAGGAGACACTGGCCACCAGGTTTAGCCTCTCAGTGGCCTTTGGAGTCTGTGTTCATTGAACTGAAATGTAACTCAAAATGTTTTTTGCTAACAATATGATCGTTACCTGTCCACATCTGTATTTATCCACTCATTTGGTAAATATCTACCAATCAGCTGCCGTGGCTGACCACTCTGAGAAGACCCCCTGTTCTCCTCACAGGAAAGGCAGTGCCCATTTATTCAAGGTTCTTTTCTAGGGCCTGTGGGACTGGGCTGAACTGGGGATAATAGCAAGGGAGATGCCTGACCATCTTCATGTAGGTACATTTTGCTGGAGAGTCATATATGAAGAGATGGCGGCAATGCCAAGAGCTCTGAAGAAAATGCGTGTGGGAGGTGACGGAGGCTGCATTAGGAAAGTCTGCAGAAGGAGAAGACTAAAGCTTTAAAGACAGGAAAAGCATTTCCGAGCAGTGAACAGCATGTATAAAGGGATCCATTTCATGAAACAGAGAGAAGCCAGAGCGGGTGTAGGAAGGTGTGACAGAGGAGGGAACTAGATGAGGTCAGCAGGTCTCTGAAACCAGATTCTGCTAATCCCTAAGAATCTGCTCTAAGAATCTTGGTGACTTTATCCTACGTGCAGCAGGAAGTCACTGGGACATTTAAGCAATGGGAGAATGGGGGTGAGGAATGCAATCTGATTTTTATTGGCTAAACACGCTCCTGACTGAGAATAGAGAGCAGGCTCTGAAACCACTGGTCAGCGGAGGGAGGGAGATATGATATCAGGAAGACTCCCACGCCTGTCCTCAAAGGAAGCTTTGTTTCTTCTCAGAGGCCGCCAGAGATGTTTGAGTTCACATCTCAGCAAAGCATGCTCCTGTGCTGTGACCCTAGGCACCATCTCTTAGCTCCTGTTTTCTCACTGAAAGGAGAAAATTAATGCGCTGAAGATGTGCTGGGCTCACTGTGGCTTGGATAGGTCTGTGAGCTGGAAGCATGACTCCCAACAAGGCAGTGTCCATAAGAGTGAGTCGCGCGGAAGGGCGCCACCTGCAGGAGAGATTGATGTAGTGCTCCAACCTGGTTAGTTCTCTCCAGGGCAACTTATCCTATACAAAAGCATGATGTTCATCCCAAGTCTTCCTGGATGCCCATCTCATCAACAATCTGTTCTGCGGACTTCCACTATTGTAATGCTGCTCATCACAATGTCCTCACTAGACGTCACAGGGGGCCACCTGACCTTGGACCTTTCACTTTCCAAACTATGAACCAAACCAACCTCATTTCTTTATACTGCACCTAGCCTCTAACTTCCTGTTGTATATGGACCAGTATAGGGATGTTAGAAACACAGTTGACTATAGAATTTACATTGTTATAGATGACAGCTAGCTGGTGCACAGTAACAGTTACATCTCTTTATAAAGTGGGGGGAAGGTGGACAACGTGAGATGGGAAGACAAGAAAGCAGCACAGAGGGGGTTAGTCATGGCAGCCTTGGACACCAATTACACTGAAGAACATCTGTGGATAGGGGCATCCCAGGAAGACTTCTGGGCACGAGAAGATTGTAAACAGTGCTCCCTTTAAGGAAATAAAACTTGGCCACAGGAAAGATGGAGATGATGGAAGAGAAGCTTCAGGGTCTCTCCCTGTTGCTTGGACCACATAGCCTCCTGTCATCCCATGAGGCTCTCCCTGCATGGGGATTCTACTTAAGCCAGCTTCCTCTAGGCATGGTTTGCTTGTACGAGGACCACAAGCCTTCATGGGTGTTGTTCTTGTGATGAGCATCCCTACGAACACAAGCATACAGACTGCACCTCAGAGAGATCCTCTCTGAACCTTCTCCATCCAACTGTGTCCTAGAAAAGAGCTCAGTTCCCTCCCCGAAGCTGCTGCTGAAAAGGCAACAAAAAGCAGGCTTCAGCCTCCCTGGCCTGATTGTCTTCAGTCTAGGGACTGGGAGAAGTGCAGCCTGCCAGCTTTACAGACGTCAGAATCTCGGAAGGACCAGGAGCTCATTCAAGCTTGAAGAGATGCCCCTCCAGAACGTGCTCCTTCCTGTATGATCCTGCCGTGTGGAACACAGCACTCCATCAGCTCCAGCAGGGCTGTTCTGTGCTCTGCAGCACTTGAGTTTGCAAAATGCCTTCTGGACCAGGGATCTGGAACAGTGAGAGCTAAAGCTGGAGTCTAAGCTCTATCCCTGGCTTCTGCAGACCTAAATCAAGGGCAATACTCTACTCCCAAATGCCTCTGTGAGACAGAAAAGCAGAGAAGTCCGCCTAGAGGCTGGTTTGTCACTAGCAAGGGCACATTGGTCAAGCATCCAGTCTTGCCTATCACAGAAGCATCACTCAGAAACGCTCTGCAAGTCTCTGCAGGCAGCTGGAAGTTTTTAAACAAGTGAAGTCAATCTGGCTCCTAGGAAGCTTTGAGCCTGGTGTGTGTGTGTGTGTGTGTGTGTGTGTGTGTGTTGAATATGTGAATGCATGGGAATGTGCACACACCCATGTAGAGGCAGTCTGCATCCCTCAGGTCTGAGTCTAGTCCTATAAACAGACACTTAGTAGATGATGATGATGGAGATGGAGATGATGATGATGATGGAGATAACCATGGTGCTGAGAAGCAGTTCACTACCACACCAGCCTGCAGAGGGCGCCCTCAGTGCATGCTTACACCAGCCTGCAGGGGGCACCATGGAGACTGTGTGCCAATCAGCAAACCACAGATGGCTATGAAATAGGGCAACTGTCTAGGTATAGCCTTTCCCTAAAGAAGATCTTTTTCTCCTTTTCTGTTAAGATATATTTTGTGTGTGTGTGAATGCAGGTGCCTACAGTGGACAGAAGAGGGCGCCAGATCCTCTGGAGCTGGAGTTTCAGGTTATGAGCCATCCCTGATGACTGCAGGGAACCAGACTCATGTTGTCTGCAAGAGCAACAAGAGGGAAGAAAGAAAGAAAGAAAGAAAGAAAGAAAGAAAGAAAGAAAGAAAGAAAGAAAGAAAGAAAGAAAGAAAGAAAGAAAGAAAGAAAGAAAGGAAGGAAGGAAGGAAGGAAGGAAGGAAGGAAGGAAGAAAGAAAGAAAGAAAGAAAGAAAGAAAGGGAGGGAGGAAGGAAGGGAAGGAAAGGAGGGAGGGAGGGAGAGAGAACATTTTAAAGAAGAAAACTGAGGAGTTGGCTGCACAATAAGAACAGGTTTATTTCAGAGAAAACCTGAGAAGGCCTTTGTGATGGTGTGTATATGCCCAGCCTAGGGAGTGGCAATATTAGAAGGTGTGGAGCGGGTGTGGCCTTGTTGGAGTAGGTGTGTCACTGTGGGTGTGGGCTATGGACTATAAAACACTCCTCCTAGCTGCTTAGAAGCCAATATTCTGCTAGCAGCCTTCAGATGAAGATGTAGAACTCTCAGCTCCTCCTGCACCATGCCTGCCTGATTGCTGCCATGCTCCCACCATGATGATAATGCACTGAACCTCTGAACCTGTAAGCCAGCCCCAATTAAATGTCCTTTATAAGAGTTGCCTTAGTCATGGTGTCTGTTCACAGCAGTAAAACCCTAAGGCAGACCCCATAAGAGAAGGTGGGATAATAAACCTCTCTCACAGGCTAAGTATTATGCCAGAACGGGAAGAGCCCGAAGTCCAGTTGGCCGGTGGTGTTAAGGGTTAAACTGGGATGTACAGGAATGATGTTAAGGGTATTGGCTTGGTAAACTGAAAGCTTAAGGTTGGGAGGGCGTTGCCTCCCAGAGCTGCTCTTGTTGGCTCAATGTTCATTGGCTTCTGTGCATATGTACACTAGTGCAGGCGTGTCACAACCCGTGTATGGAGGGCAGAGGACAGCTTCAGAGAATTCTCTACTTCCACCACAGGATTTCCAGAGGTCAAACGCAGGTCATCAGTCTTGTCAACAAGCATCTTTACCCTCGGAGCTTCCTCGCCGACCTCCCCCTCCCTTTGATTTTTGTATGTTGCTCTAAGTAGTTTTCTGTTTCTATGATAAAACACCATGACCAAAACCAAATTGGAGTGGAAGGGATTTGTTTCATCTTCCAACTCACAGGTTAACCATCACTGAGAGAAGTCAGGGCAGACTGAAGCAGAGCCATGAAGGAACACTGGTCACTGGCTAGCTCCCCTGCCTTGCCTTTCTGATGCAACCAAGGCCCATCTGACTAGGGAATGGCACTGCCCACAGTGGGCTGGGTCCTCTTTATCCATTAGCTGTTAAGAAACTGTGCTACAGCCATGTGCACAGGCCAATCTGATGGAGGTAATTCTTCAGGTGAGATTCTCTCTTCCCAGGTGTCTAGGTTTTGAGTCAAGTGGACACACTCTAACTATGACATGTGTGGTGTCTCCCTGTATGTCTAGATGTGTGAGAGTGCTCTTGCCTGTGTGAACATTGGAGTCCAGAGGTCCACATGTTTTTTTTTTCTTCTGTTCCTCTCTCCATTATTTTTTGAGACCGGTTCTCTCACTGAATCTGAAGCTCACATACTTGCTAAACTGGCTGGCTAGCAAACCACTAGGACCTGTCTGTCTCATGTCCCCTGCCTCAGTGGAAAGCTGACAGATATGAGCCACGGCACTCAGTTTTATATATGATGATTAGAGATCTAAACTCAGGTTTTTATGCTTGCTCAATAAGTGCTCTACCCCTGAGCCATCTCCCCAGCACCAAAAGAGAGAGGTGACTGGTCGGGAATGAGGCTGAACATGTGAGCAGGAGCTAAAAGAGGTTCAGGGTAAGAAAAAACATGGATGGAGTTTGGGCAACACCAAGATTAAAGTTGAACCTGAGACTTAATGAGATTTAAGGGAGAGTTTAGCTGTTATCAGTTTACCTGGTAGAAAAATCACAACAATACAGATACTGTCCATGAGATACCTCCCTCAGACAAGCCTCTGAGACTGTGGCTGTTCTCATGCCACCTGTGGATAAGAAGACCAAGGTACTTGCCCAATCTCATGCCCTGTTAGGCACAGATTGATGGCTGAACACAAAGTCTGGAGTCAGACTCTCTGCAAATGTCATGTCATCTCAGCAACGTCATCACAGGGAAGTACCTGTCTGTTTACACCTCCTCAACCTCCCCATCGGCAAACAGGAAGGATGACTTGTAACTCCCAGGGCTATGAGACCCTAGTAAGACAAGACCCTAGTAAGTAAAGTGCCAGGCCAGCCCCAAGCTCACAGACAGACCTCAACAAATACTGTTAGGCTGATAGCTGGGCTGGAGCAAGCTTAGGACTAAGTGAGATTTCCCTCCCACTTGATTCACAACAGCAAGAGAAAAGCACTAACCCCCTTGTAAAATTCAGCAGAGTTTAAACAGCAGAGGTCTTTTTCCTGTCATTAATCATTGGGGAAAAGCAAATAAAAGCTACAGTGAGTCACTCCTGACACCATTGAGATGGCGTGGTCAAGAACAATAGAAGAAGCAGTAAGTAAGGGGCAGGGGGGAGTGTTTGGAAAAAGCTGGGCCTCTTGTGCGCTGCTGATAGACTGGAGAGATGGCTGAGTGGTTAAGAGCATGGACTGCTCTTCCAGAGGTCCGGAGTTCAATTCCCAGCAACCACATGGTGACTCATGACCATCTGTAATGGGATCTAATGCTTGCTTCCAGCACACAGGTGTACATGAGATAGAGCCTTCCTATATATAAAATAAGTAAACAAAATTGCCACCAGGAAGACAGGCATGCAGCGCCACAAAAGAATGAGCAAATCCAGGTAGAATTACCATGCAATCCAGAACATACTCTAAAGAACTACTGAGTAAGGACTTTGAACAGACATCTGTATGTCAACATTCCCAGCAGCCTTAGTCACAATAGCCCAAGGGTGGCAACAGCCAAAGTGACCACATTTATATGAATAAAGAAAAGGAAGGGCTAGGAAACACACAATGAAAAAGTATTCAGCCACAAAAAGGAAGGAGGTTCTGAAGCAGGTAGCAAGGACGCAGATGCACCTTGTGGGTGCTTAACTAAAATGAGGCGGACACCCAAGGACAAAAGCTGCAAGGCTGAACTGTTGTGAGCGACCCAGAGTGATCCGACTCACACTCAGAAATCAGCCGGCAAGGGTGGGAGGTGGAGGATGGGGGCAAGGATGACGGGACAGGGAAGATGATGGCATTACTACAGCTACAGGCAGAGCTGGGGAACTGGGAAGTGGGAGGAGCTAGCTGATTCAGGTACATCCAACTTCTACAGTCTGTGCTTCTGCTTTGTGCAGGACATGAGAGAAACCAGCGGGTGCCTTGGGTGGCAGCTCTGCTGGGGAAGCACCTTAGGATCTGGTGCACTGGAGGGAATTACTGGGCCAGGGAGGGCCCTGGTTCCAAATGGATGCCACTCTCCACAATCTCCGAGTGGGTCAGTAAGAACAGCTTAATCAAGAGCGCCAAGAAGATAGTCCTGTGCCTGAGGCAGCACAAAGCCATCTTTGGTACAAAACTGGCTTTGGTAAAGACAATCCTCCCGCCTTGGCCTGGTACCAATCAAGTAACCCCTTCTATTAGTGAAGCCCATCCAGACCAGCCTTCAAGGCCAGAACAGCAGAAAGCACGGACAAAGAAGCCAAAAAGGCAATAGAGGGGTTTCCAGAGGGATTCAAAATAAAGTAGTCTGCAAGGCCTGCCTGGACTGACGAGAACTCTCCCTTAAGAAATTCCTCGACTGATCTATGGGTGGGGAGGTGCCTGAAGGGGAACCCCTGCTTCGTGGCTGAGAAACCACTACCTGCAGTCTGAACTTCCTATCCATGGTGTTATGTGTGTCCATCCATCCATCCATCCATCCATCCATTCATTCAGCCAGCATCTGTTAGTTACTGAGCGCCCAGCCAATGCTAGGATGAGCTAGAGAAAAGAGATGTGGAGCCACTTGTAGCTTTGCTTTGCTTAGTGTGGGGCAACCATGGGTTGGACCCACCTGCTCCATGAATCTAGAGGCTGTCCTCAGGTCCTCTGTAAAAGGCGATTAACCATCCCCTCCTGACCCCCAACTCCCAGGTGTTGTGAGATTTTAAGTGAGCATCCGTGATAATGACAGGGCACAGGGCCAGGTGTGGACTCAGTCCCCCACGGGGTCAGGGGCTTGCTACCTACCCAGCATCCCTGCTCTCTTTCACCTTCGCAGCCCTGTGCAGGGCTGCCAGGCCATTTTTGCAGTTTTTCCTCTCCCTGTCATAGACAGTAAACCCAAGAGACCTAGTGACCACCTCTCCCTGACCCCCAGCCCCCGCCCCCAGCCCTGGGGGCAAGCGATCGGATTTATAGCGACTGGCACGCCAGCGGTTCTCACACACCGAGGGGGATGGGCAACCTCCCTGAGCCCTTAACGGGAATGGAGAGCTCGAGCAAGATGCTTGGGTGCCTGGGTTTAGAGTCGCCAGGCCCGGGCGCGGGGGGCGGAGCGCGCCGTCCCGCCGGGCGCGGGGACAAAGGCCCGCGGGCGGACGTGGCCGGGCCGGGCCGGGAGGGCCCTTTAAGCAGGGTGGGCGGGCGGCGTGGAGGCGGGCAGGGGCGGGGCGCGGAGGGCGGTGGCGGCGGCGGCAAGTGCTCGGCGGCAAGGATCGCTTTGGCCCGGCCCGGCCCGCACGGCGCTGGGCGCGGAGAACGGCCATGCCGCCGCGGCGCAGTATCGTGGAGGTGAAGGTGCTGGACGTGCAGAAGCGGCGCGTGCCCAACAAGCATTATGTGAGTCGGCGTCCGCGCCACGCGGCGATCCCAGCCCCGCGCAGAACTTGTGCCCCGCGCCCTCACCGCCGTCTCCCCACGCGCCCCGGGTCCCCGCGCCCTCCCTGCTGTCTGTCTCCCCACGAGCCCTTGGTCCCTGTGCCTTCCCCGCCATCTCCCCGCTCGCCCCTTGGTCCTCGCCATCTCCTCGCGAGCTCTCGCCTTGCCCACCCGTACAAAAGTCTGGCCCCAGCCGCTGCTGCAGACTAAGACAGAAACCAGGAGAGAAACCCACGGAGCCGTGGGTCTCAGGCCACCCTCCTACCCAGAGGCGCCCAGCCTCATAGGATTAGCGAACCTAGCCCTTCATCCTTCTGTGCATGGGTCATTTGAGCGCCCCTTCCCTGTAACTTCCGCTTAACAATGTGGGAAAGTTTCCCCAGGAGTAACCCCCCTCTGTGACAGGAGAATTTTGTTTGGAGCTGCTAAGGTGTGGAGGAAATGGGTCCCTGGCATCATTTTGCAGATGGGAACGCTGAGACTCAAAGGCTGAGGATTCTCAAACGTGGACGATGGGCCTGGGGCCCACGGTGACCCTCAAGTGGGAAGTGGCCTCTCAGGCTGCTTGGGGACTTTGTTGGAGGTTGAGGTGGCCTTGGTTCCACCTCAGAGGTTCTGGGTAGTAGGACAGTGGATTTAGAGGAGGCCCTGGGGACTTCACTCCAGGTGTGAGGGGGACTGGCTTCCCTGTGGCTGTGCCAGTCCTGAAGAAGTTAACCAGGAAAGAAAAAAGCAAGAGGGAGGGAAAAAAAAATCCTAACAAAGAAGTGAGGAACAATGACTAGAGAGGGCGTTGGCTGGAGAAAGGCTGGCCAGGGGCCTCCCTGGAAGCCCCTTTGGATCTATTTGTTTAAGAGATCCATTCTTACAAAGCAGACAGCTATACATGCCTTCCCTGAGTCGCCCATAAAATTCTGAAAGGAGATGGCCGGGTATCCACTGTACTCTACAAGAAAGGGTGTGCTGTGTTCCAGTGTATTGTTATAGTCTAGGCCTTCAGTAACTCAGCCCTGGGCCAGCCAGCGGGGGGCTGCTTCCTGGACCTGTGGTATCTTTAAATAGAGCTAAGTTTTCCCTGCTTCAGAGCTCAGCTAAATTGTCTTGGTTTCCCCACCCCCACTCCCTTTCCCCCCCCCCCCCCCCTTAACTATTTCAAATGCTGCCAAGTCTTGGTTTCTTGTTGAAGCCTGTTGAGTTGCCTCTTGGGTATGGGACAGTTTTCAGCAACACACCAACTGGAGGAAGTCTGAAATTCTCCTCCATGCCGCCTTCCACCAGATCCGACAAACCAGAATAGATAGAACCACCAAGGACTGGGTGTCACCTTCTACTCCCTTGTGGTGTCACACATGTTTAGTGGTGGTCTTCTCAAGTCTGTTTCAAGGATGGGGCAGCTAACAGTAAGGAGCAGAGCAGGCCTGTTGGACCAAAGACGTTGGCCCGTCAGACCACGCCCCTTTCCACATCCCACACACCCACAGAGGCCCTGGACAGAACGCTCCCAAAACCTGGGAATCAGCTCAGACTTTTGTGGCTTTGAGGGGTACCCCTGAGGTTCTAGCCAGTTGTCCAGGGCTCCCTGAGCCAGGTATGTGTAGCCCTCTAGCTTGGGCAAGCTTAGCTCTTCGACTCCCAGGCTGCTAAATATTACTTCTTTCAGTCTCTGTGTCCTCATTTGTAAGATGTGGTGTTGATGCCTCCTCCCGAGGAAAGGGGGGGCGGCAATCATGTGACTGACATGGGGTTTCTTAACTGCAGCCCTGTGGCGTCTATGTCTCTCTGATTGAAATCATGCGAGAGCTTGTTCTTCTGTTTTCGGGCTTAGTCACCGCTGTGACGAGGGGCCTTCTCCCTGCCATCCAGTCTTTGGTTCCCCAAATGGGGGTTGGAGTATAGAAGAATGCAGCCAGAGCCATCCAGAGGAGCAGATAAGTTGGTTCTATAGTGACATCGTCCCAAATGCAGCAGCAGCAGACTGGACTATAGTGCCTGCCCCCAAGCTCCACACACAATAAGGAGTGGGTGTGGAGGCAGATGTTGGAGGCCTGGCTGATGTTACCTTGCTTCTGGCCTCTACACAGCAGCTTCCCTTTCCTCAGTTGTAAGAACAAAAATACAACCAGATATTGAGTGTGGCATGTCCCCTTGGGGACCATCTTAGTCTAGTTTCATTGTATAGCCTAGTACCTGAGGCTGGGTACTTTGTAAAAAGAAAATAACAGCCATCTGGGAAGCTGGAAGTCCAAGATTGGACTGTCGCATCAGTTTGGCCTCTGGGAAGGGCTTCTTGCCCACGTCAGAGTTGTAGGTGACATCATGGTGGGAGCACGTGTAGAGGGAGAGGTTATGAAAGGGGAGCCTAGAAACCAGAAAGGTGGGGGAGGGGCCACCTTGCTCTTTTGTAGTATGAACCTTTGGGAACGATTGTCCTAGGAGAGCTACCAGAATCTCTTTTAAGCCACATAACCAATGACCTAACTACCCTTCCCTAGGCTCCACCTCTTAAGTCCTGCCACTTTTCCTGGCATGACCCTGGGGACCAAGCTTCCAGCACATAACTCTTGAGTGTGAACAGACCATATGCAGACCTTAACAGGGGTGACAGCATGCATTTCTGCCCCAGTCAGAGCATCACAGTGCAGTGCGCACACCAGTTTGGAGTGTCCTGGCTGCTGTGTCCCCCTGATGCCATGCCTGGAAGGGAGCAAGCAAGTCACAGCTTCTGAGGCTACAGTTAGACAGCAGTGCCTGAGGCTCGGGGCTGGGTCCCCTGCTCCACCTCCATGTCTGGTTAGCAATCTCTTCACAACGGCCATCTTCTCCTGTGGACAAGGCCAGTGTTGTCACTATGCAGCCTCTGTCATGCCTGTCCCACTCAGAGTCTGGGAATTAGAATGAGTGTGAAGGGAGCCCCTCAGAGGGACATGCCAGGGCCACCCTCCCTAACGGGAGTGTTTTCTAGAAACCTGTCAGCTCCGGGAGTCTTGTCAGGTTGCCCTCTCCTACACTACCAAAGAAGAGTATCCTGAAGAGGACCTGATGAGGCAGATGTCAGGGTCAAGGGCACGTTTTATTTTGTTTATAGAGACAGGGTTTCTCTGTGTAATACTTCTGGCTGTCCTACGTAGACCAGTATGTCCTCAAACTCACAGAGATTTGCTCGCCTCTGCCTCCCCATTACTGAGATTAAAGGCATGCTCTGCCACGCCCCGGCTGTCCTAACAGCTCTTTAAGGATGGTAGACTCGTGTTGTGTGACACCAGTGTTGCAGAGGGACAGAGAGAATAAAGCCCATTCCTGCCCATCGACTCTGCCTCTGTCAGGTTCTGCTTCCGTATGTGCTTCAGATAATTTCTGTCTTTATATTTAAAATAAATCCTGGTCACAGAGCACCCCGTGTCCCCTCCCAGTCATAACTTTCCCCAAGCCACTACCCTACATTTGTTATTTACCATTTACACAAGCTTGTTTTGTTCTTGGAGACAAAGTCTCACTACATAGCCCAGGCTGACCTTGAACTCACAGAGATCTGCCTTTACTTCCAGACTGGAGAGATGGCTCAGTGGTTAAGAGCCTTGCTGCTCTTGGAGAGGACTTGGATTGGATCCCCAGCACCCACACCGCACTTCACAACCATCTCTAACACAGTTCCAGGGGATCTGATGCCCTCTTCTGGCCTCCACAGGCACCAGGCACATGTGATGCACATACATCCAAGCAAAACATCTATACACGTAAAATTAAATATGGGTTAGTAGGATTTTTTTTTAGCTGCTTTCCCTGGGTATCATTTACACATCGCCACAGTGACCCATTATGACCGCAGAGGTCACTGGTGTTTGTAGTAACTGAATAAGGCTGAATAGCCATCACCCCAGTCCAGTTTTATAACCTTTCTATCACCCCGTTTGCCATCAGTATCCCCCTCCTTGACCTTTACATGTTTTACCTGATAACCCGCCCCCCTCAGTCTTGTCTTCAATGTTTTGAAACTATAAAAATCTTGCCTTGTTTAGATCTATGTTAATACCAAAGTTCATTTTAACTGCTGCATAGTATTCCGTTTGTGACTATTTCCCTCTGTCATCTGTAAAGTTCTCTCCTACTGGGGACTCAGGGATGCTCTTCCCAGTAGTTAGCCTGGTGGAAACTGCTCCCATGTATAGACTCAGAACAGGAGCTATGCTGGGTCTTGGAGGATGTGTTCAGCTATGCATGTCAGCCTATGAGCTGTGTCCCTGGGCTCTGTCTGCTCTCAACCAGTCTCTTTATTATCAGCCTTTCTAGTTGATGTCAGTCTGCGTGCTTCACGGCACGCTTGTCAGCCCTTCCTGCTTGCTAAGGCAGTCGGTCGAGTGGCCTTTTGTGCCTTCGTTGGCCAGCTGAGAGTCCTCCTCTGAATTGCCTGTGTGTCCTTTGCTGCTGGCTCAGTGTGCTTTGCCTTTCATCTTCTCTTGATGTGAAAGGTTTATACATTTGGGATAGTAATCTTTCAGGTGGTTAGATTAGTGTCCTCAGTTACCCCTTGAGGAGACTGTAGGTGCAGAGAATCCCAAGTATGTGTGTGAGGTCACATGACTAGGGGACAACGCATGGAAACTGAGATAGCCATGTTTGTCCAGGTGATACAGGCTGCCTTGAGATCCCACCATGAAGCTGGGTGACCTTAAGTGGCTTACTGATGTCCCTCCCCTTCTCTGAGATGCCAGGTTCATTCTAGGCCCTTCTCAGCCCTCTGCCCATTCAGTCAGCGGATATCAAGTTATCAACCCTTGTCACTTACTCCAAAGAAGCTCTGAGTGGATTGTCCTTAGAGTGAGAGATTGGCCAGACCTCCCTCCTGAACTGATCATGTGCCAGGAGCT
The DNA here is from genome assembly GCF_000001635.26 of Mus musculus. NCBI lineage: Eukaryota > Metazoa > Chordata > Mammalia > Rodentia > Muridae > Mus > Mus musculus. The sequence goes on from NC_000077.6 coordinate 32,352,873, forward strand.
TGGGAGCAACGGTGCCCGCTGAGTCAGTGTGGATTGTGCCCATATCCAGTGAAGCTAGAGCTGTCCTCTGTGTTGTGTGGTGGTTACTAAGCCACTGAGCTGTGTGGACTGGAGATCCGTGTACATCCAGACACCTCCCTCCTCCAGCACCCCTGGCAGCCCTTTAATGGAAACTCTCAGAGCAGGGCAGCCGGTGTGTATGTTAGAAACAAGCCAGCCTGGATGTGAGCTATGTGTGGCAGTCGGCCACCCTGCCCCACATTGGCTTCTAGCTTTGTGAGTGAGGTGGCTCCTTCTGAGAAAGATAGTGTGAGAATTTGTAGGTGCTAGAATTCTGCTGGAGGAAACCGCCAGCGACTAGCACATTTCTTACCGACTTATCTCTGCCTTTGTGGAGGCAAAGCCTGGCTTTGAAGCTCATCACTGCTGAGCCAGGAGGCTTGCCAGTGGCACTTCCCCTGGCATCTGAGTGACACGGGCTTAAGTCCTGACCCTCGGTGCTGAGCCTGATGTCAGTGGTGGCCGTGAAGACCCACAGCGTGTGGTTTGGATCCACTGTCGCTCTAAGGATGTGCTGTGCCTGCCTTAACTCTTCTACTATGTCCTGTGGCACCTGCCCAGGCTGGGTGCCAGACTGTAGCATGCAGAGTCACTCTAGTCTCCTCTCCTGATGCTTCACCATGTCTTCACCATGCACTTCACCATGTCTGTCACACAGCAGTGTGACAGGATTTTTTTAAAAAGATATTTCTTTTTATCTATTTTCTGTTTCTGTTTTTATCTATGTGTGCAAGTCTGTGTGAGCGAATGTACTGGTCTCCTTGGAGTCCAGCAGAGGACATTCGGGCCTCTGGAACTGGAGTTATTGATAGTTTTGAACCTGGGTGCTGAGAACTGAACTTGGATCATCTAGAAGGGCAACAAATGCTCTTAAGTACTGAACCATGTCTCCAGTCCCTGAGTAAAATGTCTGTTAGTCTCTTGAGGCCAAAAGAAAAATGTAACTGCCATGCCCATCATAGAAGCAAGCTGTCGGGGCTGGTGAGGTTGCTCAGCGGGTAAGAGCACTGACTGCTCTTTCGAAGGTCCTGAGTTCAGATCCCAGCAACCACATGGTGGCTTACAACCACCCGTAATGAGATCTGACGCCCTCTTCGTGCACGTCTGAAGAACAGATACAGTAATAATAAATATATCTTTAAAAAAGAAGAAGAGGAGGAGGAGGAAGAGGAAGAAGCAGCAGCAAGCTGTGCCGAGGAGGTGACACGCAAGAGGGCTTCAGGATGCTTTGCTGGTGAGCTTGACAGCTGTGCTCACCATTCCAATTCCCTCACCTCTAGGAGCAGGCACCAGGCCCTACCCTCATGGGCAGGCCTGCTCCAAGGGAAGTGTCTCAGCTGCTTCTCTTACACTCTGCATCCTTCAGGAGCAAGGAGACTGCATTAGCATAGCTCCAAAGGATTTCAACAGATTTCAATTGGGTGCAGACTTTGAATCTGTGGCCTCCTGTGCCCTTAGTGTGTGGAGACAGCCCACCAGGCAGGTGGATTCAGATTTCTTCTCTGTCACTTTCCCTCTCTGTGCTCAGTGCCCTTGTCTATAAATGGCGTTGTTGTGGCTTCAGTTTGAGGAGGCCAGTATGAGGGTTATAGAGGACTCAGGCTCTGGTCCAGGCCCGACAATACCGAGCCTTACTAGAAACATCTGTGTATACTGTCCCCATAGTTGTAGGTTAGGGGCTCCTGAATGCCCATCATTAGAGAGCAGGGTCCAGGTGATGCGCACATGCAGAATTCCAGGACGGTGATACATATGAGCCTGGCCTCTGCCAGGGCATCACAGTCAAGCTGGCTATAAGCATGTGCTCAGGCCTTTCTCAGCAGATTGCCAGGGAAGAGTGGAAGTGGCCATCCACAGAGACCCAGAAATAGAGCTGATAAAATATGTTGCACTTTTTTTTTTTTGCTTGCCGTGCTTTTTTCTGTTTTCCAAATGTTCTGCAGCGTACACATAGCACTGTTTTTAGTGAAAATAAAAACCAGCGACTGCTCGTTTTAAAAAAAGAGGCTGTGCCAAGCTGAGATGGCTCCAGCAGGGTCCCCACATCCTGCTGTCGGCCTGTGAAGTCACCCTGGATTTCTCTGAGAGCAAGGCCTTCTGAGATGGGCTTCTGTAGGTCTCAGATACCTGCTTCCATTCCTGCTACACAAGAAGGGCTCCCATGTGGCTTTGCAGCCATGAGCTGAGGAAGCAGTAGGTAGCTACGAGTGTAGCATCCTATGGGGTGTTCAGGGCTGTGCTTTCCTGGCTATGGTGTGCCTTGCCCAGGGAGTCCAGCCCTTCATGGTGTCTACAGCTAAGGAGGGTCACAGAGCCATGCAGCCCAGAATCCTGAAGACCCTCTGGTGTGATCCCTGAGGTCACAGGGTACTGAAAAAGCCCCTCAGCCAAAGGTGTGCCCGGATCCCCGCTCCTGAGGTGTTTTATATATCTGAGGGCTCCTCACCCCAGGAGCCCACAGTGAGTAAGTGCCACAGTTACTGCACTACAGGGACCGACTGGGAACTCTGCTGTTGAGCTGTGTATCCCATTCATGATGCTTGGACTTGGCTTGCAAATTATTCATCTGTCTTAGTTAGGGTTATTATTGCTGTGATGAAACATCATGACCAAAGCAGCTTGGGGGAGGAAATGGTGTATTTGGCCCACATATCCTGAGTCACAGTTCCCCTGAGGGAAGCCAAGGCAGGAACCAAACAGGGCAAGAACCTGGAGGCAGGAGCTGATACAGAGGCAGTGGAAGGGTGCTGCTTACTGGCCTGATCCCATGGCTTGCTCAGCCTGCTTTCTTGTTGAACTCAGGACCACCAGCCCAGGGATGGCCCCACCCACAATGAACTGGGCCCTCCCCATCAATCACTAATTAATAAAATGACTTAGAGCCAGATCTTATAGAGGCATTTTCTCAATTGACGTTCCTTCCTTTCTGATGACTTCAGCTTGTGTCAAGCTCAGTTGTTATAAACAGTACAGCATCCTTTTTCGTTTGAGGAAAACTGGTGACTGATCTTTCTTCTCATGACTCAGTTGCCCTCTTTTCTTCCCTTTTACAGTCCCTGGGTCTGGTGCTGTCCTTTGCTACCCATAAGATTTCTCTTCTCCAAAGCTGGTGGCTTTGCCAGGATTCAAAAGCATTTGTACAGAATCCCTTGGAACACAAGATGCTGGGATGTTTGTCCTTGGAGTTTTTCTATCCTTGGAGTAGTGTCCCCAAACCCAGGCTATGGCTGTCCCCCCTCCCCCAGGACTCTGTCCCTTCCAGGCTCATGCAGGCTGAGTTTCACTAGAAGCTGTGGTCCCTCTGCACCATACTTAAGCTGCGAGGCTCTTCCCTCTTTTTTGCTGGCCTAAACCTCCTTCACGTGTTGGAAGAGGGGGCTGGAGGGAGGGGATTCCACCATCAGCCCCGCATCCCTGTCTTGGCCCATCCTGAGTAAGCAAATGAAAATCCAGCATACCCAGTCCAATGTGAATTCCAAGAAATACACGGTATCTGGGGCTGTACCATGATTCATCACCTAGATGAAATTAAGTTTTACTGAAAACTGCGCTTCATACACGGTTGCCAGAAATGCAGCTTTGAAAACACAGCACTCTAGAACCTTCTTACTGGGAAGTCCAGTGTGTCTTGAGAATTTATGAACACCCAGGGGTCAGGCACTCTAAAACTCAGGAACAAGGTCCAGATAAACATAGGGGCCTCCAGGAAAGAGGGCAGGCAGACAGGTCACCTTGAGCTACTTCTGAAACCTAGCCCTGGACTCCAAGGAGGCCAGTATTGAGGAGGTAATCTGAGCATCCAGCATGATGGGGGTGATGCCCAGAGAACAAGGGTAAGAGAGGGTAGGCAGAGAAGAGGGGCAGCGACTGGGCAAGCAGAAGAGCTGTGCAGGGTGGAGATGATAGGAGCCATGGAGAGGAGGAAACCAGGAGACCTGGGCTTCTGGGACCACAAATGTAGCTGGGACGAGGGCTTTGCATCTGTACAGTGAAAGCCATTGAGCAGAGAGAAGCTGATGCAAGGAGAGAAGCTGATCTTTGGGTCTCCAGCTTACATCCCCGGAGCAGGAAGAGAGTAAAGCCCATGTGGACAGAGGAGCCAAGGCTTGTTCTTCAGGAGACAGTGTGCAAGCCACTGGGATGCTGGCATTTGAGCTGTGTGCTGATCACTGAGCCTACTTTGCTTTCAGAGTTTAACAATATTTTTGTCGCCGATTATTATAATATCAGACACTAGCTGTCGTTGATCTGAATGTTTTCTCACGTGCTCACGGGGCTCATGCCTAATGCCACCGAAGCTGTGCAACACTGTTCCAGAATAAAAACCTGACCCTCTGGGATGTTGGGTTGCAAGTGATGTGGGGGAAAAAAAAACCTGACCAACTCGAACCAAAGAGAAATCCACAGAACCAGATGGACCTCATTTCTCCCCATCTCTGACTGAATAGGAAGTGACATTACCACCCCGAGAAGCATCTGTTTCCACAGCTTTAAGCAGGTCTCCAATTGGCCAGATCACCTATCTGCCAGGTGGAGGTGGGATATCCTGCAAAGCAGTCCCACTCTTATTTCAAGTAGTGGGCAGCAAAGGCCAAAGGTGCTGGGGTTGGAAGGAGGAGGCACGGACTGGGGAGCCAACACAATGTATGTGTGACGTGTGGGTACTGCCCTAAGCCACTTCACACATGTGGAAACTGAGGCAGAAACTATGGGTACCAACAGCTCTCCACCCTCGCTGGAGGGAGCTGCCTTAAAGCACAGCAGGTTGGCGTATCCAGTTCTGCTTAATTAAGCAGAATCGCATGGACCTCCGCCCACAGTGCTGGCCCACCAGCCAGAACCCACGAGGTGGCGTCACTGTTTCCTCCTCCCCGGCCAAGGTGTGAATCAGCAGCTGTGGCTTTGGGCCACCCTTGGCTTCCAGTCAGTTCCACAGATGTGGCTTAATGTCTGCCCTAGGCCAGCTGTGGCTCAGGGCCAGAGAGAGAAAGACAGCGATGAGCAGACCCAGAGCTGTCCTGAAAGAGGTCACCTCTGCGGAAGTGCATCTGTGATGCAGAGGGGGACAGGGCTGGGATCAGAGCCCTGGGCATTCGGTGAGGGAGGGCCAGATGGGGATGGGTGAGCCAGTGCTATCAGTGAGGGGCCTCAGCATGGGCTTAGATCTCAGTCACCACACGCAAGATAGTCTTCCATTCTGTCACGGTGTAACTGTATTTCCAGAGAAATTCACTATATTTCTATCATATTTTAATATTTCCCCTGCTCTTCATTTTTGCTTAAAATCATGACCTATTGATAGATTTTTTAAAATTATAAACATATGTCTATTCACAATTTTGCTTTTTATTTTAATAAATGACATTTAACTTAGTTTATCTGGAATTGTACGTATTTTGTTGATTTTTTAAAAATCTTCTCAAGATGCAGTTGTACATTTTATGAGCTTGCCAAAAGAGCTCCCCAAAAGGATGAGCCTCCGATGAACCTCAGCTCCCCTCGATAGAATCCTCAGAGGCTGCGAGCCAGGTGGCGTGGACTTATCCTGGTTCTGTGACCCAGAGTTAGTGGCTTAGCCTCTCTGTTCCTGTTCCCTCTTCTGGGAAATAAGGGTAGGATAATGTCTGAGGTGGCTTAGTCACACAAAGGGTTTAGGTCACTTCCTGGCATATAGAAGTGCTGAAGAAACGGTTCCCTGTTTTCTTTTTAAGGATAAACAGTTTGAGTACACAATGTGATTGGAGAGAGTCCCGCCTGCAGCCAGTTCCCTTTTATACCTTTACCAACATGACTAGCTTCCTAAGCAGGGACATGGTTTGTTTTCTTTCTTTCTTTCTTTCTTTCTTTCTTTCTTTCTTTCTTTCTTTCTTTCTTTCTTTCTTTCTTTCTCTCTCTCTTTCTCTCTTTCTCTCTTTCTCTCTTTCTCTCTTTCTCTCTTTCTCTCTTTCTCCCTTCCTTCCTTCCTTCCTTCCTTCCTTCCTTCCTTCCTTCCTTCCTTTCTCTCTCTCTCTCTCTCTCTCTTTCTTTTCTCTTTCTCTCTTTCTTTCTCTCTTTCTCTCTTTCTTTCTTTCTTTCTTTCTTTCTTTCTTTCTTTCTCTTTAGACAGGGTCTCACTCTGTAGCCTGGCTATCTGCCTCCCAAGTGCTGGGATTAAAGGCTTGGGGTTTTTAGCCAGCAGCCCCAAGTACACAGCCAGTCTGGAAAGACCACACAGGAGTCCACGCTTTAGATAGAGAGCAAGAGTGCAGTTCACTGAAGTTGAGATTGACCCGAGTCTGTGAGGACTGGCAGGCTCAGATATTCACCATTAAAATGGTTCAAAATAGCTTAAATATCTGCCATGATATACCGAGTTGCTGTGGACTAAGGAGATTTTAAAAGTGGTTTGTTCAGAGAGTGTTTAATGAAATGGAATGATGCTAGACGTAATACATGGCTTTTAATGCAAATTAAAACATAAATTGTCCAGTTGGTTTCTGTGCCATAGTTTTGTTCACAAGCTGGAACCAACCATGGTTTGAAGATATTGAGGGGGGGGGGGGAGAGAATGAATGGGAATATCGGTGGGGGTGCAGTGGGGTGCTGCTGAGTGTTCTGTGTGGTTGGTGGTTGCATCTGTATTGACCTTGTATGGCAACTGTTTATACATAGTGTGCATGTCGGATTAGGTGTCTATGTCACCTAGAGATGCTCTGAAGAGGACAGGGGGATCCAGAGGGACCCCAGAGCTGTACCTTGAGGACACTGAGGGATGGCCACGTATGGTGTGATCTTCATTAGCAAAGCATTTTGGGCAGGGATAGGATCTGGGGAATGTGCCAAAAGTGTTGTCTCAGTGGGTGGGAATGTGGTGGTTTTAAGGCCACAGACTCTGCAGTTACTAGGCAAGAGGGTGGCCAAAGGGCAGGATTTGTACTTCCATGGTGAGGAGGCTGTCGAGTGTAGAATTCTGGTGTCTTAAACACAGCCATGTTAACTGAGTAGTCTCTATAGCTCAGGTTGGCCTGAAACTCATTGCCTAGCCTCGTCTGGCCTTGAATTAATTATCCTCCTGCATCAGCCTCCCAGACGCTGGAATTAGAGGCACATGCCAACATGCCCTGCTCTGAGAAGTCACTTTTGACGGTAAAGATGGTCAGACCGTGGCTGGCTCGTTTTCTCTGGACATTGATCCTGCAGGCCATGTCTGTTCACCAGCGCTGTGATCAAGGTGATATTGTTCTCCTCTTCCTATCATTCCACACCATCTGGCCACACGTGTTTATGGGTTACACACTGACAACCTGAACATGCATGCGTGTGATGACCAAATCAGGGTGCTACTATGCCCATCCCTCAGACAGTCATCATTGCTGTGTGGGAATGTTCCAAATCCTTCCTTGTAACTTCTTCGAAGTATACAATTAACTGTCACCCACCAAGGTTGCCCTGTGGCATTGTAGAACATTTAGACACCGCCCTCCTGTCCAGTCTTATCCTATCTCCAGTAACCATCCTGACTCCAGCCATCCCAGCCTCAGAGGCAGGAACCTCAACTGAGAAAAAAAACCTCCATAAGGTCTGGCTGTAGTCAACCCTGTGGGCCATTTTCTTAATTGGTGATTAACAGGGGAGGGCCCAGACCATTGTGGATGGGGCCATCTCTGGGTTCTATAAAAATGCAAGCCATAGGGAGTAAGCCAGTAAGCAGCACTCCTCCATGGCCTCTGCTTCAGCTCCTGCCTCCAGGTTCCTGCAGAAGTGTAAGCTGAAATAAGTCCTCTCCTTCTCAAGTTGCTTTTGTCATGGTGACCCGTCACAGCAATGGTAACCCTAACCAAGACACCGAGCCAGTGAAATCATGGCGTAATTGTCTGTGCCTGACGCAGTTCACACAACATGATGTCATCCGTCAAGGCTGTCATGGTCTCTAGGTTCCAGTGTGCACAGCCCCATTTTCTCACCCATTTGTCCATCTGGTACAGAGCTGTTTCCTGGCTGCCATGTATAGTGCTGGTGAATGGACACCTCGCTGTTTCTTCGACACTCTGATCTCACTTCCGGAGACATTTCCAGGAGCAGGCTTCTGGGTCATAGGGTAGTTCTATTTCTGGAGCTTGGGGGAACCTCTGTAGTATTTTCCACTATCTTACACTAGTTTATATCCCCACAAGCCATACAGGAGCCTTCTTCTTCTGCATCTTGCCAGCGTTTGTTATCTCTTCATGGTTGCCTGCCTGGCTCGGGTGAGACGGTACCTCATTGTGGTATGACTCTGCTTTTCTGTTTTGAAGGAATCCAGACCCTTCAAAAAAAGCCTCTGATGCTTCCCTAGTCAGTCCCTGTGTGACTTTGGACAAGCGGTGCTGTCGTCTCTCTGAATGCCATTTCTGTCTGCTATGAAATGGAGCAGGTCACATGTACCACCCCACAGGGTTGCTTTCCTAGAAGAAGGGGTCATTAGTGTGGTCACCAGATCGAAGACCCCCATCACCCCTTAAGACCTAGAGCAATTGTTTCTGACCTGGATAGGGTCCCCAGGTGCCACTAGGAGAACTAGCTCCCCTGTGTTCTACAGAGTACCCAGATAGCCTGTGGCCTGTGAAGGAGCCTTACTAAGGTCTTCTCTGCTAGACAACTGTTGGGTGCTGGAGACTGTGCTAGGCTCTTTATGTGTCTACCACTACTATGGGTATTGTTTCCTGTGTTACACAGGCTGAGTACCATTCCCAGGTCTGTCACACATGATTGTGTGACTGTGGGCAAACTATTTACCCTCTCGGAGTCCAAAGCCAGTGGCATATCGTAAAGGAAGTAATTGTGTGGTGCACTTAGTGGGTGTTGTCATCAGTTCCATTGCCCTGGGCAACCCTGTCAACACGGGGCAGCCCCAACTGTCTTCAACCCCTCTCACATTGCCCAGTCACCTGGGCAGTTGTCAAGATCTCAGCAAGTCGAATGCCTGCCCTGGAGTTGTTCCTAGAAAGCCAGCCTGCAGGTTGGTGTTTTGAGCCTGGGCTTTGACGCCAGCACCGCTGCTTGCCATTGGAAAGTTCCTATGCTGTGCGGGCCAGATGTGTGCAGAGATCTGTGAGCTGGCAGCTCAGGCCCAGCTGGAGCCGCAGGGTCAGGCCAGCGGTGTTGAGTGCTTTGCCTGGCCAGTCCAGTAGCAGCTCCAGCCCTTGGCCATGAATGTCCCCTGGAAACGAAGGGACATGCACCCAAGTATGAGTAGTCCCAGGTGTGTCCATCCGTGCACAAAGACCTGTGGCCTGGCTTCCTGGCTTACTAGTACTCCAACTTCTCCTGCTAGCATGACTTTCACCACAGGGTCCAAGTGTGCACAAGGGAAGGGACAGGTCAAACCTTGAGTTGTTATTACCAGGCCTGGGCACTGACTGTGGCCAAACAGAGGATAGGTACTTCTAACTCTCAGCAGACCTGAATCTCCAATCCTAGTACTCAAGAGTAGAGGAAGGAGGGAGGATCAGGAGTTGAAAGCCAGCCTGGGCTAAAGAGATCCCCATCTCAAAACAACACAAAACAGAACAGGTAATGATATTAATCAATGTTCCTTTTGAGATAGGGTCTATCCGTATATCCTTGGGCAGCCTAAAACTGGCTACATAGACCATACTGGGCTCGAACTCATAGGGATCCACTTGACTCTGCCTCCTGAGTGCTGGGATCAAAGTGCACCACCTCACCTGATAGGTCTAATGTTCTGTGACCACGGTTCTCAACCTGTGAGTTGTGACCCCTTTGGGGGTTGAATGATCCTTTCCCAGGGATCACCAAAGACTCTCAGAAAACACGTTGTGATTCATAACAGCAGCAAAGTTATAGTTATGAAAGTAGCAACACAATAATTCTATGGTTGGGCGTCACCAAAACATGAGGAACGGTGTTAAAGGATCGCAGAGTCAGGAAGGTTGGTCTGTGAGTTCTAATAATGGCTGCCAGTCAGGGCACTGGATAGTTGAGTTCTCCCAAAGAATGCCCAAGTCCTCTCAGACAGCGCTGGGATGAAGCTGCAGTGCAGCCTCTATGTCTCAGGGATGTTGTGCTTCCATTACTGCCCAGAGCAGCCATTAGAGTGAGGCTCTCCACCAGGCTCAGCCCAGGGCTGCATTCTTCTTATTGATTGCCCTTGGCAGCTGAGCTTTTCATTTGACCATTTCAGGAGCCTTGTGACTGTCCAGGCACAGAGTCTGAGAAAGGCCACTGTGATCTTTGACCATGGAGCCATTTGGCCTTTTCCTCTTTCCTCTATTGAATGTCTCCACTGTTCCCAGGCCCTGGCAGGGTGGTAAGACAGACTGGACCCTGCTGCTGGAGGGTCCTGTGAGAGTGAGTTGACAGACATTCACATGGCTTGGGGCTCTCTGATGCTGTGCTGAGATGGTGGCCCTGACACCTAGGGAACCCAGAGAATTGAGGCTGACACAGGCTATCTGTTGAGGCTCCACTGGGAGGGGACTTAGTGACTAAGCATGAGAGGGCGGAGAAGTTATCCCCAGGAGAGACAGTCACATGTGCTCCTGGGGAGGAGGGATGGATGGCTGAGGCCCCTACCATCATGTGACATTCTCTGGTCTTCACAGCCACGTCCCCAGTCGCCACATAGCAGGTCTGTGTGTATCTGCCTTGTGACCAGATGAAGCTAAGTAGCATGTTGGGCAAAAGGCTGAACTTTCCCTTTAGAGTCCTCTCCAGCTCCTTCATGCAGGTGTAACCACAGCCCTCAGCCATCAGCCCCTGCCTTACAGTCTGCTGAGTGGACAAAGTGCAGCCGGGAGGGACCTAGCCTCAAACTGGAGCATCCTAACTGGTGCAGGGCACTGTGGGCTCTTGTGTCTGGGCCCTGTGCCAGCCATTCACTGAACTGAAAAAAAATGGAAAAGAGAGAGAGAATGAGAGAATGGCCGCCTGCCATCTCCAGCATCTCTATGCAGGATGTTACCAAGAGTCTGGTGATTCCTGCTACTGACTTCAGGACAGGAAGGCTCTGGCCTGCAGAACTGGGAGCCAGGACTTCAGAGCCAGGTGGGCTGGGGTGGAACTAATCTGTCCTCCTCACTGGTTGACCTCAAGTATGTGTGGTTTCCTCCCTACCCTGTCTCACCCCAAGGTGACCCCACTTTCCTGCCAGGTGAACTGTGAGTGCTGGGCCTTGGTGGTGACAGTAAACAGGCCCAGATGCAGGGCAGCGCTTCCTGCATGCACCTCAGCTTGTCTATCTTCACTTCTTCTTAGCACCCAGCCTCCCCTCTGAGCACTCAGAGTTTTCTCCTAGCACTCAGTACTTTCTAATAGTACTCAGTACTCCCTCCTAGCACTTAGCACTCCCTCCTAGCACCCAGAACTGCCCTCTAGCACCCAGCACTCCCTCCTAGCACCCAGAACTGCCCTCTAGCACCCAGCACTCTCTCCTAGCACCCAGCACTACCCTATAGTACCCAGTGTTCCCTCCTAGAATCATGAAACGTGGCAGCATTTCTATCCAGGAGTAAACTGAACGTGTTTTTATTTAAGAGAAACCCACATTTTTCGGCACTTCCTGTGGCAGTCCCACTGTGGGGTGCTGGGAAATCAAACAAACTGCACCGTGTTGCAATTTCAGAAAGAGACTGGAGGTGCTGACCTACATAGGCCAGATGTTGGGCAGACAGCTGGAGAGAGCTGGCAGATCGGAACCAAAGGGAACCCAGGGTCTCCAGGAATCATGTTTCCTATTAGCTCAGGCCCAAATGGGGCCAGCTGCAGCTACCTCACCCCGCTAGTCCTCCATCTGCACTCCGCTGGTGCTGCACCCAGGCTTCTCCCAACCCCACTCTCTTCCTCCTTGCCATCTCTCTCCCTCTCTTTTCCCCCTCTATCCCCACCCCTCCCGTTTCCTCTCTCTCCCACCCTTTCTTTCCACCTGTCACCCCCAACTCTGTTGTTCACGTTGGGCCTCTTGACAAGGATAGCACATGGCCAGATGTAGGAGCCCAAACTGGCTCCTCCCTGGATCTCTCAACTTGGAAACACAGCCAGGGTGGGAGCTTTAAGGGGAATTTGCCTCCATTTTAGAGATGTTTTTGAGACAGGATTTCTGTGTATAGCCCTGACTATCTTGAAACTTGTAGACCAGGCTGGCATCAAACTCAGAGATCCACCTATCTCTGTCTTCCAGATTAAAGTGCTGGCATTAAAGGTGTGGGCTACATCTAAGCCTGGCTAGAAATGATTTTTGATGGCTGAGGTCGGTAAACTCCTTAAATACATCACTCCTAACAGGAAATGGGCTTATTTGGGTCACTTTAAGCTACTTTTTCACATATTATGGAGTACAGCGTGGTGTTTGTGTACATGTTTGTTTTACAATTGAATTGGTCAGTGTGATGTCCATTGCCTTAAATGGTTATCCTTTCCATTTTCACTCATAGTCCTTCCTCTTGCTGTGTTTTGTTTTGTTTTGTTTGTTTGTTATTATTGTTGTTGTTTGGGTTTGGGGTTTTTTTGTTTGTTTGTTTTTTGTTTTTCAAAACAGGGTTTCTCTGTGTAGCCCTGGCTGTCCAGTCCTGAAACTCACTGTCCTGTCCTGAAACTCACTCTGTAAACCAGGCTGGTCTCGAACTCAGAAATCTGCCTGCTTCTGCCTCCCAAGTGCTGGAATTAAAGGCGTGCACCACCACTGCCTGGCTCACTGTTTTAAAATACATGACAACTTACTATTAAGCACAGCCATCCTACCACACAGTAGAAACCCAGACTTCCTCCTCCCGTCTTACTGTTCTACTGACCCTGCACTTCCTTCCCTCTGCCTGGGATGGCTGATGGCTCCCTGGACTAACCATGGTCCATGAGCAGAAGCCATAGCCTCTCAATGATGCTCTTTGTGCCCTCTGCACTGCCCCTTCCCTGGGGTCAAGCACAGCATTCTAGAGGGAAGACTCCAGCCCCAGCCCCTCCCAAGGGGAGCCCTGGCTTCCCGTTCCAACTCTCCTCTCCATAGACTACGTGGCCTTGGACAGATCCTTTCAACTTTCCCTAACCATAAAATAAAGGGTAGCCTAAAGCAGGGATTTCCTGTATTAAGTCTTGGAAGCCCCTACAGTCTGCCAAGAGCTCGGGCCTTGGCTGCAGGTTCCAGGATGGTTACCCATGGCATCATGGACCCACAGTGCTTAACAGTTTAGTCTGCGGGCTGCTGGCTACACCCTTCCTACATATAGAAGAGCTAAAAGCAGCATGTACTATGGAAACCACAGTAGACAGTCCAGAGGCCCACCCAACTTGGCGTCTGCAGGATCTTGGGGCTTCTTGAAGGCCAGTTTCACAGCTGGACTAAGAGTTCTCTAGATTTACACTTCTCTGAGCAAGCCATTGTGTGGAAAGCCCAAAGGTTATCACAGAGAGCTTGTAAGAAAATTCCATGTCATGGAAGTAGAAAGAGCCCACAGCTGAAGTGTAAACCTGAAGACATTGATCTCTGCCTTAGTGTGAGGTCTGGGTCTGCTGACAGAGTCTGGATTGCAGCATGCATTTCACTGTTCAGCTTGCCCTCGTGGCAGACGTTGCTAGTGAATACCAGCACCATCTCTTTGGTGTGTCTTTCTCAAGCCTCCTGTAGGGAAACTGCCTCGGTTCCACTCGGGCCTCTTCTTTAGATCTTTTTTTCAGTCACCCCAAGTCACTGCAGACCACCCACTGGCACAGAAAAGGCAGGGATGTGCTTCTAACTTTAGAAATGCCATCCACTGTGATATGGACCACAGAATTCCAGCTGCAGAGAGAATGGCAGGGAACTCTGGGAACTCAGGGCCAACCTCATTCTCAGCTCTCCGGACACCATCAGAGTTTTTCTGTGTCTACAGATTGCCTTGCTGTATATTCTTAACCCAGCCTGGCTCCTCAAGTGCACTCACTTAGACAATTGGGCTGCTTTTAAAGGGAAACTGTAGCCGTCTACCATAAATGGAAAAACAGTTACACTTGCTAGAAATAGGACTAAGAAACTCCTGACCAGTGTGGCCTGCTCTGAGATTGTTGGTTCTTCCTGATAGGAGACCAGAAAGTGCTAGAAAATAATCTGAGGAAGGTCAATAAGCTTCCACCTCTGGCCCCCTGCATCCCCCCAGTGTGGTGACTGTCCTGAGACCAGCATGGTGGCCTCACCCAGTCATTGCTGTCAGCCTGGAGTTTGAGCCAGGCCCAGAACCTCCTAGAAAATTCAGCAACAGATCTGCTATTGGAAGCTGCCCCTGAGCCTCCAAAGAACAACTCCACATGTTTGCCGTTCAGTTGATGAAACTCTAAGAGCACATCACTGTGTGGGCCAAGCAGCAGCTGCCAGCCATCTCAGGCTGCTCTGGGGAACGGCCCATCCATGTGCTGCAGCTAGGTGCAGGACTGTAAGCTGATGGGCAAGCATGTCTGTTCATGACCCCAGCCTCTGGGGCCCCACAGGAGATGGCTTGACTATCTCTGTCCTAATGCTTACTTTTGCTAGGGCCCTGCTCTGATTTCCCAAGGGGCTACAAGCTGGATGCTGGCTTTAGTCTTTATTCTTGGAAGAACAAACCATTTGGTGTGGGACATTGGAAATGGGCCTAGGTTCCTACATGTTCTGTGGGGAGTCCTGCAAGGACTTGGGGCTCACAGCCCAGGTGTAGACTTGGCAAGGGTGGTAAGGGCAAAGAATTGAACAACATTCAGAGAACATTTCCTACAAATCCGATCCCTGGGCTGATATTTTATTCAGCATGTGTTTCATTTCTGGAACTTTCCATTGGCTCAGGAGGTAAGAATGACCAGCATCCTTGGCCTGTTTTGCAGAGAACACAAAGGTTCCAGGACAGATGTCACACCTGACCTCATACACTAAGTTCTGGATGCAGAGTGCACAGCTGAATCTACCGAGGTCAATGCTAGAACCTGCCATCCTGTACTTGGCATCCCTGTAGCACTGGCCTCACTTGAACACAGTGGCCTTGGGGACCAATCGAGAAGATGCTAGCCTAGGACTCAAAGCAGAGAGTGCTTGTCAGCCTTCCCAGGAAGTGATGTCTACCCCCCCCCCCCCGCCCCCTACACACACCCCACCCCCAGGCAACACGGGAATCTCTGTCTTGTAGCCATTTAACTTGTGACTTTAAAGCACACTTTGGTTTTGAGTTGTCTCTTTGCCCAGGCCCGGGTTGTTTGGTCAAATACTCTTGTGATGTCACATTGCTATGAAGAAGCCACGGCTTAGGTGGACACAGTGCATTTTCTGCTTACGGTGTTCAACTTAGGGGATTATCAAGATATAACCCATTGTAAATTGGGGAGCATTTGTACAGCATAAAGCATCTGAGAATATGAGAAGGCATTATAAGCAGAATTCTTAGAAATCCCCCATATTCCTAGCTCAGAGTAACCACTGGCGTGTGTGTTTACATGATCATACACACATTTATGTGTAGGTCTGATTCTTTTTTATATTTATGATTCTGTACACTTGATGACATTTATCTGTGGCCCTGATCATCACTGGAGACTGTTGGAGATATTTACAGACATGGGCTTGCCCCAGTGTCAAATTTACAGCATCCAGGAATACATGACATTCTTGGCTAAGGTTGAGCAAAGTGTCATTTAGCTCTTATTTTTGCTTTTGTGTCTGGAACATGTGTCCTTTCCACACCTCTTTTACATTTTGTGCTTTTTGTTGGTGATTTTACGATTTTAAATGGACCCAGGTCTGGGGCTGAGGTACAGCCTGGGACCCTGGGTTAGAAGGCTTACTGGGCCTCATATGTGCACGTGGGTTAGAAAGCTTTGTTTAGGCTTGAGTGATGGAGCACCCTGCCACTGAGTTCAGGGTAAATGAACTGATTATCCATATAAATATGGTGTCTTTAAACATAAGCATAGACAATGAAGTTATATAGTGATCTTATGCTAAAATACTTGAAAACGTGAAGGACCATCCCTAACTGTTCCTCCAAAGAGTAAACTTTATGTATTGACTAAGTCATTGTTGTGTGTGTGTACATGCATGTGTGATGCATACATGTATATACATTTTTAGGTACTGTGTATAGCCATCCGTTGGTATTCATGAGGGCTTGGTTACAGCCCCTCCACCCCCACAGGTATCAAAATCTGCAGATGCTTATGTAAAATTGCACAGGCAGTGCTGTGTTTGACCAGGTGTGGGAAACACTTCCCTATAGCAAGACAGTAAGAAAGGAGGAAGGGTAATTCTCCAAGAGAAACTGGTACTGAAGCCAAAGTGGGGGAAGGGTATCAGATAGGAGCATGGGGTGACCACAGCATGGGGGGAGCTGAGCACTCCTAATGTACACCAGGAGCCAGATAAGGTCTATAGCTGTGGGCTGTCACGCATGATCCTCAAGAAGACTGCTGTCTCCATTGCAGAGTAAGGGTGCCACAGCCAGAGAAGCCAGCACCTCCTGAATGTCCCGTAGCCACAGAGCTGGTGTGTGCCATCTTCCAACCCTGAGCCCTCAGGACCGAGCGTAGGACAGAGTGTGTGACAGAGTCTGGCCTGTGCCTACAAGCACTGCATCAGACTTGCTCAGGGGTTCATGCCCACAAAGCAGGTTGGCCTGCTGCGGCCCAACACCTTCAGAGTGGGAGCAGGCAGCCAGGAGTGAGTTGTACCTGAAGAGGCTTTTCATGCGTGGGAAGCTGCTCTGTGTTGATTTTAAGAAAACAAAATATTTGGCGGTCTTTCTTTCTTTTTTTTAAGGTATATTTATTATTATACACTGTACACTGTAGCTGTCTTCAGATGCACCAGAAGAGGGCATCAAATCTCATTACGGGTAGTTGAGCCATCATGTGGTTGCTGGGAATTGAACTCAAGACCTTTGGAAGAGGAGTTAGTACTCTTACCCTCTGAGCCATCTCGCCAGCCCGGTCTTTCTTAATATCTTTTATTTTTCTATTAAACTTCAGTGGCCATGTCTTTAGCATCTAGCCAAACTTTGCTTGGGCATCTCCAGGGACAGGTACCTTTGATAGCGTGGTTGCTCTTTCTAGGCCTCAGTTTACCCAACTAGAAGGTCAACTCATTAGCGTAGCCAAGTTCTACAGTTTCTTTCAGCTTAAACTTCTTCAATTTCCAACCCCAACACCATTATGTGTGTATATGTGTGTGTGCATATGCACATGTATTTATCATGTGTCTATCATATATGTCAATCACATATTACACACACTTGGATTTTATCACTACACATGGTATGCATACATCAGATGATCATACCATGCCCCATAAATGTGCATAACTAAAAATGATAATTAAGCTATTTTATTATAATTATACAGATTTATTATAATTATACATAGCTCTCTGTGGACCACATGGTAATTACTGGCCCAGAAAACAGGTGTCTGTAGACTTAGCTTCAAGCTGAAATAGACATGGTCAGATTGTATTTTTAGTCTCCTGACATGAAGAATGAAGTCCCATGACTGACTCTTACTGACTCCAGTTGGTCCAGCTGGGGGCACGTCTGTCACCCCCTCCGGGTCACCATGGATAGTGTCTCCTCTGTTTCTAAGGGGCTGAGCAAGATGGAGAAGAGGCTCCCTGGAGAAAAGTTGAGGTGCTGTGGTAATCAATGCCAACCAAAGCCAGCAGGGTAGACTATTGTCTCCACTGAGGCACATGCCTGCCTGCCAGCAGGTACCTCAGTTTCCTCCACACTTGTTATCAGCATATTGTGGATGCTGTGATGTGTGGTCAAGGTGAAAGACATGACTTTGATTTTTTTGTTAGATGCTCATATAGCCTGGGAATCAGAGGTCACAGGTTCTGTTAGCCCAGTTCACAGATGAAGAAACTGAGACTCAAGGGTACATCTGAATTAGCCTGAGTCATCACTGGCAGAAACATCAGGATGGTGCAACACTCAGAATGTAGAAGTGGTTGAGGATTCAGCCACCCTGACTTGTATGGATAAGTGGGAAGGTTTTAAGAATTGCTCTGGCAGAAGAGCCACATGGGAAGCAGACAGTGCTGAGGGTAGCAGTTGCCCAAGCTGCCCTGTCCCATCCTGACACAGTTCTGCAGGCAAGAGCTGTTATTCCCCTTCCTTTGAGGAGGGAGGACACTATGGCTTAGAGACAGCAAGGGACTGACTGGTCCAGCTGGTCCTGGGCCAAACTGAGATTGAAACACACCGGTTTTCTGGCTCAAACTCCTCAGTCTCAGAGATGAAAGATTCCCTTAGTCTGCTTTGTGTTGTTGCAATTGACTGGCACAGGTGAGTAATTGGTAAAGAATAGAGGTTTGTTTCTTAGAAGCTTGGAAGTCTGAGATCAAGGGGCTAGCATCTGGCAGTGGCCCTTAGGATGCTTAACTCAGCACAAGAAGGAAAGTGAATGAGGGCGCAGGAGGGTGGCTGAACTAAACTTGCTTTTCTAACAAGCCCACTGGGCATCAGGACCCACCCCTGCCTTTAACCCACTTGACACCCCTCAAAGGTTTACCTCCCTGCTCTGTCCCACAGGGATGAAATTCTCGGAACCTGGACTGGAGAGAGAGTGTTCCAACCATGTTGTCCCCTTGTGGTTAATGCTTGTCTCCTTGGTTCCTCCCTGCAGGTCTACATCATCCGAGTCACGTGGTCCAGTGGCGCCACGGAGGCCATCTACCGGCGCTACAGCAAGTTCTTTGACCTCCAGGTAGGCATCTGTGGTGGGAGAGGTTAATTGGACGTCCACACACTGTGACTTTAGAGCCTCATCTTTTCATGATCTAGACTCTAAATTGACATCCGTGACTTAAGGCATAAGTAAGGTTCTGACTGCCTTGTGCTTTGACCCATTTAACTAAATAAGAGAAGATGTATTTGTTGGCTGCCCTGAAGGGGACCAGCCTGGAGGCCACACGTGCCTCTGGAACCATGTTCAACTGCATTTTGTACAGTGAGCCTGTGGTGAGCCAAGATGCTGAAGTCTGTCTGGGCACCTTGCACGCATGTTTCCTCAGCCCCACCTGCTGGTTTTTACTGCCCCTCACCTGGGCTTGGACCCTGTGCTCTCCTACCTGGCTCATTGGCTGGATAATTCTCTACCACCATGGTTCCCAGCTTCTGGAAGCCTTATGTGACTTTGTTCTCTGCTCAGAACAGGAGCCATTGGTTCTGCCCACCAGGAGCCATCACCTAGTGCTGTGAGCTTCTCTATACTGATGTTGTCAGCTTTTCTTTCCCTTCCAGACTGTGATGGTCATGGGTAGGGACCATGTCCTCCTTGTCCTTTCTTTCCTTAATGTTTTTATTCAAGGCCTGGGACATAGCGTGTGTTCATTTAGTGACTTGTGCATGTTTGCATGCATGAGTATATGGATGGATGGATGGATGGATGGATGGATGGATACATTAATGAATGGATGGATGGATGGATGGATGGATGGATGGATAGATGGATGGATACATTAATGAATGAACGGATGGATGGATGGATGGATGGATAGATGGATGGA
The DNA here is from genome assembly GCF_000001635.26 of Mus musculus. Lineage (NCBI taxonomy): Eukaryota > Metazoa > Chordata > Mammalia > Rodentia > Muridae > Mus > Mus musculus. The sequence continues at coordinate 32,372,401 of NC_000077.6, forward strand.
TGGATAGATGGATGGATACATTAATGAATGAACGGATGGATGGATGGATGGATGGATGGATGGATGGATGGATGGATGGATACATTAATGAATGGATGGATGGATGAATGGATGGATGGATGGATGGATGGATGGATGGATGGATGAGTGAAAGAATGCATGAACCAATGAACAACCATGCACTGCCAGTCTCACTGTTAGCTGGGTAACTCAGTAGGAGCTTACAGCACAGTAGGAACCATCTCCATTAGCTAACCCTGGGCTGGCAATTTTACATCAGTGTCTCCAAAAGCAGGCAACTCCAAGGAGGCTGGAGAAGTCAGTGTCCTTCAGGAGATGACATGGCAAAGTTCTCTAGACAACATCTGCCACAGACACAAAGGGATGTTCCTGGCTTTCTGAACTCCCTATTGTGTGGTGAGGTCCAATGTGAGCCTCCATCCATGATGGATGAATGGTATCTGCCCTACTAGTAACAGGACCAACTCAGATTTCCTTCATTGAGTATCCCAGGAGGAGAAGGCTCCCAGGCTTTAGGCACAACTCAGTGCAAGGTTTTCATTCTGCCATCTGACCTGACATCTCCTTCTATGTCCCCCATAAGTGGTACTGATTACATCCTCAGTCACACTTGATTGCAAATGGCTCTAGCAACTCTGGGCTCCCACTCTGTAGGAAAGAGTAACAATGACTTCTGTCTTAGGGTTTTATTGCTGTGAAGAGCCACCATGACCATAGCAACTTTTATAAAGGAAAACATTTCATTGGGGCTGGCTTACAGTTTCAGAGATTAGTCCATTATGGTTATGGCAAGAAACATGGCAGTGTGCAGACAGGCATGGTGCTGGAGGAGCTGAAAATTCTACATCTTGAATTCTACACAGGAAACTGTGCCACACTGGGGGTAGCTTGACCTGAAAACACACTCACACAGTGACACTCTTCCTCCAACAAGTCCACACCCTCTAATAGTGCTACTCCCTATGGGCCAAGCATTCAAATACATGAGTCTATGGGGGCCAGACCTATTCATACCACCACAACTTCTAATGTATCCTGGCAACCACTTTGCATGTCATAGGCTTAGCTCTATGCCAATCACTATGACAGCCAATGAAAGGGCTTTCCTGAGTTGCTGTTCCAGTATGGCATCAAGGGCATAGCCTGGGTTGGGAAGGAGAATCTCAGGTTCTCCCAGGGTCTGGGTAATATTAACGTCAGGCTTCCTTGACTACGTGAACCCAAGCTTTTCCTGCCAGTGTGGACTGGAGAATATCCAGAGCCCATGCCCCACCTCTGTAAAGGAGGAGGGCAGACAGCAATAGGCTCCTAACTGATTTCTCTTGTGCAGTTTAAACAGTCTCTCACACCTTAATGACACACAGCCAGGAGTCGCTGCTTCATGTAAAGCGATTGAGATACCAGTCACTTAATTATTTAAAACCTAATGAGCTCATCTGTGATGCTTTGTGTTCAACAACAGCATGCAGCCGCATCTAGCAGTGTCACGTACACCTATAATTTTCTGCTGCTCTGCCGCAAACGAGCCGTGTATAAATAAACAGCGGGGCTATCCGTAAAACGTGCTATGGGGTGGGATGCTGCAAAGTGGGAAAGTGCGTGCCTCGCACATGCAAGGCCAGGAGGTTGAGCACAGCCCCACAATAAATAAGCTGACCACTCTGCATAATGAGCAGATGGGGGAGAAGAAAGCACGGAGGGAAAGGAGGCACAGGGCAGCGGTGATAATGCAGATGACCTAGAGCTTTTGCCCATTGCTAGGCTGCTGCTGTTCTAGGCAGTGGTGTCTACCTTGAGAGCTCTACCTTGGCATGTGTTCAGGGGCTTCTTGCCAGCCTGGCACCTCCAACAAGGAACAGTGGGGCTAAGGATAAAGAACAACATGAATGTCATCCCAGGGGTTATTCACGTCTACAGAGCAGAGCCCACTCGACTAGCTGGCACATGAAGAGAGGAGTGGGGTGGATGTGCAGACAGAGCAGACTGTTGCCTAGAACCCAGAGCAAACACTGCTCTGGCCTTGAAAGGACCCAGTATCCACTGGCAGCTCCTGCCCATCCGTCTTGTGGCCTCAGAACCCTCTGACCAACCTGCTTTAATTTATTTTCCCACTGACGCGTTTAGAGCAGCCTCTTCGACAGCCCATTGGCCAACACCCTAAGCATCCTCAAGTCAGCAACTTTAGTCTCTGTCAGCTCTTTCCCTGCTGTCAGCAACCTGAAAACTCTGGGGGTGCGGGGGGAGAATCTGGTGGTCTCCAGGATCCTGGGTCAGTTGCCACAGCAGCCTGTCAGCTGTGGTGGGAAGCAGGTGATACTGGCCCAGAGAGTGCCAGCTGGAGGATGAGATGCAAGAGAGAGGGTGAATGTGTCTAATGGCTGGCATGTTGAAGCATGTAGCCCAAGAATAAAGGCAAACCCAAGTTCAAGGCTCAGCCTTCTCTTTTCAGGCCTCACCTGGTGTTTCCTCTCTGAGCCTCCATTTCTTCTGTGCCTCTCAACCTCGGGACTTGTTATGGCTGTGAAATGAGATGGATCTGGCTCAGTGTGTTAAGGGTGAGCTGTCCCTCTCTGCTGATGTTACAACCATGGTGACCTTTATGAGGTCCGGTCACAAGTCTTTTCAGCCCAAATCCTGTGCTTATTATGCCATGTTCTTACTGACCTTGCTTCTACCACAACTTAAGTCAGGTTTTCTTCCCAGCTCAGTGTAGTACTGAGGCTTCACTAGGACAGAATGGTCTGCCCCCGGTGGCCACCCCTGACATGGTGAAGCTGTTCAGAAGCCTGGCTTCATCCAGTTCTAAGAAGTCCCAGATGGCGTGGCGACAGAGTGGGAAAGCCATATGATTCCAGGCATCTGGCTCAAGCTAGAAGCAGCCTTCTCTCCCCCATATCAACCCCAGATGGGTAGGAGAGGTTGGCTACTCAACTCAGCTGTCCCCGAGGACTAGGCAAGAAGACCAGCCCATGTGGGACCATGACTCCACATTAGATCATTTCATGATTTCCATGACCCAATTGGCACATGGCCTTGAATTTTTTTTTAAGTGACTTGACTCTGAGTGTGAGGGGAGAGCTCAGGCTTGGAGGAGGAGCAGCTGAGCTAGTGTAATGTAACATAAAAGGCAGAGAGCTCATGGGCCCAGCCACAATCAGCTGTATGTTCTTGGGCACACTCCTTTAGTCTTCTTTGTCTGAGCATTCTCGTTGGTGATATGGGATAATATCAGTAAAAAACAGCCAGCATTTCTGAGGCTCTGCTCATGGGTTCAGTCCATTCATTTAATCATCAAAAGCATTTTATCTGATAACACAGGTGAAACAGCCTAGGCTCAGAGAAGTTCACTCATTTGCCCAAGTCACACAGCTAGTCAGATTGACAGCACTTAGATTGGAGGCTGTGGGATACCTCCTCCTCCTCCTCCTCCTCCTCCTCTTCCTCCTCCTCCTCCTCCTCCTCCTCCTTCTTCTTCTTCTTCTTCTTCTTCTTCTTCTTCTTCTTCTTCTTCTTCTTCTTCTTCTTCTTCTTTCTCTCTCTCTCTCTCTCTCTCTCTCTCTCTCTCAAGTATAAACTGTAAGAACAGCCCTGGTCTGCTGAATAGGAATGGGTGCTGGCTGGCAGAGTGACTGACAGGCCCAATTGCTTGGAATCAAGAAGGACAGACACAGTATCAGTTTCTCAGGGTTCCAGACTTTGGGATCTGACAGGTTGGATTCAATTTATTTCTCCACTTTCTGGCTCAGGGTCTAGTTTCTGTCATAATGCAGATAGAACTCCAGCTAGGTTGGATTTTCCCAGATTGTGTTCATCAGCTGAATGGAGCTGAGAAGACAAAGGACTTTGGCTCTGGATGCAGCTGGACCTAGGGCTGCCAAGTCAAAGACTTGTCTCTTCATGTCTGGGCCCCATGGTGAGGTACATGGCAGCAGCTACTGCTCCAGCCTGCGTCTAGCTCACCAGAACCATTACTTTGGAGGAAAAAGAAAAGAATTTTCTCTGTGACTGTCTTAGAGTTTTACTGCTGTGAACAGACACCATGACCAAGGTAACTCTTATAAAGGACCACATTTAATCAGGGCTGGCTTACAGGTACAGAGGTTCAGTCCATTATCATCAAGGTGGGAACATGGTAGCATCCAAGCAGGCATGGTGTTGGAAGACTAAGAGTTCCACATCTTCTTCTGATGGCAAACAGGAAAAGACAGGCCCTTCTGCACTGGGCAGAGCTTCAAAGGCCACCCCTACAGGGACACACTTACTCCAGCAAGGCCACAGAAGCACTCCCTATGGGCCAAGCGTATTCAAACCACCACATTGACTTAATCTCGTCTTAGACCATAGGATGAGGTGTTCAAGGCATACAGAGACAAAAGCAGTATCAACAACCAGTTAATGTACCTGGACACCAACTGCTGGATGTTCTAGAGGGCATCAAGGAAGCCAGAACCGTGGGTACCTCCTCTTCTTAGGCAGGAAATTTAAGCAAAGGAAACAAAGTAAAAAGAGGATTATCAGGGTAGGGGCAGCACTCCACAGGCTGCTTCATGGGGAAGGACACTGTCACCAGCCAGCAAAAATATCCCCATATTCCTGACATCTTAGAAAAGTCTGAGTCCTTTGGTTATCTCTGCCCCTATGATGTAAAATCTGGTTATGTGTCTTGTACGCATGAGACTGGAGCAGACAGAAAAGAAAAGACCTCTGAGCTTGAAGTAGGAATAGGAACACTTGGTGTGAGGTCCCAACCCTTGGACAGGTCACTCAGCCTCCCTGAGCTTCACTTTCTACCTTAGCCTGAACTAGTGCTGTAGAGTCAATCAGGATGTCATAGAAGGAGTGGACATCCAAGCAAAGGCCTGGGAATGAGTGACTGGGGTGCCCACAATGCTCACAGCAACACCCAGCAGAGCAATCTATCAACTACTCTTTGCTAGAACTTTGAGGTGTCTTTCTTAAATGCCACCTCACTGAATCCTCCTTTACCAGTATGAGGTCGGTATCACAGACACTTCACAAGTGGAAACATTCAAGTTTAGAGAGGCAGTTATGTGCCCCAAACAGCAGGGATCCAACTACTACCTTCCTAGGAGCCAGGTGTGTCTGAAACGATGAACTTGCCCTCAACTTCCAGTTCATGGGTTCATGGCCACATTTCCACCCTACAGTTTGAGTACCACCTGAGTCCTTGACAAATAAGCCTCAGACATGAGTCCATCTCACACTGTGTTCTGCAGCTGTCATACTCTGAATCCCCAGGTTCAGTATGTCCCCCTGGAGGAGGGTCACAGCTGTCACTAGAGCTACCCAGAGACACCCTATCTCACAAAAACAAAACAAAACAAAACAAAACAAAACAAAACAAAACAGTTCTGATACTGGCTATAATATGATTGACTTGAACACTGTGCTCTGAGCAGAGTAAGGCCAGAGTAATCAACTGAAGAGAAGGTACATTCACCAGGGAGGGTGGATGAAGAGCCATTTGGTGCTCTGACTGAGGCAAAGCTCTGAAGATGGTGGAGGAGATGGCTGTCTGCATAGTGGATGCCCAATTAGGCCATGGAACTGTGTACCCAGATATTGTTGAAAGATTTATTGTATATTGTATATCTGTAACACAGTTAAAAACATAGCAAAAACAACAACAAAAACAAAAAACAACAACAACAAAAACCAGTCTCCCGTGCTACTAAGTTACTCACAAATCAGTTTCAAAGTAACGTTATTCAGTCCCAGACAGACTGTCCCTCATTTCTAGATGGCCATGCAGGTGGATGGAAGGATGCCTCTAGCGAGGCTATATGCCCCAAGGGGACTTATCTGAGGTTAGACAAGTGGTGTATAAACCAGTGTGGATATTTGTTAGCCAGGGGAAACATTCATTAGCCAATATGGACACACTGTTAGCTATGTGAATACTTATTAGCTAGTGTGGACACTGATTAGGCTATAAGGACACTCCTTAGCCCATGTGGATACTCAGCAGCCAGCATGGATACTTGCTAGCCAGTGTGGACATCCAGAGAGGGTCTCAGAAAGCATCAAGGGAAGGGAAGTAGCCTTGTCACTGTGCATTCTTTACAACATGCTTCCCCTTGGTAGTGTTTCAACTTTGTCTTAATATTGAGAAGGCAAAAGGAGATAGTGCTAGGCAAATCTATAAATTTCAGAGCCTCTGCAGCTAAGACTGATGAATTGCTTTGGAAAATGTAACGTGCTATTCCTGTGTGCACAGAACATTAAGCCTGCCTTGTCTCAAGCTGGTTTCCCTTATCCACTTAACCCTGAACCCAGCTAAAGAGCGATATTAGAACATGAATCGACAAAGGTGTTGGGACTGGTCATGCCCCTGCTCTGCTGTGTGGCTTAAGGCAAGTTGATTGCCCTCTCTGCTCCCAAGTTTCCTCATCTGAGACTTGGAACTTGTAATGTTTATTTCACAGAGTTACTGTAAAGTTCAGATGAAACTGAATGAAAAGACTGTTAACTGTCAACTGCTGAGCACTGTAACCATTATTATTGTTGCTGTTACTATTTTATATTACTAGTGTGACTGCTATTCATTAGAGATTTTAACTGTCCTTTGAAGAGATTCCCCTTTGGGGGGTTGCGTTCTCTCTGTTGAACCCATTGATTCTTTTCATTAAACTTCTGTGTTTTCGGTAGTTTTAGGTTCAACATAAAATGTCTTGGAGAGTCCAGAGCACTCTTGGGTACCACCTGCAGTACCCTGACTCCCCCCACTGCTAGCAGTCTTTTTGTCGGTATTTATTGAAAGCCTGCTATGTGCTGGTATAGAAGAACTCTTCAGAAATGAATCCGTCTTCTCAAGGAGGACCACAGTGGCCTTGGCAGTCAGGGAAGGACACTGGACCAAGTTTCACTGTCCCCATGCAGGATTGAGTAGGGGCCAATGATGAACAGCCACAAATAACACCACAAATAACAGAACCCAGGGTATCCCAGTGGTTATAATTAATAGTAGCTCTCTTAACTAGCATGTACAAGGCTCTTGGTTCCATCCCTAGTACTGCACATAATAATAAAGAAAATCCATGAATAAAGCCTCTTCCCCAGGCTTCTGGAAGCTTGCATACCCCAACTGCCCTTTCGAGCCCAGCCACCCTGAAGCTGCGCCCCTCCCCAGGGTATTGTGTAAACTAGCACAGAAGAAGCCAGAAACTGCAGCCTGATGTACATGCCCCCCACCCTCTCTGGTCTTCATGGCATCACAGATATGAGATCTTGCAATGACAAAGCTCCACTGAGCTTCAGGCTCTGGCCTTGCCACACTGTGGGCTGCAGGCACTGGGCTGATTCCTTTGCCTCTGGGATCTTGAGTGCTAGTGTCTACAGTAAAGGCGGGGTGGGGGTTGGGGGGTGGGTCCTGCCGAGATGCAGTGCCTGACAGCTTGGAGCTATGTAGTTAGCTTCAGGATAGCTAGAACTTACTTAGTGAAACTGTCTCAAAAACAACAACAACAACAGCAGCAGCAGCAAAACAACCTGCCAGATAGAAGGGTAGCCTGATTAACTAGGCCAAGAGCTGGACCATGGGCAGGGTTGCAAAGGCTCTGTGCCCTCCCTCCAGGACTGCAGATGGCAGAGAAGTCACTGTCAGGGAGTATGTCCTTCACAAGAGAGAGGGAAATGGACAACAGCAAACTCAGATCCAGCTGTCAGCCCCAACCCTGAAGTGACAAATGTTGCTGGTCATTAGATGTGGCCCACTTCAAAGGGCTGGGAGAGTACAATTCAAACCTGGGTTGAGAAACATAGACATATCTGCAGACAGCTTTGGTATTGCTAGGCTTTTGAGCTTAGAGCTTGTTATATATAGCAGCATATCCTGACCCATCCTGATTCACATGTAGCCAGGAAGCCAGAAAGGAGTCCTGAACCCAGCCTAGTTTGAACTGTAGTACAATTTACTACAGGGACCTAAAGCAAAGACCCTTAAAGTTACATCAGAGCATACAAGAATTGAGTGGCAGATTCGTGTGATTTTTTTTTTTTTTTTTGAGTACTGAACCAGAGATTCCACATTAGTTTCTTTCTTTTTCTAAAAGTAATACTTTTTACAAGTCTCACTCTGTACCCCTGCTCAGCCTGGAACTCATTATGTAGACCAGACTGGCCTTGAGCTAGATTCTCCTGCCCCTGGGAATAAAGGTGTGTGTCACTGTGCTCAGCTTCACTTCCTTTCTTAAGCTGTCAGAGTCACAGTCTGGTTATGGTCTGCCCCCAGCTCCATCCTCAACACTGTCCTGTTTTGTGGTATCTCACACGCTACTTCCCAATCACCAGACTGTTTTCCAGGCTCTTTGCAAGACTGCATGTTCTCATGGTGGCTCATGCATACAGCATAGGACCAGGCACCAGGCTCTGCTGAGCAGGTTTGGGGTTTCAGGGTGGGTCAGGAATGATGCCAAAAGCCTAGGTTTAAAGGTGAAGGGCATTCTAACACACCTGTCACTTCCCAGAATACAGAGCGACATGTTGTCTGTGAAACACAAGTCCTTAGGCTATTGTTTACATTTCAAGACCCATGGCTTAAACTCTAGGAGAATCAAAAATGGTGGCCTGGAGGGACGGCTCCATGGTAAGAGCACACACAGCCCTTGCTTGCAGAAGAGCCATCATTGGCGAGTTACAACAGCCTGTAAATCCAGTTCCATGTACCCTGACATTTCTGGTCTCCTAGGGCGACAGTGTGTATGTCAAACAGATGCATACACATGGACACATAATTTAAAATAAATCTTTTTTAAAAAACCAAGCAACTAAGAATGGTCTCTTGCAGCTTTTGAGCTTTCACAGTTTAGAAACTGTGGATATAAACAGTTGCTTTCCCCACGTAAGCTCTCAGATCCAGACTCCATGCCCATAGCCTCAGGTTTCTGAAAAGCTTGGTGTGAACTTCTAATTCGTCAAATCACAAACTTAAGATGTCAGAGAATGTGTATTTTGTTTTGTAAAAGGTTCTCACTTCTATTCCCTCCCATTTAGATGCAGATGTTGGACAAGTTCCCCATGGAAGGAGGACAGAAAGACCCCAAGCAGAGGATCATTCCATTTCTGCCAGGTGGGTAAGGAGTACACTCTCGGGCAGGGCAAGCCTGGTCACTTGAAGAACAGTTCCTGGTCCCCAGAAGAGCACACAAGCTCCTCCCCACATCACTGTTGGGGGAGGGGCATTGTTTCTCTCCTAGTTTACTTCTGTTGCTATGATTAACACCACTACCAAAAAACTACTTGGGGAGGAAGGTGTTTACTTCATCTTCCATTTCTCTGTCACTAACGTAGGGAAAGGTAAAAAGAAAGAGCTGACAATGAGACCAAGAAGGAAGCTGGCTCACTCACCATGGCTTGCTCAGCTTGCTCTCTTACATAGTCCAGGGCCTCCTGCTCAGAGGTGGCACCACCCACAGTGGGCTGAGCTCGTCCACAACAATTATCAATTAATGACATGCCCCCCACCCCCCCACACACAAACACAGACCAGTCTGATGGAGGCATAGAAATTTTCTGACACTTCAGATCCTTTTAACCTCCTTGTGAGAGAATGCTGTCTGCTTAGAAGGGTAGTCAGCTCTACACCCGTGTCACAAAGGAGGAACTGGGTCCCGGAGGAACTACAAACACATGCATAGGTGCCAGATCTGGGATGCAAACAGGGTTGCTGGCTTCAAGCTTCATGCTTGGAGTCACTTCCAACTTTGTCACCTTGGGCACACACACACCCAACTTTGGCAAATGACTCAGTAGCATGTGAATTCTACTCAATTCTTCCAAATTGGAGATGAGAATGGTCGTATAAAGATGGTGCCGGTGAAGACTGACAGGTCACTGAGGTTGTCGCTCACTTGATGTTGTTGCTCATATATGACAGGCACATTAACAGTCTCCCCAGGTACCCAGGGTTTGGAGAACTCACCATTTTCCTCCTTTCTTGGATCCCTATAAATGTATTTTTTTATTCATCTGATATAATTGTTATCTCTGAGGCTTACTACCTCAGTCTGCTAACCTAAACCTTGTCCTGGAAGCTTCTAGCCTCTGTACAATCTAATCTATGCCTAAGATGTTTTCAGCCTCTGAGACTTACTACTGAATAAGCTTACCCTTTCTAGTTCTTTCTGTGCTCTGGCCGACTGGTTCACCCTTGCTGTTCTGGCTCAAACTTCTCTCCAAGCTGACTGATTTAATCTGGCTTCTCTCTCTTGGTTGGCCTCTGCTGAATTGTTCTGCTTGGCCTCATACTAACTTTGGCAGTATGTTTCTAATCTTCTGGCTCCTTCTCATTCTCTGGCTTACTCAGTCTTCACCTGTGTCTAGCTTGTTCTCTCTCTCTCTCTCTGCAACCTGTCTCTGTACAACTGTCCCAGTAAACTACCCCCTCCCTCCCTCTCTGCCCTGCTCTCTTAAGTAACCTCCTCTTCCTCTCTCTTCCCCTGAGAGTTGGACATAACCTATTCAGTCAAATCTTTCTCTGATTAATCTCTTTGTCTGCCACTCAATTAGACATCACTTTGAAACATGAGTGCTTCCTTCTACAAAATAACTTTACCTCCATTGTTTGGGATTAAAGGTGTGTCACCCCAAGGGCTGAGCCATACTACAACTAGAAACAGGTTATTTTTGTTGTTGTTGTCCAGTAAATAATACAATCTTGGGTTTCACAGTGTGATCAAATATCCTGCAACAGGTCTCTATTCACACCAGTGCTCATTCAATAGGTTCTCAGGCACTATCAGCCTGGCTGGGTTGAGCAAGTGTTTTCTAGGCCCCCTCTGCTGAGAGAATCCTTAGGGGAAAAAAAAAAACAAAGACAAAAACAAAAACAAAACAAAACAAAAGAAACTAACGTTTTTAAGTCTCTCCACTGGGAAAACATCAACTGCACTGGAATTTTTCCCCCAGTGAAGAGAACCCCATGTACCAGATACAATAGCCAAAACTCAGGGCTACAAAGCACACATTTTGGAGTCAAACTTCTTCAGCCCCGTGATTTTAATCACCATCCCCAGCCTCCCCCTCCCCTGCCCCTCTATTTCCACATCTGCTAAATAAGACAGCGACTCTGCTTCCCAAAGTTCAGTTCCTGGCACAGAATAGGCTCTTAGCAAAGGCGGTAAGAAAGGAGAGTTGGGGGGCCCTTCCTTTGGGGGTTCTCAGTTTTGTATTTTGGAGTCATTCTGGAATGAGCAGAATGTTTAAGTTCAGCCTAAAATACAACCTTTTTTCAAGAAAGAGAAAGGCAGCAGTAAGATGTAGCTTTTTTCTGGATGAAAGAAAGTCAGCTCTGGAAAACTTCCCAAGGCAGAAAACTTGAGCCCGACCCTCTCCCCGGCTCTTAAAAGCCTTTGTGGTTACGTAATACTTTTCCAGCAAGAATTCATGAAAATGCTGCTCACAAGATCTAACCCCTTTGTCTCTGTGCCCAGTTCCAGCTTAGGATTCCCAGGGGCCCCAAGACCTTCTGAACCTCCCCGCCCCCCCCCCCCCCCAGCTATTCGCCAGGCCAACACTGTGGGCAGGAAATGGGTCTCCTCTCCTGAGGTCAATTCTCTAGCCAGACTGCCTTGTCAGCAAGACAAAGGCAAGTTTCATGTTAGCACAAAGGCGGGGGAGAGGGCCCAGCCTGTGCGGACTTTCCATCCCAGCAAGGGCTGGGGAGGCCAACTTGGCAGAGGAGATGACCTGAAAACTAAGAATTACAGTTTGGCCTTCTTCCACTGTGGAAAACAAAAGCCACCCATTCCCACCAAAGCTGTCTCTCTCCTGAACACCCTTTCCACTCCAGTATGGAGGTAGCCCACCATCCTTTCTTCCTCACCCTCCCATCCGCCCCAGACTCACCAAACCCACAGGTACCAACAACAAGAAGGAACCACTGTGAGCATTGGCCAGGCTGCCTGGAGACTGGCCTGAGCGTAACCTGGCTCAGACGTGGTTGACTGGCCCCAGAGAGCTCGCATGGGAGAAAGAATTAGCATGTCCTTATCTAGACTGTCACACGCATGCTCATGCTTTGGGGACACACAGTAATTACTCCTTTGTAATGAAGACAACAAAACAAAGCCCTATTCTCCCCATTCACAGGCTCCAGAGGTGATCGGCTCCTAGGCACTAGGTGTAGGAGGGATTGGCTGTAACTACCTAATGTGCCTCAAAGTCCCTGCCTCAGTATCCCCAAAGTCCCTACAAACCCAGGGAGGAGTTTCCCCCCACTGAGCTCCTTCTGGGTGAAGCTTTGGCATTGGTTTCTGGCTCCCTTTGCTTTCTATTGCTTTGATAAAACTCCACCACCAAACACGAGTAGGAGAATAAAGGGTTTGTTTGGCTTGTATGTCCATGTCACAGTCTACTACTGAGGGAAGTCAAGGCAGAGCCATGAGGAGTGCTGCTCTTTGGCTAGCCCCTGGATCATTCAGCCACCTGTGACACTACCCACAGTTGATTGGACCCTCCCAAATCAATCCTTAACCAAGACAATACTCTACTCTATAGGTTTGCCTACAGGCCTGTCTTATGGAGACACTTTCTTTTCTTTTCTTTTTCTCTTTCTTTTTCTTTTTTCTTTTTTGTAAAAGGTACAAGAAGCTGTGTTTGGTGGGTAAGCATCAGATTTCTTACTGCACCTAGAGCAGCCAGGGATGGAAATGTTTTCTCTAGACACTTAGCAGCCAATTTAAAACTTTCTTAAATATGAAATGTATTCACTCACCCTTACCAAGCCCAAGCTCACCAAGCCTACCTTCATCAGGACCACCCTTACCATACCAACCCTTCTCACCACCCTTACCACATCCAATCTCACCATGCCAATCCTTACCACACCCACCCTTACCATGCCCACCCTTACTACCACCATTATCCTCTTGTGTACCACCACTACTGAGACCAACATCACATTCTTATTTAAAGATCCCACTTTTTTAAAAAGTATAAAATATAACTATTCATACAAAATAACTGAATTTCTCATCATCAATAGAAATGACATAATGACATAGCAATAATCCTGAGAATTAGAGTTATAACTTTGATAAACTTAATGATAAACTTCCTGATACATAGCAGAAACTTAAATATCGGCTGGGTGGAAATCTGTTGATTTTTTTTAAAAAACAAAATTTTTATTAGATATTTTCTTCATTTACATTTCAAATGCTATCCCAAAAGTCCCCTATACCCTACCTCTACCCTGCTCCCCAACCCACCCACTACCACTTCCTGGCCCTGGCGTTCCCGTTCCCCTGTACTGGGGCATATAATCTTTGCAAGACCAAGGGCCTCTCCTCCCAATGATGGCCAACTAGGCCATCCTCTGCTACATATGCAGCTAGAGACATGAACTCTGGGGGTGCTGGTTAGTTCATATTGTTGTTCCTCCTATAGGGTTACAGCTCATTGGGTTCTTTCTCTAGCTCCACCGTTGGGGGCCCTGTGTTCCATCCAATGGAGACATTTTCTTATGTGAGGTTTCCTTTTTAGATAACTCTAGCTTGTATCAATGTGACCAAACAACAACAACAACAATAACAATAGTAGTAAATTAACCAAAACAGACTCTGGTTGTGTGGTGGCTTTGAGACAAGTCTGTTCCTTGCAGTGCAGGTTGGCAATAGCCTCATTCTAGTTGTAAATCCTTTGAGCCCACTTATTACCTTTACAGTGAGAGGCCTGTACACTGCTCTCCTCCCTGATGTACAGAAGGGAACTGCCACCAAGTGGGAGCGCATCAGTTCTGGGGTTGGGAGTGAGGGAGTCTTCTCCCACTTTGAGAAATGGATGAACAGCTGAAAGCATTTGCTACCCAGGGCTGCTCCGTAGGCTCATATTTCTTCTTAGTCATGAAGGTTCAGAGATTTTCAAACAGCCTTATCTACAGAGGCCTGCAAGAATGGGAAGTGAGGCCATTTGACTGTCACAGTGACTGGGGCTGGAGAGGCCACCAGCTTGAAATGGATTTGAATTGGAGATGCTCAGCACCTTGCAGGGTTGGGGACAGTCCTCCCCTGGGAAGGATGCCCCACCTAGATTCTCAGCAGGATTGCTCCATGTTAAGGCAAATAGGAGAACCTGTTGTCTCCGACCCTTCCAGGTTCCCATTGAATAAAATAGGTTCTCACACTGTCCCCCTCTTCTTTGGGAGGATGTTTTTATGTTTCTGAAAGCAATAAATATGGGAAAGCTTAGAGAAATAAAAAATGACCTGTCTTCTGTCTGTCAGAAGACAACACTCTTCAAATCCTTTGATGCACTATCTGCTAGATCTTTCATTTCAGCAAGCACGGGTAGATCAGAGAGGCCCAGAATCATTAGACAAATAGCACAGAAGTTTAGCAGACCCTTAGGAGCAAGGAGACATGAACAAGGGGAGGGAGGGAGGCTGTGTTTCTCTTCTGAGATGCCCAGGAGCCTGTGGGTCTTGGGCTGCCCAGGCTGAGCTTGGAGGCGCTCTTCCTGCAGGGCTCTTCTGTGGGATTTCACATACATGCAGAGCCTAGAAAAGGGACCTCATGGGAGGAACATGTAGAAGTGTGGTCACCAGAGCCTGATGGAAAGTGTTGCAAGAGGATGGGGATGGTTAGCAGGCGAGGGAATGACTGTCGACCCTACAGCACGGTATGGCACTGTGTCTGGCCGCTGCTAACTGGCTATTTCAGAATAACTGGAAGAGAGGTGTCTTAGGGTTTTACTGCTGTGAACAGACACCATGACCAAGGCAACTCTTATAAGGACAACATTTAATTGGGGCTGGCTTATAGGTTCAGAGGTTCAGTCCATTATCATCAAGGTGTGAACATAGCAGCATCCAGGCAGGCATGGTGCAGGAGGAGCTGAGAGTTCTACATCTTCATCTGAAGGCTGCTAGCAGAATACTGGCTTCCTGGCAGCTAGAATGAAGGTCTTAAAGACCGCACCCACAGTGACACACCTACTCCAACAGGGCCACACCTTCTAACAGTGCCATTCCCTGGGCCAGGCATATACAAACCATCACAAGAGGCTTATGCCTGTTTATGCATATTCCCAGCAGGAATGAGAAATGCTGGAAGTGAGAGTCATGCCAGTCATCCCACTCATCGGCATTAATTGCACATATTATAGTTACACAGTGCAGGCCATAAGTATGTATAGTGACTGTGCTAGCTTAACCTACTCCTGGGCTGGCTGGAGTGTAATTCCATTACAGAGCGTGTGCTTAGCATGAACAAGGCTCTGAGTTCAATCCTCATAAAACTTAAAAAAAAAAACAAAAACAAAAAACAAAAACTCTTCTCCATTAGGCTCATTCTCCCCTGCTATCTCGCTAGAGCAGTGGGGGCTTTGAGAGGTTTAGCCTGGGTGTGGCTACCCACATACACAGGTACAGCCTGGAATATTGAGGGCAGCCAGGAACTTTGGTACTATTCAGGTCCACCCTCAGACAGCACTGTGAGTGGTGGTTGAGTGGGCCACTGCTGTATTGAGTGTGTTCTCATCTCCTGCAGGCAAAATCCTCTTCCGCCGCAGCCACATCCGGGACGTAGCCGTCAAACGCCTGATACCAATTGATGAATATTGTAAGGTAAGCTGAGATGCCAACACCATCTCTCTCGTGGGTGTTCTGTTTTATTTTCCTTTCTGAGAGCCAAATGTTCACTCAAGGGTAGGAGACAAAACAGAACAAAACATACCCTTCTCCCCCACCCCCCATAAGACTGTGGAATCAACCTGAATCCACTTTCAGTGGCTGTGTGGTGTTGCCCTGGGTGTAAATGGTCCAGTCAGCATTCAGTCCCTGTTATTGCTAGAGCAGCTGGCCTCTCACCCCTTGAATGTTCCAACAGAGGAAGGCCTGCCTGTTCGTGCTGTTGGATGGGACCGGTTGGGAAGGAAGCATGCTGTCACTTCTGTTATTGTCTCTATTAATTGAGTGTAGTAAGACTACAGGATGCAGGTGCCACATGCAGTCACCAGTTGTCTCTGTATCCAGAGGTGAAATTAAGAACTTCCACTTGTTCTGGGGAGATGACCTGATCAGTAAAGAGCTTGTTGTACAAACATGAAGGCCTGGCTTTGGCCCAGCACCTATGTAAAATCCTGAGCACTAAGTGCCTGTGATCCTAGAGTCTAGGAGTGGACACAGGAAGGTCTTGGCAGCCCACTGCCTGGCCAGTCCAGATTCTGTAAGAGACCCTGTCTCAAAGCGCAGTTGAGAAAGGCACCCAATACCAACTGCTGGCTTTTATCTGTGCCCATACTCATGTGCACCTTGCATATATCACAAAGATAGAGACACACATGCACAGAGAGACAGAGATAGAAAGACAGACACAGAGAGAAGAGTTCTACTCATACCAGCTCCAAAAAAGAGTAAAACTCTTAAAAATGTACTTAACTAAAAGTGCGGGGTTTATACACTGACCCACAAAGCATGGTCAAGAGAAGTTCAGAGAGTGATTGCCTTCATTCAGCACTCTGGGGCAGACGCACAACTCTATGAGTTTGAGGTGAACTCAATCTACACAATGAGTTCTAGGTAGCCAGGGTTACATATAAGGTGAAACCCTATCTCAAAAACTAACTAACTAACTAAACTCTAAATGATTAGGAGTTGCAAAAACAGCATTTTTCTAAAACAGGAAAAAAAATTCTTTCTCTCTGGATTTAATCCTACAGAAATCCAGTAGGTTTCTTAGAGGTGCTGATAAGATCAACCGTGTGTGTGTGTGTGTGTGTGTGTGTGTGTGTGTGTGTGTCTGTGTCTGTGTCTGTGTCTGTGTCTGTGTCTATGTGTATAAATTCAAAGGACCTTGAAAGATAAGTCACACTGACCATTTCCTGGAGCCCACAAGGCTCAGACTCCGTGGTACTATCCTGAGATCTCTGCACAGGTCCGTGGGCAGGAGCCAGGGGTAAATGCTTTCACAAGCCAGGCTAACTGATACTCAGGGAGGTGCCGAACAGTCCTGTGAGGAAAGTTGGGTTTTGGGTTTTGATTTTTTTTTTTAAATAAACAGGTAGGACAGCTAGCTACTGCCTAGTTCATCAGGGCCACAAATTGTCACAGAATTGGTGATTTCCACAGCAGGACTTTGTTTTCTGTCACTTCTGAAAGCTAAAATGCAAGCCGCAGGGTCTCAGGCCTTGTCTGTGGCTTTCTGCTAGCTGTCTGTGAGTGTACAAGACACGTTGTCTTTATGTGTCCGTACCCTAGTCCAAAAGGACGCCATTTATGTTGGTCAAGGCTCACTCCTGGTGATCTTGTTTAATCTTCAATTACTTCTGTAAAGACCCTTCTCAGCTACATATGCCCTGAGGGGTTAGAGCTGAACCATTCTCTCCTTTCATCTCAGACACAGCCCCGGTATCTGTACACATGCAAAAATACAATGGACTTGAGCCCTTATTTCACACTTTGTACGAAAATCAACTCTAAAGGGGTCACAAGAGCTGCAGAAATGGCTCGGTGGGGAACATGATTTCTTCTGGACCGAGAAAACCTGAGTTTGAATCCTCAGCACCCATGCAGAAGGCCAGATGTGACAGACAACATCTGTAATCCCTGTGCAGGGGACCTCAGAGGCTCAGTGACCATGGAGTTTATCTGACTTGCTGATCTCTAGAGTCACTAAAACATTGTCTCAGAAAATAAGGTAAATGGTGACAGTGTAGGTGTCTCACTTCCACAATGCACGCACATCTGCGCACACACACACAACTGGGCCCTAAATGAAAGAGACAAAACTGGAAAACTTTCAAAAGAAAATGTGGAGGAAACTTTCATGACCCTAGTTTAAGCTATGAATTTTTTACTGTGATACCAAAAGTAACAGTCCTTAAAAATATTTGGTCAAGATCTACTTAAAAACCTCTCTGCTAAAAAAAAAAAAACCCAATAACAAACAAAACCACTAGGAAATGGAAAAGATCGGTCACAGAGATAGGTCACAGATGGGGTGAAATATTTGTAAATAACATTTTAAAGGACTTTCTAAGAATACATGAAGAACTCGTACCAGGTGGTGGAATACCCCTTTAGTCCCAGCACTCAGGAGGCAGAGGCAGGTGAGTTCGGGGCCAGCCTGGTCTACAGAGTGAGTTCCAGGACAGCCAGAGCTACATAGTGAGACCTTGTCTTGAAAAAAAAAAAAAAGACAAAAAACAAACAAGAAGAAG
Organism: Mus musculus; assembly: GCF_000001635.26. NCBI lineage: Eukaryota > Metazoa > Chordata > Mammalia > Rodentia > Muridae > Mus > Mus musculus. The sequence goes on from NC_000077.6 coordinate 32,390,599, forward strand.
AAAAACATCAACAACAACCTATATAACTCCAGATTAAAAGACTTTAAGACAAGGGGAAAACTCCAATAGCACTCGCATCCAAGAGGAGACCAAGTTTATAATAAACATGTGAGCAAGGCATGGTGGTGCACACTTTAATTTCAACACTCAGGGGATAGAGTCAAGAGGAACTCTGTAATTTCAAGGCCAGCCTGGTCTACAAATGAGTTCAAGGCCAGCCAGGATTACACAATGAGAGCTTTTTTTTTTCCCCAAAAATAAAATAAATTTCTAAAATAAACATGTGAAGAAATGCTTATCATTGTGAACCCTGGGGTCATGCAGACAGGGACTGAAGATTGATATTAATCATGGGACAGTTGTGCTAGATGGTAGTGAGGATCTGGCAAATAATGGGGCAGTTTCTGGGAGGCCAAGACACAAAGATCACAAAATTCCAGTCCAGCCTGGGTACATAACAAGAACCTGTTTCAACACACCCGGTGAAGATCATCACACAGCCAGCCCTGGGTATAAAACTTATGTCCGCACAGAGGCTTGTATGCTAACCTTCCTAGCATCGGGAAGTCGTAATAGCCAAATGTAAGGGGCAGTCTGTAACTTGATGATATCAAGTGGTTAAATTTGGGTAAATTCTACGACCCAGTTGAATCACAGAGACACTATGCTAAGTGAAAGAAACCAGATGCAGGAGATGACTGACCTGAGAAATGTGCAGACAGGGAGTTTACGAGCACAGAGCACAGATGAGCCGTCTCCTGGGCCCCGGGACGATGGGCGGGAAGAGGGACTGAAAATTGGATGTTTGGATGATGGAAAACTTCTAAAACTGAATTGTGGGGATGAGGATAGAACTCTATAATTTACTAAATACTGAACTGGGTACTTGCATGTAAATTATACTGTAATCTGAAATTTTTTATACAAAAAGGGGCAGTGTTGGGACAGATGACCCCTCTTGGTCAGGAGGCATCTAGGAAGGGCTGAAAATCATTCTTGGTGGAGTAGTTTGCTCCTGGTCAGACATGACCTCCTTGCATCCCTCCAGGGACTGTGTAAGGTGGATTTCTGTACTCCCACTGTGTGGATGAGGAAACGAAGCCCCACATCAGAACTGTCCAGACCTGGGCTATGCATAACAACCACATCAGAGGGCTTGCAAGTTGAGCCCAGACTCAACACCCTGTGTACCATCTACTGCCCCTATAGAAATAAAAATGCAAGTGTTGCAGTGATCGGGCCTGCGCTGTGTCACAATGCTGTGTGGATTGAGACTGTCTCTCAAGAGGATTTTATGTTGGTTGTTTGACCTTCGGTGCAGCAGTGTTCAGTTTGCAGAACTGTCCAGACCTGGGCTTAATACTGGCCTCAAGTGAATTAGTTTTCTTGAGAACTTGCTGATATGAAAACCAAGACTATCTGATGCTCTTGGTCTCGTCTGTGTTTCTTCACCATGTTGTGACACAGTCATGAGCTCTAGCCAGCCCCACAGTTGTGAGCCAAACAGACCTTTATCTCATATAGGCCCCAGCCTCAGTTTGCTTTGTTATAGCAACAGAAAACAGATTAACATAGGCAGACAAACTCCTTCCTCTTACCATCTGCAGAAGGGGGCAGGGACAGGGACAAGCTCTTTGATATACCTTCCGACTTCCAGAGGAGAGTTCTACATCTTCCATGTCCCTTTTTAAAAACTAAAAAGCCTGAAATTGGCATTCCAAAGGCAGCACCCATCTGTCCAGGCCCTGCTGGCAAGACCATTAGGTCCTTAGGGTCACCTTGCCCCACTGGATAATTCCTGCCTGTATATTCCTCTGCCCACGTCATCCTGCCCTGTTTTCTCCTCAGCACATCCAATTCTCTCCAGGTCCAGCTGCATTCATGTCCAGGGATTCCTCAACCTCTGAACATTTATTCTGAAAAGGAGATTTTTAGAACTTGGAGCTGTGAGAGACACCAGCTGCCTGCAGCTGCCTGCAGCTGCCTGCAATGTAGGATGTCAGAGACTGTGAACCATAAGGAAGAAACTGCTTAGGTTATACATGCATAAGTGATTCCTAATATTTAGACATCTGTTAAGAACATTGTGAATGGACTTAAGGCAATGGGATCCATCATACTGACTTTAATTTTAGTAGAAAGTGGTAATCCCCAACAGGTAGAAATAGCCAATGGCTATTGGTACCCAAACCTGACTGCCAGGTGTGTAGTAAGAAGCAAGAAAGGGCTCTGCCAGACCTAGAGTAAAGTTACCAATCGGTACCACACAGAAAAGCTACTGACAGCCCTGAAGTAGACCCACCCGGGCATGTTGGACAGGTTGACACTGACAGAAGGAGCCTTGCAGATCATCTGGATGACTGGATTCCTGGTCTTCATATAAGGAGGAGGTATGGGAGGTGGGCAACCTCAGCCTCATGGCACAGTGGGATCATTTCCAGGAACTTAAAAGCCATCACTATGAGAGGCAGTGTATAGAGATTTTAGAAAATAAAAACTTCCTATCTCTAGGAATAGAGAGACTATTAAAGACACAAAAGATACTGACCAAAAAGAAAATGTGTTTATTTGGCCACATTACATCTAAGAACTTCTGTTTAGAAAGACACAATGAGACACACGTGACTCCTGGGCTGCCACCAAGATGCCTATTGTCACACAGCCTTGTAAACAGCTACTCAGCTTGCTGTGGGGCTGCTAGGACACCAGCTGTCTTTTTGGCAGCCCTTGGCATGAGCACTGCCCGAGATGCAACATCTTCTGAGGGAAGCCCAGCTAAACCCAGCCATAAAGCTCTCCAGGAGAGGCCCAGCCCATGGCTCCACTGTGAAGGATGTGAGAGAGACATGGTCTCACCAGCTTCTGTTCACACAGGGGCCAGAGCATCACACTATCTCTAGAGCAGACTTCTCCAGCAGAGAAAAAAAGAATCATTCCTAATAGCTGCCATGCTGGCGATTACAGACTGGGGTTGATCCAAGACAGCGATGACTGATATCTTGAAGTCCTCTTTTGAAATGAACTATGTTTTGAGTTTTGATACAGGAAGCTTTTGGTTGGTTGGTTGACTTGGTTTGGTGTTTTGTTTTGTTTTTCTTAGACAGGGTCTTACTATGTGGCTCTGGCTGTCCTGGAACTCACAATGTAGATGAGGCTGGCCTCGAACTCACACATCTGCCTGCCTCTGCTTCCCAAATTCTAGAATTAAAAGTGTTCACCACTTACAACCCACTGATACTGTGAATTAAGCTCAGGGTCTCATGGATGCCAAACAGATGCTCTGTCACTGAGCTATACCTTCAGCTCCAGGACACCTGAGTATAGCCTGACCCAGCTCATTTCCTGCTGCTGTACCAGAACATCCGAGACTGCGTATTTAATAAAGAAGAGAGGTTTCTTTCAGCTCATGGTTCTGGAAGAGTATGGTGCGCAGCAAGGACTTCTTATACATTCCAACTCGTGGTAGGGGGAAAAAAACGAGCAAAATGTGGCACAAAGGCTTGATTTATACAGTGTACTGTCCCTCCCCCCTCCCCCAGCAAATCCTTGCTCACTGGAGAGAGCATTAGTTTATCTTGAGAGATCTGCTGAGGAGCCTTTTACTATCACAGACTAGATAGATGTAAGCTGCCTGCTTGCCACAGACAAACAGACACAGTTCAGCTGTCTGCAGATGTCTTCTCAGATGCCGCAGGGCACAATTCAGCTGGCATCCCTTCAGCAATTCCCTAATGTTTAGCTGCAAAAGCTACAGGACTTCAGAGGAAAGATCCCTGGGCAGGAGAATGTAGCTCTGCTCCCTGACAAAGGTGAGTACTGGTGCCAGTTACAGAGTAGATGCTTTGTGACAAATCAAAATGATCCACAAGGGGCTGGTGAGATGGCTCAGTGGTTAGAAGCACTGGCTGCTCTACTAGAGGACCTGGCTTTGATTCCCAGTGTCTACATAATAGCTCACAACTTTCTGTGATTCCAGTCACAGGGTATCCAATGCCCTCTTCTGGCTATCATGGGCACGTCACACAAATGGTGCACAGACATACATGCAGGCAAACACTCATATACATAAAATAAAAATGAATATCTCAAAAACATTATCAACATGCCATATGTCAGCATCTCTCACGCTGATGGGTAGCGAGTGGACAGTGAGTATGGAGGGGCTTCCAGGACCATTGCCCACCTCACACTGTATCTTTCCACTTTACGCTTGTGAAAGTAGCTCATCCAGGCTGAAGTGACACTAACCCTGGGACTCATTCATCCCCAGCACCAATGCACCCTAAAAATGTAGATCCAGCGGCCCACCTGTCCACAGATGGATGAAGGGAATATACATGGGTGACCCCCTGAATGGGTAAACAAGATACCAGCCAGACAAAGGAGAAACTTAAAGGGACAGAGGAGAATGGTGGAGGAGGGGCGAGACAGATGTTAGCAGGGACAGTTTCTCTTCTGCAAGGTGGAATGAGCTCTGGTTTGGAGGTAGAGAATAGGAGTGTGTTCAAGCCTTAGCTATGCATGTGAAGAAAGTTAATGGCCAATTTGGTATTAGTATGTATTTGACCACAATTCAGAGGGGAAAATGATGTAGGGGGTCAAAATCCCCTCAGATCCGTAGGTACAGTTCCACCCTGGAGTCCCCTGTGCATCTCCATGATGTGCATCTGAGCCTCGATGGATCACATGTGCATCAATGCAGGAGTGAATTCAGGCTTAGTTTTCAGAGATGTTAGGCAGAAAATACATGGCACATCTTATTACTCAGGCTACACCAGGCCAGAGGTGCAAGAGAGGCACCAGGGAGCACAGCCTAGGAGGCGCAGAGTCTTGTTGTGCTGTGGAGGCTTCTGTAGGGGCTGCATAAATCCCTCATATGCATGGTTGCACCCCCACCTCTGTGTCTAAGTGACATGGACCTGAACCGGCTCTATCAGTCACAGGCTGTCCAATGCCCTCTTCTGGAGGAGCCTTTTGCATCTCCATCTTCCCCATCCAGCGCTAAGAGAGGAGGAAGGGTTAAGTATTTGTTGAAAACCACAGAGTTCCCTCAGTGCGGTGCCATCTCTTGGATGAGCAGGATGCACCTTGTTCTTTTCCAGTCCGGCACTAGGCAAAGAAGATACCTGTTAGCTACTTGTATGAATACTTGGTAGGTCAGCACACAGAACAAACGCCCGTATTCTCCTTTACCCTCACCTGGCTTCTTGCAGCTTGCAGGTAAGCACAGCAGGGCTCTTTCGTGACCCAGCTGAGCCACTCTTCCAGATGACTAGGAACTGGCCAATAGAAGGCTAGCATGCTAACCCTGGAGACTTCCATCCACCCCATATCCAAATTGTTGGGCTTTACAGCCTCAGCTTGGGAAATTCAGACTCTCGTTGGACACACTCCAGATGTTCTCCAGTGGTGTGGTAGAGCCGGCAGACAGCAGAATATGGTTGACAAAGATGAAATGAATGGAATTCACGCTGTTAATGAAAACATCACTTTCCAAACGAGCATGTATAATATGAGCTGGATTGTGTACATATGAATATATAATGTTTACACGATGCCAGCATAATGTATCCTCTCCATACATCTGGGAGAATGTGTGTGTGTGTGTGTGTGTGTGTGTGTGTGTTCTCCAAGTCAAAGGCATCAGCATCACCAGGAAGCTTGTTAAAAATCCCTGATTTCAGGCCTCACCATAGGCCTGCTAAAGCTTCGGTGAGCCCCAACCTATGTGTTAGGAATCAATCCCGCTGTGCAGTCCTGGTGCCTGCCTGAGTTTGAGAACCACTGGCGACAGCGTTCTGGATACCCTCTCCTTCCTCGGACTCACCCCATCTCTGCTTTAGGCCCTGATCCAGCTGCCCCCCTACATCTCTCAGTGTGATGAGGTTCTGCAGTTTTTCGAGACAAGACCTGAGGACCTGAATCCTCCCAAAGAGTAAGTCAGTCTGTGGATTTCCCCAGGTGACACGTCCTCCCTCGTCCCCTCCCGCCAACCTTTCTAGACCCACTGGGACCCAGAGTCAGCAGACTGCAAACTAAGTCAGAGTTCATTGCCTCAGCCCTGCAAGGCCTCACTGCCTGTGGCTTCATAGCCACTATAAGTGGGTAAAAATCCCATTTAGCAGGCAATGGAACTTGACTAAGTGTCCCTAATCCGAAGTTGTTTTACATGACCACCATGCTTATCAAAGAGGGTGATAGCAGGGTAGACTGAGAATTTTTCCTACGGTCTCCATTCCCCAAATGCATAGAAGCCTTGGTCCAAGGATCCAGAACACTTATTAGATAAAGGCGGAACTGAAGAGGGGGGTCTTTCTTAGAAGAAGCCTGGGTTCCTGGAGTGGGCTTAGATTCATTCTCTCCCTGAGGATGCTGTGGGGTGGAGCCTGTCATCGTCCTAATGGAATCTCAGCCCAATACATAACAAGGACTGACCAGCTCTTTTCTCACCCCTGTCTCCTACACAGGGAGCATATTGGGAAGAAGAAATCAGGTAAGCATTGATCCCATTTCCTTCCTTTCATTCCTGCCATGTGCCCAGGTTCCAAGCTAGGGACACAGCAGTAGACAGAGGGATAGATGGACAGATGGATGGTGACTGGATATGTAGTTGGATGGGTGGGTGGATAGACAGACAGAGGGATGGATGAACAATGGATGATTAGTTGCACATGGAGATGATCAGCAGAATGAGTGGATGAGCTGGCGATTGATTGATGAGGCCTATTTCATCTTTTGCCAAAACCACTACGAAGTGATAAGACGAGAGTACCTTTGTGGTGTGGGAAGACAGGCATCTTCCTAACCATGCTGCAGAGGGTTCTGGGTCTCCATGCCACTTTGTACAAAGGAATGTGGACACTCAGAGCCTTCTGCAGTGCTGTAAGGGTGAGAGTGGGGGCAGGGGTAAGGTAGGGACCCTGAGTCGTGGGGACTGAGGGTGAGCTCAGGGAGTACAAGACTGAGAAGACACTGTGCACTGGGGCTCGGGGGCAGATCTGGGCCTGGTCCTCTGACAGCCTCTACCAGCCTACTGCCTGGGCAGGTTGATACCTGTCACTCAAACCCTGCTGGGCTCCTTCCATACAGGAAGCTTGCTTCTGCCTGCCTTTCTATTCTTGAGATGATTCGCTCTTCTGGCAGAGGTGGTCGTGGAAAAGACAAGGCATGTTCTAAAGACGACGGTCACTAGTCCATCTCTTCTTACTACCTATGCTCCTTCTGGCCCTACAGCCAATGTGGGTTTCAGAGCTTCTGGGGCCCTGGCCTCTAATCTCTTTGAACTCTAGGACGTTTTAGGGGCTCCATGCATGGGGAGGGTCACAGGCAGAGATTCCTAAAATGAAAACTAAGTTTCCTCATGTATGACATCCAGGCCTGGGTGTGGCTCAGTGGTAGAGCACTCACCTTCAAGCACAAGGCTTTGGCTTCCATTTATGTGCATAGTCACACATGTGCACATATACAAACACACACACACACACACACACCACACATACACACACATACACATAACACACATACACACACTTATACACATACCATACACATATACCACATACATACACATACCACACATACATATATATACACATACACACCACACACATATACACAGGCACACACATACCTCATACTCACCATGCACGAGATGCTCTTTATAGGATTGTCAAAGGGTCTATAATAATAGATGTAAAACCCTTCAATAGTGCTATCTAGTTGATGCTGTTCAATTATCCCTCCTATGACTCAAGCCTGTAGATGTCCCCGTTAGCACTCCGTCCACACTTCAGGCCTGTGCTCTCCCTCTCCTCCTGGGAGCAGGCCTAGGTCAGTTTAGTCTGATCATGGCAGAAAGTGAGGATAGAAACCATACCTCATCCCTCTTTCCTCCACCCCAGCCTGCTTTGCTTTGCTCTCTGACTACATCTGGCTCTCCTTTGGGGTTTAGTGGTCACTGGCCACACTGTGGCATCCTGCTAAAGCTGCAACTGGTTCTCAGCCAGGATAATGACACATTTCTTTTCTTAGCAAAGATTAGTGAGCAGCTGCCGCTCTGGGCTGGTCATGGAGTTTCTGGCTTTGCTTATGCAGAGACTCCCCTGGAAGGAGCTGGGGAGAAGGAGAAGGGAGAGAGAAGAGACAGCTCTGGTTGGTGAAAATAAGAGTGTCCAGTTGGAGCAGGCTTGATGAGGGATCTGTCTGGGAAAGTGAACAGAGGCTCTAATTTGTGGTGACCGTGGTTGATATCACTCACCTGCCGTGATGGGGCCAGGTTTATTTATAGCCCCACTGGCTGGAACTCGGCGCCTTCTTTTATTCAGAGTCAGAACCCTCCATAGGCTCCTTGTTTATCTGACTGGTGGACACTGCCTTGATTTTAGAGCCGGTTTTCTTGACTGAATTTAAGAGAGATTTAAATTAAAAACAGACCTTACCCCTGCATTTTCAATACCAAACCTTGGATGGGAGAAGGCTTGTCTGTCCCCAGCACTGCCCAGTCACAGCCAACTGGCTCCTGCAGACTTGACTTATGTGGTCCCAAATCCTGCTCATCCCACAGGGGGAAAAAAAATCTCACCACAATTAAGAAGGTTGTCTGAAGGCTTGCAAGAACATTTCTTCTTGATTTTTGCTTATTTTCACAATCTTCCAACAAGCCTGGCAATTTAGTGAGCTTATGGAAGGAAAAGTCTCACTTTGGCTTTAGTCAACATTTTAAAAATTCAAGACATATCATCAGAAAGAGAAAACACCTAACTCAAAAGTTTCTCTGGTACAATAGGCAACTATGTGGCTTAAGAATGCTTTTTAGCATTAATGACAGAATAACTCTTCTACTATTCATTCCTGTGGGCTATGTAACATAGCCTAGAGGATTTGGGGGAGGAGGGGGTTGTTCATTTGTTTGTTTTTGTGGTTTTTCGAAAGAGGCTTTGTCTGTGTAGTCCTGGCTCTCCTGGAACTCACTCTGTAGACCAGGGTGGCCTCAAACTCAGAGATATGCCTGCTTCTGCCTCTCACGTGTTGGGATTAAAGGCATGAGCTACTAATGCCCAACTAGGAATCTTTTGGTTGCCTCTGTGGCAATATCTAGAACCTATTTGCCTTGAGAGAGATGTTCCTGGTACCATGCATAATGGGGCTTAGTTGCAATATCACACTCCACCGCTAGCGTCTCTATGTCGCACCTAATGGTCTGAAGCCTCATTATTATTTGTTTTTTAGATTTATTTATTTATTTTGTGTATGTGAGTACACTGTTGCTCTCTTCAAACAAACCAGAGGAGGACATTGGATCCCATTACAGATGGTTGTGAGCCACCATGTGGTTTCTGGGATTCGAACTCAGGATCCCTGGAAGAGCACTCAGTGCTCTTAACTGCTGAGCCATCTCTCCAGCCCCCTAAAGCCTCATTTAAGCCTCCTGTCTAATCACCTGAAACCATACATTTTGTCACCAGTGTTGATAAGTGGGGTATTCTGAGTAAAATGTGCACAACTTGTCCTGGAAGCAACACTTGGAAGCAGTTCCCTGCTCTTACCTCTGAAGCATGTCTCAGTAAAGGGACTATAGCCTAAAGCCCCAAACCCGAGCCCTGAGCCCTGTGCTCTGCTGAGCTCTGCTCATGTAACCAAAGGCCAGCACTCTGCCCTCTGCTTCGTATCTCATGGTTTCCGATTCTGTCACTCAGTATTTACTGTGTGTTTGGCAGTGCTAGTCCCCACGGACCTAGACAAGAAGTCATTAAATCCAAGTTTTAAAATATTCCATTTGGGTTTTTATTGAGCTCCATTGGGTTCCATTCGTGGTCTAGATCATGAATTGACAAACTTTTTCTAAAGGGCCAAATAATATATAGATAATTCACACATTACAGGTCATATGCAGTCTGTCACCAACAATAATATTATAGTATTCACCTTTCCTCCTCCTCTTCCTCTTTCTCCTTTTCTTCCTCCTTACCCACAAACACTTTAAAAACACTTCAGAGTAGATGGGATCACCTGACGCCCTTGTAGAGGACCCAGGGTGAGTTCCCAGGACCCACACTGTGGCTCAGAACCAGTTCCAGGGATCCGACGCCCTCTTCTGACCTGCAAGCATCAGGCAGGCATTTGATTCACACACATATAGGCAAATACTCATACACATTAATTAATTAATTTTTTAGAAGCCTGCAAACCAGAGGATTCCTGCTAGAACACAGATACCTAAACCACAGCAGGGAAACATACACAGGGAGACAGGGAAATGCATGGAGTTGATTTTTTTTTTTTTAAGTAACATGGAGAGGCCAAAGGGATGGCTCAGTAGTTAAGAGCACTTGTGCTCTTGCTGAAGGACCAAGCTCAGTTTCCAGCACTCACACCAGGCTGCCCACAGCTGCATGTAACTTTAGCGCTGGGTGGTCCTCTGACTTCCATGGGAGTCAGCCGGTGTGTGCACATACCCACACATTTACACACAACTCAAATTGATCTTTAAAATATAGTTTTAATTAAAAAGCAAACCAGAAAGGAACAAAAGTTGCAGAGGCAATGCCAGGCTGTCAGAGGGGTCAACGCAGGTGCCCTTGAGGAAAGGATCCAGGGATGCCAACGGCTGGTGAAGACTGTCTCTCGAAAAGAGAACAGCATGTGCTTCAAGCTCTGAGAAATAGGGAGCGCTAAGGCTGCTGGCTCAACATGGCTAGGTAAGGCATACAAACGTGAGGTAGATTTGGCTGCTGGTGACAGAAACTTCTAAAGGATTATAGCTGAAACGATTCAATAGTGTTTATTAGTTCAAACACAAAAGATAGCTGAGCTTGGCGTAGCATTTGATGGTAAAGGATCAGGGGCCTACCTTACAGCTTTGCCATACGGGCCAGTGTTCTCAAGGTTACCTTCTGGTCCAAGATGGCTGCTGGAGCACCAGCCATCACATTCCCATTGAGGCCAGGAGAAATGAACAGGTGAAGCAGGGCAAGCCTCTTTCCATAAGAACATCAAGCAGTTGTACATACCTCTGTTTAGACCCACAAACTGATTCTAAATCTCATACTATTCCCAAGTGGAAAGGTGTTTTCCCAAATGTTCAATGTAGCCAGCCTCAGATCAGCAGTCTTGTTAGTGTAGAATAATAAGAACAGGAGATAAGTTTCCCTTCTGCCCTCTGGAGTGGGGTGTGGGGATGTGTTCTCACTGGTTACCAGGCAGATCAAGCAGAGCTTTGCAGGCACTGGGCATTTCTTATGTGAGGTGAGAGCCACAATAGCAGAGCATTGCCTGTGGAGGATGATCGAACCAAGTGATTGTCTACCTGAAGACTCGTGAACAATATGGTGGATTGAGGCTGGCATCAAAGACCAATCAGGAAATCAAGACAAGGTGGCTCCCATTAGCATGAGGGTTTTCTGGCCCTCAAGCAGGCTCTACTCCGTGTGGACTCTGGTTTGTGCTGTTGAACATAAAAGAATCCTTATTTGCAGTGGCTAAGAACTCCAGAGAGCCAGCACCTTAGACTTGTTGACCCCTTGCATTATCGGGTCCTACAGTAGCAGAACTTGCCTGGTTAACCTGGTGGGAAGTTCTCTCCAGTAGGGTCAGACCACCAGCCTATGTAGCTGTCTGGCTTTGGTGGACTGTTGAACTGTGAGAAGGTAGTTAAAGACAGAGAGCTAGAAAGAGTGATAATAGACTCTGAGAAATATAAAGAAAGGACACATCGTGACTAGATTCTGTGGTGGACCTAGAAACTGCTAAGGAAAGAAAGCCGGATGACCTCAGACATTACCTTCTTCCCTATCTATCTATGGTCCGCCATCCATTTCCAAGCCCGGGTGGGGAGCCCGTGGACACGTCACTTACTATCTTCAGTGTGTTTATATCTGTAACAGGCAGTGCCCACCTCAAGCACAATGATACCAGAAAGGTTTGCAATGGTTTGCAGCCCATGGGGGTGAAGGACATTCTTTTCCAGGCTCTCTCCCGTCTAGCCTTCTTTGCCACCTACATCCTGCATCTCTCCTCTCCCCTCATCCTGCCCAGTGGAGACTCGGGTGCAGGTGGTTAGGGTATACCCTGATCATATGCCTTCTTAGAAGGGTCAATGACCAGAACCTGCTCACAGAGCCAAGAAGCAGGCACACACACACACACACACACACACACACACACACACACACACACGTCACGCTGCCTCCTTCTCTTTGACGTCTCTGAACGGAGATGTTCCTTTTAAGTCTTCTGTGGAGTGTCTTTGTGAGCATGCCCATCTGTCTTAGTGGGCAGCAGGGCTTCACAGCTCCAGGGTGTGACGCACACACTGCTCACCAGGGAAGCAGGCTGCCTGGAAACTCTTCCCACACTTTCCCCTCCTGGGACCACTGCCCAGCTCCAATGCCACGATTTCCTCTTGCCTAACGACTTCACACCCTCAGTCTGGGTGCTCTCCCCCTTACCAGCCTCTGCCTCTCTGCACATGACAGCCAGAGACACTTGTCCAGCTGTACATCCTGCCATTCCCTGCCTTAATTCAAGATTTAAAAATCCAAACTTACCAAGTCCTCGGCCTCAGACCAATGCTTTCCTTGGGGACTTCTCTCACTACCTTGCCTACTACCTGGCAGAACTCTGCCTCCCAACCTCATTCTACTCCTGAAGGCTCCCAGGCCTTCTCTATCATAGAGGAGCCCAATCCTCCTTGACTCCCAGGACACCTTCCCTCATGGGTCTCTGCTTTCTGCTTAGGAAGTCTTGCTGACCACTCATTTAGTACAGTGTTGCCTTTCCTGTTCATTCTCTGCCATCCTGGGTATCCATGCTAATATAATTTGATCTCTTGTTCGTATGTATGTATACACATATCTCTCATTGTTTATCTCCCCCATTTCCTTGAGTTATTTGAAGCTGGAAGGAATCCATTTCATCTATTTTTGTGTCAACAAAAGTATGTAGAGCATCACGGTTGACCTATGAGTTCGTAGGTGGGCTTAGGATGAAGTTGGATGGATGAGACAGGCTGGGTGGTGACCTCAAGCTAATTTAAACCATCCCCTTGAGCTCCCCAAAGGCAGCCAGCTTCTGGGCATACGCCTCATCTTACTTACTTGGAACCTCTTGGTACCCCACCCCCCCCAGTGCTCTTGGTAAACATTAGTGCCTGAGTAAGAAAATGAATGAGAGGATACAAGGATAAAGAGTTGGGGCATGAGACAAATCCTGTAACAAAGACTGTTGGGGCTAATGGGATGTTTGGTGGCATTTGCTGTCCTCAGGGAATGACCCGACCTCAGTGGACCCTATGGTCCTGGAGCAGTATGTGGTAGTGGCAGACTATCAGAAGCAGGAGAGCTCAGAGATCAGCCTCAGTGTGGGCCAAGTAGTGGACATCATTGAGAAGAATGAGTCAGGTAAGGACCTGGACCACCTTTCCCGTACCCTGAACTATATCACCCCCAGAGCCACTGAGGGCTCATGGCCACTGTCTCAGGAGCCTGCTGGACTGGGTGTTGCCGTTGTTTGAGGCCTGCTCCCATAAACAGTGCTGGTTTTCAAATACTTATGGACAGAGTCGAGCGCTCCTTTGAGAATTTTCTGTGTTAATTTTCCTTGGGAATCCCCAAGAAAGCTGCAGATCTGAGAGAGGAGTCCCATAGAGACTGACTATCAAAAACAAATTAGAAGAAACTCTTCAGAGAAGATGGGCATCTGCCTGTCTCTCAACCCACCTGTCATCCTAGGGCCACTGGCCACATCCACCCACGGTGAGATGATTAAGACAGGGAACCTGGATGCCACCAGGACTCTACACAGCACATTAGTTTTGTCTTCTACAGGACACAGAAGACTGTCAGGGAACTCTCAAAAGAGTAAATGATAGGAAGGGCACCTAAACCTGAATGTGGCACACAACATGTGCTCCAGAAAATACAGGTTTCCATCCCTGCTGCTGAGCAACCATCACACCATGCAGGGAAAGCACGGGGTGAGCAGCCCCTCTCTCCAAGGGTTCCCAGTAGCTCATCATTTTGTTAGGGGCCTTCATGCTTTCAGGACCATTGTCAAGGATACAGTAGAGGATACCGGTGAAGGGATGGATGCACAGGCAGGTTGTGGGAGATTCACTGTGCTTCCAAGGTCTGTGATAGCCCAGTGGCCAGTTAAGTCCACATAGCTGTGGGAGGACAGTGCTTCCAGTATCCTTCAAGTTACATTACTATTATTCATGTGAATCATGAGATCAGCATTAGTCAAGCAGACGCTAACTGTGCAATCTAGGGATAGTCCCTGCTTCCAAGAATACCGGAAGACAGTGTTTCCGGCATCCTCCAGGTCAGGTCACCATTAGTCAGGAGGCTGGTGGTAGCCAACAAACCTCCATAATTATGCAATCTAAAAGCCATTAGCTTTGATGACCTGGAAGGAAGGAAGGATTACTCTGATGTCATCTCAGTATCCTGTGCTCTGACTCTTTCAAGGTGACTTCTGTGACAGTAAAAGATGTGATGGTTTTTTCCCACAGCAGGCAGCACTCCCTTATGGAGTGGAAATTGTCTGTCAGGGCAATTCTGTTCTGACACTGCACACCTAGCGGTGTGTTGGGTCCCCTAGGCTGTCTTTCAGGCCATCCCTCAATGCCTCAGCCAGGTGCAAACCAGCTGTTCTGCCTGCCCTTCCTACAGCTAGCTGTCAAGCATGGTCTGCAGGCCCCTCTCTTGAACTATTAAGTTGCTCACATGATCAAGGAAAACAGGCTTTCAGGGTCCTCGCCAAGGATGCAGTAAAGGATACAGGTGAAGGGATGGATACACAGGCAGGTTGTAGGAGAGGCACTGTGCTTCCACAGTCTCTGTGGATGCTGCCTTGCAGGAATTTCTGTGCTCAGCAAGCTCTCCAGACCCCTGGAGTTCTCAGCAATTTCATTGCAGAGGCACAATTGACAGCTGTGTTGACCTGTGACTAAATAAAAGGGGTCAGATCAAATGCTAATAGGCAGTGAGGAAGCCAGCCAGGCCTGCTTAGCCAGGCTCTTTTTTTTTTTTTGGCCTCTGAGTTTATTTCAGAGTATGGGGTAGGAACTCTTCCAAAATGGAATTTTATAATCTATTATCAAAGTGGGTCAGATAATTTAATTTCTTTATAGCCAGGGGGTCCGAGGTGGAAAAGATTAGAACCTATTTTTAGCTTCCATGACTTCCCTTGGGAGAGGGAAATCCTCGCTTCCATGCCTGCCTTGAGTAGAAAAGGCAAATGCAAGGGGCAGGCAGGAGGAGGACACAGAGCCACTGCATCCCAGTCTCCTGAGGCCTAAAGTGCCCCAGTTGTATTCCAGACACTTAAGTCACGAGAGCTATGGGACTAGTGACCCACGATGACAACTGGAAAATATATGTCCCTGTGCTGTCACCGAACGAACAAGACTCCAAGTGACTCACTATTTGCCCCCAGGTCTCTACAGAGCTAGATTTCTGTTGTTCTTAAGTCTGTATTGTTTTCCAGTTCTCAGGAGCAGTGTATGCAAGCTATATGGCAAAGAGATAGCATGGGCATGAAGGAAGAAGTGCCCATTCCCTGGGCCACCAGGGTGGGGTGCTAGGAAGGATGTATTGGGCAGATAATGCTCCGGTCCCTTATATAAACAGCTAGGGTGTTTGCTTCTGACCTGTCCACAGCCTCCACACACTTTACATCCTCTTGAGGTGACATTAAGCTTTGGGTAATGTAGGTACCATGTGAATAGTTATTTTACTGTTTGTTTAGATCAGCATGGGTTGTGACCCCTTTGGGGTCACATATCATATATCCTGCTTATCAGGTATTTACATTACAATACACAACAGTAGCAAAGTTACAGTTATCATGTAGCAATGAAATAATCTTATGGGGGGGTGGGTTTCACCATAACACAGGAACTATATTAAAAGGTCACAGCATTAGGAAGGTTGAGAACCACTGGCTTTAGAGAGTAATATTCAGAGAGTAAGGGTTTGTGCATTCAGTACCCATAGAGGAGTTTTTAGGGTCTTTTTAAATTATTATTATTATTATTTCATGGTTGGAAAACACAAGTGTAGAAACCACAGATACTGAGGGAATAGAACATGAGCATCTCTAGGTAGCAACCATTAGGCACACACCAGCCCATCCTCAGAGAGCATATGGTATGGCTGCAAACCCTGCCAAGCATGCGCCATACCTGCAGCCAGGCTCCTTGCCATGCAGAGTACCTTTGGAGGCCTCTGCCTGTAGGATCAAATGTGGACCACAACAATTTGATGCAAACGGTCACCTCTTATGACCCTCTTTGTGGCTCCGTTTCTTCATTGTGCAATGAGGACCATAATGTGACAGTGATATGGAATAATACAAGTACAGTGTCCATTATATACACAGTGTCCATTGCACACTCTACTAATGGAAAATGTGCTATAGTCTCCTTGCTTGGAGCAAGCGTCCTCACTTTCTGTCCCAGGCTTGGGAGAAAGTTTCTCTTCTTGCTAGCTTTTTTAATTATTTTTTTTCAACTTGTAGCTATTCTTGACAGTTTCATTTTACACAGTGAACCAGGAATTTTTTTTTAGCCTAACCTGAACACCAACAGTTGAGTGGCAGAATACACAGCCAGCTTCCACACCTGTGGATTCTGCATCCTTGCATTCAACCAACCATGGATAGAAAAAAGACAAGGAAAAAAAATGTGGTTGCGCTGAACACGTCCAGAGCTTTTCCCTGTCAGGATCCCTACACAGTCATAGCTAACTGTTCACAGCTTTGGCATCCTATTGGCAGAAGTCACCTGCATTAAGTGTAAAGTCTACCTAGGTGTGTCCTATACCCTTTCTATGAGGGAGTCCTGTGTGCGGATCTGCCTCCCTCAGGACACCTCTGGGACAGTCCTCACATGCCAAAGGACAGCTGGATTATTGCATTCTCGCTTCGCCTCACTGACAGCACCCTGAACTCTTCTTGCTTGCAGGTTGGTGGTTCGTCAGCACTGCTGAAGAGCAGGGCTGGGTCCCTGCAACCTGCCTGGAAGGCCAGGATGGCGTGCAAGATGAGTTCTCCCTCCAGCCTGAGGAAGGTAGGGGGAACTTCCTCCTCACCCCTTCTTGGCAGCCTCTGCTCAAGGACTGATAGCCCACTAGTTCAGGATTTAGAGCCTGTGAGCAGGATGGAATTAGAACTATAAGGCAAGCCTGTACTTCCCCCATGGGCTTGTGGGAGCTACCCTTGGTGAGCCTTGCCAAAGCTGGGCCCCCACCCCTTTATGAGCCCCTCCCCGCCCCTCCCCCCCCCCAGCCTGATTGCTGACAGCCCACTGCTCTCTAACATTTCTGTGGTGCTATACTAACTGTCTATACTCACTTGCAAAACTTTCAACCCCATGTGTTTCAACACCATGTGACTTTTTCTGCTGGTTTAAGTGTCCCCTTGTGTCTCCCACACACTTCCTTTTCCTGGGGACATACATGTTTGTGGTAGATGTTCTTTGGAGTGATGCCTGACACTCCAGCAGTGCCCAAGGCCGAAGACTTCCTCTCCCCTGTGGGAGCTTCCTAAAGCAGAGGCCCTCAGTGCCTCTTATAGCAGAGTGTCTAGGAGTCACACAAACCTGAGTGTGAATCTTACCTCTGCTGCATGCAGTGCAATCTTGGGCCGGAGTCACCTCTTAAAGCCCCCTCCTTCTCTGCTGACCATGGGAGCATTTGAGGTCTGTGTTCCCATCCTGCCTGGGGGTGAGTGTTGCTGGATTCCAGTGGATGGCTTTGAGGAGCACAGAGGCAAATCAAGTATGTTGGGAAAGAAGGCAAAGGAGGGGTCTAGAAACCCTAAATGTATACATCCAAAGATTACAGTGGCTTTGCATTTAGTTGGATTGCAGTGACACTCTGCAGTGTGTGTGTGCTCTGCTTCAGGGTCCCTCCAGGAGCTGGGGGCAAAGCTAGCCCAGGTTACCACAGAGCGAGCACAGATTAAAGGGAGGGGCTACAAGGCAGACAGCCCGTGTCCCCTTCCAGTCTGTGATGGCTCGCCTGAGAAGGAGCTAGCGTTTCACAGATGTGGAGCCACACTCAGGGAGGCTGAGATTTTCCCACACAGGCAAGAGCACATTTTCCCGCAGGTTTAGCATTTTTCTTTTCCGCTCCCGTGACCGTGTCTCAGTATAACATTCTCAGAATAGAATGACTGCTGAGTACCTCTTCGGTCACACTGAAGCTCATTCCCCAGGCATTTGTCCTCTCTAGGATGGCTGGGGCTGGGGGTATACTCAGGTAGATCCCTCCCAGGAGAACACTGCTAGGTGCTGTCAGGCTTACAAGCCCTGGAGTATGCTCCCATTAACGCTGCCTTCTGCCCTCCTTCTACATGCTTCCTGACCAGTGTCCTGGAGATACTGCTCTCTGCCCCGGTCTGTGGGTCGCCGCCGGACTCTGGGGGACTTGTATGCCATCAGCTGGCGTCAAGGTGCCTACCCTGGGAGATTTCTCTGCATTTACTGTTTGGAGCCAAGTCCCTGCATCTGCATGAGCTCCCTGCTCTGGGACTGCCCATGCCTGCTGCATGTAAAAAAAAAAAAAAAAAAAAAAAAAAAAAAAAAAAAACATGGTCTTGTCAATCTTGTGTGTACAAGCATGCAGGATGGGGAGGAGTGGGCCTGGGGTATCTGATGGCCTTGGAGCTTGGAGGTGTCCCAGTTTACAAAGATGCCTAGGTTTTCTATGATGGTGACTGTGCAGCCCTGTTACTTTTGCCAGACTTGAGTCACAGGAGAATAAAGCCAGGGTGAGGGTGAGTTCCTCACACCTGTAACCCTAGCACCTGAAGGCTGGGACAGAAGGATCATGAGTTTGAGGACAGCTTGAGCTATGTAATGAGACTCAGTCTTTAAAAAAAAAAAAAAAAAAAAAAAAAAAAAGGAAAAATACTGACTCATACTGCCGAAAAGCTAGAACTAGCTCCAAGAAAGATTGGATGCACCCTTGACACCTCTGCTCTATTCCGTTCCATTCACACAGTTCGATTCCTTGAGACACTGGTCCCAGGTACCTATCAGGGACAGTCACCAAAAAAAATCAGCTGCTGCTGCTGTTTCTTCTTCTTCTTCTTCTTCTTCTTCTTCTTCTTCTTCTTCTTCTTCTTCTTCTTCTTCTTCTTCTTCTTCTTCTTCTTCTCCTGTTTGTTTGTTTTGTTTTCAAGACAGGGTTTCTCTGTGTAACCCTGGCTGTCCTAGAACTCGCTTTGAGGACCAGGCTGGCCTCGAACTCAGAAATCCGCCTGCCTCTGCCTCCCGAGTGCTGGGATTAAAGGCATGCACCACTACCGCCCGACCAGCTTCTTCTAAAACACAGGCACTAGGACTATCCCCTCTCACCCCCAAGAGTCCTCCCACTGTGTGTCATCCCGAAACCAGTCATAGCAGCCAGGCTTTGAAATACTGTGACTAGACCAGGGTCACGTGCCATAGGGGTGGCTGAGCCCCCAGCAGAACAGGCTGTGTTTGCGCAGCCCTGAGCTCAGACTGGTGTCTCTCTGCAGCTCTAGCATCCCAGAGCTTGAGAACCCTCCCAGCTGGAGCCCAAGGAGACCCAGGGCTCATGGGTTTGGATGTATTCAGAACCCTTCCCACCTGGACCACACAAAACTACTGTGCTAGGCTGGCAGAATCCTTCCTTCCTTCCTTCCTTCCTTCATCCTATCCCAGCCTGGTGCCTGCTGATTCAGCACAAGAGGAAATAGCTGACCATGCTGAATATAGAATGTATGCCAGAAGTCAGCACAGCCCCCTCAGAGCTGGTCAGCAGGCCATTTCAATAAATAAATAAACGCCTGTGGGCTTCAACCTCCTCTGCAGCAGCTGGCTAGCAACGGATGCCTCAAGGGTTTTCCCAAGAACTGTGAGCGCTAAGTAATAGCTGGCTCAGCCACTCACCTATGGACTGAAATGTCACCTAAGAACAGCCCTCTCATCTCCTTTCTGGACTCCTCTGGGTCATGTTTCCATGTTTCTCTGTGACACTGGAGATGGCAGTTGCTCCCTTCCTCTCCTGAGCACTGTGTCCAGGGGCTGCAAATGAGCAGGATCTCTGGGCTGCTGTAGTAACACAGTGGGAGAAAGCTCTGAGGGAGGACTGTGGGCTGTAAGGATGGAGCTGTGGCTTGTGAGGAGAGTGGTGTGGGAAGCAACCCAGCCACGAAGGCTGTAAGCATGGTTGGATCAGGGCTGCAACCCGACCAATAAAAAGCCACTGTCTAGGTGATGAGAAGTACTCTCTGTCCCTTCCTGGGTGGCAATTTTAGCTTCATCTCTGAACTCATAGTCTCAACTAGCAAGAACCAGGAGGTACCCAGGGGGCTTAACTCACTGTGTGAGCAAGGTGCACTCCTTAGGGTGGGATTTCAGAATATGCCTCTTTCCTAAACAGAGGCTCATTCATAAAACAATTGCCAGCTTTTCCAGGCACATTCCAGTGCTGGAGACAAAGATATGACTGAGATAGACCAATCCCTGTCTTCATGGATGGAGATCATACTCCTTCAGAGGAAAGACTTGATAGTAAAGGTCATGTTAGTTAGAAGGTAATTCCTGGAATGGGGGTGGGGGGTTAACCTGAGCAAGGGAGATGAAGATGCTGTGTGTCAGAACGTTGCATGAAGTCATGGGCCATGACCTTGAGGCACAGATTGTCTGGATACGAGGGTGATTCTTTGATGCTGAGGGGGGTCAGAGGGACTGGGGCCTCTAAGAGCTCCATGGGAGCCTGAGGAGCCCAGAAATCTCAGAGAGAATTTCCCTCTGTGTGATTCCAGTTCACACCCAGCATCCTGCTCCTCCTGTCTATTCCTCACCCCATCACCCTTTGTCCCTGCAGAGGAGAAATATACGGTCATCTACCCGTACACAGCTCGTGACCAGGATGAAATGAACCTAGAGCGAGGGGCTGTGGTGGAGGTCGTCCAGAAGAACCTGGAGGGCTGGTGGAAGATCAGGTAACTCCCTGTGGTTGGGTGGAGCGTCTAGGTCTCTCGTGAGCTCCAGCTTCACAGAGTCTGTGAGCAGCTACAGACAGGTGTCATTTTTACCTCAGCCATGAATACGCCTTGGTACAGTTTGGCCTCCCTCCCTACCGATATCTTTCCTGTAAAGTCCAAACAGACAAGACCTTTGAGTTCCCCAAGCCTCAGAGAGGAGAGGGCTATTGTATGTTTTACAGCATAGCCTGGGCATACAGCGGGCCATTCTGTCAAGTCTGTGTAAGCATACTGTGGTGTTGGCAGAAGCCACCCAATAAAGCCTTTCTCAGAACTCACCCCATCAGTAAATGACATGTGACTGTCACAGTACCATAATACAGACGAACACCCTGGAACCTCACAGCGCTGGAGTTCAGGGGTGGCGGGGGGGGGGGGTCTCAACCTGGTTCAGACTTTGAGGCAGTTGTCAGACGAGTGTAAGGGTCCCCTGAGTCTGGGAAGTATGGGAACCCATGCCCTCTTTACCCCAGAGCTCCTCACCCCAGAGGACGCTCATCCTCCATTTTGTGCTGCCTGTGCTGTGGCTTTGTGTCCCAATGATGGCCAGAGGAGGTGGATTGTGCTGCATTCAACTAGCTTTTTCCACTTAAAGCAAGACTTATTCTCTCTTAGAGGGCTTTTGAGTTTGACAAATGCTTGATCGTAAAGATTTCTATCTCCTTGTAAATTTGCCTCCAGTTACAAGTGACCTGTTTTTTACTAAAACCCAGGCCATTTTGTTTTTAAAGTAGTTCTTTCTCTTTTCTTTTCCTTCCTTCCTTCTCCCCTCCTTCCTTTTTGAAAGGGGGTTGCTATACTTAGAGTGCCTATCCTGGAACTCACTCTATAGACCAGGATAGCCTGAACCTCAGAGGTCTGCCTGCCTCTGCCTCCTGAGTGCTGGAATCAAAGGTGTGCATAACTTCTTTAAGTAATGCTTAATGAGACTTGGTTCTGCCGTGTATCATGACTAGTTAGCTGGATTTATTCCTCTTTCCCCAAAGGTATGGGAACCTGTTTGGAGAGGTACTAGTACTAGTAGCTTTTGGTGGGATTGACTGATCTCCATAGTGTCTTGTGGCCACTTTCAAGTCATCAATGAGATGCCACTAAAATGCGGAGCTCAGAAGATGCAGTGGGCTCTCGTGAGCCAATGTGCACTTGCTCCAGCACGTCTCTGGTCCAAACAGGCCTCTCTAGTTATTGTTTTGAAACCCGAGCTTTGTCATGTGAGAATTAAGTGATTGTTGCCTTCACTGATACCCTTTTTAGGGATAGTGGGCTGGTGTGTCAGAGTCGCTGTCATTCTTCAGTGCAGAGGAACATCATTCACGTCTCAGTGTCTTTGTGTCAGCCCAGAGCCCTTTCCTGTCAGTGTGAGGCTTTGCACCAGGAGCAGGAGCTGCCAGGAAAGGGCCAAGAACAAGTTAAGAGATCTGAGTCCATTTCTGCCACAGACTCACTTGTAAACCCAAGTTTACAAGTTTACACCAATGGGTCCCAGGCTTCTTATCTTTAAAACAGATCCCAATTCCAGATGAAAATCCCTTACCTGAAATGCATGAGACCAGAAGTCTTTAGGATTTGGGACGTTTTCATCGTTGGGGAATGTTGCCTATGTGTAATGCGATGTCTTGGATTTGAGGAGGGCCATTGATAAAACCAAGGTTCACTGTGTTGCATATATGGTGTATACACACAGTCGGAAGATGAGTTTATGCGCGTCTAATGCAGCTGCATTTTGACTGTGATCCTTCACATGAAGTCAAGTGTGGAATTTTCCATTTGTGGTGTCACGTTGATGCCCAAGAAGCTTCGCTGGGAGATGGGGGCCATCTTGCCAATGTTGGCTGGGTTCAAACACATAAGAGCTGTAAAGTGCTTAGGACGGGACTAACAGAATAGGTGCCCACAGTGCTGGCTGTCACTGTAATGACCATCACCATCACGGTGGTACCTCAAGAAGACAGCTCTGATGCAGAGTTTTATTGCCGTTCACCCGTGATACGATTATGCCCATTGGCAACTTGTCCCCTTGGCCTTTCATTTCTTCATCGAATTCACCAATACCCAGTTGCTCGAACCTAAGGGCTTGTGTTCTAACTAGGAGACAGGAAATCCTCAGCCGGATACACTTTGCAGATGCGGGTGCAGGGATCACAGAGTGTGCAGAAGCCAGAGGGCCGTCATGGAGATTGGGCCTCATTTGAGACTCAATGACATTAAGTAAAACCTGGAAAGAGGAGCAGGTGCCACCAGGAGGGAGAGAGAGGTGCTTGTTAGAGACCTACCAAGAGCAGTGCTGTGGGGAGGTGACTAGCAATGGTGCATTTGGAGACTTCAAGTAGAAGAGGGTGTATGGGATATGGTGGTTGTTGGGAGAGGCAAATGGAGATCAGGTGGGGAGGGCCTGGAAGGCCAAGCTGAAGGCTTAGGCATCATCAGAGGGCAATGAGTTGCATGGAGCCTTTGACCCACAACAGTTCGAATCCACTGTCCACCATCCTGGACCAGATGTATAGAAGCATGGCTTCATCCCACCCCTCCAACCCCCAAAAGCCCCACAGACCAACCTGACTAGACTCCTTCCCCTTCCTCCCAGGTACCAGGGCAAAGAGGGCTGGGCCCCTGCTTCCTACCTAAAGAAGAACAGTGGGGAGCCCTTGCCCCCAAAGCTTGGCCCCAGCTCACCTGCTCACTCGGGTGCCCTCGACCTGGATGGTGTTTCCCGGCATCAGAATGCTATGGGCAGGGAGAAGGAGCTGCTGAACAACCAGAGGGATGGCCGGTTTGAAGGTCGCCTGGTGCCCGATGGTGACGTTAAGCAGAGTGAGTGTCGCCCTACCCTGGCTCAGACAGCTGAGGTCTATCTGAGCTTAGGCACCTCCCTTCTGGCATCCCTGCCATCTGATGATATCCTGAAGAGAACAATAAAAGCTTGGGGACTTTGAATAACTCACAGAGACCACTGGACCAGCAGATCTCAGAATCTGAACAGTCCTTCCCTCAGATTACTCCAGTGAGTCATGACCATCGTCTCCTGACTAGCTCACTGCCTCCTCCTTTGAGGGACTGCTTTTGGTTTTACAGATAAAAATCAGAGAAATAAGGCCAAGGCTATTCACCTGGTAACAATGGGCCTAAGGGAGAAAAGCTGACCCCATATTGGGTTTGCTTCACCCATTTTGCTTTTTCAGAGCTTCCCTATTTATATTTTGCTAATTGTATCCTCCCCACACTGAGAGCCGGGCTACCCAAAGCTGTCTGCATTGTACCTGGAACTGTGTCCCCAACATCCTGTGCTGGTCCTGAGGGCAGCGAGAATCAAGGACTCCACACTTCCCAGAGATGGGGGGCTGAGCTTCATGCTGTCTGCAGGAGCCTAAGTGCCAAGAGCTTCATGACTGCTAGAGGCCATGGCAGGAGTTCTGGCCAATCCCAAGTTCTGTGATTCTGGTCTCTCATGGTCAAGACCACAGCCCACTAATAGCAGGGGACCAAATGAAAACCTGAAGTAACGTGACTTTGTTAGGACATTCATATGTTAAATCAAAGTCTCCTCCCACAACACACACATACACACACATTCACACACACCTTGATTAACAATGGCTCATTTGATCCAGAGACTCATTTCCAGTCCACACAACAGAGCAAGTTTGTGTCTACAGCTAAGATGATACTTCCATGCAGTCAAGAATCTTGGTTTTCAACATCTGTTTACTGTCCAGCCAGTGAAAGGCAAGGAGGGGTGACATAGCACAAATGCTCCACCTTCCATCATGTTCCACTGGACTTTTTGAGTGGTAACACTAAGCTGCACAGAAGTCTAGAAACAGTAGTTCTTATAGGGGTGCTAAATGTCTTAGCTAAGACTCAGGTATTTTCTAACATAATAGAAGATGAGGCAATAGGTATTTTACGTTACTTCTACTGCCAGGGAAAGGTAGATATCCATTAGGCTGTTCCACAGAAAAGGACCTATGGCTCAGAGTCTAACAGTAATTGTGTCTCGCGCTGGGAGCTTGAGTCTGGGCCCAGCCCTGTATAGCTCTGAGTCCATCCATGTTTTATGCCCTGAGTGAACACCTCCCATTACTTGGGGACCAGTGCCGATCATCTATTGGAATATAGAAAAGGTCCAGGGGAGGCCATGCTGATGGAGGGTCCCCAGACAAGCATGAGGAAGGCATAGCCAGGCTGTTCTCACATGTGGCTTCTGGACAGAGAAGGGAGGAATGAGACCCCACCTGGTTTCCACTGCTGGGAATCTGTCTGTGGAGCTCTGAGTATGAATAAACTGGAGTCTTATTTTCCCCCATAGGATCACCAAAGATGAGGCAAAGACCCCCTCCTCGCCGAGACATGACCATTGTAAGTACACACTTGCCCCAGAGCCTCATCTCCTTGGCCTGGGGCTTGTCTGGGACACCCACTAGACCTCTCATATTCCAGTACTTTTCAAGCAGTTCTTGACAACAACACAACCTATGTATAGCAGGCCCAAGGTTAGACAAGACACAGGTTTATCTGCAGTGACGTTTTGTTATTCTGATCCATTTTTAACTCTAAACGTGAATTTACTTATTTATGTATACACAGAGTCTCACTATATAGCCCTGGTTAGTCTGAAACTCTCTATGTAGACCAGGCCAGCCTACAACTCGCAGAGATTCGCCTGCCTCTGCCTCTGAGATGCTGGAATAAATGGGTTTCGCCACCATGCCCTACTTCTAGGTACCTTTTAACCAATGTAGGCTGAGCATCCTTATTCCAAAAATCTAAAATGCTTCAAAGTCCCTCTGAGCACCAACAAGATACCAAAAGTGGAAAGACAATTCCATACCTGACCTCACGTGACGGATCACAGTCAAAACACAGGTACACTAAATATATTGTAAAATGCTCTACCCTGGCTAAATACACATGAAGCATAAATGTATTCTGTGTTTGAACTCGGATCCTGTCCCCAAGATGGCTCACTGTGTATTCAAATATTCAAACTATAAAACAATGGTGATCACAAGCAGTTTGGAAAGGAATTGCTTTGGAAATATCTGCCATTGCTTGAGTATCTGTCCAGCACCATAAATATACCAGGTGTGTCACCCAGTAGCATATTTTATAGTCATAGCAGATATACTAATCCAGTAGTCTTAGGATTCCCGTTCTACAGGAGATGAAGTGGAAGCTTGGCATGGCCCTTCATCAGCATTCCTGCCCACCTGGGTCAAATTCAAAGACTTGAGGTCTTCCCATAGATAGCCTCGCTGCCTCTTATATTCAGACCTTTGGGTTTTCCCAAGTTCTCACCATGTGCCCAGATGCTGTTTGTAACTGTAAAGTTGAAGGGCCAGGGGAACCTCAAGTAGGAGGTATGACAGTCAAGCCCTCCTTGTTTTGCCCCTCAGAGGCTAATTAGGCTTCCTTGATGTTGTGTACCCCTCCTGACTCATTCAACCCTCTATGTAATCCTGACAGCCTCGAGGCCTCAACCTGCCGAAGCCCCCCATCCCACCCCAGGTGGAGGAAGAGTACTACACCATCGCTGAGTTCCAGACCACCATCCCAGATGGCATCAGCTTCCAGGCGGGCCTGAAGGTGGAGGTGAGCATCTACTGCTCTTCTTCCTTCCCACCATTGGCTTCTCTCATCTCACCTCCTGCTATGGGGGAGGGGAGGAGAGGTTAAAGGCTTTATTAAGCTATTGACTATATCTGCATAAACATATCCCAAACTCTTTGCCACTTTGTGTGTACAAGTCACTGTTTTCTTTTCCTTGGAGTTGTGTAACTATCGCCACACTCCAGTCCCAAAGCCCTTAGCAGAAACCCTGTCCCATCAGCGAGCACTGGTCTCCCTTTTCACATCAACCCGCCCTGGACTTTCTGAGTAGAAGTGGAATTATACAATATATGGCTGCCTTAGTTTGGGTTTTATTGCTGTGAAGAGACAGGATGGCCAAGGTAATTCTTCTAAAGGCAAACATTTAATTGGGGCTGGCATAACTGTTTCAGAGGTCCAGTCTGTTACCATCATGGAGGGATCATGGCAGCACGCAGGCAGACAAGGTGCAAGAGAAGGAGCTGCGAGTTCTGCAGTCTGATCTGCAGGTAGCCAGGAAGAGACTCCTTCTGCCAGACTTGAGCATATATATATATATGAGAGAGAGAGACCTCAAAGCCTACTCTCCAGTGACACACCCCCTCCAACAAGGCTATACCTACTCTCACTAGGCCACATTCCCTGTGGGCCAAGCAGTCAAACACTGTCTCGGGGGGCGGGGGGCCAAACCTATTGAAACCACCACAATGACTGTGTGTGGCTGGCTTATATTTCCTTTTCTTTTTTAAAATTTTATTTATTTTTATGTTTATGGGTGTTTTGCCAGCATGTATGTCTATATATCATGTGCCTAATGTGTGTGGAGACCAGAGAAGGGCATCAGATCCCTGGGGACTGGAATTTCAGATAGTTGAGGGTTGCTATGTGGGTGCTGGAATTGAACCTGGTTCCACTGGTCAAACAGCCAGTGCTCTTAACTGCTGAACCCAGTGGGAGGTGTCCCCTGTGGTAGGCACTGCTGTGGGAGGTGTCCCCTGTGGTAGGCACTGCTGTGGAAAGCATCCCCTGTGCAAGGCACCCTGTGGGAGGTGTCCCCTGTGGTAGGCACTGCTGTGGGAGGCATCCCCTGTGCAAGGCACTGCTGTGGGAGGCGTCCCCTGTGCTAGGTAGGCACCCTGTGGAAGCCATTCCTCCAAGCCCCTCTCTTACTTTTTAAGAAGATGTGTTTATTGTGTGTGCACATGAGACTCATTGCTTGCAGAGGACAATGGACAATTTTTGCACACGTCTCTCCTTGTTTTGAGGCAGGCTCTCTGGTTATTTCTGCTGCTGTACTTCCTATGTGAACTTCTGACAAATACTCCTTTCTCCAGCTCCCGTTTTGCCATAGGAGTTCTGGGACTGGGGTTATAGCCACCAGGGGTCCAAGAATTAAACTTGGGGCATTAGTGTTACAAAAAGATTCTTACCCACAGAACCATCCCTTGGTCTGCCGCCACCTGCTTCCCCTCTCCTGTCCTGCCCCTCCCATACTCTGTCTGTATACTCTGATCCCTAGGTAACCAAGGTAAGTCCTTTCTATCTCGGGTGTATCTTTTATCTTCACAAACATAGGCATGAAGGATGTTTCCCGTGTTCTTGAGAAAGCCTGCAGGGAACAGGAGAGCAGCAAAGAGCAGGAACTGAGTTCTAGCAAGGATGCCTCCTGACAGAACAGGTGGTCTGGCCCCTGACGCCCCCACTTCTGCTCTGTCATGAGTAAGCTTTGGCCAGAGCTTCTTATCCTACTTCAGGAGGCAGAGATTAAATCTGCACATCTCTGACATGCCTATAATCCAGTCACTACGTGTTCCCAGGATCATATCTGGGGTTTTGAGAAGCATTTAAGAAAAATTAGCAGGGCAGCAGTGGCACACACCTTTGATCTCAGCACTCAGGAGGCAGAGGCAGGTGGATCTGTGAGTTCAAGGCTAGCCTAGTCTAGAGAACAAGTCCCAGGACAGCCAAGGCTATACAGAAAAACCCTATCTAAGTTGGGGAGGGCAGGGAGATTACATCTCTGTAGAACATGTAGAAACTTTTTGGCTTGTCATTTTTCCCCAAAACAATACAATATAATTTCAACTTACCTGTTTTTCTACCTACCTATAGAATATATATATACATATATATATATATATATATATATATGTGTGTGTGTGTGTGTGTGTATATGTATATATATGTGTGTATATATATTATAAAATATATATGTATATTCTGTACATATAGAACATATGTACATATACATACACATATGTGTGGATATTTATATATTATACTGTATATTTTATATGTGTGTGTATATATGTGTGTATACATATATATTTATGTGTGTATATACATATATATACATATATATACACATATATACAGAGAGAGAGAGAGAGCAATCTAAGATAATTAGTTCATCCTTTCGGCACCCTGCTCAGTCTCATAGCTCATTAACTTGTGCCTCAGCTGTTCAGTATGTTCCCAATTTTCGTTCAATGGTTGTGATGTTCATTGCTGTGCATTCTCGACTCCTCCTCACAGCTGCCTGTTCTGGCCTCACCCGGTCTTTAGTGGTCTTCTCTAAGGATGGAGGTTTGACTCACTCACAGTCCTGTTACCGGCATTGACTATCTTTTTCTCGGCCATCAGTTCTTTGTGTTGTTGCTGATATTTATTGCACTTATCCCATGGAATCAGAACCTGTTTTGGCTGCAGGGGCCAGAGCTCAGAAATAGATTAGTTGCTTAGCATATGTGAGACCCTGCATCCCATTGTCAAACACTATAGAATGAAGGAGAAGACATCTGTGAGTCAATCTGTGGAAATACGCGCAAGAGATTATTGGCTTCTAGAGACTTCTGAGCCAGCCACAGAGCAGCATCCAGTCTCTGTGACCACAGCCTGCATCTTCACGGTTGCAACCTACAGTCTCCCATACAAGAACAGGACCAAGGACAGAGGCTAGCCAGGCTGACTGTTAGTGTGGTGTCTTCCTAGTTACTCCCCAGTCACGTGCTTGTTTCTCCCCACACCTCCCTCAGCGCCACACCCAATGTCTCTTACCCTTTGTAGATTTCTATGCCCTCTGAGAAACTGTGAGGAGTCACCTGAGGATCCACCCCTTCTGCCTGCTTCCCTTTGAACTGGGCTGCAAATCCACAGCTTTTCCTTACATGTGCTGCATAAAGACAATTGTCCATTCCATCTTGAAACCAGAAGCCCACACTGTAGGCTATGATGGGATGTTCCTCAGAAAGCTGAAAAAGCACTGTGTGGTTTTAAGACATAGCTTTTATGGGCTGGAGGACAGCTCTGTGGTAGCACATAGGTCAGGTGTGCACACACAGACTGGATTTCATTCAAGAAGGGAAGATAGAGATTCTTTGACAGTATATTTCCTACAGTTTCTGCTAACACACAGGGCTGAACAGTAAGCCCTGCCACACAGGCTCAGATGTGGCTCACATGTGGCTCAGATGCTACCACGGATCCTTGGGATTTCAGCAGTGCATCGGAGACACTGGCACCTGATGCAACTGCATGCAGTGGGGAGGTGTCACGGCGTTTCCTTTTCTGACCCTTCTCTATTCTTGCTTAAGCGGGTCCAGTGACAACTTCATATCCATCACTCTTCTCCCTCACCCTGTCAGTGTAGTACTAGGTGTCCTGGAACTCACTGTGTAAACCAGGCTGGCCTAGCTCACAATGCTTGCTTCTGCTTCCCACGAACAGGGCTGATGTAACACATAAAGAGTGCGCTTGCATGCTTTCACGAAGATGGCCCACTTTTGCTTGTTTGAACATTAGCAAATCTTGCTGCTGTTACCATCATTAAAGTGGTAGAGCTACGAGCTAGCACCCAGAGCTTTGGGTTCCTAAGTTGAGTCTCCAGATGCTAAGACTGTGGCTGCTCTCCTTGCTGTCAGGCCTCGGTCCTTATGGCTCCTGTGGCAGTTTCTCAGGCCAGGCACTGCTCTTCCTGAGGGGCAAGGGCAGGCAGTACTCAGAGCCCAGCTGCCTGCCCTCCCCCACTCACCCTCCTCAGAACCCTCTGCCCAGCCCTCTGCTCTCCTGAGGTTCTACTCTGCATCTGTAGAATAGGATGGCTGTCCCTGGATCACAGGGAGGTTGTGAGCATTAGCTTTCCTGTGTACAGAACCTGCCTGGGAATTGTAGGTGTTAGTTTCTAGGACTGCCATATTCCATAATACCCAGATGGGCTGGATTAAACACAGTGATTTACCTTCTTATTGCTGCTGAAGCTGAGGTCAAGGGGACTGGTGGGTATTTCCTGTGGCTTCTTTTCTTGGCCTACAAATAGCTATCCTCTTGTTATGCCCTCACACACATAATTCCTGCTCTCTATTTACAAATCTCAGGCCTGCTTTCATGACCCATTTACACCCAGTTACCTCTTTAAAGACCCTATCTAGATGCAAGGACATCTGGAGTACTGAAGGTGAACACTTCAGGTAGGGACTTGAGTGCACACTTCAGCCTGTCTTGCACAGTTTATGTAACTTTTCATCTCCAATAATTCACTTGGGTGATATTGGACCCAAAGGACATAGGAGACATCGTATCTTAAATAGCATCATCGATTTCAGTTCAAGAGCACCACCATTCAGTTCAGTGGATACAGGCACCAGGAAGAGATGCAGATAAGAGATGAAACTCATCTTATTCCACCAGGCTCAGTTGCCCTGAATGTAAGCATGGCATGTCATTGACCTAAAGGTTTTCCTGTGTTTAAAGATTCCTATTTTTCATATGGCACAGCTGCTATAAACACCAGACACTAAGCACTTTTTCTGTCCCCCTTCTAGGTGATTGAGAAGAGCCTAAGTGGTTGGTGGTACATTCAGATGGAAGATAAGGAGGGGTGGGCCCCAGCGACCTTCATTGACAAGTATAAGAAGACCAGCAGTGCCTCGAGGCCCAACTTTCTGGCCCCCTTGCCTCATGAGATGACCCAGCTCCGGCTTGGGGATGCAGCTGCAACAGAGAACAATACGGGTCCAGAAGCCGTGGGGCCCTCCAGACCCCTGCCTGAGGCACCACACGGTGCTGTGGACTCTGGGATGCTCTGGTCCAAAGACTGGAAAGGAGGAAAAGAGGCCCCAAGAAAGGCATCTTCAGACCTGTCTGCGTCAACAGGATATGAGGAGATCTCGGACCCCACACAGGAGGAGAAGCCCAGCCTCCCTCCACGCAAAGAGTCCATCATCAAGTCTGAAGAGGAGTTGCTGGAGAGGGAAAGACAGAAGATGGAGCCGCTCCGGGGCTCCTCCCCCAAGCCCCCTGGCATGATATTGCCAATGATTCCAGCAAAGCATGCCCCGCTGGCCCGGGACAGCAGGAAACCAGAGCCCAAACTTGACAAGAGCAAGTTCCCGCTGAGAAATGACATGGGGTTAGAGTGTGGCCACAAGGTGCTGGCCAAGGAAGTGAAAAAGCCCAACCTCCGGCCCATCTCCAGGTCTAAAGCTGAGCTGTCCGAGGAGAAGGTGGACCCCACCTCCCAGAATCTGTTCATGAAGTCTAGACCTCAGGTTAGGCCCAAACCAACTCCTTCCCCCAAGACAGAGCCAGCTCAGAGTGAAGACCACGTGGATATCTACAACCTCAGGAGCAAGCTCAGACCTGCCAAGTCTCAAGAGAAAGCCTTATTGGATGGAGAAAGCCACCATGCTGCTGGGAGCCATGACACAGCCCTCAGCAGAAGCTTCCTTCCCGGGGAGGGACCTGGCCATGGCCAGGACAGGTCTGGCAGACAGGATGGGCTGAGTCCAAAGGAGACACCCTGCAGAGCCCCTCCCAGGCCAGCCAAGACCACAGACCCTGGGCCCAAGA
Source organism: Mus musculus (assembly GCF_000001635.26). Classification (NCBI taxonomy): domain Eukaryota; kingdom Metazoa; phylum Chordata; class Mammalia; order Rodentia; family Muridae; genus Mus; species Mus musculus. The sequence goes on from NC_000077.6 coordinate 32,423,050, forward strand.
ATGTGCCTGTGCCTGTCCAAGAAGCAACCCTGCAGCAAAGACCTGTGGTCCCACCTCGAAGACCCCCACCCCCCAAGAAAACCTCCTCGTCACCACTGTCGTGCAGGCCCCTTCCAGAGGTCAGAGGGGCACAGCGTGAAGAAAGCAGAGTCGCTCCTGCTGCAGGCCGGGCCCTCCTTGTCCCTCCAAAAGCCAAACCCTTCCTCTCTAACTCCTCAGTGGGCCAAGATGACATGCGAGGCAAAGGTGGGCTGGGGCCACGCGTCACTGGCAAGGTGGGAGAAACCAGAGAGAAGGCGGCTTCCTTCCTCAATGCCGATGGCCCAAAGGACTCACTTTACGTGGCCGTGGCCAACTTTGAAGGAGATGAAGACACCAGCAGCTTCCAGGAAGGGACAGTGTTTGAAGTCCGGGAGAAGAACAGCAGTGGCTGGTGGTTCTGCCAGGTCCTCAGTGGGGCTCCTTCCTGGGAAGGCTGGATTCCTTCCAACTACCTCCGGAAGAAACCCTAGCTTCCCCGCCCTGCCGGGAGGCCCAGCAGTCCCTGCTAGCCTTCCCCACGTATTTAATACGCATCTTAATTTATCAGTCTCCACATCATTTCGAGGAAGGTGGCCATTGGGATGCTGTGATATCCTGTAGCCTGGGGTCTGATTCTCCTGTTGTGGCTTCTCCAGAAGTCTCAAAAGCCACAGCCTTTGCCAGGTAGAAACCACGTTACCATCCTTGTCTGTGGTAGAACCCATCCTCATAGGCAACATCTTGTTATCCAGAAGCAGGATAGTGACACAGACCCCCAGAACTGACACCAGCCACCTGGAAGACTTCCAGACCACCCTCAATGCTCAATTTGGCATAGAGGGACAGCCTCACAGCCTGTGACAACTCGCTCTAACTTCTCCATGTTACCAGAAGCCCAGTCATGGCTTTGTTCACCGTTCTCAGAATACCTGGTGCCAGGAAGAACCGAGTCCCGAAAGAATCAGCCTCCGGGGTTTCTGCTTCTAAGTCCTGAGCAGCTGCAGCTGCCCTCAAGTGGTCCTAGAGATTCACTCGGTTATCCTGCCTTGGACCGTGATCAGTCCTAAAGGAGCACGCTTCACTTCACTGCTAAAGCCACTGGTCCATTCAGGGCTTTTAAATTCCAATTCCCACCCACCTCCCTCAGTCCCTGGAACAAGAGTCTCCACGTTTGTTTAAGTAAGGGGCCAGTCCTTCACAAGGCACATGGTCCATGAGTGCTTCTTTGCCTAGTAGGTGCCAAACTGCCCTTGGCCTTCTGCCTTCAGGTTCTGTCAACCAGGCTCCCTCCCCTGTCTATTGCACCCATTTTCTAGTTGAGGAAAGTGAGGCTCTACAGGCCCCAGGATATGCTAGGTAGGAAGTGGCTGAAGGAGGCTTGAGTCCAGGTCTGCCTGACCCCAGTATCCATGCTCTTCTCCCTGCAAGAACAACCAGAGAGGGAAGAGATGGAGGTTGACTGGGTATCAGGGTAGGTGGCCTGGGGGCTTCCTTATGTTATGAGCAAAGGGATGGTAGTGACTGCCCTGGACTCACAGCTGTCTCTGCAGGACAGGGTGTACCCTGGATCCTTAGTAGCAGTTACAAAGCTTATAGCCTGATACCCTGTGTGTGGAAGAGAAATAAAGGAAGCCGAGGCACTGTCCCTCTGGTGGCTAAGGACCAGCAGCTTGGTCTGTGCCAAACTAAGAACAGTACCCAAGGGCCTGTAGTGTCCTGCCCCAGCAGCAGCTGCTGCTCCGTGTAGAACAGTTGGCTTTTTAGCGTGCTCTTTCCCTGGGAGAAGCCCAGGGTAGCCCTTCCCTATTTTGACCAATAGACGGCTAAGGCCTGGAGAGGTCCACTTAGTTATTGCAGAGCTAAAAATCAGGACCCAGATTTCTAGCTCCCAGCCCAGACCAACTTGTACCTATGAATGGGCTTCCTGTGAAAGCGGGGTAGGGTTGGGAGGGCCAAGCTCCATCCCATCCCACAGTCCCTACAGAAGAGGGGACAGCCCTGTCTGGTTCTACACTTCCCCAGTGTTCATTTTTAATGTGGTTTGGAAACCACGAAGCCCCCTTTCCCAAGATGCTTGCATCTTACTTGCAGTGCCAAAGATTTTGTGCAAGGGGATCCTTTCTGCACCCCACCCCTGCCCAACTCTCTCTGCTTTCCTCTGACCCACCTGGCGCTGTCACTCTCTTCCTCTGTTCAGCCTGCAGTCCCCTACGCCCCACCCCCACCCCCCAGCACTGGGCCTGGGTAGGAGGCACCTGAAGGATGACCCTGCTTAGTCTGTGCCCTGGGCCTCGGGGGAAAGCGGCAGTTAGGGAGAGGGGAAGCTGAGAGAGTCTTCAGCTCTGGAGCAGCACTTGAGAGCCTCATGCCCACACCCACGCTGTGCAGGAATCCTCATAGCTTTCTATTTGTTGGTGGTTTTTGAGTTTCGACACCTCTGCTTGACCAGCTTTCTGAAGCCGTTTTACAGGCCTTTGGTTGTTGCTGTTTTGTTTTTCCTGCTTGCACTTGGCTCTCTGTGACCTTCTCAAGTATTTTACAAGTCCCTTCTATGCCGCAGATGCTGGGTAGACCAGGGAGCGGGGAGGGGGGCATCACCCTGCACTGAAGAACTGAGCTTTGCCCACTAGCTCCAGTGAAGAAGTCATCTGCCTTCTACCCTCCTCTCTGGTCAGCTGAGGCAGAGCAGACAGGCCTTCCTGTGGGCAATGAGAGAATTTACCTTTTGTCCTATCCTTGTGCTGCTGTGAACTGTATGTGTGCCGGGTTCCCTTTCTGTTCACTGTCTTTTTCTTGGGTCACACACACAGTCTGAAGGTTTCTGTGGCAAGCTCCATCGGCCATAGTGCTTCATCACTAGCCTGGGCAACCGGAAGCGAGTGGGTCTGCAGAGCCAAGTCACTCACCCAATTTCCCTTGCCTGGGACTTAGCTTTTCAACATCCAGGACTGTGGTCACTCCTGTCGGGATGGAGCATATATGCCAGACTCCCCCTCACCCCCCATCCCTGCCTACTTCCAAGGCCAGGGTAGCAATGTCTGGGCCAATCACAGATCAGATCACCGACACAAACTTGTGCCCCTCCCCTGCAACTAACATTCACATCAACTCTGTTGATGTGATGGCAGGGACCACCTCAATACATAATGGGAAAGTTAAGGTATGGAGAGTGAAGTCACATCCTGCCTTGTTCAGGTTCGGGCCACCAGCAAAGAAATGTTACAGTTCTGATTTTAGGTGTCTCTCCCTCAATCCCCTGACCAAACATTGGTCATTGACCAGATGGCCCCTCTTGGATGAACCCTGCTCTCTGGCTCCATGGTTGCATTGTTTCTGCCTGAGAGTAAGTATAGTACCCTGCCTCTGGAAACCTGGGCTTGAAAACAGCCATTGCTAGATGGAAACTTTGCTTATATTTTCTGGCCAGAGTCACTCTTGGCCATTTATGTTAATACCATGGCTCCCGGCTGAGGCCAGGGGTGGTCTGTGCTCCAGCTACTTCTAGTCCTGCCAGGAAATGGCAAGAGCCATGCTAGGCGCTCACAGGCGGGGTGTTTTGTTTTGTTTTGTTTTGTTTTGTTTTTGAGCCTCTGCCACCAGACCGCCCCATAGAGTTGATTTCTATGGCACAGTTCTTGACCTTAAACTGTCTCTGAACCCACTGGGGACTTGGGGAGTGGATGGAAAGTGGGGATACATGTGCTTCACTAAAGAACAGGTGCCAAATCTCCCCACAAGAACTTAGGACAGACAGTCTAGTGTTTATCGCCAAATTCTGGCCCTTAGTGAGAGGAAGAAACTGACCATCTAAGGAGAGTGGTGTGGAGTTGTGGTGCAGCCAGAAAGCAATGGCCCGAATGTGTGGGCCCCAGGCTCCATCCCCAGCATCACAGATAAACAAGAACCTTAATGGCTTAGCTCCTGTCCTTCCATTGAGCCCAGGGCTCTTCAGTGTCGACATAGTCCATACCCTGGGAAGCCTTGCCATTTCTTTGAACAGTGTGGCCATCTCGGCCCCTTCGGTGGCTGTCTAAACTTTCCTTCAGGGTTTTTCCTGTATACTATGGACAGCCATATCCTACCACAGACCAAAGATTCCCTGAAGTCAGAGGGGTGTGGACTGAATGGGTAGAAAATTAATTTGTATCAAGGCCCAAGGGTTTGCCTTTGCCTGGAAGAATTGCTCCTAACTTGCTAAGGTTCTAGCAGCAGGACTGACCTGACCCCAAGCAGAGCTGTACAGTTAAGACAATGGTTCGTACTCCTCACCTCCTGGACAACCGTCCCACAGACCAGACCTTCCTGCTCTAGGGAGTGATGCTTGGTCCCCGGTGCTATCTAGTTGAGGTACCAAGCCCCTCAAATGTGAGGGTTCCATCTTCTTCCCTGTCTCTGTACTCCTTCCCCAAGGAAGCCCTCTTAGCTCCCATCAGAATGAGGGCTTAGCTTCTGTCCTTCAAAAGACCAGACCCGGTGCCATCGCCAGTGGCCTTCCCTCTCACCTCTGCTTTTAAGAGCAAAGGTGCCCTGCCAGGCTTATTACAGCAATAAACAATTCTAATGCAATGGAGGTGTCCGGATTATGCCTGCAATGCCTTTGTGCCCTGTAATTACTAGTAGCACCTCTCGTACATACCAGAGAGTGTGATAAACTGTGGTCACCTTAGCCATACATGGTTCCTGTTTCGGGGCCACTGAGGTTGCTTCTAACATCCCTCCAGAAACAGTGGGCTCTAGACAGCGTGGCCCACTGTATTCATGGGCCCACAGCTGGTGCTGGGAACCCCTGGGTTCTCAGCCCTTCTCACACCCCCTAGGCCAACTGACAGGTCCTGGTGGTGGCTTTTATCTCCCGTGAGTGTTTAATGTGAGGGGGCAGGGGATGAACACCTAGCTGTAGCATGTAGAGACTGTATACCATTAGTCTTTTCTTTTTTAAAATAATAAAATGCTTGACTGGTTTCAAGCTTCGTTGTAAAGATGTAGTGTTTGTGGATTTCATCTGGCTGAAAGAGATACATGCCCCGGTGTCTGGACTTCATGCGTTGGTGTCTGCACTTGAGCTCTTTGTGTCTGAAGAAGAGAAATAAACAGAATCTGTTCAAGCATTGCCTAGAAACAGGAGGGACTCTTTCCTGGGCCTCGGCAAAAGACTGAAGGTCTTTTATATATGCTGGATGGGGCAGGCAAACCCACAAAGGAAAGCCACATTATATTTGGGGAGGGGGGTGTCTCGATTCTACCGAAAGAGTAGAAATGTCACATGTCCAGGATGTCTTGCTCTCACTGACACTGTCTTCTGGTGAACAAGAGTGCAGGAAAGTAGGGGGGAAAGGCAGCCATAGTTGGGCTACAGGACTGCCCAGGTTCTCTGTTCACAAGAGATATTTATTAGTTTCTCAAAGGTAGAACCAAGGCAGTCTTGGGAGGAAACCCACTGTTGTTTGCCACCCTCCAGCTTTAATATTTATGGACCTCCCATTTTATCATTTTTCATAACACTGTACCAAAGTGTGTGTCACCAACGCAACATGAGAAGGGGTTCTGTGGTCCAATCTATTTGGTTATTCTTGCATGCGGAGCCTTCCATGTCCCCTGGGCACAGGAAAGCACTAGCAATGGAAGATAAAGGTGCATCAAATGCTTGATGACATTTAACCCATTATTTCCAAAATGTATTTGATGAGAGCCCTGATATTCATCGAGACATTTTAGAATGCCAAACAGCACATACTCTGCCTCAGAGCCTAAGCACTGGTCATTAGCAATGTCACTGTACCCCGTTGCCCCTGTGCCCCTGTCTGAAGCCTCTGGCCTTCACCTTCATGTCCTACCCTGCAGAGAAACCTGGATGGGTGGGAGGGCTTCTATTTAGAGAGAACATAAGATTCACTGATTTTTTCCGAACCCTCAAAATGCTCACCTGGAGAGCTCGGTAGAAGTCCCTCAGCGAAGATTCTAGAAGCCTGAAAGCACTTACCTTGGAATAGTGACCTAATGATCCTGGAGCACTGAAGGGTGGACTGCCCACAGGCTGCTGTATGCACGGACTTCCTACCTTCCTATCCCCTGCATTTACTATGGCACATTACACTTAAGATTTACCATCTTGGCTGTTTCTGGTGCAGCTTCGTGGCATTATGCACATTGTAACCCAGCCATCACCAAAACTGTCCACGAAGCTTTTCCATGCAACTGATGTCCCATGCACGCTAAACACGATTCTCCATTCTTCCCACCACATTCCCCAGGCCCCCACTCTACTTTCTCTCTGTGTACACTGACTCGCTAGGTACTGCACATAACTGAAGTCATCTAGTTGTCCTTTTGTGACTGGCTTATTTCACTTAACAGTGCCCTCGTGGTCGATCTACATACCAGAATCCCATCCCTTTTAAGGCTAAATAATAACCCTCTATGCATTAGCTTATACTTTCTTTAGCCAAATGAGTGCGCGGGTGTGTTCTATCTTTTGGCCACTGTGAATAACGCTGCTATGGACACAAGTGTGAAGCCAGGTGCATGACTCAGACCTGTCATTCCAGCATGTGGGAGGCTGAGGCAGGCAGACTGCCGAGAGTTCTGGGCTAGTCTGCAGTACATAGTGAGTTCCAGGCTAGCCTGGGCTACAGAATAAAACTCAAACACAGGGGAGCTGGAGAGATGGCTCAGCAGTCAAGACTATATAGTGCTCTTACAGAGGATAAAACCTCAGTTCCTGGGCTGGTGAGATGGCTCAGCAGGTAAGAGCATTGACTGCTCTTCTGAAGGTCCTGAGTTCAAATCCCAGTAACCACATGGTGGCTCACAACCACCTTTAATGAGATCTGATGCCCTCTTCTGGTGTGTCTGAAGTCAGCTACAGTGTACTTCTGTATAATAATAAATAAGTCATTAGGCCAGGGCTAGCAGGGACTGAGTGAGCAGAGTTGACCAGAGCAAGTGGGGCTGAATTCCCAACAACCACATGAAGGCTCACAACAATCTGTACAGCTACAGTGTACTCACATACATAAAATAAGTAATAAATCTTATTTAAAAAAAAAACCCTCAGTCCCTACACTTGATCTTAGCCAAAAGGCCGAGAAGCAATAACCCCTCAGTTCCTAATGTCCATGTTGGACAGCTCATAATCCCCGGTAACTCCAGAGGGTCTCACTCCCCTGGCATCCATGTACTGACCTGCACACACACACACACACACACACACACACACACACACACACAATAATCTTATGCTGGGTAGTGGGGGTGCACATCTTTAATCCCAGCACTCAGGAGGCAGATACAGGTGGGTCTTTGAGTTTGAGGCCAGCCTGGTCCAGAACGCTACACAGAGAAATTCTGTCTCAAAAATAAATAAATAAATAGATAAATAAATAAATAAAGTTTATTTATTTAGGCAGAGGCAGGTGGATTTATGAGCTTGAACCCAGCTTGGTCTGTAGAGCGAGTTTCAGAACAGCCAGGGCTACACACAGAAACCCTGTGTAGAAAAACCAAAACAGTTAATAATAACAATTAACAACAACAATTATAATAAATCTATGAAACAAAGGCTGGTAAGGCAGCTCAACAGGGAAACAAGCTTGATGCATAAGCTTGATGGGGCAACCTCATAAATTCAATCCCTGGAACCCACAGGGAGTGGACAGAGAGAACCAGTTCCACGAAGTTGTATTCTGGCATTCAAATGGGCACCGTGGCACACATGCCTGAAGGCACACACAATGATAACAATAGTGTTTAAGTGGCTTTTAGCCCAGAAACTTAAAATACCCAAGATTCTACTTGCAAAACACATGAAACTCAAGAAGAAGGAAGAGCAAAGTGTGGACAATTTGCCCCTTCTTAGAATTGGGAACAAAACACCCATGGAAGGAGTTACAGAGACAAAGTTTGGAGCTGAGACGAAAGGGTGGACCATCCAGACACTGCCCCACCCAGGGGTTCATCCCATAATCAGCCACCAAACCCAGACACTATTGCATATACCAGCAAGATTTTGCTGAAGGGACCCTGATATAGCTGTCTCTTGTGAGGCTAAACCAGTGCCTGGCAAACACAGAAGTGAATGCTCACAGTCAGCTATTGGATGGAACACAGGGCCCCCAATGAAGGAGCTAGAAAAAGTACCCAAGGAGCTGAAGGGGTCTGCAACCCTATAGGTGGAACCACAATATGAACTAACCAGTACCCCCAGAGCTCGTGTCTCTAACTGCATTTTTAGCAGAAGATGGCCTAATCGGCCATCATTGGGAAGAGAAGCCCCTTGGTATTGCAAACTTTATATGCCCCAGTACAGGGGAAACACCAGGGCCAAGAAGTGGGAGTGGGTGGGTAGGGGAGCGGGGGGTGTGGGGGGGGAGGGGATACAAGACTTTTGGGGATAGCATTTGAAATGTAAATGAAGTAAATACCTAATAAAAATTGGAGGAAAAAAAGATGCCTGTTTACAAAAATTTAAGTATATTGTTATATATTTCTTATGAAAAGAGATTACATAGAAATTTACAGAAATAAATAAGTAATTCTGAGGGTAAAAAAAAAGTATATAAACACCTGTAGAAGTCTTCGATTTGATTTAAAACCATTGGGTCACATGGTGCTTGCATGTGTGTATGTGATTTATACTTCTGGGTACAGTTGTTCACAGGCCGGAAGACGACATCAGGTGTCTTCCTCTACCCTCTTCATCGTCTGTGATCAGACAGTGCCTCTTGTTGATGCTGGAACTCACCCATTTTGGCTAAGTCGGAGTCAGTGAGCCTCTGGGATCTGTCTCTTCCCATCCCATGGTGCCAGGATTACTGGCACTAAAGGCCATGCATGATTTCTGTTCAGAGCCTGGAGGTTTGAACTCAGATCTTCTCACTTTCACAGAGGGCATTTCTTCACACACAGCTATAACCCCAACCCCTATGTTGAAGCATTTGAGGGACCACCATAATGTTTCTATAGCTCCCCGTTATTAGTTTCTGGTCACATTCTTGAATAAAAATGGTTGTTCAAATTTAGGTGAGTTTGTACCCACCTAGAGATAGCAAACTTCTTATACACCCCTAGTATTTACACTTACACTATTTTAATTATGGTACCAATATATAATATGTATATAAGGAAAACAGGTGCAAGCGTCCTCCTTGCTGCTATAATAGAAATCAAAGACAAGCGCCTTGGAGCTGGAGCGATGACCCAGCAGTTAAGAGCACTGGCTGCTCCTCCAGAGGATTTGAATTTGATTCCCAGCATCCAGATGGCCACTAAGAATCTCTGTAAGTCCAGTTCAAGGGGCTCCAATGCCATCTTCTGACCTCTCAGGGCACTAGACACACATATGGTGCACAGACATATATGTAGACAAAATACCCATATACACACATGAATACATATTTTTTAAACTATGACCACCTTTAGAAACCACTCACAGCTACCAAGATTGTACCTAAGCAACACTAACAGCCTCAATGTTGCTACTCATCTCCAACATTTGTGTATTATAAACATGTTCATATATTTACACATATAAGTGTGCATACATTATGCCCCCCAGCTTTGCTGCAGTTGTCTCTCTGCACACGGACATATGGAGTCTTAGTGGGGGCAGGTGCTTGGAGTCTTTCTAGATATGCTGTACTGTGAGGCTCACCTTACTCTAATGGCAATACTGGAGAAGCTTTGGCCAGGCAGAATCCATTTTACCCTCATTGGGCACAAATATATCACATTGGTATGAAGTCACACTTGCATCTTTTCTCCTCAGCCTGGGAAATTAGAAGTACCAGTCTGAGGCCCCCATTCCCTTGTTCAGAGCACTTGGTTACTGGAGCCAACATGCGTGTCCTTTAGCATTTCCACGTCCATTTTTATCTTAATGGAATCAAAATGAAAACCAGAAAGTCAATACTTCGATGTATAGCTCACTGCTAAGTTGCTTGCCTGGCACAAGCGTGGGCCTGAGTACCATCCCTGATGCTGTAAAATGAGAAAGGAAAGGATGCCAACATTCTCATTGGGAAGTTTTGCTTTTGTTTTTGTTTTGTTTTTTATAGGCATGTATTACTACTACTCTGGGCTCCACATTAGCTTTTTAAAATTTATTTATTTTTATTTCATGTGCATTGGTGTTTTGCCTGCGTGTGTGTCTGTGTGAGGGTGTCAGATACCCTGAAAATGGAGTCACAGACAGCTTTTGAGCTGCCATGTGGTGCTGGGAATTGAACTCAGGTCCTCTGGAAGAATAGCCAGTGCTCTTAACCTCTGAGCATCTCTCCAGCCCCTGGGAAGTTTTGTGGGGTTTTTTTGTTTATGTTTTTTTGTTTTGTTTTGTTTTTTTCTGACTCTGCTTTACCATCCAAGCCTGGAATGAACAGACTTCCCAGCTGGAGACTTTCTGAGGAACTTCCCTCCTTTTTGGGGTGCCCTCTCTACAGGGCAGAGGAAAGCACAAAAGCTTGTGCAAGCTCTGGGTGATGCAGAAGTGCCACACAAGATTCACTTTGGACTAGAACTGGCACCCCAGTGACACATGGCAATAGGGGGGCAGGACAGACAGACACAAGGCTCCTGTAGTTTCCTTCTTGCCCCTAAATAGACTGTCGGAAATAGAATGGGCAGTAGGAAGCTGGTCAATTTAATCAATAAGTTATTTCATATATTTCCATATGAAAACAAAAAAGAGTGTGTCGTGCAACAGAATAAAAGGTGACCTATATCTTAAGATAAAACTTCAGAGATAAAGACTTCATAGAAATATTGACTTTGGTGGGCTGCTTGGGGCCAAGCCCCAGAACTAGGCTCAGAAGAGAAAGTGAGACAGGAAAGAGGACCAAGTGTTCTGTCACTAGACCACAACTATGGGCAGACGTGCTTTCCAGTTGTGTGCCACTGGCTGGGTGCATTGTCAGTTCACACTAAATTCTACCTAGCATGCTCAGGAAAAAAGTGGCCCTCACAAGGGCCCTGGCCTTCCTGGCTGACAAAGGAAGAGTGTCTTAGTTAGGGTTTTACTGCTCTGAACAGATACCATGACGAAGGCAACTCTTATAGGGACAACATTTAATTGGGGCTGGCTTACAGGTTCAGAGGTTCAATCCATTATTATCAAGGAAGGACCATGGCAGCATCCAGGCAGGCATGATACAGGAGGAGCTGAGAGTTCTACATCTTCATCTGAAGGCCACTAGAAGAAGACTGATGCTTCCACACTAGGTAGAACTTTAAAGCCCACCCCAACAGTGACACACTTCCTCCAAGGCCACACCTACTCCAACAAAGCCACACCTACTCCAACAAGGCCACACCTACTCCAACAAGGCCACACCTACTCCAACAAGGCCACACCTACTCCAACAAGGCCACACCTCCAAATAATGCAACATCCTGGGTCAAGCATATTCAAACCACCAAAAAGGGTTTGTTTATAAAAGCAAATTCTTCCCCCAAAATTGGAGCTTTTCAAAACTTTTTCAACCAAGGACTGAGGAGATGATGTAGTCATTTAAATGCCTGCTATACCAGCATGAGGAGTTAAGCTCAGAGCTCCAGCACATACCTTCTTCAGATGGACATGTTGGCGTGTGCCTGTAATCCCAGCACCCAGGAGGCAGAGGCAGAGTTGCTGCAAGTTTGAAGTTAGCCTTATGTACATACTGAGTTCCAGGCTAGGCAGGGCTACAGCAGGCGATACTACCTCAAAACAGAGACACTTCAGCTCTTCCCCAGAGCAGGAGAGTGAGGCCTGCACCTTATTAAGTGTTGTCTGTATTTAACTGCCTTTATTTTAACCCTTGGCAGGGTTTTAGTTAAGAAATGCATGTTTTAGGAGAAAGAGTCACTGAGAAATTCTCCACTCCCAGGACATATTTCAACTATTCAAAAGCAGGACAGGAATAGAAAAGACAATCAGAGACTAGTACCTATTTCCTCTTTCTTTCCTTCCTCCCTCCCTCCCTTCCTCCCTCCCTCCCTCCCTTCCTTCCTTCCTCCCTCCCTCCCTCCATCCCTTCCCTCCCTCCCTCCTTCCCTCCCTTCTGTCTTCCTCTCCCTCCCCCTCTCCCCCATCCCCTTCTCCTCCTCTCCCCCTTTCCTCCCCTCTCTCTTCCTCTAGTTCTCTTTCTCTTTCTGAGACAGGGTCTCACTGGGTAGCTCTGGCTGGTCTGGAACTTCTGTGTAGACAAGGCTAGCCTTGAGTTTGAGAGACCTGCCTGCCTCTGCCTCCTCAGTTCTGGGATTAAAGGCTTGATACCCACTCAAGTCTTCTTGATCACTTTTTATTTTTTGAGACAAAGTTTCTCAGCTAACCTGAAAAAACAAATTTGAAAACAAACTCAGTGAGCAAGGCCAGCTGGACAGTGAGCTTCAGGGACCTACCTATCTCCAACCTCCTGGGTTTCAAGACTTTTGACTTGGGTCTGGAGATCTGACCTCCGGTCCTTGCATTTGTGTGTCAGGCACTGTATTGGTGTTACCACCTCCCCCACCCCATCCCCCATCTAGAGCTCTCCTTCTCACACCTGAACACACGGAAGGTGTGGGTACCAGACCACAGGCTCACATGGCTGCTGTGTGCCTTACTCATCAGTTCCGTCATCAGCTACATCATCCTATGAGGCTGAGGACAGCAAAACACTGTGGAGACAGCAAAGTGCTTTGCTGACAGGGAGACCAGTATAGAAGCCTTCTTCTAAGAACAGTCTCTGTCTGCCCATGGGGGAGGCCTGGTACTGTGTTCATGAGAGGCAGAGCTTACCCCTCCCCTCCAATAAGGGAGTCAGTAACATCTGCGGAGAACATGCTCTTGGCTGGGCATTTCCCTTGTACACACATCATCTAGGAATGCGGGGCCCCTTGAGCAGGCCCCTCCTTTATGGCCCAGACTCAAGGCAAACAGATTTCCTGGAGCAGGGCTGCCTCGAAAAGAAGGGCCTGGGCTTGGAGCCTGTGTGGACAACCCTGAAAGTTCTATTTGTGCCTGAGAGTGCAGAACACCCATCTTCTTTCTGGAATCTACTTCTTTCTGGAATCTACTCTAAATCATGTGTGTTGCTGGGAAACTGGAAAAGAAGGATGTATTTATAGTGTGACTAGGAAGACCCCTTATGAAGGGCAGGCAACTATGTAGAAGGTTATAGGACAGCTGCAAAAAAACCCTAAAATTCAATGATGGAGGGGCACAAAGCAGGAAAAAGCAATCTGTTTGTACAATACTGGAAAGGCCAAAGCCCTGTGCATGGCAGCATCGTTATTAAAACTTGACCTGGCCGGGCAGTAGGAGGCAGAGGCAAGAGGATTTCTGAGTTCAAGGCCAGCCTGGTCTACAGAGTGAGTTCCAGGACTGCCAGGGCTATACAGAGAAACCCTGTCTCAAAAACAAAACAAAACAAAACAAAACTAAAACAAAACAAAACTTGACCTGAGTGGCCCTGTACCCATCACTGCTGTCACCTTGCCCCGCCTGTACCAGCCATTTTTCAATATTATATTATAAATAGATTAACTAAGGCATGACATGTGTCACCTTAACAGGAAGCTTTATCTCTGCGACAATAATCAGAAAGCTTTGTATAGTTTGAAGAAAAAAAAAAGTAAGTTCAGAAAAAATGAACTAGCATCATGTTCCAGCTAGGCTTAGTCTCATGGTGAGGAGCCTGACTCCGAGGCCTGCTCATTCTCTGTCAGGAGACAGGGAAGTCAGCACCCTCTAAGAGGCATTAAAGACAACACCAAATGCAGGTTGCACAGTCCTTAGAACAAAAGAGCGGCAAGATCACTGGAAAGTCCCAAGTGCACACAACTCAGCACCAACCATGCATCTGACCTGCCCATATTAACCTGTCCACACTTGAAAATATGTTGGATTTCCATGCCTTGGTCAGGTCTCAAGAGCAACAGCAATGCAACCAGAAGACAGATGTGGTAAGGAATCAGGCCGAGGGAAGCGGCTCTCTGGAAGTCAGCCGTGTAGCAGGGGACAACACATATATTTCAGACTCTCCAAGTGACAGGCAAACAGGACAGGCACACCTAACTCACCTTTTCTGGGTTGAGAGATAAGTATTCAATGAAGTTTATGGTTAAAATGATTTTGATTGTAATTAAAATTATCTGATTACCTTTTCAAAAGTCCCACCTAAAATTAAAATAAGTTTTTTTTTCAACTCATTGTGTCAAAGGAAACAAAACAAGAATTCTCTATAGAGACTGTAGCTTTAGCATGTGTCACACTGCATTGTAATCTGTTGTTTATGTGACTGTCACCTCCACTAAACTGAGCGGGACCCTCTAGGCAAACATCTTCTGTCACTCCTCCTCTCCACTTCCAGAGTCTCTGGGAGAGAGCTGGCTTCTCAACTCCCCCACTCCCCCACCCCTGCCGTTTGCTGCGTGAACAGGCCCAGATGGGACAGAGTGGAAGAAGGTGAAAAAAGAGTCAAGAAAAACCCTAGACTGCTTCTGATTTGTTTTCTTGGTGTGACACAGAAGCTAAACAGGTTTAGTGATCTGAGATTTTTGCCAGCAGAACACAGGCGGCAGTGACAATACCTGTGGCATAGAGTTAGTGTCAAGATTACACTTGGGATGATTCACACAGCTCTGGGATACAGTTAACAGCAGCTGCCACCACTATCCTTACTGTATGACAGATTGCAAATGACTTAGCTTGTTCAATACAATTAATAAAATTAGCTTGTACAGAAGTAGCCTGCAAGGACATATATGACCTATATATATATTGAGTATCTTAGAACTCAGAATCACTTTGAAGTTTAGATTGAAATATTTGCATATTGCAAAATGAGATATGCTAGGGAGGAGACTGAGCCAAATATGAAATTGATTCATGGATCATCTACACATAGCCTGATGACAATATTATTTTAATTTTTTAAAACTTCGAGGTTTTTTGGGGGGGTTAGTTATTTTTATTTGTGTGTGTGTGTGTGTGTACTTATATGGTGTGTGTGGGGGGGGGGTACACGTGTGTTGCAAGGCATCTGCCCTTGAGGAGGATGCCGGGTTATCCTGTTCTACCTTTGAGTGTCTTGTTCCTTTGAGATAGGGTCTATCTCAGCTTCACTCCTGCTGCTGTGATAAAATACCTTGGCAAAGCATCATTTGGCTCAAGGTTCAGGTACAGCCCAGCTCTTCCAGGAATTCAAGATGGCAGAAACTTGATGCATCCGTAGTCAAGAACAATAAATTAATATATGCATGGTGCTCAGCTCCTTACGCAGCCCAGGAACCCTAGTGTTATAGTTCCATTCTGTTGCTGTAAACAAACAAACAATAAACACTCTAAGAAAAACTTAAGGAGGAAAGCGTTTATTTGGCTTACACTTCCAGGCCACAGTGTCCATTGCTAAGGAAAGTCAGGACAGGAACTCGTGGAGAAACACTGCTTCCTGGCTGGCTCTCTGACTCACTCACAGGCTCATGATTAGGAAGCTTTGTTATACAACCCATGATCACCTGCCTAGGGATGGCGCCTCCCACAGTAGGCTGAGCCCACTTGTATCAACTAATACTCAAGACAATCCCCACAGGCCAATCAGATCTTGGCAGTTCCTCAGAGACTTTCATAGAAACTCTAGATTGTATGGAGTTGACAAAGGTAACAAGAACACCCAAGCCCAGAGTATGGTATAGCTCACAGTATAGTATAGCCCACAGGGGGTGAACCTTCCCACATCAATTAATGTGATTAAGATAATCTCTCACAGACATTCTCAGAGATCATTCTCCCAGACGACCCTAGATTGTATTGAGTCAACAATTGAAATGTAACTGTCCCCTGATTTTTCTCACTGAACCTGGAGCTAGGCCAACAGCCGGAAGACCCCAGTGATCATCACACTTCCCCACCATCAGCCCTGCCCTTCACATCCAGTTTTTTAAGCAGGTGCTGGGAACTTGAACTCAGGGTCTCATGCTTGTCCAGCAGATGCTCTTATCCACTAAGCCATCCCCCCAGCTGCGATCCTGTGGAATCTCTCAGTTGTGGCATCATTCAACGCTCAACAAGTTTATGACTTTAGAGTGGTTCAGGCTTCAGCTTTCACATGAGGATCATCAAAGAGTTCCACCTGCACTTATACACATGTGCACACAGACAATGAGTGAGCTGTTGTTTGTATAGAGTGGACATTTGTTGAGGTTGGCTATTTTTTTTTCCTTTCTTCACGTAGCATCACCCCCATTTGCCTTTGAGGAATCACTTTCCCTTCAGTAATTTGGATGGGACCAGCTTCATTCATTGGTGGGCACGAGCACGTGGCCTAGATCTAGCCAATAAGTGTATCCCGCTCTACAGAACTCAAGCCACGCTGGTGGGACCGGATCCCAGGACCTTTGCTGCAGAGTTTGATGGTGATGGCGAAGACTTGTCAGACTTGTTATTGTCTACTTCTTCCTGTCAGTGTCTGGAGTCTTGTTTTTGTTTTTAAAGATTAATTTATTTATATTATGTGTGAGTATACTGTAGTTGTCTTCAGACACACCAGAGAAGGGCGTCGGATCCCATGACAGATGCTTGTGAGCCGCCATGTGGTTGCTGGGAATTGAACTAAGGAAGAGCAGTCAGTGCTCTTAACCGCTGAGCTATCTCTCCAGCCTGTATCTGGAATATTTGCTTCCAGGTCTACCATGCAGGCAGGATTTAGTCTACATGCTGTTGCATTGTCATTTCAGGGATGGAGTTCTCCTGACAAAAGAAAAGTAGACCCAAACGGTAGTCTTGGAGTGACACTGTCTAAAACTCTGGTCCAGCTGTGCCTGACAGTCAGTCAACGAACCCCTGACAGGTTGTTTTTTATTTAGTCAGTTTGAGTTGAGTTTCAGTCACTCCTCACCAAAGAACTACAATGAACACAGAGATTTAAGTTATCTTCAATCTTTTGTCCTGTTCAACTGGACCCATTTGGAGATTGCTTGTACCAATTCAGTTCAATGCTTGAGCAATAAGGGTGTTGTGGGGATGTGTGGAGGAGACTGGGACCACAAGATGAACAGGACAGTCTTTGTCCTCATTGATAAGGCCTGCTCCTTTTAATATAACTGTAGCCATTTTACATTTAGTCTTCATTTTGCTCATAAGGTGAAATTAAGTTCAGGTTCTCAGACTCTGCGTCCCAGGAGTAATTATTTGTAACTGACACTGAAAATTTCTCCTAAAAGTTCACAATGCTATGGATGTATTATTCACGCTCTGTTATCTCAGTACTCTGGAAAACCCCTAACCACCACCTCACTTACCTCACTTAGGACCAATCAGCTTAAAGGTCAGCTGATAATACTTTGTCTAGCTAGCCAAAATGTAATACTGCTCCCCCCTGTCTTTTGGGCTTGATTTTCCTATAAAAACCTTGCCCTATGAGCAAACCAGCGTCACAGTCTTGCTTCTGGGTCTTCCCTGTGACCCTGATTGATCAGCCTGAATTAATCATTCACTAAACCTCTATCCTAACTGAGATTAGTGTCCAAGTGGTCAGTGTGCAGCTATTCCAGATCCCAACATTTTGGGGGCTCATCTGGGATAGCCATCTACCCTTGAGGCTCCCATCAGATATATATATATATATATATATATATTTTTTTTTTTTTTGAGACAGGGTTTCTCTGTGTAGCCCTGGCTGTCCTGGAACTCACTTTGTAGACCAGGCTGGCCTCGAACTCAGAAATCTACCTGCCTCTGCCTCCCAAATGCTGGGATTAAAGGCGTGCGCCACCACGCCCGGCTTCCCATTAGATATTATTGAACACTAGAAAGCCAACCAGGACCTTCGTAAAGGAAGTACATAACTCTTTGCTGTTTGGGTTTTGTTTCTGGTGTGGTCTAGACCTCTGAGGCTCATAGAAGAGAAGATGGACACACTACTCTTCAAGCCAGGGGACAGAGGCCACTCTGGTTTCCCCCTGGGTGAAGGGGGACAGATTGCAATCCACCCCTTTGGACTTGGTGGAAACTATCATCTGGGAGTTCCACCACCCATTTTTGTGCTCATTTTTAAAACCGGTTCTGTCAGTTTCTGTCTTTTGCTTTCAGTCTGTTTGTTGGCACTGTTCTCTCTGTAACCTTAAGTTCTATTATGGTGCAATCCTTTTTCCCTTGACATCTATCTTGAAGCAATTTTTGTCATTTCCAAGACTTCCAGAGAGCCACCAACCTGTCTGGCAACCAAGCTTTCCTGGTAAACTCAGGGCCCTTTGTGAACTCGAGTGACATCTGAGAGGTCTTTTAAGATCCCTGATCTCCTTCTGATCCAGACCATCATTCTCTGTCATCTGGGTCACCCTGACCAGGCCCCTTGTGTCACTGTCTGGTGGTATCTGTTAGCAGACCCTCCCCACTGGTTGAAGAGTCAAGCCCCTCCATCACCACAAACATGGTGGAGAAGACAGTCATCATCGAGCACCCTCACTCTTTCTCCATCAAATGTGCCACTTGTCACCCACTTCCCATTCTCTGTCAACTTGAGGACAACATGCCACCCCTTATCGGATGCCCCAGTACCTGAGGCTCCAGTCACACCCTCAGCACTACGTCTGTCTCCCTTCTCCTCCTCTTCCCCCCTCCTCCTCTTTCTCCTCCTCCTTTTCTTCCTCCTCCTCCTCTTCAACCTCCTCATCTGCCATAACTAGTCCACCCCATACTCTATAGGTACCCTCTTTGCCTCCTCGACAGATGCTATCCATTTATGTGGCATTGACCCCCCTCCCCCATGCACACACTCAGGAGGAAGAAGTGCCCTTCTGGGCCTATCAACCTTTCTCCACTAGTGATATCTGCAACTGGATGGAAACCCCAGGGTCCAATTTCTCTCCTGGAGACTACTCTTCATACCCACCAGTCCACCCAGGATGATATCCAACAAGTCCTATAGACTTTCTTCACTCTTGGGACCACATTGGGTGGGAGGCCCATAAACTTGTTCCTGGGGACAAGGTACCAATCCTTACACCCATTAGCAGTCATTTCTCCCCTCTCAGGAAACATTGACAACCACCTATCTGCTTTTTTTTTTGACCGTTTACAATTGACTTTTTTGAACATTTATTTGCTCATCAATGGAGTCATTTGGGAAGTGATCTTAGGTGTTGTGATGGTTTGTATATCCTTGGACCAGGGAGTGGCACCATCTGGAGGTGTGGCCTTGTTGGAATAGGTGTGACCTGGTTGGAATGGGTGTGTCACTGTGGGTGTGGGCATAAGATCCTCACTCTAATTGCCTGGAAGTCAGTCTTCCACTAGCAGCCTTTGGATGAAGGCATAGAACTCTCAGCTCCTCCTGCGCCATGCCTGCCTGGATACTGCCATGCTCCCACCTTGATGATAATGGACTGAACCTCTGAACCTGTAAGCCAGCCCCAATTAAATGTTGTTTTTTATAAGACTTGCCGTGGTCATGGTGTCTGTTCACAGCAGTAAAACCCTAACTAAGACAGGTGTGTATAGTGGTGTATATCTGTAGTGCCGCCAGGCTGAAGGAGGCAGGAAGATCACAAGTTCAAGACCAGATGAACCACAAAGCAAGACCCATCTCAAAAAGGTTAACTTTTGTGACTCACTTCACTCACACTGTGTGGTACCTCAAGGCTCATTTGGGTTGTGGTGTGTACAGCTGGTATTGCTGGCCAGACCGTATTTGGTTGCCTCTCATTGTTGAAAGGAGTTTGGGTGGTTTCCACCTCTTGGATATTCTGAGTATAGCTGCTATGAATATTCATGCATAAGTTATTGTGTAGGTCCACGTTTTTCAGTTGTCTTGGATATATACATAGGGATGGAATAGCTGGTTCATGCAGCAGCTATAAATATAACTTTTTGAGGCATTACCAAACTCTGTGCAAAGAAACTGTACCCACTTTCGCTAATGTCAGTGATGAGGGGGGAATGCCAACTTCACCAGATCCTTACTGACAGTTGTATTATCCATTTATCTTTTTAATTTTAGCTGTCATGATGCATTTGAAGTGGTATCTCATTGTGGTTTTGATTTACATTTTTCTTTTCAGAAAAGATTTATTTATATTCGTAGATGAGTGTTTTGCCACTATGTATGTCTGTGCATCACATACACAGCTGTGGTCTCAGAGGCCAGAAGGTGTCTGATCTCCTGGAACTGGAATAACATATGGTGTGAGCTGCCAAGTAGGTGCTGGGAATGGAACCAGGGTCCTCTGAAAGAACAGCCAGTGCTCTTAGCCACTGAGTCATTTCTCTCCAGCCCCTGATTTGCATTTTTCTAACAACTAATGATGTTGAATAATTGTTCAAATGTTTTTGGGCCATTCATACACCTTCTTTGAAGAAGTATTTATTAATTAAATTCAATACTTACAATCAATATTTGAGAAGGGAAAGTGGGAGGAAAAGGAGAAGTTCACCTATATAGGGAACTTGAGGCTAGCCTTGGCTACATGGGATCCTGCCTTAAAAGCAGAATGAAATTCCTCAACATTTTAATTGGGTTGTCTTTTTGTAGAAATTCTTGATACATTATGGGTATCAAACCTTCATTGGTTATACAATTCGCAATTTTCTCCTATTGGGTTGCCACTTACAATCTTTTGTATATGTGTGTGTGATGTATGTACTCAGTATGGATATGTGCCTGCTGGTTCCAATGTACATGTGTGCTTATGTGTGTGCAGACCAGAGATCAACACTGGGTGTCTTTTTTTGTTTGTTTGTTTGGTTGGTTTGGTTTGGTTGAAACGGGATTTCTCTGTGTAGCCCTGGAACTTGCTCTGTCTGCCTCCTGAGTGCTGGGATTAAAGGCGTGCACCACCACTGCCTGGCTTTTACCTTAATTGTTCTCCACCTTAATTTTTGAGACAAGGTCTCTTACTGACGCTGAAGCTCAGTGGCTAAACTCCTTTTGGTCTTCCCAGTGTTGGGATTCCAGAGATGGGACTTTTGTGCAGGTGCCAGGTCCTCATGATGTCTCAGGGAGCACTTTACCAGCTGAGCCTCCTTTCCAGCCCCTCTTCCCCATTTGAGACAGTCTCTCTGCTTTGAAGCCCGGGCTGTCCTGGAACTCCATATGTGTGTGCTACCATGCCCAGGGCTCTGTTGTTCCTTTTGGATGATGCCAACTGGTTTGTTTGTTTAATCCTATTCCTTTTCAAACTCTTGGCACTTGGGGTTGAACCTCTGTTCCCCTTGCTTTTTATGTAGCATCTAAGAAAGCAACCCCCAGCCCTGGGTCATAAGGAGTGACCCTTTGTTTCTTCTAAGACACCTATTGCATTAGCTTTTGGTTTTAGATCTTGAATTCCTTTGGATTCATTTTTATCTATGATGTGATACAGGCACTCAACTTCATTCTTTTGCATAAGGAAATCCAATTACCCTGTTATTTGTGAAGAAGGCTATTCATTCCCCTGCTGAATTGTCTTGGCTCCCTTGTGGATGCTCAATTGACCACAAACAACAGGGCTTTCTTCCTCCCATTCGACTCTTAGTGCAGTTTTAATTAACTTGTATTTCTTTCTGAGTTATATGTTTAAAGTTTACTTTAGTTTTGTCATGTATGTGAGTTGTCTGTCTGTTGCTTTTGCCAAATTTTTAACAGGAAGTCTTTGGACCCCCTTTCCCTCTGATTTTGGAGGCTTTCAAATATTAAAAAAAATCCATCCTTTTTCTATGACTCAAAAGGAAAGTAGTTCCTCCCTGTTGGTCACTTGTCTTCTACAATGAGTTTCAGCCACGTGAGAAGCTTTATTTTATTTTATTCAAGTGAATCAATCACTTTTTCTACACCTGGCTCTGTGGTATATTTTAATAGCCTTTCCCTGTACCCAAGTTGTAGAGTAATTCAGCCATGCTTTCAGATAGTCCTTGCCAGGCATTTAATCTTATATTTTATTTTGTGACTCTAACAGTGATCCAATTGGGACTTATCTTTGTTTGTGGGGTTGGGAATGAATATAAGAATTTTTTTCCAAATAGTTTTCCACTCACTCCAATATTATTAAATTTTTTACCTTTTGCATGTTCTTTGGTTGATCAACCACACTCCAGTGGGTGATCCCACATCCGATATTATGTAGACAGCACAAATGGGAATCAGTGGCCTATAAAAAGATAAAAAAGAGGACACAAGGGGCTGGAGAGATGGCTGAGAGGTTAAGAGCACTGACTGCTCTTTCAAAGGTCCTGAGTTCAATTCCCAGCAACCAACCACATGGTGGCTTACAACCATCTGTAATAAGATATGACGCCCTCTTCTGGAGTGTCTGAAGACAGCAACAGTGTACCCATACATTAAAAAAAAAGAAAAAAAATCTTAAAAAAAAAAAAAGAAGACACAAGGTTGGGAAGGGTCCCAGTAGATGTTTTCTCTGGGAAGAGTTAGGGAGAGGAGTGGGATATGATTATAATCAAAATACATTGTATGCATAGATGAAAAAATCTCAAAAAATTATATTTTAAGATACCATCTTTAGGCTAAGCTCAGTGGTAGAATATGTGCCTAGCATGTTCAAGACTCTGGATTTATTAATCCCATTGGGAGAAAATAAGACCATTACCACAATTTCTAAACCAAATTTGAAGCAACCTTTATTAAAGACTGACCAAAACCATCGACACTGGCCAGGTCCATCCCCAGGACTCCAGAGAATGGCACAAGTTACATTGATCAGAGGGTTATAAAGGTAAACCCACAAATCTACAAACTTCCTGCTTTTGTTCAATCCGGGGCAAGCATACATCCTGATGTATTTCCTGTCTATATATCTGCTGCGTATGTGTGACAAAGCACATATCCTGTGTAACTGGTGCAACCATGCTTGTTTACAGAGTCGAACATACATGCCTTGTTATCTTATATGAACAGTAGCCCCCAGCATCCAGGAAGTTGTCTTTGGGCAAGTGGGGCCTCCAGGTTAGAGGCATTTTTGTTGTATAGATATCTTAAGCACAGTAGTTTAACCTTAAAACATATGCATGCAGCATCAGAGTTCCAGCTGGGCCTGGTAGCTCACACCTGTAATCCCAGCACTTGGGAGACTGAGGGAGGAAACTCACTGGAAGTCTGAGCTACCAAGTGAGACCAAAAGATAAAGCAAATCATAGAGCGCCATCTTGATCATGTACAGAGCAGTACCAATCTAACTATCTCATTTTAAAACGTTTGGTACTTTTGTTTGGATTGAGTTAACTTTATCTGCTAATCTGGCGAGGAAGAAGAACCATCATCTAGTTAGAGAACAAAGAGTGTCTTCTCTTCTCCAGCAATTGCTTCTGTCTCTTTGAACATTTTCCTCATATACATATCCCTGGGTTTTATTATCATAAATTGTTTTCCTATGTTGCTAGGAATTTCTTGTATTAAATTTACTTGCTGATTGTGTGCACTGGACATGACAGAAGTCTTTTGCTGCTGGTTTGTATTTGCTTTGATTTTCTAAGGTTTATCAGGTACAGTACATTGGCGAGGAGAGGTAACTATATATGTTTGCCCAATTGCTTTTACATTTTTTTTTCTTGAAACAGGATCTCATGTATCCTAGTCTGTCTTTGAATTCCAGCATTTCTTGTCTCTACTTCCCCAATGCTGAGATTATAGGATACACTACTAAGGCTGTTTTTTTTTTTTTTTATTTCCTAAAGTTTTTTATTTTATATTTTTCTTTTATTTGTTTTTGTTTTTCAAGACAAGGTCTCACTATGTAGATGAGGCTGGTATTGAACTCACAGAGATCAGTCTGCCTCTGTCTAATCGAATGTTGGGATTAAAGGTATGTGCCAACCACTATGTCTGGCTAAATTTTGGTTTTCAATTAGCTTAAAAAGTAGTAAACCTCTAGCTGCATATGTAGCAGAAGATGGCCTAGTCAGCCATCATTGGGAAGAGAGGCCCCTTGGTCTTGCAAACTTTATATGCCCCAGTACAGGGGAATGCCAGGGCCAAGAAGCGGGAGTGGGTGGGTAGGGAAGCAGGGTGGGGGAGGGTATAGGGAACTTTCGGGATAGCATTTGAAGTGTAAATAAAGAAAATAGCTAATAAAAAAATTAAAAAAAAAAAGAGAAACAAACAGAAAAATTCAAAGAATCAACAACAACAACAACAACAACAACAAGTAGTAAACCTGGGTGGTGATGCATGTCTTTAACCTCAGCACGTGGGAGGCAAAGGCAGGTAGATCTCTGTGAGTTCCAGGCCAGGTTGGTCTACAAAGTGAATTCTAGGACATCCAGTGCTATAGAAAGAAACCTATCTCAAGCCAGGTGTGGTGGCGCATGCCTTTAATCCCAGCACTCGGGAGGCAGAGGCAGGCGGATTTCTGAGTTCAAGGCCAGCCTGGTCTACCGAGTGAGTTCCAGGACAGCCAGGACTATACAGAGAAACCCTGTCTCAAAACAAACAAAAAAGAAAGAAAGAAACCTGTCTCAGAAAACAACAACAAAAAGTAGTACCCATCTCATTTCCTAATGACTTTTCTATACTAACCCTGATCCCCTCCCCCTTCCTCTCCTGTTTCTGTTCCTGTGTGTGTGTGTGTGTGTGTGTGTATACAATACAACTTTCTCAATTCTCATGCCAAGCTTAACTTTCTAAAAAAAATTACTTTATTTTACATGTATGGATGGTTTGCCTACATGTATGTTTGTGTACCATGGGCATACCTGGTGCCCACAGAGGTAGAAGGTGTTAGATTCCCTGGAACTGGAGTTACAGTTGTGAGTTACCATGAGGGTTCTGGGACCCAAACTTGCTCCACTGGAAGAGCAGCAATGGTCTTCACCTCTGAGCCATCTCTCCAGTCCCTAGCTTAACTATTCTTGTTTAATTGTGTTAATTTATATCTCGAGCATGATGCTAATATAGTAATGGAGTTGAGTGTGTCCTTGCTTTAATCCTGGTCTGTCATGTTTTTTGTTAAGACTCTGTTTTGGAGACTAATTTATGTTAAGGAATTGTCTTTCCATTTATCTCCTTTTTTGGGGTGTGTGTGTGGGAGTTGTTTGTTTTGAGACAGGGTTTCTTTGTGTAGCCCTGGCTGTCCTGGAACTCACTCTGTAGACCAGGCTGGCCTCGAACTCAGAAATCCACCTGCCCCTGCTTCCCAAGTGCTGGGACTAAAGGCGTGCACTACCACTGCCCTGTTCCATTTGTCTCCTTAAAGAGATTTGTTTGTTTGTTTGTGTGTTTGTTTGTTTGCATGGATATTTAATTTCTGTCAAGGCTAGTGATAAGCAAGATTTTCTTCTTTGATGTATAAATATATAGATGTCTACTAGACCACTCTCAAGTGCCTACTAGAGCCCTACAACTTAGTTATAATCTATCATTTTCTTGATGTGGTTTCTGGGTGTAATAATATTTTATTTCTGGTAAAATAATATTTTATTTTATTTGGGGTTTAAAGATGATATTATAAATGGTATTGGCCTAGAATGCTATCTTATTTTCTATACCATTTTTATTAGCTTGAGATGTTAAGTGTTTGCCAGGTTCATAAAAATAATTTGGTGTAAGACAGATCTGCATAGTTAGAACCTGTCTGGGGGAAAGAGGAGGATTTGGAAATGCCCTCGTTTGCTCTGTCCCAGGACCCTTTATATAGTAATCTTTCAGTGACTAGTTACAGCTCTCCTGTGAGTGTGGCACTGAGGTGTGTGGCACAGGAGTCTCTCAGTACTGATACTGTCTATTTGATACACTGAATGAAACATCACTCTTTTGAAATGGATTCAACTTTCCGTCTCTGGTGAGGTCAAGTCTTGTCAACTACATTTTCCTAAGACACTCATCTCATTATATCTTTTTCTTTCCAGGGTTTTTCTTTTATTATTTCAGCATGTTTTCATAAGTGTTGTACAGGCTGACAGTATTAGGGAATGAGACCTATGGGGAGGTAGTCTGCTCAGAGGGCTAAGGCTTCCTGGATGGCACTAGTGACCTTACAAAAAAGACCCATGGCCTGATGTGACGCCACACGCCCATAACCACTGTAACTGGGAGGCAGAAACAAGAGGATCCGAAAATCCAAGGCCAGCTTGGTCTATAGAGCATGTTCAAGGTGTCATCTGAGAACCAGAAATTGGTCCCACTCTACTCTGAATCCATAAAGGCTAGGAGTCTGTAAATTCCCCAGGTTTGAGGATTTTGTTACAGAATCCAAATGGACCAAGACAGAGTTGGTGTGTACAGTGACGTCAACTTTCTGGCTTCCTCAGCAGTAACAGCATCTTCCCTGGTCATTTCCTATTCTATGTATTTGTGCTTTATTCTTTCCCACCCACATATGCTTTTAAAATCGAATTATCTAGTAGACTATTTTGTGATATTCAAAGAACCACAGTTTTGTTTTATTTGAGCTGCTGGGTTCCCCCCACCCCCACCGGTTCTTTACTTTCTCTTTTTCCTTTGTTGTTTTGTTTGTACTTTCACTTTCTTTGTATCTTATGAATTCAACTAATTAAAATTTAATTCACTTTAATTTTTATTGCTGCATGTTTTAGGGCCATAAATTATACTTGGGTGTTGAAGTGTTCTTGGGCTAGCTCATGGATTTCAATACACAACAATGCTGTGGTTTCTGCACTTCTCTATACCCAGGAAATTGTGAGGAGTGAAGCTTTACATTTTTCTGGTTGAAAAATATACCAGCAGGGCTGGCCAGCCAGAAGAAAGATACCCAAGTGCCCACCTATGTCCCACTAGGTGGGTAAATGCGTGATAGAGAGATGGGGAAGATGGCGTATGAGATGGAGAAACAGGAGGGAGAGCAAAGCAGAGGGGTTTGTACACTGTGAAGAACATTTACCTCATTTATGAACTGCTGGGGTGTGTGAAGTGCTGGTCCTGCAGACCCAAAGCTGTAGGACCTTCATGGCACAGGGTATCCCAGGGGAGTCCTGGTGAGAATCCAGTATCGATAGTGCAGCAGAAAGCCAGAGGCCTCAAACCAGACCTATGACCCATTGCAAGGAAAGATGTGTGGACAAAAGGGTAAAACTGTGACACACCATCACACACTACAGCTTCCACCACAAGATTTTGCTGTTGTTGTTTTTTCTTTTTATTCTATCTTATTTTCTTTTGAGGGAGAGGTTGCAAGGGCAGATACAAAAAGACAGGGGGATGAGTGGGACTGGGGTCTATGATGTGAAACTCACAAAGAATCAATAAAAAATTAAAAAGAAACAAAGGAAGATCAACTATCAAATTGTTCTATCTCTGGTCTGAATTCACTTTTGATTGTCTGCTCTGTGGAAACAGACATGTTTAGCTTCAACAGTAGAGGGCACTATAGAGACACTGCAGGAGGCTGTCCCCTTTCGAGGTGCCTGGGTTTCTGCAGCAAGGGTGGCTTCTCTTGCTGCCAGGTTCCTAGATGTAGACAGCCCCTCCAGAGCCTGCCTCATGGCTGAGAGAGCTTCTCTGCTGAGCACCTCACAGGGTGGCTTCAGGGCTAGCTCAGCAGCAATGGCAGCTGCTAGGAGCTTAACCTATCCAGTTAGAGGCTGCTCCATATCCACAAGGCAGCTCTCCAGCCAGTCCCAAGGGTGGATTTCCATAACTTCCACTAGTGCAGCACACTAGGAACCTCTCTGCTCATCACCAGCCATGTTCTCTCCAAGATCTGGCTCTCCTTACGGGGGCCTCCTTCTCAAACTGGCTCAGACCTCCACAATGACAACAAACCTTTCTTTTGTTCTTTCTTTCTCTCTTTTGCTCCCTCTTTCTCTCTTTCTTTCTTTCTTTCTTTCTTTCTTTCTTTCTCTCTCTCTTTCTTTCTTTTCCTTCCTTCCTTCCTTCCTTCCTTCCTTCCTTCCTTCTTCCCTTTTTCCTTTTCTCCTCCTCCCTTTTCTCCTTCTCCTTTCTTTCTTTCCTTTCCTCTCTTTCTTTCTTCTTTTTTTCCAAGAAAGGGTTTCTCCCTGGCTGTCCTGGAACTTGCTCTTGAACTCACTCTTGTAGACCAGGTTAGCCTACAACTCAGAGATCTTACTGCCTCTGCCTTCTGAGCTCTGGGATTAAAGGAGTGCACCACCATGCCTGGCTCACAGTAACTGTCTTATTCTCTGCCATTCCTCTGTTATATGGAGGTCCTGTTTGTCTTCCATAAAGTCAAAATATTGCAGTAGAAGACAGGGAAGAGCTGAGCCAGAACAAATGGAGATTCAGCATTATGTTTTATGAGTAGAGGAAAGACGTTTGACCGCGGGAAACAACTGGGGTGGAGAAATGGCCTGTAATATGTGCATTTGGGACTTAGAGGAATGAAGGAATGAGGGTGAAGAGAGAAATGTCTCAAGCAAAGCACAGTCTGGTATGGAGGGCGAGGACTACATTTTGTTCTAGACAGAAAGTCCATCTGTGGACCATACTCCATTAGGAAATCTCTGCTGTGTGGGTTAAAGACAGTGGTTTCTGGGATCCACTCCAGACCAAGTGAATCAGAACCTCTGGGAAAGAAAGACTATCCCACGCTGCCCACCAGAGTGACTCCTTTCCAGTGCTTGCCACCATGGTACCTCATTCTTGGTCCCTTCTTCTCTGGTCCCTGTGCACTGTTGCTGGTTCTCCCTGGAAATGGCTGAGTAAAGACGTCAGTGGGGACCGCAACGCAGATGCCCCAAATACATAATGCAAAGACGACTAGAGTAAGTGAGATCTGCCACACTGCAACATACATGACCAAAATGCAAAGATTAACTGGCATTTCTATATATCTGCCATGAATGATCTGTAGAAGATGACAGATCCATCTACAGCAGCATGGCAAAGGAAATTTAGAAATGTGACAAAACCCAAGGCGTGGCACTGAAACCACCGCTACAGGAATGAATTTAAGGCACAAATGAGGGGGAAATAGCCACATTCAAACTGGCGTAACGCTGTCAAAATGGCAGTACTCGGGCACTCACCATTCACAGACTTAACACATTTCCCATTAAAATCCCAGCTGCTTTTTCCAGAAATGGGCAAGCTGATCCTAAAATTCATACAGAAATCCAAGGCGCCCAGAATAAACAAAACAAGCTTAGAAAAGAACAAGCCATGTGCAATAATAGCAAATATAAGTAGTTCCAGCTCCCCTGGAAGCTGGGGGCTGGGGTGGCCTGGGGGTGGGGCCAGGGATGGGGCTATGATGATTTGTGCCCAGGAATCTGAGGTTAGCCTGAGAAACATGAGACTGAAAGACCCGCATCTCAAGAGAGAGAGAGAGAGAGAGAGAGAGAGAGAGAGAGAAAAGGAACAAATCTAAAACTTACTGTAGAGCTACAGTAACAAAGTCCACCAAACTTGAATAATCATGGCATAAAGATCAATGACTTAAAACCTAGAGCTCAGGGCTGGTTGCGGGCTACAAGGGTAGATAGTGTCCAAAACAGCAACAATTGTGAGGCCAGGAAAAAAAATACCCTTCTAACACATATGGCTATGGATTAAATTTGTTTGTTTGTTTTTCGAGACAGGGTTTCTCTGTGTAGCCCTGGCTGTCCTGGAACTCACTCTGTAGACCAGGCTGGCCTCGAACTCAGAAATCCTCCTGAGTCTGCCTCCCGAGTGCTGGGGTTAAAGGCATATGCCACCACTGCCCAGTTGGATTTAATTTTTAAATTTTTATTACTTTGAAAAATCGTAGGGGAAGTGTATATTGTACATTGTTTCTGAAAGTTATTACAGAAGGTTATTAGGTGTGTGTGTGCTGTGTACATTGCTTGTGTGTGCACATGAAGGACAGAGGTTGACATTGGGTGTCTTTCCTCCATTGCTAATCACCTTTTTTTTTTTGGTCTCGGCATCAAGATTGGCCCCGACCGGCACTCACATGTACCCGCCCCACACAAAACTCAGTGGACAACCCTTAAGAAATGACATCCAAGGTTGTTTTCTAGCCTCCACAGACATTCACATACACATGAATAAACACACACACACACAGTTGGGCATAATGGTTCATGCCATTAATTCCAGCATTCAGCAGAAAAGAGGAAGGCAGATCTCTGTGAGGGTGAGGTCAAAGCTATATAGTGAGACCATCTCAAAGAAAAGGGAAAGGGAGAGTATATATAGCAATAATTTATCTACAGATAATCATATATATATATATATACATATATAATCATAGAGATATAAATGTATGAACATGTTTCTTAAGTGTTAGATTGGGCAAGCAATGAATTTAGATAGGTGAGGCTAGATATGGAGTAAACAGAGGAGTTAATACGGTGCCCCTACAGAACTTGGAGTATTACTTGTTGGCCCTGTTTTACCGGCAAGAAGAAACCTGGGCTCTACAAAAAGTTAAAGTCATACAGGGAATACAAGATGGAAGCCAGATTCCAACCCAGGAAGTTAATAGCAGATCTGGGGCTGAGTTACAGCTACATGACTCTGCTCCTGGGAACATGTGTCTCTGTTCTAAGATGCAGGCAGGATGGCGAGCAAGCACTGCTAAGAATCTTTCCACTAGATTGCTCTCTCTTGCTGGCGCCAGTGTACTGCTCAGCAGAAAGCCCTTAGCATTTGGGTGCCTACCATCTGTTTAATAGACATCGTACAAGTCTTGGTTGCTGCAATTTCTGGAGTGAAATTCAGGACAAAGCAATCTCTTTGCAAATTCTCAGACAGCCTCTCTCCTTCAGGGAAGAGATAAAGTGACTAGTATCTGACAACGTGAGCATTCAGCTGGGAAGGATCAGATAGACGGCTCTGTGACACGGCTGTTACCAAGCCCTTATGGAAAAGCAAGCTCTGAAAATCCGTAACAACATCTAACTGTATACTGCTTATTTTTTTCAGAGCTCAGGCCTACAGTGACGGTAAAGCTAATCCTTCAAGCATTAAGACAAAATAGTGGACTTCTATTTCAGAGCCATTTCTGTGTTTTCATATAAACCCAGAGCTTTGTTTGTTTAACCCAAATTTTTGCCTGCCTAGCAAATGAATACCAGGCCGCAAATTTTAATTTGGACTTTTTCTGAAAGCTAGACTCCCAGATGTGAAATAACCCCACTCAAATGGTAGGAACATTTTTAAAGCTGTTGATTGGCACTGCCAAACCTTTGCAAAAAGATTGAACCAATTTACACTCCCACCAGCAGTGCATGAGAATACATTTAAATGCAAATCCTAAGAAGCAGACTGTCTCTTTCTTAGGTATTTCACTTAAAAAAAATTTTTTTTTTAATGCTAAGCAAAAGCTGACCCAGGGTTTTATAAAAGGAAAGTCTGGCATAAAAGTGGAACAGCTTAGGCAAAAAAAAAAAAAAAAAAAAAGAAAAAAAAATGCTTTCAAAGACCCAAGCACCCAAGCAGGCCGATAAAAATGTTAAGGCGCCACAGCAAGGAGCACAACTCCAAAGGGGCCATTAACAGTTTGGCTTAGGTTGGGATGGTAACCGCCAAGAATGTTGGGCGTGGTCAATGTACCAAATTCTAGTTTATAAAATGCAGAGTATTAATATTAATACTTCACTTTGTTCTAAAGACGACTTAAGATGTCTAATGCCAGGATCTAGAGTGGTAGTATTGTCGGTAAAGCGAAGCCTGTGGGAACGATACACACACCCGTGCCCCTTCGCTCCCCGCACGGGACAACAGGCCTGCACAATCAGAGAGCACCTCTACCAAGCGGGCGCAGTGATGGCAGGGGCTGCGGACCTGGGGTAAGGGAAACCCAGACTCGGTGGCCAGCTCGCTGCTTTCCACAAATTCAAGGGGTGCAGGGACTTGCGGTCAGGCTAACCCCTCTAAGCACGCCCAGCCCGTCTACGACCCAGAGTCTCCTACGACTCCTCGGTACCCTCTCCCACCGGCCACACCAGAAGGAGCCCCACCTCGTCCTCAAGTAAGGACGAGCTGGCCACTTCGTCCTTACTTGAGTCCTCCCCCTTCTTTCCGGCCCACCTCCGCTTGCCCCCTACTCTCCCGGCCTCGGGCGCTCGTCTCCACTCGGTTCTGCTCGGTATTCTCCGCCCCCTCGGTGCATGCAGCCAATCAGAGCGCGGCCCCGCCCCTCGAGGCCGTTCCAGCGGGCCGGCCGAGTGCAAGCCGAGCCCGGCTGAGGGTGGCGCCGCGGGCGGGGGCGATGGGGCCTGGCAGCCGGGTGGCGGCGGCGGCAGTGGTGGGGCTTGCCTAGACGCGGGGGCGCGGGGAAGTGAGGGGCGAGCGGGCGCTGCGGCCCGCCCGGGATGGGCCAAGCCCGGCCTGGCGGGGCCGAGCGGGAGCCGAGGAAGGCACGCGGGCCGGGCCTGCGGGCCAGGCGGCCGGGGGGCTGAGGTAGAAGTGGGCGCGGAGGAAGGGGCTGGGCGAGGCGGTGGGAGGAGCGGCGAGGGGGCGGAGGCTGAGCGGCGAGAGAGCGGCGCCTGGCCCGAGGCGGCGACGCGGGAGCAGGCTGAGGCGGCGGCCGGGACGAGCGCCCTGAGGTGGCGGCCGCGGCCCCATGGGCGGGTGCGTGGGCGCCCAGCACGACTCTTCGGGCAGCCTCAACGAGAACTCGGACGGCACGGGAGGTAGGTGGCGCCAGGGGGCAGCCGCGGCCCCCCATTGTTCGCGGCGGCGGCCACCTGTCCCGACCCCGCGCCCCTTTGTCGTTTCTGCTCTGCGTCGGCCCCGCCACGCGCTTCGGGCCCCACGCGGGACCGCGGGCCTAGGCCTGGATTGGGGGGTACTCTAGCTGGGAGGACAACTCGGCTGCCGGATTGCGGCTCGTGGGGCCGGGGAGGGGGACAGCCGGGAGTGCCCCCGACGGGCCCCGCCGCACCCCCAGCCCTTCCCGCGTCGGCAGAGTTGGCCGGGCTCAGCTTTCCTGAGTTTCGGATGACAGCTGCCCCGGTTGGTTCCAGTTTCTGGAGCTGGGTTGGGGAAGTCTCCAAGTGGCCATGGGCAGTGTTTTATGGAGGAGGGGGGAGACGATCGGCCCGAGGAAAACGTGGCTCTCTGCTGCTGCCAGGGGCGTTAGCCCAATGTGCCGTCGGGGCGCACTCGTCAAATTCCGATGTGTCTTACGTAAAAGGAAAACGTGCAGGATAGAAAGTACCCCAGTATAAGATTAGTGCTTTGAGTAAAAGTTTTTCCAACGCGACTCGCACTTCTGGGTTACCGTAACCGTGATGAGAGGTCTCTTAATTCCATTCGTAGTCGTTGTAGAGGGATAGGAGTGGTAAGATTGACTCTGCTTTTATTGACCTTAAAAGTGCGGAGCCCATCCAGTATATAGAGTGTGTAGAAGTTCGAACCTTGTAGAAAAGAGCCACCAACCAGGGATAACATGATTTGATTCGAACCTTGTATTGGGTGCCTTCAAATCGGGTGCATATTTTAAAGTTGTTTAGTTGCATGAGAATAGGCACATCTTTTCACACCTTGAGACGACTCTTAGGCACCCAACTTTTGTACAAGACATTTCCCTTTTTACGTGATGTTTTAGCCGTTCCACTTCACTAAAATCTCTGTCACTAAATGTTGGGCAAGTTATTTGAGAACTCAGTGAAAACTGTCGTGAAAAAGTAGTCCATGGAAATGCTCCTTTGTAGTGGATTTCACGTCACAGCCTATTTACTTGGTGAGGTCCTTTTGACAACAAAGCCCAAGTGTAGAAAGGGCGTGATACCACTGGGCTGAGGGCAGATCAGTGATCAGATGGTACCAGTTAAGCATGCTAGTACTTACTAGCATTCAGTATAACTTTGACATATGTTAAAATTATAATATTCCTTTAAGATTGAGCCTTTTGGCAGTGCAACTTAGGATCCAATCACAGTATTAGCATGAGCTTTTAGAAGCATGAAATCCTAGCTTTAGATAATTTCTACCAGTAGCCTACAGTTAGATAGCTCTAATATCTGTTTCTTTCAA
The DNA here is from genome assembly GCF_000001635.26 of Mus musculus. Taxonomy (NCBI): domain Eukaryota; kingdom Metazoa; phylum Chordata; class Mammalia; order Rodentia; family Muridae; genus Mus; species Mus musculus. The sequence continues at coordinate 32,456,892 of NC_000077.6, forward strand.
CATTTAAGTTTTCTGGACCATAATCTGCAGTTTTTCTAAAGAGAAGTTTTAAAAGAGGGAGTACCCCGTCTTTTTCTTCTGGGGAAAGGACACGGGATAGCCCTGATGTAGCTGGCAGAAGACGGGTCTGTAGGGGATAAAAGAATTCTTTCTGGAATTTAATTTTGGAAGCCTTTGTTCTCCATTACTGTCATGAGAGGTAAGAGCTAACTGGAGCCAGCAACTCTGAAGGCTGGAGCTAGATGATCTTAAGCTCCAGGCCAGACCTGGCTGCATAGCAAAACTGTGTTACCAAAAAAACAACAAAAAGTTACTGTAATATGTGTTTCAGTTTAACATGTTAGCAGTTCTTTTTTGTTGTTGTTGTTTGAAAGGGAATGACTTTTTTCCTAAGGGTGTTAGCAAAGATCTTAGCTTTTCAAACATCAGCAGTTTTAATCTGGTTATATTGATTTTTATCAACATGGAGTATAATGCAGCCTTCAGATGTATTTCATGATGGTTAACATTCATAGTGCTATGTGAGCACCACCATTTTAGAATGACCCTAGCCTTTCCAAGTCAGCTGGCTCATAATAGATATAATCTGAAATACTTGGATATTGTATTTTCCTTTTCCTTCTGGATCCAAGTATTTTTAATGTGAGTATAAAATATCCAAAAAAAAAGTCATCTTAGGTAGATTACTTCTGTGAAAGAATTTGGAGAATTCTTACAGAACATTATAACACTATGGTGATGGCTTAATTTTCACACTAAGACTTGTGTTTGAGTTTTTTGGTTTGGTTTGGTTTGGTTTGGTTTGGTTTGGTTTTTTGAGACAGGGTTTCTCTGTATAGCCCTGGCTGTCCTGGAACTCACTTTGTAGATCAGGCTGATCTTGAACTCAGAAATCCGCCTGCCTCTGCCTCCTGAGTGCTGGGATTATAATTTTTTTTAAAGATTTATTTATTTATTGTATGTAAGTACACTGTAGCTGTCCTCAGACACTCCAGAAGAGGGCATCAGATTTCGTTATGGATGGTTGTGAGCCACCATGTGGTTGCTGGGATTTGAACTCGGGACCTTCGGAAGAGCAGTCGGCGCTCTTAACCACTGAGCCATCTTGCCAGCCCCGAGTGCTGGGATTAAAGGCGTACACCACACTGTTTGAGTTTTTTATGCTATCTAGAGTTCTTCTGGTCTACCTTATCTAGAATTCAGGTTTGGGTTTTAAGGTACATAGGCTTTTTTTGTGTGTGTGTGCCGAATTTGAAACAAGACAGGTCTTATAGATTCAAGATTAGCTAATGTACTCCCCACACTTTCATTTCCTTGAGTCTTCCATGGTTGAGGCATTTTTAAATAGCGTATTCTCTATGGTTCTCTTTTTAATAACATTGTGAAGCTGGACTTGGTACTTAAGACCTGTAGACAAGGGGTAAGGGTATGTGTGTGTTGCAAATATAAATGGAGGACAGACAGTTTTTGGTTCTCTTCTTCTACCATGTTGGTCCCAGGGATTGAACTCTGGAGCCTTTATTCTGGTCCCTTTATGATTTTTTAGAAATAAATATTTAAGGAGAGCATCAATACAATTAATTGGAAACAAGCCAGTGTGCTTATTTTTTAAGTTTATCTCTTTAGTGAGCTCTTTAGTGACACCCAAGAGAACCAGTTCTGGTATTTGCAGGTTCCTAGGTTCTCAGGAAGCTAGGCAAGTGCTGGACATGTGTTGCCTTAATCACTACTTCAGGATGTCTTTGCATCGTTATGGAGTTCTTTCAGATACCCATTTATAGCAGCCTTACAGACACCTACTCAGTGAGTAACAGTGTCTTTGGAATTATAAAATCTACTGTATTTATCTGGTATTTATTATGTAACGAGTCCTGTGCTAAGGGGTTAATAGATGCATTGAGTCTACAATTCTTTGAGATGAATATCAGTCAACCTATATTGTAGGTGAAGATTGAAGCCTGAAGAAACTAAATAATGTCCTCCATGTCATATAGAATGCTTAGAATGGCAGTGAGAGTTTTTTATTCAGGACTGAAATTAAAAAAGCTTTCCTCCTTTTCTTGTTTTATTTAAGAAACTACCATAAAATGTGGTATTAACCTTTTTTGTTGTTTGTTTTTGTTACTGTTATTAAAGACAAGGTCTGTCTGTGTAGCCCTGGCTCTCCTGACTCTGTAAACCAGGCTGGCCTCAAACTCAGAGATCCGCCTGCCTCTGCCTCCTGGGTGCTAGATGCAGTGTGCCACCACATGTTGATAACTATTTTGAATGCAGTTCAATGTTCTATAACTGTCATCACCATCCACATCCACATTTCTTTTCTTCAGAGGCTATGTCTCTCTCTTCTCAGTCTCTTAATGCACCTTTTTTTTTTTTAAATGATGTTTACCTGTTCAGAATGTTTCATATAAATGGAATCTCATAGTAGTCTTTCCTTTGTGGTTTATTTCACCTAACATAATCTTTCTGGGCTCATCTAATAGCAGGTGTCAGTATTTAATCTTTTTATGATTGAATAATATCCTGTTGTAAGTGTGTATACATTTCTCTTACCTAGCTGCCTCTTGCTTTATATTTGAGTTGTTTCTACATTTTGGTGCAAATAATAAATTTGTGAGCTTCAGTTGCATAAACATATATTTTCATTTCTTTTAAAAAAAAATACCTAGAAGTAGAACTGTTGGGGAATTATGACGATTCTACTTATCTTTTTGAGGACCTGCCAGACTTTTTTATAGAGCCCATACTTGTCTTACATTCCTACCTGAAATCTCTCTGCAATTTCTCTCCCTCCTCACCAGCACTTGTTATTTTCCATTTTTCAGGACATCGCAACTCTAGAGGTTTTGAAATGCCATGTCCTTCAGGTTTGGTTTGAATTCCCTGATGAGTTCTGCTATTTGGTATCTTTTTATGTACTTGATAGCCATGCATATACTTTTGGGGAAAGTGTCTACCCAAGCCTTTGGCTCTGATGCTGGGATCTTTATGTCAAATACATCCGTGCAAATGTTTTTCCCATACTGTGGATGATCTTTTCATTTTCTGGATAGTTCTTATTTGTTTTGTTTTTTGGGTTTTTTTTTTTTGTACAATTGTCTGTAATTTTAATAAAGTCCAATTAATTTTCTTTTATGGCTAACGCTTCCTCTTTGAGTTCTAAATATATTTATATATCTATCCCTGGATGAATCTGTAAGTAGTAGTTCATATTCATTAGTCCATTAAGGTACACTCTCTCTTTTCAGTTAGAAATAGAAAACTCTCAGGCTTGCTTCCTTTAATCTGGGGAAGATTATTAGCAATGTGGTCTTTTCCATAAACTCACTTAAGCGTTTCTTTCCTCAGTGCATACAGGGGCCACGCACATGCTAGGCTCTATCACTGAGCTACGCTCCTCAAGCACAGGATCTTGCTTTATAGCCCAGGCTTGCCTTGAATGGAAGATCCTCCTGCCTTAACACAAATGTTGAGCTGAGAAAGGAGTATACGACTCTCTCTTGGCTCTACTTAGCTTTTTTAAATAATATTATTTTTAAATAATTATTTAAAAAGCATTTATATTGATGTGTTTGAATGCTTTGCCTGCATATATACATATGTATATAGATAGGCATTGCAAGTGTGCCTGGTTCTGGCAAAGGCCAGAAAAGGGCTAAATCCTTGGAACTGGAGTTAACAGGCGGATATAAACCACCATGTAGCTTGACTACTGAGCCGTCTCTCCAGCTCCACTTAAGTTTCTTGAACAAGAAATGATGGTTGTGTTTTCTGAGGTTAACAAAAGCATTGGTCCTAAAAGAGGAATCTTGATCCTTTTCTTGATTATTTCAAAAGCCCTCTTTAGGAAAGTATAATATGCACACATGATACAACTGCAGTACAGTATAGACAGATATTGTAATGTCCTGGAACCACACATGCTTGTGGGAATAACAAGGAAACAGTAATCTTAGCAGTATGGGAAGAGAAGCTATAGAAGTGGCCAGAAGCTGGGTGTGATAGTACACACCTATAATCCCAGTACCTGAGGGAGTGGAGGCAGGAGGATCAGGAGTTCAAGGATTATCCTCATCTGTATATCTAGGTTGAGTCCATCCTAGGCTACATGAGACCCTTTCTCAAAAAACAACAAAATACTCAGAATAAAGAACAAACTGGTTTTCAAAACATGTTTTAGGTTGGGTGTGGTGTGTACACCTTTAATCCCACTACTTGGGAGGCAGAGGCAGGCAGACCTCTGATTTTTGAGGACAGCCAGAGCTGCTAGTCAGTCAGTCGGTTGGTTGGTCGGTCAGTCTGTTAGTCTCTCTCTCCTTTCCACTCCCCCCCCCCCCCCCCCGTGCACTTGAGTTTGTTCATTTTGTATCTGCACCTGTGAAGGTACCTGTAGAGGCCAAAGGTGTTGGATCCCTCTGGAGCTAGGATTACAGATGTTTCTGAGTCACCTGATATGGGTGACTTGAGTCCTCTGGAAGAGCAGTATGTGCTCCTAACCACTGAGCCATCTCTCTAGCACCTTATATTTTGCTTCTAAATTTAAAACCCAAGTGTGGTAACCACACATGCTGTCATGGCACTTGGGAGGTAGAGGCAGGAGGATCAAAATTTCAAAGTCATTTTTTTTTATTCATGTATTTATTCTGTAGTCAAGAAAAGGAGAATTCCTGTTTTTTGTTTTGTTTTCAAAGTCATTTTTAACTATATAGTAAATCCAAGATGAGCTTGGGTTTCAGTGAGAATTTGCCTAAAAAGAGGGATTGGGGGCCTAGAGAAATGGCTCAAGAGTTAAGAGCACTGGTACCTCTTCCAGAAGACCCTGGTTCAATTCCCAGTACCTACATGGCAGCTCACACCTGTCTATAACTCCAGTTCCCGGGCTTCTGACACCCTGACACATAAATGCAAGTAGAACACCAGTGAACATAAAAATAAATTATATATTTAAAAAACAAAATGAAATGAAAGAAGGGATATGTTCATACACTGGAAGAGAGAACATCCCAAATGGAGGAATAGGTGGGAGCCAGGTCTGAAAGGAATTTAGTTAGTTTTTTTGAGACAGGTTTTCTCTGTATAATCCTGGCAGTCCTGGAATGTACTCTAGATGAGGCTCATCTCAAACTCAGAGATCCACCTATCTCTGCCTCTCAAGTGCTGGGATTAAAGGTGTGAACCATGACGGCGGAGTTTAGGAATTTAACAGAAACTCTAGCATACTGGGAGTTATAGGTAGGTGTGTATTCCTGACTTTGATTGCCTTTTTTCTTTTGTACAGATCCCTTCTTTATGGAAGGAATTTTAGTTGAATCTTGGTTTTCCTGCTGTAATACAAAGCTTTCACAGCTAGTTGTGACAGTACTTTACTCCACAGTAGTATTTAATGAGAATGATTGAGTGCTAATCACTAGTAATACACTTTTACATAAATAAATTGTCTATTTCTTTTAGCTTTAGGCAAAGTGAATTTTTTTTTTTTAAGATTTATTTTATGTATGTGAGTACACTGTAGCTGTCTTCAGAACAGGGGATGGGATCCCATTACAGATGGTTGTGAGCCACCATGTGGTTGCTGGAAATTGAACTCAGGACTTCTGGAAAAGCAGTCAGTGCTCTTAACCACTGAGCCATCCCTCTAGCCTGGCAAAGTGAATTCTTGCTGAAGAAAAAGGTTGGGTTGATTTAGGTTAAGAAATACAATCAAATTAGTTGGAGATGATGAGTTTAGTGATTCATTTTTCTTACTACAGACTGTGTGGTTTATCTTCATTAGGTCAGTGCCACATCTGATCTTCTTCCTGACCCCTCACTATCCTTGCCATATTTCTGCCTATTGGACAGTATTAGGCTACCACCAAATCCTCATGATTGATTGATAGTTCAGGAACAGTAGGTTGAGAATTTCTAATGCATTTGTACTTAAAGATGCATGTGTGTTGGTCAGGAGCAGTCTGTGTGTTAATCTTGCATTAGTTACTTGACTTGCAGTTGGCAAGATTCGTGTTATTTATGTATTTATTATTGTGTGGGTGAGTGTTGTATGCAGAGGTCAGAGGACAACTGTGTAGAGAGTCAGCTCTCTCCTATCTCCTTGTGGGTTCTGTGAAATGAACTCAGGTCATTAGGCTTGTATTATCAGATGGTAAAGTGCCTTTCCCACTAAGCTAATCTTGCTAGCCCAAGGTTTTTGTTTTGTTTTGTTTTAAATATATTGACATTGAGCAGAGGGTGTTAAATATTGCTAGGTATAGAGTGTTGTAATATAAAATACCATATTTTTGCATGTGTACAGTAACATTTTTAAAATTTCCACCATAGCTCCCATGTCAGATACTTTTGCATTGGCATGACCTAACTTCAGGGAGAAAGGCTTCATGGCTGCTCCATTACTTTGGGCTTGCAGTGAGAGGGAGCATCTTCACTATGAGAGAGTGTAAAGGAAGATGTTTACCTCCCTGCAGATTGGAAGCAGAGAGAGAAGGAGAATGGGGGAGATGGCCTGCCTTTTTTTCTCTTGGCCCCATCTCCTGAAGTTTCCACCCCCTCCCAAAATAGCCTGACCAGCTGGGACCAAGCCTTTACAGAAGCTTATAGAGGACATTTCATATTCAAACCATAGCAGCTGCTTTCAGAAATGGGATTTCTGTTAAGCTAGACATCTGAGGAAACTGAAGTATTTAACTATATGAGTTTGGCTTGATGTGGAATATTACTGATAAATACTTCCTTAAGACTTGGCTGAGGTATATTTTTGTTTTGTAGTGCTGGAGATTTAAACCAGGGCCTTCTGCATATGAGGTAAGCATTTTCCAGCTGAAGTATAGCCTTAGCCTATGACTGAAAGATGGACTGATTTGGGACTTTTCTAATTGAGTGTTTACCATCCCAGGAAAACAGTTAGGTAATTATGCATTTATTGTAGACTGGACTTAAGATCTACTCAGGCATACAGCTTTGATTGGCTCGTATAGCATCCATGCTTTTGGGCTATATAGTTTACTTAGTCGTGACTATACCCTTCACTTAGGGTAGACATTTTATTTCCTAGGGGAATTAAAATGCTTCTTTCAAAAGCTTATTTCAGACAGGCTCATTGTACACTAACCAGGATAGTATCTAACTCTACAGGCATATGCCACCATTCCTGGATTTTCCTGAAATGTTTAAATAAAATAGCAGGCCTCCATTATTTTGACTCCGTGTACTTGAAGCTATCTGTGTAACCAGAGCTACAAGGCCAACTCTGAGATAATCAAATAGTTTGTTACTGGAGGAGGCATACATTTAAATAATTAAGGTTTTAAAAATCTCCACAGCAGTGAGAATGTTAGGAAAATTCAAAGAATAGCAAGGAGCAGGGTCAGAAAGCTTCAAAACAGAAGTGGTATGAAAGTTTGCTTATTCCCCCTCCCCTTGCCGGCCCTCATCCCTCACCTCCTTTGGTAGGATAGCCCTGGGGTCAAAAGAGCCTGTGAGCCAGTCCTGTCCCTCTCCTGGGCAGCACAGGAGAGCTGTGGAGGGGGTACAGGTGAGCTGGCCTCAAGGATAAGAGCCTAGGAGAGCTGGCCCTGGCACTTACCTGGCAATGAGGTGGCATGGGTGTGGAGATGATGGCCTCCTACCTGCAGTGGTCAGGAGAGCCAGGTACAAGGGCATGAGAGCAGGAGAGCTAGTCCTGCCCCGTCACAGATTATACCACTCAGGCCCTGCACTTCTGGGCAATGCAGTGGAGCTTGCCCTGATATTGAAGGCATGAGTGAGCCAGCCCTAATGGTGTGAGAGCAGGAGAGTTGTCCCAGCCCCTCATGGGCTGTAGCACCTATGAGAATGGGTCCTGTGCCTTGACTGGGCAACACAGCGGAGCTGGCAAGAAAAGATGTGTGGACTCAGGGACATAGTGTGGGACACACAGTGACATACTACAGATTGCATGATGAAATGTTTTCTAGTTGTTGTTGTTGTTGTTATATGTGTGTGTTTTATTTTAGAGGGGAAGTTGTAAGGATGAAGGTCAACTATGAGGTGATGGGAAGATTAGCTGGACTGGAGTGAATGATGTGAAACTCACAAAGAATCAATAAAAAGTTTAAAAAAATACCCAACTTTTAAAAAAAGATTTGTTTATCATGCAAGGTGTGATGGCACATACCATTGATCCTAGCATTCAAGAGGCAGAGGCTGGTGGACTTTCTGAGAGTTTGAGGCCAACCAGGGCTACATAGTGAGACCCTGTCTCAAAAAAAAAAAAAAAAAAAAAAAAAAAAGAGGGTTTTTATTGTTGTTGTTGTTTGTTTTGTTTTAAGGAGGGCGGGTTTCCATGACTGGCAGACTAGTGTTCTCTTCGGATACTGATCTAGGGAAAGAAAGCTTTTAGGAGCATTTAGAGAGGAAGGAAGCTTGTGAAGGGAGAGAGAAAATACAAAGTTCTTGTTTTTTGAAACAAGGTCTGTTGCTGAACTTGGAGCTAGCTGATTTGGCTAAACTGGCTAGATCGCCTAGGGGCTCTTGTCTCCACCTGCCCAGAGATGGGATTACAGACATGTGCTATTCCTGTGTATTTTCTTACATGGCTTTTGGGTTCTAAGTCAGGTCCTCATGCTTGAACATTATGTGTTTTACTAAGTCATCTCTCCAGTCAAAATGTTGTTTGCTGCCTGCCACTTAGATTAGACACATTATGAAATACATTTCCCTTTTGGGGGTCTGGGGGTCTTGTTGTCCACACCCAGCCTGGTTGTGACTTGCTGTGTTGTTAAGGATAACCTTGAACTTCTGGTCCTTTTGTCTCTATCTCCTGACTTTCTGGTGCGCTGCCACATTCAGTTTCATACAGTACTGGGGGTCAAATCCAGGGCTGTGAGTATACCAGGCGACGAGTACTCTACAAACAGGTAAATGCTCTCCTCTGTGTATTTAGCTAATAGATCTTATTGGCTACACTTTCCTTTATATGATATGTCTTTCTTTGGTTTAACTGTTTGAAATTAAGCAAGGCATTATACATTTCCAGCATGTACCTCTAAAAAATAAAATTCCTGTCATGGTACTATGATCATGCCTAACCTTGGAACTATTATCCTTCTTGTTCTCCAAGATCTAGTCCATAATTAGATTCTCCAATTTCTTTCCAAATACCTTTATATAACTTTTTTTTTTTCCAAAATTGAGATCCTGTTGGTATTTAGACATTGCATATAATTTCTCTCCGGTCTTTTTAAAATCTAGAATCCCCTTTCCTTCTTTGGCACTGACTTTTTTTAAAAAGAATTTTACAGACGGACCATTATCTGTGACCTTGGGTCTTCATTTTCCTGTGCTGTAGCCTCTAGTTTTTCCTTAATCTAGAAATTAGGTAGGTCTGATTTTGATAGAGGATTATTAATCATTGGTGCTATTAATGATTAATAAAAACTGGAAATCAGGTAGATCTAATTTTAACAAGATAATTATAATGTACCCAGGCTACAGTGGTTTCATATTTTTCACATTTTCTCTGTTGTATTCAACATTAGTATAATGTGCATTATTGACCAAGTCTAAACCTTTATCCCCTGTCATCCTCACAACTTCCATTCACTACTTATAGTACTGTCCTTACTCCTACCCCTATTTAAAAAATAATCTGTTGTGGTTATTCTTGAATATTATTTCTCTTAGAATGTAAGCTGCCCTTGACAGAGCATTTAGTTCTCTGTGCCTGAGGCTCCAGCACAGTGTGTGGCACGTTTCCTATAATGGTATTTGAAAGTAACTAGTTCCTTTATCGAAGACCTTACTTGATTCTGCAACAGGAGTTTTGTTTAATAGGACCATATAGTATAAAGAAGACCCTTGAGAGCGGGTCCACTTACCTCTTCTTCTCATTATGACTTTAGGTGAATCCCTTGACTTCCCAGCTCCTAGTTTTTGCATGTTGGATAATATCAGTAGATTAAAACAATTTCTTTGGCAATGGAGCTTTCTTTTTAGGCTTTTGTCCCATTTAACCTATTAGTTGTAACTTGCATGCCAGGTTCAACATTTAATATTCTTTTATTCTAGTTTTATAGTCAGTAAATTTTTCATTCACAAGAAGGTAAAAAGAAATGATTTAGTCTCATATAAAGTTTAAATCATCCTCACTGAAATGGATTCAACAGTTACTGTGTATGTGACAGGGCATACAGTACCTTGTTTTCCCCGAGCACTGTTTGTTTTCTTCCAGTGTTGGTACAGACATAGACTATAGATGCATCTGAGTTTGTGGTGGCATTTGATGGAACCTAGATATTTAAGTACTATGTTAGTGTGCTCACTTGCACAGTGTTACATGTGTGGGTAAATATGCACCATGTTATCAAAAGGCATCACAATCAACAGCATATTTGCAGCATTCCCTAAATTTCACATGCACAGATGCAAGAGAAACTCTTCCCAGTCGTTAGCAGAAGCCATCCCACTTCATGATGGCCTTTATGTTTGAAATTTGACTTTGTGGAGCTTTGTATTGCAGTTCCATTCCAGCACTGAAGAGATAGACAGGCAGATCTCTTGAGTTTCAGGACAGCCAGGTCTACATAAAAGGATGTCTTTTTTTAAAAAAAAATTTGAAATAGAAAGTCTTCCAGACCATGCTGAGGAAGCTGTTTTGTTCCCTTGAGTTCTTTGAAGCCAGTTTTAAAAAATGAGATCTTAGGGAAAAAGTCTGACATAACTTCAGTTTTTCTTTATTCTGTGATTACTATGTTAGGTGTTTTATTATAAATTCAGAGTGTCTTAGAGATACTGAAAAGTAGTGGGTCAGTTAAGAGGTTTACTCAATTTAGAGAAACATGATGCCAATTTTATTTAAATTCTAAAAAGACTGATGTTGAACAAAGGAAAGATTAATGCATTAAAATTAGCCTTGAGTGGCTGTAGTATTTAATAGTCTTCTTAGGGATTCTGGAAGCTTCTTTACTCCTTTCCATCCCTGCCCTCAGTTCATTTTCCCCAGGACTTTTAACAGACGAGGAACAGACTTCAGTCGGGTCTTTCTCTTCCAGAGCAGCTTTGGCTTCATGATGTATTTCATAGAGTGCAGTTGCTTCATTATTTATGATATGACTCGGAGTGCAGCTTGATGCTGTGAGGCTCACTCTCTCTACCTCTTCCATGGCTTTACTTTTCTCCTCTCAGACATTGTGGTGGTTTGGATGAGTATGGCCCCCATACATTCATGCGTCTGAATGATTGGCCATAGGGAGTGGCGCCATCAGGAGGTGTGGCCTTGTTGGAAGAAGTATGTCAGTGTGGGTGCAGGGAACTTTCACATCTGGCTAGTGTGACTTCTCTGCTGTCTTTAGATCAAGATGTAGAACTCTCAGCTCCTCCTCATGTCTGCCTGGACGCTGCCATGCTTCTCACCTTCCCGCCATGATGATAATGGACTAAACAAACCTCTGAAACTATAAGCCAGCCCCAATGAAAAGTTTTCCTTTATAAGAGTCATCTTGGGGGGTGGGGGAAAAAGAGTCATCTTGATCATGGTGTTCTTCACAGCAACAAAACCCTACCTAAGACAGATGTAAACTATTCTAGTTCTTTGCCTATTATTGAGGAAAGTTTGTGTTCTGCTTAACCTCAGGAAGTTCATGGAAAATCCCTGATAGATTAGAGGTCTATGACAGGTTTGTCTATGGCATAGAATGGAGGAACCAAAGCCAGAAATGTAGCTCTAGACTCTGAAATGCATGCTCTAGACTCTGAAATGCATGCTCTAGACTCTGGCTTCAATTCCCAGAACTGAGGACAGAGAGGATAGCGGGTAGGAACCAGAATCAGATGAGAATCCAGAAGTGTTTTATCTGCTATGTTTATTAAAACTCAGCCATGGCTTCCAAAAAGTGGATCAGTCAAATGAAACAAAGGGATATCAGAGGTGTGTCCTGAGATCTGCACCTTCCAAGTAAGTAGGTAATGGTCTTTTTCTCTCTCAAAACCTTTGTTTTGTTTTGGGGTGTTTTGTTTTGAGACAGAGTCTCACTATGAAGTCTTTGCTGTCCTGGAACTCAACTGTCATCTGTGAATAATCAGGCTGGCCTTGAACTCAGATGAACCTGCCTCTGCATCAAGAGTGCTGGGCTTGAAGGTTTGCATACCACCATGCCCAGTTTGGTGCTGCTCCTTTTTTTAGTTTTTTATTTTGGTGTTTAAAACAGGGTCTGACTTGGCTGGCCTGGAACTCAGAGCAGTCCTCCTGCCTGTGCTACTAGCCATACCTAGCACAATGTTCTTACTATGTTTGTTACACGAGACAGGTATAATGGCAGCATTCAAAAGGCAGAGGCAGAAAGGTTAAAAAGTTAAGGTCAACCTGTTTTATATAGTTCAGCTTTGACTACATAGGAAGACTGCCTCAAAACAAACAAAAAGCATTTCTTTGTGATACATTTTTAATTTTTTAAAGCTTTTTCTTTTTTATTTCTTTTTTGAGTTTTCAAGACAGGTTTTCTTTGTAGCCCTGGCTGTTCTGGAACTCATTCTGTAGACCAGGCTGGCCTTGAACACTAGAGATCCACCTGCCTCTGCTCCCCAATGCTGGGATCAAAGGTGTGCCAGGCTTTATTTTTAAATTTGTTTTGTTTTGGTTTGGTTTTTTTGTTTTATTTTGTTTTTTTGAGACGGGTTCTCTGTATAGCCCTGGCTGTCCTGGAACTCACTTTGTAGACCAGGCTGGCCTCAAACTAAGAAATCCGCCTGCCTCTGCCTCCCAAGTGCTGGGATTAAAGGCATGCGCCACCATCGCCCAGCTTAAATTTTTTAAATTACATTTTTTTTGAGTTTTATAGAGGTGTGTGTGTGTGTGTGTGTGTGTGTACACCTATGTGCCACGGTATATTGTGTAGGGATCAGAAGGCAGCTTGATAGAATCTATCCTCTCCTTCCACCATGTGAGTTCTGGGCATTAAATTCAGGTTATCAGGCTTGGCCACAAATGTCTTTACCTTCTTAGCAAGCTTGGTGTCTTCCCACAATATATTATAATTAGTTTTTGAAAGTTCTTAGTTCAGGGATATAGTTTAGTTAGTAGAGTGCTTACCTAACATGTACAGAGCCTTGGGTTTGATCCTTAGTAATGCACAAAACTAGATTTGGTGGTACATGCCTGTGATCCTAGTACTCAAGAGTAAAGATGAGGAAGCAGAGATTCAAGATCATCCTAAGCTATATATCAAGCTTGAGTAGCCTGAGCTACAGGAGACCTTGTCTCTCCTCCCCACCCCAAAAAAATCCTTTTAGAAGCTATAGGAGGTTAGCACTTTGCCCGATTTATCATTTCTCTCAAGTTTGTGTAGGCTCTAGGATAGTTGCACTGATTATATAGGTAATGTAGTAGGTAGACAGTTGTGACATTTGGAAAATGAAAAGCTTTCAAACGGCTTTATTTCATTTGGGTTTTGAAATTATTTTCTTAACTGGTTTCTTAGTTGTACAAAAGCCCATTATCTTTTAGAGACTCTCCTCACTGTAATTAAGTCTGGGATAAGTTTGCCCATTTGACTAAGAAAGTGGTGATCTAATTTGCTCATTAAGGTCTCACTGCTTACTTTATGTGTTGTTTTATATTATTCTGTCATCCTTAGGAAACCTTGTGAAGCTGCTTTAGCTATGAACAGAAAGTTAATTATACTTGTAACTTACCTAGTTGAGTGGAACAGTAGACTCTTGTCAGCTGCCTTTCAGCTAAATCTGCTTATGTTAAATGAAGTAGAAATTCAGGCTTCATATGTACCCAGTGCGAGTAAATATCGTTATGAAAGCACAGTTCAGTGTTCTCAGGCCAGGGGTAGCCCCAGAACCTGAGCATTGCGTAAAATTGGGTGTAGCAGCACACACCCATAAGTTAGAGGCAGCCCAGAAGGTAGAGGTTAGCCTGGGATACCTGAGACTCTATCTTTTAAAAAATATATATCTGAAATTTTATATATTTTTACATATATTACATATTCATAGACATTTTGTGGATGAGCAGGAATCAGGGTAATGTCTGTTGGCAATGGTCTTTTGGCATTTTTTAAAATAAAAAGTAATTTAACTTAGGAGACATAACTGGTCTTTTACCTTTTTATTACATAATTTATTAATGCAGCATGAGAATCCAACCATGGCCTCATGTATAGCTGTCAGATGCTTCACAGAGAGCTATATCGCCTGCCTGCCTGCCTGCCTGCCTGCCTTCCTTCCTTCCTTCCTTCCTTCCTTCCTTCCTTCCTTCCTTCCTTCATTTATTTGAAGTTGAATCTCATTTGTCATTCAGGACTGCTTCAAAGTCAGGATCTTTGTGTGTCCACCCTTCCAACCCCTCAGTTAGTATCTCAGGTATGCAACACCAGGCCTGGCCAATGCTTTTCATTTTAGCACAACTTCTTTCATGTATATGTTTAGAGAATTGTTTTAAGGGGAATATATACAAATAAAACCATATAATATAGGTTAGGATTCATTCATACTCTAGCTATAACATACTGTATGAGATATTTAATAAGATATGTGATAACTTTTGTTCTGTTTTTACTGCACCATCATCATATCCAGATGGGGATGTTAAGGCTGCCTTCTGATTTCACACCTGACAAGGGCAGGGTCATCCTGCTTACTAGAGTGTCTCACATGGGAGTAGGGGCAGAGGGGTCTCTGGTGAGCCTGTGATGTCATACTTGTGCTGTATATGGCAGTCACCAATTAGTTTCTGCCTGAAACAGTTGCCTGTGAAAATTTTATTTTTATTTTTGTTTTGAGACAGGGTCTCATGGATCCCAGGTTGGCCTAGAACTTACAGTGTTGCTGAAGATAATCTTGAACTCCTGATCCTCTTCCCCTATTCCCAAGCAAGGCTTAAAAGCATGTGTTAGGCCTGGAGATTACTCTGGGATTATATTTCACTTGATGTTCAATAGAGAGCTTCTGAGTGTTTGGTTATTGTTGTTGTACTGCCAGAAATTAATATATAGGCTAATTGGACAAACCCTGTGCTGTGAATCTGGTTGGGTTTTTTTTTTCCTCCACCGTTGTTGTAATGATTGCATCTTCAGTAGATGACTTCCTCAGTGACTCAGAGCAGGTTTTATATACTTTACATTTTCCTAATTTCAAAATGAAAGGATGGTATGTGCCATTGCATATAACAGAATGTCACAGTGAAAAGGAACTGAGAAACTGGCTGCTCAGGTCCCTGAATAAACATCAAGTAATGGTGTAGGCTCTAACATGAGCTCCACGTGGGAACCATGGCTCATCTCTTCCTACTGGAATGAAATGAAGCCAGGAGCCGGGCCAATGGCTCAGCAGTTAGAGCTCTTGCTGCTCTTGCAGGGAAACTAGGTTCAGTTCCCAGCACCCACATGGCAGCTCACAGCCACCAGTAACTACAGTTCCAAGGGATTCAGTACCTTCTTCTGGGCCTCTGCAACACTAGAAATGCATGTGGTGCACATGTACACATTCAGGCAAGACACTCATGTACATAAAATACAAGTAGATTAGACTTCTATTCTGGAGCTGCTGTTAGGGTAGAAAATGAAATCTTGTGTCTGTTTGCTTTCTATATACCAACACTAGAGATCCTAGCAAAAGTTATGCTATAATTTGAATAATTAATAAATAAATAAATAACTGAAAAAATAAATTAATAACTGAAAAAAAAAACCCTTTTCCTATAGTATACGATCTTTCAGCTTCTAAGAAATAAATGATAGTGGCATAATTTGTACTTTGGTGGTGAAGGTTTAAAGTTTGGAACAAGGACAAATACTAGAAGTGTTGGATTTAGGGCATTTCACTATGTATCAGCATACTGGGTGTCTTAGTTAGGGTTTCCATTCCCGTGAAGAGACACCATGACCACGGCAACTATTATAAAGGAAAACATTTACTTGAGGCTGGGTTACAGGTTTAATCCTGAGGTTTAATCCATTATCATCATGGCAGGAAGCATGGCTGCATCAAGGCAGACATGGTGCTGGAGGAGCCAGAGTTTTATATCTTGTTCTGAAGGCAAATAGGAGAAGACTTTTTCACTGGCAGCTAGGAGGAGGGTCTCTTGTGCACAAGTCTGAACCTAGGACCTCGAAGTCTGCCTATACAGTGACATACTTCCTCCAAAAGGCCACACTTCATAATAGTGCCATTTCCCAAGAGCCAAGCTTATTCAAACTACAACATGGGGAAAGATAACTTTTCAGATAAAATACTTAAGGGAGAAAATTAGGATGAAAAGGAAAATCCAGGTTTTACAGAGAGTTCTGATTTAGTAATAAGTGGGGAATAATAAAGAATTTTTAGGTTATTTTTGTAGGAAATCTTAGTACTATATATTACAAATTTTAAATTTTGTTTTATTTCATTCCTGTGTGGTTATAATGTGGGATGGCATATATGTGCTACAGCACTCCTGTGATGGTCAGAGGACAGCTTTATCGAGTCAGTTCTAACTTTATATGGGTTTTAGAGATTGAACTTAGGTTGTCAAGCTTGCATGGTAAGCACTTTACCAGCTGAACCATCTTGTGAGCCTGAATACTATAAATTTTTAATAGGAAAATATTGATTCATGATATCTTTGCATTTACTCTTGATACAGCTTAAAAGCTTATTGTAACATTGCTAAATTAATCAATACTTGGTAAGATGTTCACACCGAACGACTTCTAAGGTCACTTTTCCTTTTAGATAAAGAATAATTGAAGCTTTGATTCCATGTACATATAATATACTGTTTATATATATTATGCATATACTATACATTATATATAAATTATCTGTAAGCTCTTTGCTTGAATTATATAAGAGCTTAGGGCTAATGCTTCATTGTCATTTTAGGGAGTTATTTATTTTATAGTTTGGATCTGACACAAGGCCTTCTGTTTGCTAAGCAAGCATTATACTACTGCACTTAGAAACCCATTTCAGAAAGACTGACAAGTGAATACAACATCGAGTAAATGTCTTTACCCGTGTTCTTTAGGACCCTAGTAGATACTGGAATTCTTCAAACATAGGAAAAGTTTCAGATTCAAGAGTCTTGCATGTTGTTTCTGTAGTGTAGTAGTTATCATGTTCTCCTCACACTCGAAAGGTTCCCCAATTCGGAAATGGGGGGGCGACAATGGAACTTTCCTTTTGCATTTGAAATGTAAATGAAGAAAATATCTAATTTTAAAAAAAGAGTCTTGCAAATTTATCTTAGGAAACAATTAGAATTTTTTTCCCTTGGTGGGCTCAGTACATTTTTAGTGGAACCTGGGATGAGCTGTCTGGCAGCACTTTGTTTTAGGTCATTGCTGGTTTCCTGTGCCATCCTTAGCATCAGCTGCTACCTTTAAAACTTGATGACTCTCTGAGACCTTGCATATGAATTGATAATGTAGGTTTACTTGGGGAGGGTGAATGGAAGTCATATAAACCTGTGTTGGAACATTTACTCATGTAATGCCCCTAATTTATGAGGCAGAATAATCTGTCTAGTAGTCTAATTTTGAAACTCAGTTGGATTAAGTCAATCTCATTTAGCTGTATGGTTCGTTTGTTTTTTATTCTTAAATTTTAATGGGGTAGTTGAGATTGTGGCTCAGTTAGTAAAGTGCTTTCGTTGTAAGCATAAGGACCTAATTTCAGTTCCAAAACATATAAAAATGCTGTTCATGGTGGAACCATTTTTGTACTCCCAGCTGGAGAAGTGGAGATAGGAAGACCCCCTGGGACCTGATGGACTACCCAATCAAGCCTGATTAGTTAACTTGAGAACAAGAGATTATCTGAGGAGATGAGCATACATGTTTCTCAGGAGGACAACTGAGGTACACATAGTCTAAAAAAGTTTGGTGGACATTTGTGTGTTGCTTTTTATTTGTTGGGCACTCTTCTCACAGTTTGAAAATACTAATTCATGCGCAGCTGTTATCTAGCACTTCAAAAGGCTAAGACAAGGCCAGTTTAAAGTCAACCAAGATGGTAGTGTGATTGGATCTGTAAGTCACCTGCTACCCACTTCGTGGTGCTGTTTTGGAGGTTTGTGGAGGCTGACTTGCAGAGGTAGATCACAGGGCAGAGACTTTACGTGTTAGAGCCTGGTCCCCATTTCCTGTGTCTGCTGCTCCCCCTACTCTTCCCTCTTTTTATTTTCTGAGACAGGGTTTCCACACTGTTGTCAGCTGATGTGGAACTTACTATTGTACCCCAGACTAGCCTCTGATTCATGGCAATCCTCCCACCTCAGCCTTCCAAGTGCTTGGATTACAGGCATGAACCTCCAGACCCAGATTGGTCTCTGCATCTTGATGTCTGTTATTAGCACTCTTTGCAAGCTCTAGCCTCCCCAGCAGCCATGTGTTCCTTTTCATGAAGGAACTGCTAGACCCAGAAACTAAACCAAAACAAATTTTGTCAGTCACAAGAAAAGTAACACAAATACTTGTAACAGTCCTGTGAGATATGCCTTATTTCTCATGTTCATCATCCCTACCTGAGTACTTTACATCTATAAGTTTGTTTCCAAAGTCAGTCATCTCTCAGTAATTAAGACTTGTTTAAAAATATTTATTTTATTATATATATATGAGTACACTGTCTGTGCCTTCAGACACACCAGAAGAGGGCATTGGATTTCATTGCAGTTGATTGTGAGCTACCATGTGGTTGCTGGATATTGAACTCAGTACTTCTGGAAGAGCAGTCAGTGCTCTTTACCACCAAGCCATTCTTAGTTCACTTGTTTTTAAACGGAAGTTACAGTAAGGTTATCATGGGATTTAGTGGGTGGTAATGGTATTCTGCTTGATAAGGATTCTCTTTTGGCTATTATTTTTTATGAGAAAACCAAAAATGTGTTGCAAGTTACTATTTGCTTACCCACAGTGTAACAACTAGAGCAGTAAGGGATAGTTGTGCTAATTCCTGAAGAGCTTCGGGTGGGTCAGAGAAGGCAGGGTAAATGAGACATGAGTTGTCATAGTTACTCTTCTGTCTTTTACTCTGCAGTTAAGGGATTATTGAAAGGTCACAGGTCATCTTTTTAGAAAAGATGAATCTATTTATGTGTATACATCTGAGCCTGTGTGTGCAGGAAGCCATGGAGGCCAGAAGAGGGCATTGGTTTTCTCCTTCTACCGTGTGGTTTCTGGGGCTCCAAGTCAGGCTTTGTCTTGCCAGCAAGTGACTTTACCTGCTGAGCTATCTTAGGTCCTTATCGATGAGTCTTACTGTTACTGTGCTTTCATTCCCACTCGGCTCCATGCATTTTCTCACTTCCCTGAGGCTTATTTTACCTATTAGTTCTTGCTATGGTTTAGTATGGTTTCAGTCTTGGCCCACAAAGGTCCCTGTGTTAGGAGTTTGGTCCCATGTTTGGGACTTTTAAAAGGTGGGTGTTCTAGGAAGTCATTCGGGAGGTTCTGCCCTAGAAAGGGAAGGTTGGTTTCCCAGAACAATTCTCCTAAGAGTGAATTGTTAGGACTGCTGGCCCTGGGCTTGTTCTCTGGCTTGGTTTCAGTATGATCTCTCTTATATGCTCCTGGTGTTTGACACTTAAGCTGTGACACTGGTGCTGTGCTTTGAATCTCTCAAACTGAGCTAAATAAAGTGTGTGTGTGTGTGTGTGTGTGTGTGTGTGTGTGTGTGTGTGTGTTTGAGGCAGGGTGTTATGGTAGTCCAGTCTAGCCTGGAACTCTGTAAACTGGACTAGCCTTGAACTTGTGATGATCCTCTTCCCTCTGCCTCCTGAATTTACAGTCATGAGTTGCCATTCTCAGATAAATAAACTTCTTTATTAAGTTAGTTTGCCTCAGGTGTTTTATTGTAGTGACTAGATGGATTCATGTGATCATATGTTTAATTTTACTTTAAATATTTTGTCCATTTTTATTTTATGTATATGGGTGTTTTCCTGCATGGATATAAGTACCATGTGCATGCAGTGTCCTCAGAGGCAAGAAGAAGGTATTGGATCCCCTGGAACTGGAGTTGGAGATGGTTGTAGGCTGCCATGTGATTGCTGGGAGCTGAACCCAGGTCCTCTTGCAAGAGCTGCAGCTCTTAACTGCCAATCCATTGCTCTAGACTCTGTGTGTTTAATTTTTGTGTTTACAAGTTCTCCAGTTTTCTTTCTGTTACTGATTCTTATTCTATAAGAGATAGTACATGCTGGAATATTTTAGCAGGTAGATAGAAAAATATATTTTGTTGTTTGATGGAATGTGTTGTATCTTTTAGGTCTTGTCAGATTATAGTGTTTAGATTCTATTTCCTTATTGATAAATATTCTGTTTCGACGTTTTATTAAAATTTTATTAAGAATAGAGTAATAGCCAGGTGTGGTGGCACATGCCTTTAGTCCCAGCAGTCAGGAGGCAGAGGCAAGTGGATCTCTGTGAGTTCATCGTCAGCCTGGTCTATGTAGTGAGTTCCTGCACAGCCAGGGCTACATAGTAAAACCTGCTCACCTTCCCCCACTCCCACCTGAAAGCCTCCAGCCCTGCTGTAAAACTGTTTCTCCAGTAAGCAGGGACACTGGCTCACATCTGTAATCTGAGGACTGGAGGCAAAGCAGAAGGATCAACAGAAGTTTGAGGCCAGCTTGGGCTACCTAGGAAGATAATGTCTCAAAAGCAAACAAACCAAAAAAACAAAAATAAAAAACAAAGACAACAACATGAAACTATTTTTCCCTTCAAATATATCAGTATTTTATTTTTTTACTTATCCTTAGATCCTTAGTAAAAGTTTATCTTAGAGTCTTTTTATCTTCTGTAAATGATGTAGGTGTTATATCTTTCATTTGACTAATTCATGTATTATATACTTTTCCATCTTCTGATTGCATTATGTGTTTTTATAGAAAAAGTGCCTCTTGTGGACATAGGAGAGTGATAGCTATTTTTTTTTATTCTGTCAACATGTATAATTTGGAATTTTTAATACTTACATTTTATGTAATTAATAATATTTTTCTTGGGTGTATTATTTCCTTGTTCCATATCTTCAGTACCTTTCTAATATTAAGTAGATCCTCCTGCCCCCTGACATTTTGAATTCTTTGTTATTTCTTTTACAGAGCTTCAGGGTTTCTCTGAGAATTTTGTACTTCTGATAGCTTTGCCTTTGTGACTGTCAAGTTCTTGTGGCTTTCAGGGTTTCTTTGCTCTCCATACTTAATATTTTAACTGCTAGCTAAATAGCATATGGTGTGGGATGGGGGAAGGCCTTATCTGGTGCTCTGAATGCATCCTGACTCTGAGTTGTCATGTCTTTGCTTGGTTTTGAAAAGTGTTTTGCTATGGTTTTATTGAGCATACTACTTGTCCTTTAGCTTAAAGTTACTGTCCTCATGGCTCATAATTTTTATTTTTTAATGGAGACCCATAGATACAGTATTTTGTTCATACTTTCCCATTTAAGGGAGAAGGTAGCATTTTTAGTCAATCTCAATAACAAACTATGTAGAAATGACAGGAATATCCTCTTGTCCTTAATTCAACATTAAGAATTGAAGCAACCAAACCAAACAAAAATAACTAGGGCTGTAGCACACATGCTGGGACTTGGGTTCAGTTCTAGCACCCACATGGCAACTCACAACCAATCACCTGTAGCTCCAGTTTCAGGGAATTTGAAGCCCCCTTCTGTCTTCTTTGGGCACCAGGCACACACATGGTGCATATACATTCCATTCAGGCAAAGCATTCACATGCAGTAAATGAGGTAAATAAAAAGCTGGTCATGGTGGTGCATGCCCATTGTCAAGCACATCTATACAGGTCTGCAAAATGAATTCCTGAACAGCCAGGGATATCTGGAGAGACCCTGTTTCAAACAAAGTGGGAGAGCTTGTCACAGTCAGATAGATAGATAGATAGATAGATAGATAGATAGATAGATAGATAGATCTTTTAAAAAATCATAGCACATACAGCTATACACAGTGAATGCAAGTTGTTGGGGTTTTTTGTGTGGGGCCGGGGGAGAGTGTTAGACAGAGTTTCTGTGTAGTCCTAGATGTCCTGGAGCTCACTCTGTAGACTGAGCTCAAACACACAAAGATCCACCTGCCTCTGCCTCCCTAAGTACTGGCATCAAAGGCATGTGCCACCATCACTGACAAATGAAGGCAGGTTTGTTGTTGTTGTTTTGGGTTTTTTGATGAACCAAAAGTATGAACAAAGCATTTTAAAATAAATCACAATAATTTGGAAACATTTTGTCAGGCTTTCAGGAATCTTTAATTTTATGGAAAAATGTTGGATAGCTTTTTTACATGGGAGTTAAAGCATGTTTATTAAAAAAGAGCCTAGCAGTCAGGCTAGTGAGATGGCTCAGCAGGTAAAAAGCTCTTGTCATTAAGCCTGGTGATTTGAGCTCAAATCCTTAGGACCCACATAATGGAGAGAAAACAGACTTCACAAGTTGTCCTCTGAACTTCACAACTGCACTGGGGCACACTTACACACACACACACACACACACACACACACACACACACACGAGTAAATTTTAAAAATGCTAATTTAGAAGAGAACCTAGTAATAAAGCCAAGTTTAAAAGTATATAAAACAATATAAATCCTGAATCTGGTTAGAAATGACTAACCTTTGTAGTGGAGGTACTGGCACAGGCTTGGAAATAACATGGAAGAGGGCTATTGATGCTTGTGGGTCTGTCTCTGTCAGTGCTGCACGACTGGAATTAATCTAGCTCACTGGTTCTCAACCTTCCTAGTGCTGTGACCCTTTAATATACAGTTCATCATGTTGTGACTCTTTACCATGAAATTATTTCCTTGTTACTTTATAACTGTAATTATGAATCTTAGAATAAATATCTGAAATTCAGGATGTCTGATTTGCAACCAACAAAGGGGTTGAGAATTGCTGATATAGCTTGTCTTCCAGGCCTACTATTTTGTCTTTTCCTTGATCCATTTCTACTGTTTCAAATTTGAGTTAGTGGACTTTTTACTTTTCAAGTTTCAGTTTGTTTTTATATTAGCAGTATTCTTTGTATTGAAGTTTTTGCAGTTCTCTGGTGACAGTGCTGCCTGGGAATGTATTCAGTAAATAAGTTCTCAGTTTATATACCCAGGGAACAGGGCATACCTCCACCACCACTCTGAGAGTAGAAAATTAACTACAGAAATGGATTTGGACCCACTGAGCAAATATTGTTACAGTTAAAAACAGTCATGTTACCTGCAGTAACTGATATAGTATAAAATCTGTGTGCTCTAGCAGTACTGATGTGAACTACTAAAGTTAGGAATGGAAGGGGTGAGATCAGAATAAGAACAGGTAGTGCTCTGTCATCTGAGAGGAAATCATCATAAAGGGAAGTAGATGGAGGGTAGTAGGATGTTGTTAGACTCACAGAACTTAGCAGGTACACAGGCTCTGGCGTGTTACAGTGGAGGAAATGGGAAGGACTGAGGTGGAAAGGAAAGGGAAAGGACAGGGCTTGTAGAGAGCAAAAATAGGAGTGTACATTGTTGAATGGGCATAGAAACAAAATGCCTATAAAACTTAAGCAACATAGAAATGAAGCCAAAACCATGTAGAGACATATATTCAGGGTTGAAGGTTTTAAAACATTTCAAAAATAATGGTAGATAAAGGCATTAATATTAATAACATTAATCTGTAGTTCTTTCTTAGTGGAATGGGCTTTTAACTCCTCCCTGTGATGCTTTTTGCAGCTTGGGGGTGGGGAGTGCAGTTTGCAGTCCCAGTTCAAGCTCAAACTCTATTTGTGGATGCATATTGTCCCAGGTTGAGTTTGTCCTCAGTCACCAGCAGGTGTAAGCCCTTTTTTGCATTTTCTCTGTCCCTCAGCGTGGCTTGGTGTGTGTGTGATTTCCCACCCTTTATTAGTCAACATGTACTCAATGGTCACACTTCTCTTGCTATTCTAAGTCTGAGGTCCTGTTTGGAATACATCAATGGTACCTTCTTGGCTGGACATGTTGAGCTATTGTTTACTTTCTGGGCTAGACATGTTCATCTTACTGGGGCTCACTGTTGGCATCTGTCTCCCCATAGTTAAAAATCAGGCCAGTTCACATGTGTTAATTGGGTAGTCTAGCACATTTCTCATTTGTTTTGTTTTGTCTTTTCAAGACAACATTTCTCTATATAGCCTTGGCTGTCTTGCAACTTGCTCTATAGACCAGGCTGGCCTCAAACTCAGAAACCTGCCTGCCTCAGCATCCCAAGTGCTGGGATTAAAGGCATGCGCCACCACTACCCAGCTTTCTCTCATTCTTTTTGTTTTTCTTTTTAAAGATTTATTTTTATATATGTGAGTACATTGTCGCTGTCTCCAGACACATAAAAAGAGGGCATTAGAACCCTTTACAGGTTGTGGGCCACCATGTGGTTGGTGAACTCAGGACCTCTAGAAGAGCAGTCAGTGCTCTTATACTCTGAGTCATCTCTCTAGCCCCTTTCTCTCATTCTTTAGTGAAAGGCTCTGGGTTATTTTTTGAGCTACAACCTTTAAAATTCCAGTAATTTATAAGTCTATCTTAGACCATAATTTGTACTTTATTTGAGCCTTAGCACCAGTCAGAGATGGGGCTTACAACTTTTTCTAATCTTTGCTGAGTGTCTGTACTGTCTTGGGTGTGCCTTTAGAGTCCCATGTAGAGGTTTACACGTTCTCTACCATTAGTTAATTGGGGGTTGGGGGGAGGGTGTTGTTTTTATTGTTTGGAGATAGAATAGATAGTGTCTGGCTGTAGAAGCCCAAGCAGGCCTCACATTCAATATCATCCTGTCTTGGACAGTTGAGTGCAGGGATTACAGATGGACACTACCATGCCTGGCAACTTGCCTCTTATTTGACCTAAATGTTTCATGTCTCCAACAGGTATACTGTTAAGCAACTGCTCCCTTTTTATTTTCAAACCCAAGATTTCACACATGTGAGGCAAGTGATCTATCGCTGAGCTGTACCTTCAGTTTCTGCTTATCTTTGACAAATGTCTCCAGAAAAAAAAGCTGCTCACACAGGAGAGGTCTCAGGAAAGACACTAAAGAAACTTCATAATTGGTGTTTTCCAAAGAACTTCTAGATAAGCTAAATCATGACAATTCACTGCAAGTAGGGCCTAGAAAGAAGTTATCTTCTGATTCACACCTGTTACTACAGTCTCCATGCATGGAGAGAAGCAGAGTCAAGGGCATGATATAAGAGCCCTAGTGCCCACTGATTCAGCTGCTCTTATAAGAAAGAATAAATGTGTTGGTGCAAGTCTCTAGCTAATCTCCAGAGTATTGAAGATGCTTATTCTGACAGCTTTGCCAGTGCCTTCATTGCATTCTGGACCAGGGGATTTCTGGAAGTCCTTTGTTTTCCTGGTGACAACACTTAATTATGCTCTAAGGAGATTTAGATACTGACTTACTTATTTTTGTTTGATGATTGTGAGTATTGGTCTGTAAGTATATTATATAGGGTGTGGTGCCCATGGAGACCAGAGGAAGGTGTCATATCCCCTGGAACTGGAGTTACATGCAACTTGGCAGTTGTAAGCTGCCAAGTGGCTGCAGGGAACCAAACTGTAGTCCTTCTCAAGAATAGTCAGTGCTTTTGTGTTAATGAAATATTTATTCTAGCTAGCCATATAAAAGACACAAAGACCTGGTACTTTATTTACAAGCTGTAAACCTAGCTTGGTCAGGTTCTATGCTATTCTCACCTATATTCAAACCATATGCCCCTTGTTAGTTGCTGATTGAGTTTCATTTAGGCTGCTTTTGCTCCATCAGCCTGTCCTCAAGGTGCACTTCTGGCCATGTGCTCATAATGCATCCTGCCTCACAGTGGCCGCCTCCTCTCTGTCTTCTCTCTCCTTCTCCCCCATGGTCTCTCTCCAGACTCCCTCACTTGATTCTCAGGTCTCACCTTTCTCTCTCTACTACCCAATCACAGGTTCTAGCCTTTAATTAACCAATAGCTTTACATTGGGGAGCAAGATTTACACAACAAGTGAGGATGCACTTGTCTGGACAGCAAACAGATCTTGGGGTTCAGAACTTAGTATTTGTATATATAACAACAGACCAACCCACAACATTCCCCCCCCTTTTTTGTTTGTTTTTTTTTATTTTTCCCTTTTTGTCTAAATAAAAAAGGTCCTTTCTCTTACAATAATAAACTATATACATAAGAATAATTATGAAAATTATTAGGTAAGATTTACTTTCACAAAGTCTAGTCCATATGTATTTGGCAATTGGGGGGAAAGTATTGTCTTATCTATCCTATCCTAGTGAGATTTAGAGTTCTGTATTTAAATCATTTTTATCATAACTTGCATTACTAACCTACTTGTAGACCTAAAAACATTTTTTCAAGTCCTAAACAATATAAGTATAATTGTAAGACTATATATATCTAGTCTTCAACTTAAGAGACTTAAGGAATAAATTTACCTTAGTGTGTAAGAAGCAACTTCCAAAACTTTAGAAATGACAGAGAAAGTTGGCTGGCTGAACAGCCCCCAGAATTTTTCTATAACCTTGGAGCTTCTATCTTTAGCCTCTGGCCCAGAATTTCTGACAGACTTCAGTGTGAAGCAGGACTATGAAGTACTAGACTGTCTGGCCCTTCAGAGTGTGCTATTCGACTTCTCTGCGACCAGATTTGTCCATTTGGATGGCATTTTGTCTGTAGTTGAAGAAAGGGCAGTTTTGCCTAGGGGCAGCTTGCCAGATTTGAAGCAAACTTTATTAAAGGTTCTGATGCTCATCATCTTCTTTGAAGTAGAAATGGGGGCACTGTCAGGAGCTGACATATAGTAAAAATAAATAAATAAATCTTTAAAATCATAACATATTCTCCTCAAATGCCATATTCTGTAAATCTCTGAGGTTTTTGAAGACCATCTATCCATAGCATTTCTGAATAGGCAAACTTTGCTTGTTTTTAGCAATTTATTATCTATTTAACCTAGAAGCATATTTTGTGATAAAACTAATCTACTATGTAACATGATTCTATGAATTTGGTTGACTGTTAATTCATATTGCTTATCTTAAACAGTTTGTAATAAAGGCTTTAAAAGGGACTAGAACTTCACTTGCACCTTCAAATGAGTTGCATAGGACCCATACTTTATGCAAGAGTTGAAACATAATACACAATATGTCCTAACAAAAATAACCTCAATTTTGTGTCAATATCCAAAAATCTATACCACTGCATCCAAATATAACTTCAGTTTTGCATCAATATGCTAAAATTCATACCAGTGTAAGACTATGGGCTATAAAATGCTCTTTGGTTTAAGAATAGGTTCAATAATCTACCCCTTTTTTCTATTATTCTTATATTATTCCTATATGCCCCCTTTTTAATGCCTCTCTCCCTACATAAGAAAGGGTAGAGAAAAGAGAAAGAAATCCTTGAGTCTTACCTCCTAAATCTTGTTTTCTTCACTGATCAAGACTGTATAACAATTTGCAGCCACCCCTAAGTGACAACAAACATTAATAAGCCATTGAAAGACCAAAAAAAAAAAAAAAAAAAAACCACTCCGTCTCTTAGGGTTCAGAATTTAGCATTTGTATATGTGGCAACAGACAATTTTATCTGCCTAAAAAGCATCTAGATGATTTAAAACACCATGTATATGTGTTTACATCATTAACTATTTACTGCACTCAGTACTCATTTGTAGAGTCAGACATCTGTTATTTTCCTCAGTTTGCAGGACTTAGTGTTTATAGTAGTGCAGATTTTTGGTAGTGAATCCTTTCAACTTCTGTGTGAATGGCAAGGTTTTTATTTTGTCTTTGAGTCTGTACTTGTTAGGTGTTATCCATAGTTGTAACATTCAGTTTGTGTTGTAATGCTGCCCTTAGAAATTAAGTTGGGGGGCTAGTGAGATGACTCAGTGGTTAAGAGCACTGACTACTCTTCCAGAGGTCCTGAGTTCAATTCCCAGCAACCACATGGTGGCTCACAGCCATCTGTAATGAGATCTGATATCCTTTTCTGGTGTGTCTGAAGACAGCTACAGTGTATTCATATAATATAATAAATAAATAATTCTTTAAAAAAAGTTAAGTTGGGAAGGTTTCTTGGCTCATTTTCTGAAAGTGATTGTGAAGGATTGTCATAATTTGTTTCTTACAATAAGATAAAGTATACATAGAAATAGGTACAAGTGTATATCTGTATGTCTATATTTACCTGTGTATTAATAAGTTAAGCTGGATGTAATAGGTCGTTCAGGCCTCTAATCTGAGTACTTGAGAAACTAATGCAGAAGGATTGCCTTGATCAAGGCTAGCTTCAGCTTCATAGTGAGTTCTAGGACAGACTTTAAAATCAAGAAAGGACTGTCAAGATGGTTTAGTTATTAAAGTGCTTCTGTGTAAACACATGGGCCTGTGTTCACATTCCCAGCTCCCATGTAAAAAAAGCCAGGCATGCAGTACACATTTGGAACCCCCTGCTGGGAAGGCAGAGAGGGAGATCCCAAGCTCACTGACCAGCCAATATAGCTGTTACTGAGTTCTAGGTTTAGTGTGACATCCCGTCTGAAAAAAATAAGATTGGAGAGTGACCTAAGAAAGACATACAATGCCACCCTCTGGCGTCTACATGTATACACATACATAGGACCAGTCCGTATGCTTGAAAGACCTGTGTTTAATCCCTACACCCATGCAAAAAGAAGCTGTATTACCAGAGAACCTTTCTTTTCTTTTCTCTTCTCTTCTCTTCTCTTCTCTTCTCCTCTCCCCTCCTCTCCTCTTCTTTTCTTTTCTTTACTTTTCTCTTCTTTTCTATTCTTTTCTTTTCTTTTTCCTTTTTTTGAGACCGGCTGTGGTCCAGACTGGCCTTGAACTTGGTATGTAGCCAAGGCTGACCTTGAACTCCTCATCTGTTTTTGCTTCCTAGGTGCTGGAATTACAGGTGTGTGCTCAGTTGCAGATATTGTCATTATGGCAATTCTGTCTTGGCTGTAGAACATACATAAACGTTTATGGGATTTCATCTTAGTGTTTGACTCTGGGCGATCTGTGTTTGATCTGTGTTGGTGAGTACATGCCCATGAGATAGGAACTTAGGTTACACTGGGCATGGTGGTACTCACATGCTTATAATCCCAACACTTGGGAAGTAGAGACAGAAGGAGGATCTGAAATTCAAGGTCATCCTCTTCTGCACAGTAAGTTTGAAGCCAGCCCGAGCTGCTCGAGACCCTGTCTCAACAAATGAAATACCCAGGCCTTACAACAAGAATGAACCCTTGTTTTATACTTGTGTGGAATACTCCATCATGTTGATTAGTAATGTTGCTGTGTTATGGGTTGAGAATACTAAGGTCTCTTAAGTGAGATGATCTGTTCTTACTTTAGTTCTGCTGGCTTTTCCATATTGGGTGATATATTTATGACTGCTTGTGTTCTTGATGAGTAGACTCAACATTCATTTCTGAGTGCTCCCTTGCTTTAAGATCTCCTTCAGCTGTTAATATAGTCATTTACACTCGTGTGTGTGTGTGTGTGTGTGTGTGTGTGTGTGTGTGTATGTGTATGTGTGTGTGTGTGTGTGTGTGTGTACAGGATGTGTACTTGCATGCTGGGAGGCCAGAAGAGGGCAACATATATATATTTATCCCTTTGGTGGAGGTTGACTGATTGCATGGTGTCCTTGCTAACTCTTTGCCTTAGTATGTGGGTTGCCTTGTTGGCTTGCTACTCCATGATCAATGTTTACCCCAGTTTGATGCAGGCTCTTTTATTACTGACAAGCAGTAATTGGAAGCAGAAAAGATGGTTAATACCTTGTGGTTGTGGCAGAATGCATAGCTTGAATCAGGGGTTGCAGCTTGTATTTCACTAGCAAGTGCTCTGTCATCACCTCAGGCTCAAAGCAACAGTCTTACTCCACAGGATGTTGACAACCTGCCTGCACTCCTCGTGAGTGTGTTGCAGTAGCTCGTAGACATCAGAGTCTGTTTTGAGGTCAAGGTCAAAGGCTTCCTGATCACTAGGAACACTACATCTGCCCGGCTGCCTTCCAGTCAAGGGAATACTGCAGGGACTTTCTGACCTTGTTGTGGTGGGAGAGATGAAAAGACAAAGGGACAGAGAGTGGTGTGGCAGGGAAGAGAACAGGTGAGTGCTGCACAGGTTGTCTGGTGGGCATTCATCTGTTTGTCCTCTTCTCATTTTACACCTCATGGTTATGCCATGTCAGTGTTATGCCAGTCAGGTCAGCTAAAAGCTTCAGGTCAGTCCTGTCAGATACCCCATCATAAAACAGCACTTTCTTATTAGCCAGAAGAAGCAAGCAAAATACATCTTGAAGAAGTCTTATATTTTCTTTACACTCGTCTAATACTTATGCATCTCTCACCACATGCCTACATGATGCCCTTAAGAGAGAACTCTGGAGGCAAAAATAACCCCCAAGATTTCTTTTGTTTGTTTGTTTGTTTGTTTGTTTGTTTTTTGTTTTGTTTTGTTTTGTTTTGTTTTTTCAAGACAGGGTTTGTCTGAGTAGCTCTAGCTGTCCTGGAACTTGCTCTGTAGACCAAGCTGGCCTCAAACTCAAAGATGAACCCCCAAGATTTCTATCTAAGCCTTGCCTTGAACCATGAAGTCACTATTGAACATATATGCCTGCTCTGACAACTGGAGACCGTTCTTACAGAGGATAAAATTAAGTAATCCTGTCTGAAAAGATGACTCAGTGGTTAAGAACACTTCCAGAGGTCCTGAGTTCAATCCCCAGCAACCACATGGCAGCTCACAACCATTTATAACGGGATCTGATGCCCTCTTGTGGCATACAGGTGTACATGCAGATGGAGCACTTATATACATTTAAACAAAACAAAACAAAACAAAACAAAACAAAAAACCAAATGTAATCCAACTAACCTTGTAGATATTCAGACACTAATCTCTATGCTACCACAGGTCAAGACCAGGTTGCCCGGTAGATGTTTGGCAGCTGTGCTAGTTGTTTCCCTGGTCTCATACAACAGTTTTGAAGATATAGCAAGCATGGGGCTGTGATTTTAGCCTTTATACTTTACCCTGGCATTAACTTGTCAGGTAAGAACGGGATAGGGTGCTGTGACCCTATGAAATTGTCCATTCTATCAACTGCACTTCTCTATGGGAGAACATTCAGATAAGTCCTTCTGCCTTCTACAAGGTATTCTTGTCTTAGGCATTTTATTTGTCATTTCTAGATTTGTTTATTTGATTGACTGTTTATAGAAATAGGGTCTCACTATATAGCTCTGACCTGGAGATTTACTTACTTCTGCCTCCTAAGTGCTAGGATTTAAGGCATGTACTACCACATGAGGCCTGGTTTCCAGAATTTATATGTTTGTTGCGGATAGTTTGTTTCTCTGCTAAGAACTTATTCTTTTTGTGATAAGTCTGATGGCATGTGCCCTGAAGGTTAGTGCAGGAGGATGATGAGCTCAAAGACAGTCTGACTTGTACAGTGAGACCTGTCTCAGAAACCAAAAGAAAGAAGAGGGAAAGGCTTTTTATTTCAGTTTGTTTTTAATCTCATGAACACATGATTATAACTTTTAAACTCTTTGATCATTTCAACATCTGGATCATCTCAGAACTTTCCATTTGTTTATCTTTTCTCTTGAAAATTAGTCACATATTTCTTTTATATTGAGTAATGCTGGATTGTTTCCTGGACATCTTGAACATTTGAGAGTCTAGGTCTTTATTGAATTTCCTGAAGAAAATCAGTTTGCTTTGCTTTGTTTCATAGTTTCAGCCCTAAGCCTGTTTGCTTCAGACTAAGCTCTTTCTGTGTTAGTCAGTCTGATGTCCATTTGCTTTTCAAAGCCTTTGTTAAACTTAATGGCAGCACCAGCCTAGTACCCCTTAGTGTGTTTATATCATAGTCATTACTTTGCTGCTTTATGGCCAATGCATGTTGAGGCCAGAGGTGGATTGGAGGTTTGAATTAGCTCAAACACGGAGTTTTAGGTTATTCTCCAGCTGTTTGTACTGTGGAGTATTATCATCCATCTATCCATCCATGTCCCCATTCTCCAAAACCAGTGTAATCTACCTTTAAAGTGGAAAGAGGTTCCTCTGGGCTGTTTCCAGCATTACGCCTACTTCATGTAACCAGTGTTGCCTTTTCGGGTAACATGATAAAAGAAAGTGGCAAAAAAGAACGAAAAGAAATAACCTCACTTTCTTCATGTATTTTTTTTTCCTGGTTGCTTTGTCTCAAAACCAGGTTTTCCCACTCAGGTTTTAGTGGCCACCTCTCTACTTCCCCACTGTCAAGTATGGATGTGGGCGTGGTGTGTGCACATGTGCACTTAAACTGAGTCAGTGTGCAGTATACATGAGGGCAGAGGTTGACATCAGAATGTTTTTCTTAGTCACTTCATCTTAAGATAAGGTCTCTGACTGGGAATGTTGCTCAGTTGGTATAGAGTACTTATCCAGCATGCATGGGTTTAATCCCTAGTGCTGCATAAATCAAGCATGATGGGGAATACTGTAGTCCCAGCTTTTAGGAAATAGAAAAAGAAGGATCAGAAGGTTGACTACATACCAAGTTAGAGATTAGCATGGGCTAAATGAGACCTTGTCTCTTAAATAGAAAGGGGATTTCCCATTACATATGCAGCTTCCTGTTTCTGCTAAACTGGCTGCCAGTGAGCCCCTGGAGTCCCCCTATCTCAGCCTCCCAAGAATTAGGGTTACAGAGGCATGCCCCAGACACTCAACATGGGTTCAGGGGATCCAAGTTTAAGTTCTCACTTTTGTGTGAGCTCTCTTGCTAGCCCCTCATTTCTGTTTCTAAGAAGTCCTTTCAGGGCTGGAGAGATGGCTTAAAAGCACCAACTGTTCTTCCAGAGTTCCTGAGTTCAATTCCCAGCAACCACATGGTGGCTCACAACCATCTGTAATTGGCATCCAATGCCCTCTTCTGCTGTGTCTGAAAGACAATGGCAGTGTACCCACATATATGAAATAAATATGGCCAGAGCTAGCAGGGCTGGAGAAAATAAAATAAGAATTCCTTTCCAACTACTCTACCAGAAGCCAGATCCTTCATAGTTTAATACATCTCACTGTATTTCCATATGACACTGCCATAGGTCAGATCTGAGAGAAAAAAATAAATCACAAATGGAAGAATAACTGGCCCAATGAGGGTGCTTCTTTTGGCTCCTGTCTGTCACTATCATCAGCTTTCCAATATTATTAGCCAACCTCCAGTTAGTTGCTTTTTCATTTTGTCCCAGATCTCTGCTATAGTCAGTGAGAAACATGAACTGGGAGGAAGCTGGGTATGGTAGAACTCCCAGAGGTAGAGTCAGCCTGATCCCTTAAGTTCGAGAGCAGCCTGGTCTACTATGCAAGTTCCAGGACACCCCATGCTACACAGAGAAACCCTGTCTCAAAATAACCAAACCAATCAGCCAAAAAAAGAACTGGGAGAAAGAGAAGGTGATCTTGCAGTTTACTAAGTGAAATCAATCACCTTTTGAAGTACTGTTACTGAGTTATAGTCTATGTTCTAAATAAGCTTCCTCCCATAGAGAGTATTTACCCATAGTTCCCTTCTGTTGCTGGGCTCTTATTGTTGGGCCTGTTTTACTGTTCATTGAACATAAGAATATGGAAGAGATTAGACACTGACCTAAAAGCTATACATAAATAGAAACTTGAAAGTGCATAACAGGCTGCCTGGCCTGTTGAAAGTTGAGCTGTTGTGTTTGTGGGTCGTTCCCTCCCCTACCCCCATTTGTTTTTGTAATATGAGTGTTGAATTTGGTGAATTTTGTAAATCCTCTGAGTTCAGATCCCTTTTTGCTAAACAGTTGTGTCTTTATTCTCTCTCCCTGCTGTATACTACTATATATAGTAAAAGGAGATCAAGCTGCTCCCTCAGCACTGGCTTCAGAAATTGCTTTAGCTCATACATGTGTCAAGTCACTTTAGATAAATAACCAGTTCACCAAAGTGTAAACACAGTTCAGCAAGGTTTTTGCCACTTTATCACAGGATCACCTTTGTTCCAGTCCAGTAACAGAATCCTTGTTTCTATTTGAGTTGTCATTACAGTATCTTATACTTTCCATGTTTTTGCCACTGTCCTTTTCATGACTATACTTTCTCTACAGCTTGGAGAATGTTAGATTTTCCTTCTGTCTTTTAAATTTTTATTACATTTGCTGTCTCTGTGTATCTCTCTCTGTCTTTCTCTCTTTGTGTGTGTGTGTGTACACTTTACACAGCTCATATGGAGGTCAGAAGACAAATTCTTTCTACTATTTGGGTCCCAAGAATCAACCAATCACCTTTACCTGCTGAACTATGTTATCAGCCCCTCTTGTCTTTTAGAACACTGCAGAACTGCCTTGTCAGCAATATTGGCTTTTTCTAGCATGTATCTATAAAATCTTTGCTATAGTTTAGAGCTTAAATGACCTCTTAAAGTCACACATCTTAAAGACTTGATCTCCCAGATGATGTTTGGGGATGTGCTTCCACCGGTGTGGGTCTATTCACATGCACAAAGGATCTAGGCTGAAACCTCCAAAACTATGAGCCGAAACACCCATTTCCTTATTATATGTTGATTTTCTTAGGCCTTCTAAAACAGTGGCAGTGCTGGTTCACCTTCTTCTCATCTCTAGTTCTTATGTCTTTGCTGCTGCTGCAGCAGCTGCAGCTGCAGTAGTAGTTGTTATCTTTTGGGGTTTTGGTTTTTTTTGTTGTTGTTGTTTTTGTTTTTGTTTTGAGACAGAGTTTCTCTGTGTAGCTCTGGCCATCCTGGAACTCATTTTGTAAATCAGGCTGGCCTGGAAGTCAGAGATCAACCTGCCTCTGCCTCCTGAATGCAAGACCCCTCACTTCTTTGATTTTAGGTATTACTTACAACAGTGGCAGTGTCTGTTTTTGTCAGTTCAGGTTGTTGTAACAGAATACTGTGGACTAGGTGACTACTGAAATTTATTTCTTATAATTCTTGAAGTTGGGATTTCCAATATCGAGGGGGTAAACTGATTGATGGCTTGTAAGGTCCCTCTTGGTGCCCACAAAACTGCCTTATATATGTTCTCGTGGTAGAGTGATATTCTCTCTCTCTCTCTCTCTCTCTCTCTCTGTCTCTCTCTCTCTGTCTCTCTCTCTCTCTCTGTCTCTCTCTCTCTCTCTCTCTGTCTCTCCCCTCTCCTCCCCCTCTCCCTCCCTCCTTCCCCCATCTCTTTTTCATCCACTGTCTTTTCAAGACAGGTTTTCTCTGTGTAGCCCTGACTATCCTGGACCTTGCTCAGTAGACCAAGCTGACTTCAAACTCATAGAAGTCTGCCCGCCTCTGTATCCCAGGTGCTAGGATTAAAGGTGCTACCACCTCCCAGCTCCTCCTTTCTCTTAACCCCATCTGTGAGGGTCCCATCATCATGAACTCATTCCCTCTAACAGCTCCTCCTCAGTAATATGCTTTACACAGGAATCCAAGGGGATACAAGCAGTTAATAACAAGGAGATATTAAAGTGATCACCATAGACACAGTACTGAGTGACTACAGGATCAGAGCTAAGTACTCTGAGCATTATATTCATGTCTTACTACCCACGGGGTTTGGGTTTCTTCAGTTTTGTATGTGTGTAAAATACTAACATCTAATATGAATGACATACTAATGTCACTGAGATGCCATGGCTTGATTTAACTTTCTTTGGTTTGTGCCTAAAAGTAGCTTCTCTAAGAAGCTGTGTTTCCTTTAAATAGGGAATGTCACTTAGAACTAAGCTCAGGAGCTCAGTTGTTACCTAGCTCTACTAGGTTGTCTGTCACTGCAGGCCTTCAGTCAAAGAGATAAAAAGTCTTTTTGAGGGGCTGAAGAGATGGCTCAGTGGTTAAGAGCACTGAGTGCTCTTCCAGAGGTCCTGAGTTCAAATCCCAGCAACCACATGGTGGCTCACAACCATCTGTAATGGGATCTGATGCCCTCATTTGGTGTGTCTGAAGACAGCAACCGTGTACTGATAGAGAGAGAGAGAGAGAGAGAGAGAGAGAGAGAGAGAGAGAGAGAGACTTTTTGAGCATCTTTAGGTCATAACTTATATTGGTATTTCCAAACCAGAGTTAATGAGGTTTTCTGTTTTTTCTTTTTCTTTCTCTTTAATCTTTGTTTATAATAACATTAGTAAAAATTTAAACAACCTGGCAGTGGTGCTGCACGCTTTTAATTCCAGCACCTGGAAGGCAGATGCAGGCAGATCTCTATGAGTTCAAAGCCAATCTGGTCTACATAGTGAGTTCCAGGACAGCTAAGGCCACACAGAGAACCCTGTCTCGAAAACCAAAAATAAACAAATAAGGTAAAAAAATAAAATAAAACACCACCTGTTTTCATATTCATTGAGACTCTGAAACTGGCATTGCTGAGCTACTAGTAGGATTGAGTAAGACATTTTGTTAGATGCTGCCAAGGTCCTTCCCTTCTTGAGACCTTTGGGATCATAGGTTCCTGCCAGCTCTGGAAGGGTGACAAAATCTGCTTTCAGAATTCTTCACTGTTCTTAGCTCCAAAGTGACAGGTTTTTCCTTCTGTTTTTATGCTTTTGGTGCTCTAGTCAGTAACAGATAGGAGCAGTTCCCTGCCCTGGTTCTCACTGTTTAATAGATAACATTGCTTGAGACAGCAATTTGTCTTTTGATCATGATTGCTTTAAATTGTCATCCCCACTCCCAGGCA
The DNA here is from genome assembly GCF_000001635.26 of Mus musculus. Lineage (NCBI taxonomy): Eukaryota > Metazoa > Chordata > Mammalia > Rodentia > Muridae > Mus > Mus musculus. Next base: position 32,493,631 of record NC_000077.6, read on the forward strand.
TTGAATTAGGGAAGTTGATGCTTTACTGGTCTGTTACAGCAAATATTGCCAGGGTCATATCTTTGTATTTTATCTTGTCTATGTTTGTGTCCTTTTCTTTATCTGATGAGTCCCAAACATTACATTAGGTCAGGGATTTTCAAAGAGCCAAAGAAAATAATTATAACCACGAGTCATTTTTAAGATCTCTGATTTTCTCTGTCTGTCTGCCTCTCTCTGCTTGCCTGCTTGCCTACCCCCCCCCTCTCTCTCTGTGTGTGTGTGTGTGTGTGTGTGTGAGAGAGAGAGAGAGAGAGAGAGAGAGAGAGAGAGAGAGAGAGAGAAAAGTACATGTGGAGGAGGCTACCCTCACATCATTCCTCAGACCTGGACTTGCCATTTAGGTCAGCTTGAGTGGATGGTACACCCCTGCCTCTGTCTTTACCTCTTCAGCACTAGAATTACAAGAATATTATATCACTCGCAGCTTCTTAAATGAGTTCTCCATCAAACAAGAACCTTACTAACTGAGCCCCGAAAGATAATTGTTTTTTATAAACAGAATGTCTAAAATTTGCATTAAAGTGCTTTTAGTTGTATAGTAAATTTAAGGTCGAGTGCTTAATTCTATCTGAAAGGCAAGCGTTTAGTATTAAATCTGTTACAGAATGAGGAAACTGTGTGTAAATGTTTACAAGAAAAAGGGCTGGAGAAATAGCTCAGTAGTTAAGAACACTTGCTGCTCTTGCGCAGGACCTAGGTTCTGTCCCAAACCATTTCCGTGTTTTAATGAGAGGGTGGTTTGAATTAATTTGCTAAATGCTTATTTTTTCCAATTTATTTAACTAAAGATACGCTAGTAACCCTGATTAAAGTTATCATGAGGCTTTAAAAAACAAACAAACAAACTTGTTTTGGTGCTCTATTAAACCCAGCATGAAAATTTTAAGATCAAGTAGTTCAGCAAAAATTCTATACTAGGGCTGGAGAGATGGTTATGTGGTTAAGGGCACTGGCTGTTCTACCAGAGGACTTGTGTTCAATTCTCAGCACCGACATGGGCACTCACAACTGTCTGTAACTTCAGTTTCAGGGCTCCAACACTCTTTCTATCTAGCCTCTGTGGCCACTGCTCACACATGATGCACATATATGCAGGTAAAACACTCATGAATGTAAAAATATTTTTAAAAGTTTAAACTTATGACTTTTACAAAATAATAATGTATATGCCACAAAGTTTTGGTTAGTTTCATAATATATGTTCTACATTCAGGTGATACATATATGCATGTTTATGGTTCAGAAACCTAGAGGGAAATAAGACAAACCTATTTCTTGTTTTCAGGGAGCCTTATTCTGATTTATATCTGCAGAGGAAATACCATGGAACTTTTGACAATATAAGTTTAAAATACATTCATTCAGAATGATGGTTATATTAACTAGTATAAATGCAGCTTTTTGCACAGGCACGTTTGTGTGTGTGTGCGCGCATGCAATACTGTTTTGGGGCTTAGAAAAAATAAAAGTCATAGAAATAAGGCCACCTCATAGGTAAGGAAAGTATTCCACGTGTAAATATTGGTTTTATTTATTTTTCTATTGGCTTTCTGTATGTGAGAGGTTACTTTTTTGGTTTTTGGTTGGTTAGTTTTTGGTTTTTCAAGACAGGGTTTCTCTGTGTAGCCCTGGCTGTCCTAGAACTGGCTCTGTAGACCAGGGTGGCCTTAAACTCAGAGATTCACTTGCCTCTGTCTCCCAAGTGCTGGGATTAAAGATGTGAACTACCATACCCCACACCCAGCTAGAGCTTCCTTTTGAGATGGAGTCTTGCTGCATTGCTTAAGCTAAGCAAATTTGCTATGCTCCTGTCTCAGTGATACATATATCCCGTGTGTGGGTGCCACCATACCCAGTTTGAGCTCTTTTTTTTTTTTTTTGAGTTGCTTATATTAGGTAGTGAGATTGTAGAGCTTTTGTTGAATCTCTCACAGTGACACGAGAAACTACAGTAAGTGACATGTTTAGAATATTTAAAATATGTGAAAGACTTGAACTGCTCAGGTCCACCTGATGCATTATCCAAGTAGATGCCACACTGAGTCTGCTTCCTTGAGGAGAGAGGAGAGGAGAGGAGGGGAGGGGAGGGGAGGGGAGGGGGAGAAGAGAGAGGAGGGGAGAGGAGAGAGGGAGAAGAGAGAGGAAAGGGGAGGGGAGGGGGAGGAGAGAGGACAGGGAGGGAGAGGAGAGAGGGGAGGGGAGGAGAGGAGGAGAGGGAGGGGAGAGGAGAGGAGAAAGGAGAGGGGAAGAGAGAAGAGAGGAGGGGAGGGGAGGGGAGAGGAGGGAGGAGGGGAGAGGGGAGGGGAGAGGGAGAAGAGAGAGGAAGGAGGAGGGGAGAGGGGAGGGGAGAGGGGGGGGGAGAGGAGAGGGAGCCCTGCTTTTCACGTCCTGCTCAGTAAACTGAGTGTTTAGCATATATGCTCATGTAGAGGATAACACAGCAGAAAATGAAATTTACATGTACATTTTGCTGTGGTAGAACTGGTGGGTAGATTGTGGTTATTGGACATAGTTTGGACACCTTTTTGAGTGGTGCTTTAGCTTTACTTTGCAGTATTATTTGCCAAATGTAGAGGAAAGCCATTAGTACAGATTGAATTGTTCACATTGGAATTAACTCTCATAGGTTAATTACATAAGGAGACTTGGATTTTTGTTTCCAGCTATGCTACTAAATGGATAGGGTTTCTACTCTGTTATACCCATCCTTTTAGACTTGCCTGCTTTGCATTACAAGTTAGAAGGCCAAAACATCATCATGTGGCAATGATAAAGATTTTGTGGGAGAGACTAGAGAGACCAGTTATGTTTGGCCTTGAGAGCAATGGTCAGACTTAGTAAGAAAAATTTATTTCAATTCAGGTGTCAAACCAAATATACTTTACCATATTAGTTAGCCCTGTCATATAGGAATATAGCCTGGGAAGGGGTGAGATTTCCCAGGGGCTAGAGTCATTTTATTTGTATTAGGCATAGTCCAGGCCAGTAAGGGCATCATTAACTTTATGCATACTTTAGAACCATTTTAGATTTTTTAAAATAGATATTCTTTGTTCAATTAAACATGGAACAGTGAGTTTTGATGCATACTTCTCTGCTTCCCACCTTCGCTGTCATTTGTTACCCACCTACTCTTCCCTCACAGTTTTTATCCTTTCATCAGGGTTTAATTTTCTTTTTACTTATGTCTATTAAGCTTTCTTATGCCTGACACTGTATAAACTACAGGCCCATAGGCAGGAATGGCTATAAGTCAGTATGACCCATACAAAACAGATCAGTGATCATGTAGGCTACGAAAGTGTCTGGGTACAGGGGTTGCCGGAGACTTGTTCTAACACGTTGCTGTGTATCATTTTCTAAGGAGACCTGTGCCAAAGGGAGTGACCTCTCCCTTTTTCCTCTTCTTGGATTGGCACTAAAATACCGCATTGCTGTTCTTTCAAATTCTTCATCTATTCCAGTACAGAACTTTCTTCTTTTTTATTTTTTGTTTTTTCAAGACAGTTTCTCTGTGTAGCCCTGGCTGTCCTGGAACTCAGAGATCCACCACCTCTGCCTTACCTGTTTGATTCCTGTGAGGGGGGAGGGGAGGGGAGGGGAGGGGAGGGGAGAGAGACAGAGAGAGAGAGAGAGAGAGAGAGAGAGAGAGAGAGAGAGAGAGAGAGAGAGAGAGAGAAGAATGTCATCCCTTTGTACCAGCTCTTTACAAAGTTGCTCTTGTTTGAGTTTCAGAGGATGATATTCTGAGCTCTCTGAGCTGGAAGAAGCTTTCCTCTAGTAGTTATTTTCCTGAATTTGGTGGTCTGGTTTGTTTCCCTTGAACACTGAAAAGTAGCTTTTTGCCTTTTTAGATTTGCTCAGTTCAAATTTCTTGGCTCTATATGTCCAAAGATCCTAATATTCAAACTATTTCACACCATTTACTCTACGTGTGTCTCTGTTACTGCATCTGCCACTCGTATTTTGACCTTGTTAATTTGATGAAATACTTACTCTTTTTGGCTGCTGGCATATGTGCATGTGTGTGTGTGCGCGCATGTTTTAATGAACAAAAAAGAACTTTTGTCTGGAAAATCCCCATATTTTCCTGGGGTTGTTCATAATTACCCATTGTACACACCTTTTACCAGAGTTGTACATTTGTTATAGTTACTTTGTTGTTGTTGCTGTGGGTTTTTTGTTTGTTTGTTTTTTTCTGAGACAGGGTTTCTCCCTGTAGCCCTGGCTGTCTTGGAACTCACTTTGTAGACCAGGCTGGCCTCAAACTCAGAAATCCGCTTGCCTCTGCCTCCCAAGTGCTGGGATTAAAGGCATGCGGCGTTGTTTGTTTTGTTTTTGTTTTTTGTTTGTTTGTTTTTGAGACAGGATCTCTCTTTGTAGGCCTTGATATCCTGGAACACTGCTGTGTAGACCAGGCTGGCCATGAACTCAAAGATTCAACTGCTTGTGTGTATGCTTGTTTATGAGGCGGGGTTAATATGTGTGCTTGAGACCAGAGGTCAGCCTCAGGAGCCATCATCTTGTTTGTTATCATAGGTCCCTCATTAGTTTGGAACTCAGCAAATAGAAGAGGCTTGGTGGCAGTGAACTCCAAGGACTTACTTGCTTGTCTCTACCTCCGAAGATCTGTCTGGGATTACAAATGTGCCACCCACAGCCAGACTTTTATTTTATGTGGGTCATACATGGGGATTAAATTTGGGTCCTCATGCTTGCAGTGCAAGCACTTCACCAACTAAGCTATGTTCCCAACCCACAGTTTAATTCTGTGTGTGTTACTTTCTACTTTATTTATTTATTTATTTATTTATTTGTTTATTTATTTATAATACGGGTTCTCTCACTAAATGTGAAGTTTGCTTCTTTGTCCAGACTGGCTGGCCAGTGAGCTCCAGAAATCTGCCCGTCTCTGTCTCCTGCTGGTAACCCAGGCATTTTACTGACTAAGCCATCTCCCTAGTTTCCTGTGATTGATTGATTGATTGATTGGTTGGTTATTAATTAATTAATTAGTTTTGGGGTTTTCGAGGTAGAGTTTCTCTATGTAACTCTTGGCTATCCTCAGACTCAGAGATCCACTTGCCTGCCTCCTGAGTGCTGGGATTAAAGGTATACACCATCACCACCCAGCCCATAATTATTTTTAATCATCCTTTGGAAATATGATTGGAAAAGAGCTATTGATTTACTGAAAATTATGCATCCTGGTGCAGTGGCTCATGCCTATAATCCTAGCACTTGGGAGACTAAAACAGAAGGATTGCGAGGAGTTGGAAGCCAGCCAGGACTACAGTGTGAAACCCTGTCTCAAGGAAGGAAAAAAAGAAGCAGAAAAGAAACTTTTGCAGCTAGCTATCTCCATTTTCTCTAGATTAGTAAATAGAATTTTAGCCAGAAATCAGCAAAAAAGGCAAACCTCTAGCTGTAATTATGGTAAAAGAATCTGAAATAGGAATATGGCCATGTAACCTTTTTTTTTTCTTTTAACAAAGAATAGGGAGTGTGTGTGTGTGTGTGTGAATATTGATGTTAGTATTTTCTCTTTTTAGTTGCTCTAGGTCGTAACCAGCCTTTGAAAAAGGAGAAACCAAAATGGAAAAGTGACTATCCCATGACAGATGGACAACTGCGCAGCAAGAGGGATGAATTCTGGGACACTGCACCAGCTTTTGAAGGCCGGAAAGAGATCTGGGATGCCTTGAAGGCCGCTGCACATGCTTTTGAAAGCAATGATCATGAACTGGCACAGGCAATCATTGACGGTGCAAACATAACACTACCACACGGTAGGTTTGGTGTCCTGATGACAAAGGGGCATAGCAGAGGACCACCTGGAGAGAGACTTTTTTTTTTTTTAATACATTACTCAATTTTTTAAAAATTTATTTATTTTTATTTTGTGTACATTTGTAATTTGACTACATGTATGTCTATGTGAGGGTGTCGGATCCCCTGGGACAGGAGTTAAAGACAGTTGAGAGCTGCCATGTGTGTGCTGGGACTTCAACTCAGGTCCTCTGGTAGAGCAGCCAGTGCTCTTAACCACTGAACCATCTCTCCAGCACCCTCATTTTTTATTGTAGTTAAAATAAATATATAGCTTTTCTCTCTTTTTTATTTATTTATTTTTATTTTTTTGGTGGTTTTTCGAGACAGGGTTTCTCTGTATAGCCCTGGCTGTCCTGGAACTCACTTTGTAGACCAGGCTGGCCTCGAACTCAGAAATCCACCTGCCTCTGCCTCCCGAGTGCTGGGATTAAAGCCGTGCATCACCACGACCAGCTTCTTTTTAGCTGGTTGTAGTTTGTGTCTTGGTTCATTTTTATGTTTCTTAATCTCAGAAAAGAGAACATTTGCTAAATGGGTATTTTCTACTTTCTATGTGACTTAGTTCTCTCTAGAGACAAGCCCCCAGTCTGCTTCCCTCTTGCAGTGTACATCCCCACCTGGTGGTAGCTGCTGCTGCCACCACTGCCTTAACTACTTTCCTGTCAGAGTTGAAGTTCATTTTTGAAGATTAATATTTGGGGTGGGGAGCATACAGAAGAGATGGCTCAGTGTTTGCTGCTCTAGTAGGGGATCTGGGTTCAGTTCCCCTCGGTGGCTCGAAAGTGTCTGACTCCAGGTCCAGGGAAATCTGATTCCCTCTCTGGCTTCTGCAGGCACTGCGTTATGTGGCACACACACACATATATATATATATACACAGACATGTATACACATACATTCACACACATTGCATACATATAAACATACATACAGGGTTATTTATATATGCTAGGCAAACATATATAAAAATAAAATCTCTTCTTTTAAATGTGCTTTTATTTTCTATGTATGGTTATTTTTGTCATTTGGATGCTGGGAAACAGACCCATGTCCTGGAAGAACAGCAACTCTTATCTGCCATCTTTTCACCCCCAACTTCAAAGTTTTTAAAGATTGTTTTCCTTGACTATAGTCTGAGCCATACAAGAAATCTTTCTTGCTTTAGAAGTGTGACTAAGAATCATAATGTATATGTATCTAGGGACACATAGATGCTAGATATGTGCACATACTCTATTATGGTCTCATTGATTCAAAACATTAAATGTTTGGTGTTATGCTGAGATTTAGGTGTTAGTTTTATATATGTACTCTTTGTTCTTTTGATTTATGTATTTGTGTTTTTCTCTTTAGCTTTTCAAGTTAATAGCTTTCTGGGTTGTTTCTTCAGACTTATGTAAGGGACAAACACCTACAGGTACCGTTGTCCTTTGTTCATTATTATGCCACCATTGTTTTTCCCAAGGTCTTTTTTATTTTATTTGTAGAGGGGCAGTGCTTTAGTAATTTAATCATCTGCAGAATGTTCTTTGACTCTTTGTCCAATACAGGATGTTTTACTCATAAGCCTTGCCAAATTTCCAAATCCCCATTATAGTCTAATTAGTTGTGCTTCTAAGAAGCATTCCTTGTTTTATGACTGTCTGTTATTTATTATGAGAACTCTTTAGCACAGGCTTATATCCCCAACATTTATTGAATTTGAATTATTTGAGCGCCATTTCAGGATGCCCATTTAGTTTCAGTTTTCAGGTTAGTGCTTAAATCCTTTACCTCCTCCATGCTTGTAGAGGAGGAGATGGTCACATGGTTTCCATCTGCCCCTTCAGCTACCCCATTAGAGAATACAGGTTCTTCTTTTTGTATTACTCAGTTCTTTCTGATGCGTACATCCCTTTTCCCAAACTGAATCTATTGTGGTTGTTTTAATCTAGAATCCTGGATCTCTGAATTCCTCATTTTATATGTAATATAGTTATCTGTAGCTAATTATGGTCTCCAAATTGTGGCTTAATTTAAAAGCTCATGGGAACAGAGATCAACCAGATGGCTCCGCAGTGTTTACCATCAAGTCTGATGACATGTGAGGTATATATATATATATAATTTTTTTTAAATGTATGTGAGTACACTGTAGCTATCTTTAGACACACCAGAAGAGGGCATTGGATCCCATTACAGATGGTTGTAAGCCACCATGTGGTTGCTGGGAATTGAACTCAGTACCTCTGAAAGAGGAGATGGTGCTCTTAACCTGATGAGCCATCTCTCCAGCCCAACATGTGAGTTTAATCCCAGGAACCAGCACAGTAGAAGGAAAGAGAACCAACTCCCTCAAGTTGCCCTATGATGTCCATATGTGCACTATAGCATACACACATACACACAATAATTACATTAAATAAATGTAACAAGTGTGTTTTAAAATGCTTTTAAGTTTATAAAGACAAAGTATCTGTTTCATGTATAGACACACTGTATATCCTATTAAGTATAGACTCAAATCTCTATTAAATATTTAAGTCTGATTTCTGCTCCATCTACATGAACTGTCAAGAAAAATAATGTTGCTGAGCCAGGTATAGTAATGCATGCCTTTAATCTCAGCACTCAGGAGGCAGAGATAGGTGGATCTCTTTGAGTTCAAAGCCAGCTTGGTTGGTCTACTTAGCTAGTCTAGTAGAGCAAGGCCTGCATAAACAAACCCTGTCTCAATATCCCAAAACAATGACAATGATGATTTTTCCTGGCAGTCCCATCAACCAGCATGTCATGTCTTTAATCTTAGCACTTGGGAGGCAGAAGTGAATGGACCTGAGTTTGAGGCCAGCCTGGTCTACAGAGCAAGTTCCAGAATAGCCAGGGCTACACAGAGAAACCTTGTATTGAAAACTAAAAGAAAGAAAGACATCACTTGTGCTTCTCCTGTAGTGATTAAAGCTATGTGGCTTTAAGCAAATCATTTCTGTGACCTTCATTTCTCTTTGTTATTTGTGGTCCACATGGGGGGAGAGATTGTGTGAGAGAAAAACATATTCTGCATAAGCATGGAAGAACCGTGAGCATTCCTCTCAAATGAATTATCACAGACTTGTCGGCAATAAGGTTTTGTCATTGATATCCTTGAATGTTTCTCTATTTTTTTCTAAAGCTTATCAATAATATCTCTTGAGTGGGCCTGTCAATTAAGCTCTGTCATATATCCCTAATTAGCCATCAGTTACAATTCAGCTACTTAATTGGATGTTTTTATTTAGACCTGCTCAGTGGTAGGTTGTGACATCACTTGTGCTTCTCCTGTAGTGATTAAAGCTATGTGGCTTTAAGCAAATCATTTCTGTGACCTTCATTTCTCTTTGTCATCTGTGGTCCACATGGGTCTGGTTGGGTGAATCTCTTATGAGTCATTTATGATAGTGCTTGACCTACCAAAAGCACTTAGTAAATTAAACACTGGAGCTGTTGAGTTTGTTTTTTTTTTCCCTTACACTGGACTCTGGTGCTAACAGGTAAGTTTCCTGCACCACCCTTGACTTACAGATTCTGACCTGGCTGTGTTCCCATAGCCTCCTGTCTGTAAACAGCTTCTTCCCATAGCTTTTACAGCATTTTTTTTTTAATTGCCTTAAATTTCTTCAAGAGTTTGTTCCTTTTTTCTCATGGTTTGGTATTTTGTCATTATGTAAAAATTCTAAAAATATGCCTATTTAAAAAAAAAGTTAGTTGTAATGGGTGTATGTATGTCAACTCTCTTATTTAAAAAAAAAATTAGTAGCAATCCCCATTTTATTCAGGAGAGAACTGAAACAGAGAAGATCATATCTTTTCTAGGTTATAAATCATGGAACTGAGATTTGACTCAAATCTAAAAAGTAACAAAAGTACCTTTGATTCACACCCAATATACAATTTCAAATCTGTGAGTTTATAAAGTGATTATACAAGTCTTCTTTGATGTTTCTTCCATGTGTGATTTTCTTTTTTTCTTTTTCCAAGACAGGGTTTCTCTGTGTAGCCCTGGCTGTCCTGGAACTCACTCTGTAGACCAGGCTGGCCTCAAACTCAGAAATCCGCCTGCCTCTGCCTCCTGAGTGCTGGGATTAAAGGCATGAGCCACTGCTGCCTGGCTTATGTCTGATACTTTTAGTACCTTGCATATTTCCTAAAATACTTTAAAATGGTAGACTTTTACTAATACTTAAGAGAAACAGTACATTTTCTTAATATACAAATGGACAGGAAATACATTTGTAGAGATAGGCCTTTCTGTTTTTCTAAGGTGTCTCTGAAGGCTATTAAAAAACAGGCCAGGATGCTGACTTTGGTGGTGCATACCTTTGAGCCCATCACTCACAAGGTAGAGGCAGGTGAATCTTTGAGTTCAAGGTCAGCCTGGTCAGCCTAGTGATCCAGGCTAGCCAAGGCTACAAAATAGGGGAGACCCTGTCTCATATAGAAAAGCAGTCCGTGGAGTTCAGTGGTTAAGAGCACTGGCTGCTCTTCCAGAGGACTCTGGTTCAGTTCTCAGTACCCGCATGCAGCTGTCAACATCTGGAATTTCAGGTCAGGGGATCCAATACCCTCTTCTGGCATCTGTGGACACTGCAAACAAGTGGCACATAGGCATACATATAGGCAACACATCCATACACAAAAAGCAGGAATAAATAAAATATTGACTAAGCTGCTCCCTCCTTTCTTTCCAGTCTCTCCCTATTACCTCCCTTCCCATTCACTCCTCCTCCCCTTCTCCCCAGAAAAGTTTGAGACAGGGTCTCTTTGTAGCTGTTGTGGAACTCACAGAGACCCACCTGCCTTTTCCAGGATTAAAGACACACACCACCACTGCCTGCCCCCCCCCAATAAATAAATAAATAAATAAATAAATAAATAAAAATAAATAAGCAAGCAGAGGAACTCACAGAGACCCACCTGCCTTTTCCAGGATTAAAGACACACACCACCACTGCCTGCCCCCCCCAATAAATAAATAAATAAATAAATAAATAAATAAATAAATAAATAAGCAAGCAGAGGTTCCAAGGTAAAAAGCATTTGGTAAACAAGCCTGCTGACCTGAGTGTGATCCCTGGGACCCATGTTAAAGATAGATCTAGCCAGAAGTATTCTTTGAAACAGTAGAAACAAGAGACTGCCTTAAAACAATGTGGAAGACAAGAACTGTCTTCACAAAGTTGTCATCTGACTATACACACACTCAGCATTTTTTTAAATTAAAAATAGAGCAAAAAAAAAAAAAAAAGAAAGAAACCGAAAACTTCAAGAAATGGGCAAGGGCCAGATAATGGTTCATGCCTGTAATCTTGACACTTGAGAGCCTAAAGCAAGAGGATCACTTGTTGGAGGCCAGCCTGGGCTACATAGCAAGAATGTATCCTCAAAAATCCAGGTTGCTTTAAAAGTCCTAAGGAATGAAGGAATAACTATAATACAGATAGTTACTTTTACATAGATGACTTTTCCTTGGCTGTTGAAGTGTTTAGAAATGAAACCACCCTTAATAAGGAGCCTGATGACTGCTTAATCATAAATGACATCATATTCTTCTTTCTGTCCTCCAAGAGACAAAGGTGGATGTTTGAATGTTACAAACTGTGAATGTGCCTGCTCCTCTGCTGCCGTCATGCTTTTTCTTGAATTAGAGTGATAAAGTCTGAAAATAGCTGTGGTGGGAGGTTGTTCCTGAGCCAGGAGGCTGTCTCTGAAGAAAACCTTCTTTCCTTATTGTTCGGGGGTGGGGTGAGGGTGGGGAGGAAGCAGGGTTTCTCACATCCCAAGGGAACAGCTGTATCAGCTTCCACTTCTATAAGGCCTTCTGGGCTTTCAGTAGACACCAGATGCGAGTGCTTCTGACCTGCTCCTCTGCCCACTTAAGGAAATGAAACCCTGGAACTAGAGATTAAATATCCCCTGTAGAAATTCAGCTTAGCGTTACACAATGTTTAATACTAGTTTGACCGTCAGGTGACTTCAGTGATAGGTATTTACCTAAGCCTTTGACCTCTGCTTGCCAGGAGAAAAGTTAAGCCTGGTTCCTCTAGTTGCCACAGTCCTGCTGACTGGGTTAGTGGACAACAAAGCTGTTAGGCCTAGCGGCAGCCAGGCTGACTCAGTCGCCAGCATGGTCTTTCCAGGGAGAGAATCTAGTTTTTTAGCAGCCCTACAGTCCTGAAGACTGCTCCCAAGGGCTGCTTAGATGGTAGTTGATGGCCTTTTGATGTTAAGATTCACTTGTAGAGAAGCCCATGCAGGATGAGGCAAAAGGCTGAAACTTTCTAAAACTGATTCATTTATTACATTGCTGCTTGAGAAATACTCCCTCAAGAGTGTAATTTTAAAATTTAAAACCCATGGGAGGGCTGGCAAGATGGCTCAGCAGGTAAGAGCACTGACTGCTCTTCCAAAGGTCCTGAGTTCAAATCCCAGCAACCACATGGTGGCTCACAACCACCTGTAATGAGATCTGATGCACTCTTGTGGTACATCTGAAGACAGCTACAGTGTACTTATGTATAATAATAAATAAATCTTTAAAAAAAAAACCCATGGGAGAGAAGCAACATTACTGAGATTTTCCAAGGACCTTTAGACAATTTCACTATGGTTAGCATAGTGAACTTTACAGCAACTTTATTCTAAAAAAAAAAAAGTAGGTACTATAATCCTTGTGAAGATAATCAGCATGCCCCAAATTTGGCTCTACATGCAAACTTGGGTATGAGCAGAGACCGTGTCCCTCATATTAGATTTCACTACTTCATCCTTGGTACCCTTCAGGATCCTCTGTTACCTGAGCCTCACTATTTCCTCTTCTTACTTAAATTCTCTGGTGGTTGTGGTCATCTTTTTAAGTGTGTCCACTACACTTATCTGTTGAGGCCTCCCTTTGACATAGGAAGCCATGGTTATAATTCCAGGGGACTGAAGAAATGGCTCAGTGATTGAGTGCACTAGCTGCTCTTCCAGAGGACCTAGGTTCAATTCCCAGCACATACTTAGCAGCTCACAACTGTCTGTAACACCCTCCCACGCATAAATATAGGCAAAACACTAATGCATGTATAAAATAAAAATAAATAAATTTAAAAGAAGTAAAATTTCAACCTCCTGAGTCCATTAGAACAAAGAAGTTAATGGTGAAGATATGGATAAAACTCTTGATTTTAGAGTTCTGAGATGTTGCCTTGTTTACTTCAGGAAGATAGTTTTTCATATTACTGGTGTGATATAAATATTTACGTTTTCAAACATTAACACTCAACAGGTATGTAAAGATTCACTTTGTTATGTATATACTATGAAACTATAATCATGATCAAGACTCTTGTCTTTACATAGTGCTTTTTTATTTATTATCTGGTGTGTGTGTGTGTGTGTGTGTGATAATGCATGTGGAAGTCAAAGGACACCTTTTAGAAGTTGGTTATTTCCTTCAGCTGTGAGGTTGTTCAGGTTGTCAGGCTAGTGTGTGCTTTTTACCTGCCTAGCATCCTGCTGATTGGAAGATACTGGTTTTTAACTTTTGAATATAGTCATGTGAGTCTGCCTCTGGTAAAAGTCTTAGCCTTGAGTCATGTTCCTACAGAGAGCATAAAGGCATGCTCAGAAAGGCCTTTTTACAAGGTTGGTTTTCAATCTCAAAGACTGCTTGGAACAGTAAAGTATTAGACTTAATGGCATGTAATTAAGCTACTTTTAGTATTTGGCAACCAGTTTAATTTTTTATCTTTACAAATTTCTGTAGGCAGGTTTGTTTGTTTGTTTGTTTTGGTCCTTTTGAGACAGTCTTACATAATCCAGACAGGCTTTAAACACAACATATAACTGAGGCTGGCCTTTCCTTGTCTTCCTGCCTCTACTTCCCAAGCGATAGTAGTAGAAGGGTAAACCACCATGCCTGGCTCCAGTGAAATATGTTGAAGCCTAATTGAAAGTAGCCAGAGGGGCTGGTGAGATGGCTCAGTGGGTAAGAGGACTGACTGCCCTTCCAAAGGTCCTGAGTTCAAATCCCAGCAACTACATGGTAGCTCACAACCACCCGTAATAAGATCTGACACCCTCTTCTGGTGTGTCTGAAGTCAGCTACAGTGTGCTTATGTATCATAATAAATAAATCATTAGGCTGAAGCAAGCAGAGACTGAGCGAGTGGAGTTGACTGGAGTGAGCAGGATTGACTGGAACAAATAGGTCCTAAAAAATTCAAATTCCCAGCATCGACATGAAAGTTCACAACTATCTGTGTAGCTGCAGACTACTCACATACATTAAATAAATAAATAAATAAATAAATAAATAAACAAACAAATCTTTAAAAAAATAAAGGAGCCGGGCGGTAGTGGCACACGCCTTTAATCCCAGCACTCGGGAAACAGAGGCAGGCGGATTTCTGAGTTCGAGGCCAGCCTGGTCTACAAAGTGAGTTCCAGGACAGCTAGATAAAATATAGATAAATAAAAACACTTTCAGAAAAGTATGTATAAGAAATCACAACAAACTGATGACTTGGCAGCCTTCTGCCCAACAGGAGAGCCTTTGGGGCTTCCTAGCATGGTGAGATGATGCCCATTCTGGCAGGTACTTATCCTGATAGCTGCTTGTCTCTGCTAAGTCCTACAGTGGGTTTGTGAGAGGGGAAAAAAAAGTCTGCAGAGGATATTATATAATAATGTAAACAAGCCTGACTAGAACTTTGGAAATAGTGAGGGATTGCTAGACAAGCTGAGCTTCAGTGCCAGGGGGTAGTGATTGAGACCTTCTGTAAGTTCCTAATGCAGCCAAGACTGAGTGTGATTTTACCAAGGGGGTAAGTCCCCACAGTGGTCAGCTTTTGGAAAAGTACCTTCCTCCTGTGCATAAGCACTATGGCTTTCTGTGAAGACAGATATGCATGTGTATATGCCAGCATGTATAGGCAGAAACCCAAGGTCTGTCTGTGTTGGATGCCCACCAATGGTCCCTTCTAGTTTCCTGGATTCTACAGATGCTCTAAGTCAAACACACAGCTAAAAGATTTGACACTGGGCTCCACATGAATTATCCATTCATCAGCTGAAAAACACCTAAGCTGTTTCCAGATCCAGCTCTTGAGAATAGAGCAATGTTGAACATGAACGAGCAGGTGTATTTCTGGAGTAGACAACAGGGTCCTTTGGGTATATACCAGGAATGAATCGTCTAACTGGGCCATACAGTAGGTCTGTTTGTAGTTTTTTGAGTGACCTCTGCACTGATTTGCATAGTCAGCCCAGCCTTTTACATGGACTCAGGTACTTGTGCTTACTTGTGACACAGGTACTTCATTAACTGAGCCATCTCCCCAGTATGCCCTAGGTGTCTTAAAGCAAACCTTTCCATCTTCCATTGCTCTGTTTTTCTTATTTTGTGTTTGTTTTCGATGTTGTAGTCAATTTTTGAGACAGTATATAATAGCCCTGGCTGTTGTACATAGTCCAACATCAGGTAGACCAGGGTTGCCTCGAATTCAGAGATCCACCTGCCTTCGCCTTCCAGTTATCATAGACCAGACAGTGACAGTACTAAGTTTGTTCCGCCACTGTTTGCAGCCTTTCAGAAAGCATGTAAGCTTCTCTGAGTGGGCACACTTCCTTTGGAGTGCTGTGGGGCTGCATCTTTCACTGCTAGGGATTGTCTTTGACTTGCTGGTAAATACTGTCTTGTTATTAGGCTGTACAGCATGCTAGCATCTTATTTGTCATGCCTTACACTTTTCTCTAAGTCCATTCATTTCTTTGATTTAACCATCTTATTAACATAATAAGCTGTGTGCTCTAATCTTTATGTTAGACATTTATTCAGGAATCTGATTAATGGTTATTTCATTGTTACTTACTAGCTATGTAACAAAACTTATTTCATTAACAATTTTCCCATCTGTAAAATATGTAGACTTATATAGACTTTTCTGCTATAGTTTGAGTAGTAAATGCTTTTGAAGATAAATGTGTGTGTTTAGGTATATAGTTGCATATATAACATACTTAGAACTAGGATTGGTAAGCATTCTGAAGTGTTTGCTTTTGTGTTTAAGTGTATAGATTGAATTTGGCTGCCTAAGACCTGAGCAACCGACAGCACAAGTGGACATATTGAAGGGGGGAAGGTCTCCGAATGCCCCACCCCATACATGTGTCTGATTGCTGACAGAGAATTAGTCTTCCCCAGGGAGGTGCCCCCTAATTGATTATCCTTTTTTTTTTTAACTTTTTATTGGTTTGTGAATTTCATTTTATGTATTCCAATCCTACTTATCTCCCTGTCCCTTCATATCTTTCCTCTGCCCTTGCAACTCCCCCACCCCCAATAAAATAACAATAACAGTGACAACTACAACAAAAACCAAAGGGAAAAAATCTCCTC
The DNA here is from genome assembly GCF_000001635.26 of Mus musculus. Taxonomy (NCBI): domain Eukaryota; kingdom Metazoa; phylum Chordata; class Mammalia; order Rodentia; family Muridae; genus Mus; species Mus musculus. Next base: position 32,509,904 of record NC_000077.6, read on the forward strand.
TTGGAAGCTGTAATGTGTCACATAGTGTACCCTTTTGTCCGCAAGTCTTTACTTGTAGATACTCATTACATTGAATCGTTGTCAGTACCGGATCCTCACTGGGTCTCCTCTCGGATATCCTGTTGTTGCTCTGTGTCATGGAGATCCTGCAGCACAATTTAGTCCGTAAGACAGCCCCTTAAATCGCTCCAGTTCATAGATGGGGTAGATGTTTTGGGATGGTCCAAAGCCCTGTCTGTATCTGGGCCTGAATAGTAGCTGAGTTAACCCACACCACCAGGGCAAACTCTCCAGCACTGCCCCAGCTAGCTCACCCAGTGCTACAGCCAGTGAGGGGCAGGGCCTGCTCTCATGGGGTTGGGAGGGTTACCAATTGGTTATATAATAGAATGTGATCAGCCTTAAAGTCATACACATATAACACTAAAAGAATTCAATAGGTTTAATTACATATTTAGTGCATTTATATTTGTATATATAACAATAATAAAAGAAAAGAGGTCATAATTTAAGGGGATATGGAAAGGATGGAAAAGAGGGAATGATATGATTCTATTTTAATTACCCTGCTAAGAGGCAAGAAGCTTGGATATACTGTCTATGATTGAGTAACTACTTTTCACTGACACCCTGTGATAGCAACATATGGATTTTGGGTAAACATTTCCATCTTCCAAAGTGTTTAAGTAAATAGCTTTTTATTTTTTCCTGAGATATGCACTAAGTTTTTTTTTCATTTAGAAATAGACTTTTTAATGTCTAAATTGCACCATAATTTATTGAAGTATGCTAAAATTCTTTATTCTTTGGGATATACAAGTGTTTATCAGAACTCTGTTATTTAACTTTTCCAAGTAGCTTAACTCACACAGAAAGTGTCATGCATGCTGATGCTATAAAAATGTGTGTATTGGGGGTCTTGCAGACTGGTGGTTACTCTTTCTAAACTTGTCCCTTTTTACTTCTTTATAATTAGTATAGGTCTTTCAGATATGAGTCTGAATTTATTTTGTTTGTGTGGGTGTTGCCTGCATGTATGTCTGTGCACCATGTATACACCTAGTGCTCAAGGAGGTCAGAACACAACAGCTCTCCTGGTGCTGCAGGTGCTGAGAACTGAACTTGGGTTCTCTGAAAGAGCAGCAAGTACCCCCCCTCCCCCTTTTGTTTTAAAGATTTATTTTATGTATGTTGCTCTCTTCAGTTACACCAGAAGAGGGCATCAGATCTCATTATGGTTAGTTGGGAGGCACCATGTGGTTGGTGGGAATTGAACTCAGGACCTCTGGAGGAACAGCTCTTAACTGCTGAGCCATCTCTCTAGCCCCACCCCCCACCCGAGCTGACTCTGGAGCAATGAAAGTCTAAGCAGAGTCTTACAGCTTCACAGTCATAAGTTTGCCTCTCTTCTCCCAGGCTGTGATTTTTCAGTCAGGTAGGTGTGTAACAGTTCTCTCGATCCCACTCAGCTGTTGTTCTTCACATAGTTGCACTGTGGCTCCTGGAGTTCCCATTGCTGTTCTCTGCTCAGCCTCAGCCAGGACTCCTGGTGCTTGCTCACTCCTTAGGTCCTTGTGTTTACTCCTGTCTTCATATCATCACGCCTGTGATGCCCCCAAAACACTACTTCTGTAGCATTTCTCTGTCAGCTCAAATAAATTAGTGCTTTTTTATTTTCTGATGTCTGTATGCCAATTCTTGAAGTTTCAAAATTGCCTCTTTGTACTTGCCTGCAGTGGTTTGTTCTGTATTGATTGGACTTGATCAGAGGCTGCTATGGGTCAGAGCAAGCTTCACTCACAGCCTTCTCCCTTTGGTGCAGTGTTGTGCTGCGCTGCACTCTATGGTGTTGAAGTATCTGAATGTCCCTGTATTAATAGTGAACGTGTTGTACAGGATCACATTAGGCTGTTTTCAGGCAGGTAATATACTTTGAGCATATTTTCCCCACTATGCCATGCACTATTACCTTTGCCTCGGCAGCCTTCCCCACCCACTAGTCCTCAGGACTCCAGCTTTCTAATCTTCTTTCTCATGTGCATGAGTGTTTTGGCTGCATGTCTGCACCACATGCATTAGTTCCCCAGAGGCCAGGAAGGAAGTCAGGTCTCCGGAACAAGAGTTACAGATGCTTGTAAGCCACCACGTGGTGCTGGAAATTGAACCCAGGGTCCTCTGGAAGAGCAGCCAGTGCTCTTAATCTCATTGCCATTTCCCCAGCCCTATGTATAATTTTTTTATTTGTCTGTACAGACTATTAGAGATATCCATGTAGCCTCTTGTTTCCCCTGAACTCACAGCTTCCCTCATTATCAGTGTCTATGACAGAACAGTATATTCGTTGAAATGAGTAAACCAGCGTTGTCACATCATCAGCACCCAAAGCACATAGATTACATCAGAGTCACCAGCAATGCTATACACTCTGGGTTTGCACAAATTTATAATGACATCTGTTTGCCAGTAGATCTGTGTACCATACAGAGCAGCCCTACTGTCTTAGACCCTCTGTGTTCCACATATCTATTCTTTCCTCCAACCTGTCACCTGGCAACTACTGATTTTTTTTTTAAGTGTCTTACTATTTTTGCCTTTTCCAGAGTGCCAGATACTTTGATTCATGGCAGAGTTCCCCTTCAGACTGGCTCCTTTCAGTATTAAGTACTACATATCTTCATTTTCTTTATAGTACAGAATAAAATCCATTGTGCATTCTACAATTTATCCACTCATACACTAAAGGACGACTTACTTGCTTCCATGTAGAGTAGACTCAAGTTTTCACTTCCTTTGGAACTTCAGATCATCTAAGTTGTCAGACTCAAGGCTGAATGTGGTGGTGTATAACTATAATTCCAGCACTTGGGTGGTAGAGCCAAGAGGAGCTCACAATTTTGAGCCCAGTCTTGGCTATATATAGTGAGTTTGAGATCAACCAGACTACATAGTGAGACCCTGTCTTAAAAGAAACGTTGCCAGAGAGGATCTGAGAAAAGTTGGAAAAGAAGGAATGTGACTTGTTGTTGTTGTTGTTGTTAGTGGTAATAATAAAGAAGGGTTCGGCTGAGAGAGGAAAGGGAGCACAGGTTGGGGGCAAACTGTCCTCCCAGGTAGCTGTGAAGGGAACTTGTTAGTACTCCACTCCCCAGCCCCAGCCTTGGTACTGTCAGAACTCTGGACTGTGGCCATTGTTGTACGGTTACTTTAATAGTGGTGTGGTGTTCCACATCATTTCATCCATCTATCTTCCACCTCATCACCTTTGTGAAGAGTTTTATCAAGGTATTTGAATTCTTAGTTTTCTAGGCTTTTCTGTTTGTATTTGTTGTTTTGAAACAAGGTTTCACTGTATGCCTAGGCTGGCCTGAAGCTTAATTCTAGGTGTAGGGATTACAGTGTATCTTCACTGTGGCTGGTTTTCAGCCCACTTCCTAAAAGTCTTGTTTTCTATTACTGAGTTTTGAGAGCTCTTTTGTTTTTTCAAGACAGAGTGTCTCTGAGTATCCCTGGCTGTCCTGGAACTCTGTAGACCAGAATGGCCTTGAACTCACAGAAATTCACTTGTGTTTGCCCTTGGAGTGCTAGGATTAAAGATGTGTACTACCACCACCTGGTTCTATATATGTTTGTGTAACAGTCTTCTAATATATCTTGAAATTTTTCTTGTTGTTTGTGAATGTCTTTTTATTTTCTTGGCTATCTCTAGAGGAGCTTAGATTTTCTAATTCTGATGAAAATCAGCTTATGGATTGATTATACATTTGATGGTACATTGTGCAGGTCATTGCCAAGGCAACAACATTTAGATTTTTTTCTTTTGCTTTTATTAGTTTGTACCTTTGTATTTTACATTTCAGTCTGTAATATATATATATTTTTTATTTTTATTTTTATTTTTTGGTGGTAGGGCAGGCCCGTGTGTGACATGGTATGCATGTGGGGATCACAGGGCAAGTTGCAGGAGTCAGTTTTCTCTCCACCATGTAGGTTCTGGTGTTTGAATTCAGGCTGTCAGGCTTGGTGGCGTCTTTAGTCACTGAGCCATTTGTCCACCTGTAGTGTGTTTTAAATTAATTTTGTGACAAGGATAATTTCTATATTGAGATTACATTTTTTGTGGCTCATTAACCCAACACCTTTTGTTGGAACACTGTCTTTTCTGTGCTCCATTCCCTCTGTTTCTTGTATACAATCATTTCATTATGGTTATGGGAATTGTACTTCTGGACTTTATCTGTTTTATTGATTATGTTTGTGTTTTAACATTGGTTTTTTTAGATTTTTGGTTTTGGTTTGGTTTGGTTTTGAGATAGCCTAGATTATCTCTGTATATCAACTAGCCTCAAATTATTGCTCTCTTCATAATTCACCCTTCCAAGTGCTGGGGTTACAGTATAAGCTTCCATGCCCAGTTCCATACCATCTTGGGTACTACAAGTCCTCCATTATCTGCTCAGGTCTTAAACATTTGTTAAGGTTTGTATCTTCATGCCCCGCTTTGGGTGTGCTAATGTACATGGTCTTGTAGTTTCAGACACCATTGTTTGCTGCTGCATGTGGGGCAGCCAGCTTTATAGATTAACCTTAATGTGATGCTCATTGGATCTGAGATCATTTTGTTGATTCTTCAGATTTTCTAGGTCAAGACCCCTTTGGGGACATATATCAAATATCCTGGTATCAGATATATTACAATTAATAACAGTAGCAAAAATCTGAAGAAGCAACAAAAATTATTTTATTGTTTAGGGGGGTCACAACAACATGAGAAACTGGATTAAAGGTCACAGCATTAGGAAGGTTGAGAACCACTGGCCTAGAAAAGCTACTAGTAAAGACATTTCTGTTCTTTCCTTCCTAATCTGTCTTGCACTAGCCTAGTTCCTAATCTTAATGAGAAATTTAACCTTTAAGTTTAGTGTTACAGGATTTTTTTTTAACTTTTTTTTTTTTTCAAGACAGGGTTTCTCTGTATAGCCCTGGTTGTCCTGGAACTCACTTTGTAGACCAGGCTGGCCTCGAACTCAGAAATCCACCTGCCTTTGCCTCCCGAGTGCTGGGATTAAAGGTGTGCACCACCATGCCCGGCTCTTTTTTTTTTTTTTTTTTTTTTTTTTTGTAGGTACGTTGTCGCTGTCTTCAGACACACCAGAAGAGGGCATCAAATCCCATTACAGATGGTTGTAAGCCACCACCATGGCTGGAACCTCTGGAAGAGCAGTCAGTGCTCTTAACCACTAAGCCATCTCTCCAGCCCCCTAAAACTGTTCTTTATGAAGCTAAGAGGTAGTATTGCTGAGAGTTTTTATCAAGAAGTACTAGATTTTGCCAAGTGGGTTTTTTTGCTTATGATACTTTTTTGCTTAACCTAATGCTATGAATTAGCAAATATCTAAAGATTGAGCCAGTCTTGAATACTTAGAATTAATTTTGACTTGAGAGTGGTATGTAATGTTTTTTAAGTGTTGTATTTGACTTACCTCATATTTTGTTGAAGATATTGCAGTCTTTTCTTGAGATTAGCCTTTAGAGGTGTTTTGTGTTGTGTTGTTTTGTACCTGTAGCATTAAGGTACAAAACATTAAGGTTTCTCTGTATAGCCCTGGCTGTCCTGGAACTCACTTTGTAGACCAGGCTGGCCTCGAACTCAGAAATCCACCTGCCTCTGCCTCCCAAGTGCTGGGATTAAAGGCGTGCGCCACCACCGTCCGGCTGCTTTCTGTTTTAAAAAGTTATTAGTTACTGAATCAGTTTCTGTTGATAAGACCTACTCAGATTGCCTCTACATTTGTAAGCTTTGTCAGATAATGTTTTTCAGAGAATTGTTTCATCTAGTGGATCAAATTTGTAGGCATGGGGGTATTCATAGTATTTTTTACGATTCTTTTAATGTCGATACATGTGTAGCTGCACCTGATGCACAGTCCCGCATGTGGTTTCTTTTGTTCCCACTGCTGGAAGCACAGGCGTTTTCTTCTGTTTGCAGGGAGGGAGTAAGGATCCACGGTGATAAACTGGCAGGGCCCCATGTCTGCCAGAGTCCTCTTAGAGCTTTTGTCTTGGCTTTCCTGCTCTGATTCCCTAGCAGCGTACCTGTCGGAGTTTCTGATGAGAGAGATAAAGCTGACAGCACTGAGTAGAGAGAAGCACACTCACTGAAACTGTCCCTGTCCCCTCTCTCTGCAGGTGCACTGACAGAGTGCTACGATGAGCTGGGGAACCGGTACCAGCTGCCAGTCTATTGCCTGGCACCACCAATCAACATGATAGAGGAAAAGAGTGACATAGAGACTCTTGATATTCCTGAGCCACCTCCCAATTCTGGACACGAATCTCAGCTCCGCCTGCGGCTCTCCACAGGCAAAGACCTCAGGCTCGTGGTCCGCAGCACAGACACAGTGTTTCACATGAAGAGGCGCTTACACGCCACAGAGGGCGTGGAGCCAGGCAGCCAGCGCTGGTTCTTCTCTGGCAGGCCTCTCACGGATAAGATGAAGCTGGAGGAGCTGAAGATCCCCAAGGACTATGTGGTGCAGGTTATAGTGAGCCAGCCTGTGCAAACCCCAACACCAGTGGAGAACTGAGCTGGACTTGCCTTCTTCCAAGATCCCGTGGCTCCTTTTTATTGTTACCATTTCTTACTCTTAAGGCGTGAAATTTATTTTCACTGCTCTGAATTCCCTATGAATGGATTTAGTTCTGAGGAATTACCAGTGAAAAATTCCATCTGTGATGGAGACCAACAAAAATAATAAAACACACAGAGCCAGCCTCTGATACTCTTATAATTACAATTTCTAATTTGAAAGACAGTTAAGAAATAGATAACCATTTATTTTAAAACATTTATCAACTGTGTAATGGCTGTATTTAAATGATCTCGAATGTAAACAGACACCAGACCCATCAAAAACAGCACCAAGCACCTTTTGGACACAGAATTTTTATGACATACATGTCAAATTTTTTTTTTTCCAGAACCATCAATAACAGTTACAAAACCTAATCTTTTTTTTCTTTTAAAGTGGAACCTAAAAGAGCATAGAGTTTTGCTTCTCTTCTGGGTTTGTAGTCCTACCCACCAGGAGGCAGTGAGACTGGGAGTTGTCAGTGTTCCTTCCCCTCCCACCAAGTTCTGCTCCCTGTTGACATGCACTCAGTCCTGTGGCCGTCATGCTGGCAGCGGGCACCCTCTGGCGCCCTGAGCAGCACGTTAGTAAGTAGTTAGAGCTTGTATTCTCAGTTGAGAAGTTTCTAGTCTTGCTTCATAGTAATCTTAACATATCTGTGGACCCAGGCTTGACAGCTAGCTACTATGTGATGTCTTTGCTGACCCTGATGCTCTGCGTGACCATTTCTGTAGCTTCCTGGCCCCGCCTATATATTCCTGGGCCAGGCAAGACAGAAATGGAGTATAGCTGCTTCCAGTCCAGAATGAAAAGCAATCTTCTCCTTCCTGCCTGCAGGGAATGTGAGTAAAACCCTCTCTGCCTGTTCCTGGGAAAACTGTGCCTATTCTAAGCCTTGGAGAAAATTCCAATTCAAAATGTTCGTGTGTGATAGCTAACTAGTGTCATTTAAACTGCATTGGTGGGAACAGATGGTAGCGCCTGGCTCAGACTGGAGTGCTTTCACTTAACTCTGACTCCAGTCACTGTGGTGGCAGGGTTCCTCCCACACCTTCCCAACAAAGGTGAATTAACCTCCATCTGCACACTGGGCTAAGGGACTGAACATAGTAAATCAGGCTCACCTTCTCTGGAGAAAGCTGCCAAGGGTTATATTTAATCTGGAGCCTTTTAAAAGCTGTTTTTGCCAGGCATGTTGTACCTGCCTTTAATCCTGGGCCTTGAGAGGTAGAAAGAGGCAGATCTCAGAATTTGAGACCAGCCTGGAATACACAGCTAGTTCTAGGCCAGCCAGAGCTACTTAGTGAGACTGTGTCTTAAAAAAAAAAGTTGGTTCCCTGAGAAGGGGACTATCATGTGACCACACTGTCTCTGAAAGTTTGTGAGATGTGAACAGTAGATGAAAGAAGGGTCTGTGCTTTTCTCAGTCAGGAAATACCAAACCTCCTATTCGGATATAAAATGCCATTCATAATTTTAGTGGCAGAATGAAACCTCTAAGCAGTTTAAAATGTAATTTTTAAGTATTAAATTTCTTATAGCCTGTTTAAATATATCTATAATTATAACTTACATTTCTGAGAACTTTAACCATTTCCCTAATTCTGTTCATCATTTAGTTTGTGATTGTATCTAATTTAGATTTGGTGGTGACTGATCTAAATTCAGAAGTGCACACACAGCTTTAGCAACCAAGGATGCCCACATTTCCATGTGGAGGCTCTAGGGTATTCCAGTGCATCTCCCTCCCACCATCAAGAAGGTTGGTTCATTTGTCATATTGAATAACAGTATCTCAAAGTCCGTCAGTTGGAAAAGTGGTTAAACCTATTATTTTTCTAAAGGAAATTTGATGGTGTCATGAATAACCTGATTGTTAAAAGGTCTTGTTTCTTGAGGGTTTGTCCTAAGAGATTTGTGGGGTCTTTTGGTTTTTGTTTGTTTGTTTGTTTGTTTAAATTTTAAAGGAACATATACTTTGAATAACAATCCTCCAGGCATGGTGAGAAAAAAACCTAGGTGCTGGAAATTGTCAATAGGTTAATAACCTAGGTGAGAAAAAAACATGGTGCTGGTAATTGTCAATAGGTCGATGTAAGATTGGATCAATACTTGATGTGTATCATTTTAGTATGTAGGGGTTTTGTGCTTTTTTTAAAAAAAAAAATTCAACTTTTCTCTTTGTCTTTGCCATTATTTCTCTATACAGCGACAGTTTCCTGCATCCTATAGGAAAGTGTGAAGTGTTCTCTCTAAAACCGGTAGTGACCACCAAACCTAAGCTCTGCTCCACCACATACTGCAGGTCACTTAGAGGTGTGCCTCACCAGCACTGCTGCCTTGGTCTAAAATAGGTTCACCATGGCTCAGTCGCTACTACTTGCTGTGCTGCCAAGGCAACACTGGATTCCAACACTCAGCCAGTTGGGCCAAACTGGGGAGCTCCAGTTTCAGTGAGCGACCCGCCTTGAGAGGAATGACACCCAGTGTCATCTCTGGCCTCTGCATTCACATACTCAAACAATGGTGTATATATCTTACTTTGTGTGTATTGTGCTAATTTTTCAAGTTTTTCATAGTCAAACCTTTTAAGTCTCATCAGGTGTGGTTGTGCTCATCTCTAATCCTAGCACTTGGTGGGTAGAGGCAATCTGAATTGGAGGGCAGCCTGCTCTGCCTGTGGCGTTCCCAGCCAGCCAGGGCCTAAGAAGGGAGTTCCTCTCTTTAACAACACATCATCTGTTGGACTTTTTATGGCCTCTGGGTTTCTTAAAGGGCCTTCCCTATTCCAAAGGATACTAGCCTCTCATTTAGTTTTCTTTCACTAACTACTTCATTGTTTTCTGGAGCTTATGAGTGTGAAAAGATTAGACCATGGCCCCTTTTCCTGAAGCTGCTTGATAATTTTTATCTTTTTCGTGGTGGTGGAAAGGTAGCCTTCTTAGCAAATGGGCATCACTCAGCTGGTCTGACCCTGTGCATTTTTCTTAGAAAGGGAATCCAGCTGATAGCATCTTTGGAGATGGCTAGTATCCTGTGACTGCCCTTGGGGTCTCTTATGATAGGACCTGTTAGACTGTCATCTCTAGTTCTGTGACAGGAGCCTGGGTAACTTGTCAGAGGTTGGACACAGTTGACTTGGCCTTACTTAGTCTGAAGTGTGAGGTCTAGGATGGGGAGAACACATGAGAACCAAGCACTAGGGGAAGAGGTGACTGCTTTGCTTAGCTAATGCCCCTCAAAGTTCCTTCTAACAGACAGTGATGTGGAAGAATCTGCCTGTGGACCTGGGCTAAAACCTTTACCAGGCCAGAGAGTCTCACCCATAGTGTCCCCCTGCCCCTCCCCATTGCCTGTGCTCTAGAACACTCATGTGACTAGGAACTTGTAATGCAGTCTGAAAACTGCAGACTCAGAGCACCGATATACACAGCATGGAGCCCAGGGCCTCACAAGTATCACACTGACGGCTGAACGGCTCTCCAAGCCCTGCGCATTCGCTGCTAATTTTTTTTAAGTCACTAGGGAAAAAAAAAAAGCTGGAGCTGGAGAGATGGCTCAGCGGCTAAGAGCACTGACTGCTCTTCCTGAGGTCCTGAGTTCAAATCCCAGCACCCACATGGTGGCTCACAACCATCTGTAATGGGGTCTGATGCCCTCTTCTGATGTGTCTGAAGACAGCTACAGTACACTCATGTACATAAAATAAATAAATTTGATTAAAAACAACAACAACTTGGAACTCTTTATAAAACAAAAAGCTTGTTCTTGCAGAGGACCCAGGTTTGATTCCTAGCACCAGCATGGTAGTTCACAACTCTCTGTGACTCTTCTCAGTGCTGTCTTTTGACCTCTGAGGGCAGCCTGCAATCACACAGTGTGCAGTCATATATGCTTAAGCAAACACATTACTCAAGCACATGAAATATATAAATCTAAAATAAAATGCTCTATAGCAAAGCAAACTCAGATTGGTTATTTTCTTTGTATTTCTAGTCCCAACACAAACTAGATTTGTTTGACTGGTTTGTTTGAATTTTAGTTTTTACACAGATTCTCATTTATAAATTATAATTCCTGACTCCCTTCTAGAACTACCAGGAGTTTTGTGCCTTGAGACAGTTCTTGCTACAAAGCCCAAGATGCCCTCCTAATCAATCTATGTCTTCAGCCCTTGGGTGCTGCAAACACACAATTGCCATTGACCCATCATGAAGATGCTTAAAAAAGGAATGTTTTAAATTTTGATGGGTTGTCAAGATAGCTTAGCACTTGCCCCAAAAACTAACTAACCCTTGTAACACACAAGAAGGATCAGAACCAACTACAACTCCACATGTATATAACACACACTGAGTGCTTCCACAGAAATTTGATGCTGGGGCTGGAGAGATGGCTCAGCGGTTAAGAGCACTGACTGGTCCTGAGTTCAAATCCCAGCAACTACATAATGGCTCACAACCACCCATAATGAGATCTGATGCCCTCTTCTGGGGTGTACTCACATAAAGATAAATAAATCCTTTTAAAAAAAAAAAGAAAAAAAATCTGATTCTGATGTTCTGTTCATTAAAGCTTTACAGTGCCGCCCGACTCCCATGGGAAAAAAGACAGGTTAAGTACTCTCTCGAGCTCTCCCGCCCCCTCCCTCACCTCCATTCTGAGTAAAGGATATAGTGCTGTGTCTGCTCTGGGAGCCGTTATCCTTTACTCAAGATGCTCAATACCGTCTGGGACCATCAAAGGCCTCTGGAGCGTTTTCCCAAAGAATCACACCTAGACCCTAAAGCTGCCCCCTGACAGAAGCCATCTAGTCTCAAAGAGAACTAACACTTGTAACATAAGCTCAGTGGTGAGGCCTTTCTGCTTGGCCAGTCTCTGGCTGTCATTTTTCACTTTGGAGTGCCAGCCTGCACAGAGTGTCCCTGGCTACCTGGCACAGACACTGTAGTAACCACAGACTGTTGTTAATGTTGGAAGGGCATAGGGACTGATGAGGTTGCTTGCAATTCCCCCAAAGCAATACCTTTATCTCTATAGAAGGGATTGAAATGACCAGTTCTACCTGGGATTTGGTTTTTCCTGGTTCCCTTCTCACTGTGGTACCATGGCAAGAAGCACCTACTGCCAGTTGCATTTATCTTATTCACAAACCTGTTAGCCAAATCCCCCATTTGTTAATGAGGCTTTACAATAAATAGCTGGATTTCATGGTTCCCAGTTTGACTTGCAGATAAGGGTCTTGGGTGAGCTGTTTCTTCATACATTGGTGGCATACCAGGTTTGATTATGTTATTGAGTATCAGGTCAGTGGTATTGGGGACCCTCAAAGTCTCTGGTTGTCTTGAGGTCAATTAGAATGTTATAAATGTTAGGTCCTAGGTAAAATAATGCTACCTGGATATCCTGCCGTTATAAGGAAACTTTTTAATGCCAGGATTGTTTACATATTTGATTATGTTCCGTGCCCTTGAAAACCAATCGCAGTAGAAGTCAGTGGAACTGTTTTGTATGCCCACAATAAGATTGGACCTGAACTAACTACCCAACAGCACTTCCTGCACCTATGTATAAGCTTTTATGGTATCTGCCTTTATAAGCTGCCCCTAGGATGGACCCCAACATAAGAGAGACACCTGCATCTATTTAAAATAAGACTTCCATTTTGAGGAGGGGGTCTAGTAAAGTTTAAGTTCCCAAGACCTCCCTGGGAACTGACATTCTTGACAAAAAGAGATATGTGTGTGGGTAGCTGACATCCTGGTTGGCAAGTTAAGAGGCTACTTTTAACTTCTGGGCTCCATAGCCATCAGGTCTCTGTGTGCACAGCCAGCTAAAAAGCAGAAAATGGTCCTATGAACAGCATGGCTGTTTGGGGCTGAAAGTGTAGCTCAGACATAGACACCCACTTTGGTAGCTGGGCATGAAAGAACACACCTTGTAATTTTAGCACTTGAGAGTTGGAGGCAAGAGGAGCAGGAGCTTAAGGTGAGCTTCAACCATTTAGTAAGTTTGAAGCCAGCCTGGGCTACATGAGGCCCAAATAAATTTTTTTTAATTAAAATTAAAAAGTACTGAGTTTGAATAGAACACACCTTTCATCTAAGCACTCAGGAGGAGAACCTCTATGAGTCTGAGACCAGCCTGATCCCGAGTCAATGAATAAATGAAACAGACAGACAGACAGACAGACAGACATGCACTTCGATGCTCTACTTCATTGTGGCCATGTTCATTTTAATTATCCATGCTCACTCGTGTGTCACAGGATACTCCTGTGGCTTAACATAGATGAATATATCTTCTTGAGATGAAGATACTTCTCTTTATCTTTCCCTTTCTCTTTTTCTCTCTCTCTCGCTGCCTCTCTGTCTTTCCTCCTTTTCTTTCTGTCTATGGATTTGTCGGTGCAGAAGATTGTGTACAGCTTAAATTCCTTGTAATTAAGCAGCTATGATTGGGTGAGGGAGAAAAATATTATAAAGTTTATGGTAACTGGTGGTAATTGTGTGGTACTCTGGGTGCTTACAAACTTAGAGGTGTAGGAATTGGGGCAGTTAGAGGCTGAGTGGGGCCCAGGAACAGTCAAGTCTGTTGCAGACCATGGGAGCAGGGTCATTTTGTCAGATTTCTGTATCAGCTACTACTGTGGTCACCTGCTTCCCTTTACAAAGACAGAAGTCACCATCCTCCCAGAGCCTCTTCAGAATTTTTCTCACTTGGTTCTACTAGCGTAGAATTTCTTCTTTCTGCTTATTCAAATCTATAAACACTTCTCTGGCCACCATGTTATCACTACCTCCTCCAAACCTCTCTAATGGTGTGTCCACACTACATAATACAGAACTTAGCCAAGCCTTTCTCTCCCAGGCAGGGCCTGTTGGTCTCTGGCTCTTCCCAGTCCCAGCCTGTTTGCCAGGTTCATCCACATCTTTCCCACTGCTGACACAGGCCATGGCCCTCGGCCCACAATTCCCAAATTTCTCCACTTACTCGGTCACCTGTGATGTCAAAGTCATGGAAAAGGTCTCGGAGTTCCTGCTTTTTAATATTGAAGAGAAATCTGTAGTTTTGGAAATTGGCCGCACCTATATTCATCTCCCCGTCCAGATCAAGCAGCTCAAAGACTGGCCGGGAATGGCGGTACATAAAGTGGTCTTCCAGATGGTCCTGTTTTGAGAGAAATGTGTGAGAATTTTGGTGCTACCTTTAAGATGTTGCACCAAGGTTTGTTTATATAGCCGCAAGACATTTCCTAGAGAGCTTAGAGCAAAAGGCAAACTCGCAAACCTGGGGAAAGAGCTGTGTGAAGAGAGACAAGGCTCAAGAGAAACTTGAAAGTGATCAATTATGCTTAATTAACAACCCAAGCTGCCACCAAGCATCAACCATCTCTCAAAGCCTTGACCTTGTTACTTGGGCAAGGTCCCTGTGTTCAAGGAGCACAAGCTAGTGTCTCTTGGCAAGGTGAAACACAGAGAACACACCTCTTCCTTTTCTTTCGGCCTCCGCATTAAAGTCTCTGAGCCAAGGGACCAGGGCAGGGGTGAGTGAGGCACTTGGGAATGCTTTGAAACCTGTTGGAGGACAGGCAGGCCAAGAAAGGTGGGCAGGGGCAATGTTTTCCTTACAAGGTGAGACAGGACGGAGGGCTGAAGATGAGTGGCCACTGTAAAGAGAAGCTGGGAAGGTGCTGGAGTGTCCAGGAACCAAAACGGAATTTCCCGTGGTGTTCCTTCCACTTCACCATGTAGTGGTAAGAAGGTGTCCCACTGTGCTTTCCCCTCAGTATCTCCTTTACCAGGGAAGCCAACAGCTCAGCCCCCTCTCACCTGCCCTAGGCCTGCCGTGGTACTCACCTGATGTGCCAGCAGTATGCAAATCAACACATAGAACTGGTCAAAACCAATCTCTCCTACAGCTGTCCAGTCCAGGAGGTCAAATATCATCCCGATCTGTGACTTGTTCAGGTTAGTCACGTGCTGGAGGAAATGAAAGAAGAGCACATCTGGGGAAGGAGAGGAGAACGAGACGGATGCTTTAGAACAGTCCTAAAATACTAAAGCAGGAGCCACAGAAGACAGCAGTTGTGCAGAGTTCGCTGCCAGGAAGCATGACAATGGTTTGTTTCGGGCTTTATGTTGAACCTTCCACAACTCCACAAGCCTTAAGTTGCCTTTGCTGTGGAAAAGAAGTGTGCCAAGGTCTGGAAGCTGTGTGACAGTTGACTTACATGCCCAGACAGCATAGGGCTGGTCAGTGCTCAGTCACCCATGACAGGCAAGGTGCTGATGAGTGACAGAGAGCTCTTTGCTAGAGGAGAGAAGGCTTCATTCTTACTCTGCTAAAGACGTTGACATTTGGGGATGGAGAGATGGCTCTGCCAGGAAAGACACTTGTCATGCAAGCCTGGAGACCAGAGTTTGATTCTCAGAACCCTCACAAAAGTGTAAAGGAAAAAATGAACTCCCCAAAGTTGTCCTCTGACCTTCCCATGCACACACACATCCACACACATCCTGCACATACAGACAGGGACACAAAATAAGTTTTAAAGATGCTAATGTTTACCTCAGTCTTTCCCCATGGTTCTTTTAATCAGAATGGGAAAGTCAGAAATGAGTCCCTAGAGTGTTTGTGCTTCCTCAGAGCAAAGGCTTCTGGCCATGGAGGGAGGGAGCCTTCCTGTGCTTTAAGCAAGCCCTGAGAACCTGATGAGGATGGCTGTAGCACACCCCATTGTAAGCCCATCAACCTGCTTAAGGGACTTGTCAAGCTACAGTTCCTGCTTCAGGAGGTATAACATGGGACAGAGTCCACGCTGCTCTGAGCTCTGGTGTGATGTAGCTGCTGCTGTTGGTCTGTGGGTCTCAGTGGCAGAGAGTCAGCCTAGTGGACTGTACACTACTAAAATAAAGCTGCCTCTTTTGTGCATTATTAGTTAACACATACTCAACCAGATACATAGCCGAGGAAAGAACTGTAACTTTCAGAACAGGACTTTTCCTTTCTTTTCATTTGTTTTTGCTTTTTTTTTGTTGGGTTTTTTTGTTTTGTTTTTTTTTTTGTGTTTTTGTTTGTTTGTTTGTTTTTTGTTTTTTGTTTTTGTTTGTTTGTTTTTTGAGACAGGGTTTCTCTGTGTAGCCCCGGCTGTCCTGGAACTCACTCTGTAGACCATGCTGGCCTCGAACTCAGAAATTTGCCTGCCTCTGCCTCCCAAGTGCTGGAACTAAAGGCGTGCACCACTACTGCCTGGCTTTGGGATTTTCAAGTGTGACTTTCTGTGTGGTTTCTCCTCTATCCTTTAGTTTTGTAGTTGATACAGAATCTTATTGACAGCTGACCTGGAGCTCACTAAGTGAAGACTCAGCTGGTCTCAACCATGTGGCTATCCCGCCCATCTTCCCCTCGAATCTTCATTATCAAGGTTATCTGGAGACCTGGGTGCAGTGGCTCCTGCCAAAAAATCTCAGCACCCAGAAGGCTGAGGCAGAAGGATTGCCATTGGCGCAAGCCCAACTCTAATGGCTTATAGAGTCAGACCCTACCCTTTTCTGGCCTCCATGGGTACAAGGCATAAAAGTGGTATACAGACATACATGCGGCCAAACATGCACATAAAAACAAAACAAAGCAAAACAACAACAACAACAAAATAACCAAAAGCTACCTCTGGGCTCTGCTGAGTATGTAAGACACAAATGTCATCTCTGTCATTTGGAATCTCAGTTGGAAGCAGGCAGGGGCACAGTGAGTCTATGGTCACAATGTCCTGTGTGGTCCACCAGGTGTGAACACTCAGAGCAACATACTGTATACACACAGGTGCCAGGGTGCTCCTGGAGACATGTCCTGGGGGAACTTGTACCTATGGAATCAGTGCTGTTTTGCAGTAAGATGACTCTGGACACCCAAATCCCCAATGCCTAAAGCTGCTTTCCCAGGAAGCAAAACCGTAAAGCTGTGCTGTCTCTCGCTCAGGTCACTGTCCCTACCCTTGGTGATCAGACAGCAGGTGTGGACCTTCTGGATATTGTGTCGTCGGGGAATTGTGTGGTTACTAGGGAGATGAGACTCTGTTCCACAAATGCCCTAAGGAGACAGTGTGGCTCAGTTTTCTGAGGGATAGCTTGGTGCCTGAAACTGCCTTTCTCTGGGCCAGGAAAGAGTGGTCTCCCATCCCGTGCCAATCTGTACACACAGAGGAAAGCAGGCTCAACACTTGTGAGGAAAAGGTGTCTTCCATTCAGGTTTCTTCCATTCTTTTCATTACTGGGACCTGGGTCAAAGCTGTCTACTGCTGAGCTACAGCCTCTCCCTGGTTACTGACGAATGGACTCAAAACTCTTTACAGAGGGTTTGGGTGTTGCATTGGTCTAGAAATCTTATTTAAACCAAGGCTCAGAAAGAACCCAGGGTGTTTGAGTCTGGCCTTCTGTTAGTTTATGGACTCAGTTACAGAGCTGATGGGCAGTATTTTGGGGAACTCCCAAGTAGCACAGATGAATCTGGTTAAAATCAGTGGATCTCAAACAAACAAACCAAATGACATGAATGTGGAAAAGGACCCTCGGAGGAGGAGGGAGATGACAGGTGGGAGAACACGAGAGGGTAGAAGAAATTGGGCCTCAAGGAGGAGATGACATTCTCATTGAATCACCAAGGAACTGTGGGTAGAGCCCAGCCTGAACACACAGCCTGAGGTAATCCTCTACACCGAACTGCCATCGGTCTCCTTCTGCAGTTCTCTCTGAGCTTCCTCCACAAGATGAAATAAAAGTTAAGGAGATGGTTCTGGGTTCAGTGTGGGGTGGGTGGGGGTAGGGGGCAGGGGTGGGGTGGGGGGACTGACCATTCAAGGTGTTCCTGTGGTGCACATCCAGAAGATGAAAGTACACCATCAAGGCTTTCACGTTTCTCAAAGACAGTAAGCAGTAGATTTTGTCCATGTAAAGGTACCACAGAAAACACCCCGGAGTCAGTTTCATGGCGGCAGCTTTCAGCCGGAGGCTCTGGCAACCTGATACAGAATGGAGAATTCTGCCTCAGAACTAGAATGTTGGACAGGGTCCCCAAGATGACCTGGCAGAACTGGAGGGGACAATAAGGGTGAATGGAATGGCTTGTCACCACTCTCCAGCTTCACTGTGGGTCTTTCCTGACTTCTTATGGCATTTTTCTCTTCCTCTACAGCAGCCATTCTAATCACAGGATGCCCAGACAAGAAGGATGCACTTGAGCTGAGTGCCACAGCAGCTTGGGGAGCCATGCTAAACGGTGTGCTCATTAGGAAGAAAAATGGAGACTCACGTGCACAGAAAGATCCTGAAACAAGTATACTAATACAAAGCCAAAGAGAAGAAATGCATGTTATATAAATGTTAAAATTATATAATATCCATATATATAGCAGAATGTTCATTCCCTACATTTGATTATATATGTATATGGAGAGAAAGATATTGTCCCACAATCAATATCCTGGCCCACCTGGAACTCACTATGTAGACCAGGCTGGGCTTGAACTCACAGAGATTCGCTTGCCTCTGCCTCTCCAGTGCTGGGACTAAAGGCATATGCAACTATGCTCAGCTCGAGAAGGAATGTTATTTTTAAAAGATTTTATTTATTGTATTTATATGAGCACACTGCAGCTGTCTTCAGACACACCAGAAGAGGGCATGGGATCCCATTACAGATGGTTATGAACTACCATGTGGTTGCTGGAAATTAAACTCGGGACCTCTGGAAGAGCAGTCAGTGCTCTGAAGAACATTCAGTGCTCTTAACCATTGAGCCATTTCTCCAGCCCTCAAGAAAGAATTTTCAAAAGGCCAAAGTGTAGTGAGCCAGAAGTCAATGCAGAATGCCTGCGTAACGATATCAGCATTTCCCTCTGTTTTTTCACAGTGGATGGTTTCAGGCCTGTCCAGAGGCAAACTGGTTAGGAGCTCAAGCTTCTTGTACATCAGTCACTCAGGTCAACAGTGACCGGTTCAGAACAGTCCCTGCTCATGGACATTCATTCCACCCATCAGGGTTCCTGGGTCATTTGGAAGCAAGTTTCAAACAAAACAGCCTCTGGGCATATGTTTGAGTGCATATTCTAAAAAGCATGAGTCTTCACCGTTATCACCCCACACGGCAGGTAGTCATCTCTAACACCCTAAAAACCACATCAGCATTCAGTGTCCATAACTGTTTCTGAGAATTCTGAAGAGCACTGGCATGATAGAATATGCCTTTAATCCCAGCACTCAGGAAGCAGAGGCAGGAGGATCCTTGTGAGTTCAAGGCCAACCTACAAATTGATTTCCAGGGACAGCCAGGAATCCTGTTCTTGAATCCTACACAGAGAATCCTGTTCTTGAAAGCAACAACAACAAGCCAGGTGGTGGTGGCTCACGCCTTTAATCCCAGCACTCAGGAGGCAGAGGCAGGTGGATTTCTGAGTTCGAAGCCAGCCTGGTCTACAAAGTGAGTTCCAGGACAGCCAGGGCTATACAGAGAAACCCTGTCTCGAAAAAGCAAAAAAAAAAAAAAAAAAAAAAAAAAAAAAGAGAGAGAGAGAGAGAACAACAACAAAAATGGGGGGGGGGAGACCGACATCTAAAGAGCTGACTGACTATTTCAATCAGGACCCATTATGCTTCATAAGCCATTTCATCTCTCAAACTTGTAGGTTTCTTTTTCTTATACTTTGTGTTTTAAAACTTTATTGGTTATGGTGTGAAAGTGTATATACACAGGTGTGTGCACCATGGCTGTGGGCCTTCTCCAGCTCACAACACTCCTTTTGTATATGGTTATCTGTATGCATACATATGCACATAGATGTACACATAGATGTGTGCATACACACTGTTCTATCTAACCTTATAAATCATGGGGCCCTCTGATGTTATTACTGATTGGTTAAAACACCAGACAACACCCTGAACTTATGACTTGTGTGTGCCAAGAGTGAAGTAGTCTTGTGAGACAGATCCTTTGGCCTTAGGCTTGGTGAAGAATGGAAAGTCATCTGTAGGAAAGTGTGGCAGGAGGTCAGAAAGGATTTCAGTTGATTCTTAGCATCTCTGTGCCTTTGCTCAGATAGAGGAAGGAGATGGGGACCCATTGAATGAAGGGCAAGAAAGTGACGAATTTTGAGGTCAGATGTCCTCAACTCCATCATTTCCATATGTCAGCTTTATTCATAATAACCAAATGGATAAATCCCAAACCCAGCTGTCTGTCCCTCAATGGTTGATGGACAGTGTATTAATGTAGAATATGGGCGAGCCATGGATTCATTCAACATGATGAATATCAGAAATGTGTTGAGTTAAAAGAAGCTAAGCACAAGCCACTGTGTGGTTCGTGGCTGAGCACTTGCCTAGCATGAGCAAGGGTCTGGCATTAATCTCCAGCGCTGGAAAGATAAATTTGAAAGGAGAGGGTATGGGAGTTGCCTGGAGAGGCAATGGAGATGTTTCTCTATCCTGACTGTGGGACAACCCAGTCCTGGCAAAACTCCCTAACAGAGAATCTTAAGGGAGAACATTCCTGCTGATAGAAATGAAACCTCAAAGAACTTGATTCGTGTTCTTTTGAGACAGGCTTTCACTATGTAACTCTGGCTGGTCTGGAAGTTGATATATAGGGCAGGTTGGCCTTGAACTCAGAGAGTCACTTGCCTCTGGTTCCTGAATGCTGGGATCAAAGATATGTGCCACCATGCCTGCCCTAAATTGAATTTTCCCCCCTTAAGTGTTTTTGCTTGCATGTATTTCTGTGCACTACCCTCATGCAGTGCCTTGGAAGGTCAGAAGAGGGCTTCAGGTCACATGAAACTGGAGTGACAGATGACCTTGCACTGCCACCTGGGTACTGGGAATTGAATCTTCCTCTGGAAGAGCAACCATTGAGGAGACATCACTCCAGCACTTTAAGTTGATTTTTTTTTGGGGGGGGGGGGTGTTCGAGACAGGGTTTCTCTGTATAGCCCTGGTTGTCCTGGAATTCACTTTGTAGACCAGGCTGGCCTTGAACTCAGAAATCTGCCTGCCTCTGCCTCCCAAGTGCTGGGATCAAAGGCATACGCCACCATCGCCAGGCGAGGGGAAAAACTTTTTTAAGTTAAAAACTTTGGCTCACCTTGGGGGTGTAGTTCCATCACAGAGCATGTTTCCTCTGTACAAGAACCTGGGCTCAACCCTCAGTAGCAGGGAAACACCATACTCATATAAACATAAAAGCAGCCCAGATCACATCAATAGTACACAAAGATAACATGTTTAAAAAGTGAGGTGGCTCAGCAGAGCCTGGAGGTCTGAGTTAATAATTCTGAGTTAATCCTGAGGACCCACATGGTGGCAGGAATGAACCAATTTCTGTAAGTGGTCCTCAGACCTCAACATGTGAACCCATACACTGGAAAAAACACACACACTCACACAGAAATAAACAATAAAATTCCTAGATGCAAAAAGACAGGAAATTTATTGTTTTTTAATGGCCAAGGAAAGAACAGAATGGTAGGAAGATGCTGTAGGGCCCCAATTTGACCTTTAATTCCCAGCATTAGGGAGGCAGGGGCAGGAGGAGTTCTGTGAGGCCAGCCTCAAGTAACAGGACAGCCAGGACTACATAGAGTAACCCTGTCTCAAACAAAATATCGCTCCCCTTCCACTCCTGCCAAATCCAATAACACAAAAAAGTGGTCAGCATCTCAAAGACACTGAAAGGCTGTAATAAAACTGCAAACTTAGACTCTTTCATTGAGATAAACACATCAAAGGCACTATTTATCGATCTTACTCTTTTTTGGTGGTGGTGGTGTTTTTTTTTGTTGTTGTTGTTGTTGGTGGTGGTTTTTTGGTTTTTTGTTTTGTTTTGTTTTGTTTTGAGGCAGGGTTTCTCTGTGTAGTTCTGGCTGTCCTGGAACTCACTTTGTAGACCAGGCTGGCCTCAAACTCAGAAATCCGCCTGCCTCTGCCTCCCAAATGCTGGGATTAAAGGCATGCGCCACCATGCCCAGCTTGATCTTACTAATTTCTATTTTAAGTTGTTCCAGAAAGTAGGGTGGGGGGAAGGCACAGCCCTTCATTCACTAGATTAGTGTGAGGCTCTGTAGCCAGAGACAGTTGAGGAAAGAAACCCCGATTTAACAGAAGTTTCAAAGCAGCTTTGGTTCTGTTGAGCCTCCTTTTAACTCCAGCTACATAAGTTACACGCCCCCCACCCAAACACCTTACAAAACAAAAGTCACTCGTGATTTGGGGCAAGTTTCCGGAGTTGTGGAACTGTCCCTTTACGCCCCCACCCCCACCCCCTGCCACTGAGACCCAGCATTTTCACCACCAGAGTGAGATTCCTCATGGCTCTTTCCAGTCAGTCCCCGTGTCTGGGAGCAACTCCACAGCGTTGCCTTTTCTGGACCGGTCATAAAAATGCAGTCATACCTCGTGCGATCTTTGGGTCTGGCTTCTTTCATGTAGCAGGACATTTTTAACGGACCTTTCCATTTTTATCCTTACTTTGTTTTCTTTTGGAACTCCTGGAAATGGTTAGCGCATTCTGACCCTCTGTCCACCCGGTATAGCTGCACAGACTTCAGCAGGTCCCGCTCAACCGAGTGACAGATGTACACTTTGGCTGGTCCACAGGCTGACTCAACAAGAACAGTTTTGCATGACATTTTCTTCTTTTAATTATAAATTTTCCCCGCACTCATTTTGTGGTGGGAACAATTGGAACTGGAGCAACTTTTATTCCGGACGTCCTTAGCACACACAACCCTCTCCGCGCCTAGTATTCACTCTCCAGCCGGCTTTTCGAATGGGGGAACAGCATTTGGCGCGAGACTCTAGGGATATTTTCGAAGAGTCCGGACGAAGGGGACCAACAATTAAAACGCTTTCTCGAGTTAAGAGTGCCCGAGTGTGAGACACTCTTGTTCAGGATGGGAGGGTCTCCAGCATAGATTCTGCAGCTGCCCAGCCCCCAGCACAATCACTAGAACCCACGTTCTGATACCAAGCAAAGACGCTGTGCAAGATGCGGGACGCCCGCAGCCAAGGTAGAGAGGGATGAGGACCAGGATATAGGAGCACCATCCCAGAGATGACTCCGCTTTTATCTCTAATGGGGCTTTTTAATTCGCAAAATAACTAGAAAGTTTTACTTAATAAGGAATATATTTGCTAACCTACCATGAAGCCTAAAGGTCCTAAAGGGACTCTCGTTTCATGTCCAGCGTCCCGGCCGTTTGTGGCTGGCGGAGGCGGGGAAAGTCCGGATGGGCGTAAGCGCGGGGCTCTGCTTTCTGCGGGGCTCAGAGGCAGCACGAGACCTGCCTAGGAAGTGTGGCGAAAGCCACCTGGGACCGCGTGAACTTTGAGGCAAAGAGCACCGAGGACTGGGGTGAGTCCCGGGGCGAGGGGTGCGGGCATCTCGCGCGGGAAGCTGGCGAACCAAGCCTCAGCGGGAGAGTTCTGTGCGCTGATGCACCCACTCGGCACCGACGGCGGTTGAAAGACACCAGCTGAACCCCGGAGGTTTGGGGTTCCGGGAGGCGCAGCGGGCCCAGGGGCCGGCCACCCGGCGGACTACAGTCTCCAGAGTGCCCCGCGGCGCGGGCGGAGCCGCGAGCTCCCGCAGCCAATTGAGGGGTCTCGGGGCGCCGCAGAGCAGGTGGAGCCGGCGGGGACAGGCGCGCGCGCGGGTGCCGGGCGTCCTGCAGGCGGGTCTAGGAGGGGGCGGGGCGGGGCGGGCGGGCCGCGGTTCCTGCAGCTCCCTGTGGCCGCTGGCGCACTCGGCGGGTGCTGCGCTGCGAGGAGGGCGGCTCTCCGAAGCCGCGGGTCCTGTCGTCGCGCTCCTCATCCAGCATGGCTTTCGCCAATTTCCGCCGCATCTTGCGGTTATCCACCTTCGAGAAGAGAAAGTCCCGTGAATATGAGCACGTCCGCCGGGACCTGGACCCCAACGATGTATGGGAGATCGTGGGCGAGCTGGGAGACGGCGCCTTCGGCAAAGTCTACAAGGTGAGAGTTCCGATTGCTGAGCCTACCAGGTCCTGCGAGCCCCTGACCCCCACTCCCACCCCCCGCACAGCTGCTTCTGAGCACTTCCTGTGTGCCCTGTACAGGGCACAAAGGGACGTTTGTAGGATCGAGGCATCCCAGGGGGCTACCGGAGGCATCCCCAGGATCACGGTGATAGGGACACATCTTTTAAAGAGGGACTATACCGATGTTGTGGGAATATTCAGGCTCTGGGCTGTGCCTGCAAGGGTTGGGAGTTGAGGACACTTCTGAAGATGAGCCTACGATCGGTACTGGGGAGGTCAGAAGGGCCCTGGAGTAAGTGAGGACAGGCTTGGGATTAGAAGGCTCAACGGAAAGCGAGGACAGGGTCCTGTGAATGCAGCTGCAGGGCACAGATTTGGCTTCTAGTCGCCTGAGTCACCAGAGGCTCCCTGTCTGCAGTTACCTCTCCCCTGGAGGAAGACAGGCTGAGGAGGAGTGGGTGGGGCATAGATGATTCCATATAGACACGTGTGCAGACGGACAGCTCCTGGGGTTTGGTCCTCTGAGCCAATTCTGAGTGCCTGGGTTGTTGTTCAAAGTACCTAACTCATCTTGACTCCACCCTTTCTCATTTCCTCCTCCTCAACACCCTCCCCCTCCCCCGGCTTCCCCAACCAGGCTGCTCAGGCTGGTCTCCCAGATCTACTTGCCTCAGTCTCTGGAGTAGCTTGGACTGTAGGTTTGGCCACTACAGCATAGCATCCCCTACTTTTATTGGGAGACTCCCATAGTTCAGCTGTCTTAGCTGCCCTCCAAAGCCATATGTCATTGTCCTTGGGGCTTTGGTAGTTAGAGGCCTCACTGACCCTTTCAGGATGCTGGACCCCAGAAAGGGCTTTTCCAGTTCCCCAAGTCGGGCCATGCTCCCTTTGACTTGAAATTGATATGCTAGCGTTGGTCTGCTTCTCGCCCCAGAAGTGTGCTCCCTAGGAAAGATGCTATAGCATCCTTGGGAAGCTTGTAAGGAACTAAGACTCTCAGCTGGGCGTGGTGGTGCACACCTTCAATTCCTGCAGAGGCAGGCAGATCTGAGTCTGAGGCTAGCCTAATCTACAGAGTGAGTCCAGGACAGCCAGGGCCACACAGAAAAAAACCCTGACTCAGGGTGACACAAACAGAAAACCAAAGCAAACAGAAAGAAGCTTAAGACTCGGGCCCCACTCAGCACTCAGATTATAGTGCTCCAGCAGCTTGGAGCAGTAGCAGTTTGGAGGCCAGTCAGACCCTTGGAGACCTCCTCTCTGAGTTGTACTTCCTGTGGGAGGGCTGAGGAACCCCCACTAGGGCAAAGTTCCCCAGTGGGAGAGTCAAGCAGAGGTCACCTGGCCTTCCAACTGAATGGAACACTTTGGCTGAGGGGTTTCTCCATATTTGAGGGCTACCGGGCCAGTCTACCCTTTCATCGGTCCTCCAGGCCTTGCTCCTCTGCTGCATTCTAGTGATGTCAGGAAATGGTCCCCAGCCTCTCTCTCAGTCAGCTCTCTCTGATGCTGCCTGCTCCTGCAGAGGTGCCTTGACCGCCGTGAGAGCCCCCAGCCTGACTCACCGTCTCTAATGTTCAGCCATTTTTCCGTCCGTGCATGCTCTTGGCTCTCCATAATTTTTTTTTTCTCTCTTAGGGACTTTGAGTCACCTTCTTGTGTACCTACTATGTGATGCTCTCAATTGTCACTTCAGATCCTTCTCCATTGTTTACAAGTTTCCTGTAAAGCCTCCTGCTAGACTGCAGGACCTCATCTGTCTCTAGTTTGCCCTCCGTCCCCAAATGCCCTGTTCTGGATTTCTGTGGTTCATTTTTTATTTAAACTTTAGTGCAGAACTTTGCTTTCTAAAAGGCAAGACTCTCCATTGTCTTTTCTGCTTGCTGGGTAAAACTCTGCTCTCCGGTCACCCACTATTTTGTTGGTTCCTGGACAGTCTGTCAGGGTTGGTGATGGGTTGCACGGACAAAGATGGCCCCCTGCGGGCTGGAGAGATGGCTCAGCGGTTAAGAGCACTGACTGCTCTTCCAGCGTCCTGAGTTCAAATCCCAGCAACCACATGGTGGCTCACAACCATCTGTAATGAGATCTGACTCCCTCTTCTGGAGTGACTGAAGACAGTTACAGTGTACTTACATATAAAAAGCAAAAACAAAAACAAAAAACCCAGCTGGCCCCCTGAGACTATAAAGGAGCAGAGACACCTCTGTTGACGCAGTGCTGTGCCTTGCATGCAGCTCATTCTTTGGGTGTTTGTGGTGATGCTCGCATTGTGTGTATAGAAATGTGACGTGTGGTGGCTTGGGATGTCTGAGGAGGATGACAGGTGACTCTCACTGTTAGGTAACTACTAGGAGGTGCTCTCTAGTGTTATTTTAGAACACATTTGAACATTTTAAAGTTTCCCACAGAGCATCCTACTAGGCTGGCCGCAGCTCATCTGTCTTTAGTTTGCCCTCTCTTGACTAAGTATCTTTTCATTTTGTGTTTAAGGGTTTTGTTTTGCTTGTTTTGCTTTGTTTTTGTTGAGACAGGATTTTCTGTGTGGTCTTGGCCGCCCTGGAACTCACTCTGTAGAGGGGGCTGGCCTTGAACTCAGATATCTGCCTACCTTTTCCGAGTGCTGGGATTAAAGGCGTG
Source organism: Mus musculus (assembly GCF_000001635.26). Taxonomy (NCBI): domain Eukaryota; kingdom Metazoa; phylum Chordata; class Mammalia; order Rodentia; family Muridae; genus Mus; species Mus musculus. Next base: position 32,536,226 of record NC_000077.6, read on the forward strand.
TGCTGCCACCACCTGACAAGTTTTGTTTTTGTTTTTTGGTATTTTTGTGCCCATAAGTGTGCAGGTGCCCACGCACACTTGTGTGAAGGGTAGAGGTTGACATTGGGTTTCTTCGTTAATCACTCTCCACAGCATTTTTTGAGACAGGGTCTCTACTGAGCCTGGAGCGCACAGATTGAGCTAACTACCTGGTCTGAGAGCCCCAAGGATCTTCCTGGCTCTACCTCCTGGACTTTGGGATTACAGGCTTTGTACTGCCATGGCTGGTACTGGGATCTGGACTCAGGCTTTTTCTTGTGAGGCAAGCTCTTATCAATGGAGTCATCTTCCCAGCTATTCATTATGTGGTATGTTTGTTCAACATGGCTCTGGAAAGAATAGGTTGATACCATACATATGTGATCTATGCCTAAACACACTGTGGAGCCCAGGCTGTCTGTGATTATGTAAGCACAAGCTGAATCTCTCCAGCCCGCAGAATCCCGGATGATGATGCATTTGTCAGGTGTGCCCGCATTATTGAGTGACATATGTCCGTGTTGTCACCTTGACCTTCTTCTCATGTGTTATGCGTTTTAACCGAAGTTCATTCCTGCCAGTCCTCAGCCCTCCTGGAGGACTTCCATAGGCTTTTTTCTTTTTTTTAAACTAAAACCTCTCAAATCAAAGGCCATGACCTCTAGCTACTGTCTGGTTCATTGGCCTGGATTTTCTGTGTAATCTTGGCTGTCCTGGAAGTCGTCTGTAAAGGAGGCTGACCTCACACTCAGATACTCGCCTGCCTCTGCCTCCTGAGTGCTGGGATTAGAGGAGTGCACCCGCCCTCCACGCCTCCCCTCTGCTTTCTGACAAGTCTTTCTTTGTCTGTCTGCCTGAGCCTGGAGAGAAGGGGGCTGATTTAGTCCAGCCATCCTCACTCCATTCTTGTGTGATGCAAAGTTGGTTCTGAAAGAAAATCATTTCTGGCTCATTACTCGAATTCAAAATGAGGCTCATGGGTGACATGTTTTCAGAGTTCTTGTCGTGAGCAGTCATTTCTGTGAGATGGGGCAGAGGGGAGAGGAAGTGTTTAGTTCTACAGTGGAAGGCACTGTCCTCAGCACAGTCTGGTGCAGAGGGTGAGGCGATGACTTTGATTTCTGGGGATCGCTTTGGCGCTCTAAGCTTTTAAAGGGTTAATTAAAATGGTGGGGGGGGGGTAAATGACTAAAAAAGAAAAGAAAAGAAAAGTCACTGTAAGTTGCTAGCTTACTATGTTTATATTCTTCAGTGCTGAATCCAAACACTGTGGACACTAGGGAAACTTCTCGCCACGAATCTGTATCCCCAGCCTGGGCTTCTTTCTGTGTCTGTTCCTGGTTGTTTGAAAGAGGGTCTTTCTGTGTTCCCCAGGCTGACCTCAAGCACCTGGCCTTAAGCAATCTTCCTTCCTTAGTCCCCTATGTGGCTGGTGATACAGGCACAGGCTGCTGGGCTTGGCTTTTTTTTTTTTTTTTCATTTTATTTTTTAAACTACTAACAAATCCAATCGCACACCTTTAATCTCAGCCCTTGGGAGGTGGAGCAGGTGGATTTCTGAGGCGGCCAGCCTGGCATATAGAGTGAGTTCCAGGATAGCCAGGACTACACGGAGAAGCCCTGTCTGGAAACAAAACAAAACAAAACAACTAACCAAACAAATATAAATAAATAAATAAATAGAATTGATCAATTCTTATCCCTTCAGGGACTATAGCTGTTGCTTTATTCTGTAATGTAAGACACGACCTCAGAAGCACAGATCTGTGCAGGCTGACCTTTTGTGGGTAGGAAATCCATAATATGGCAGTAAGCAAGGACATAGGTAGAGAATAGTGTGGGGCTGCTAGCCTGCTGTCTGTCCCTCCATGTGTTTGGGGCGTCCTCATGTGTTTTTACAACCCCTTGGATTTGCTCTGACCAGCTGTCGTCCACCATTTTTCTGCCTTGCACATAAGTCAAAGTGACTTTAGCTCCCTGGCATGGCAAGGGCCTTGCAAAGAAACAGCACTTTCAAAGTTAGCCCTGTAGCAGAGCTGACCAGAGCGTGATTTTAAAAATACAATGAGATTAATTTATGGAAGGCCTTTTGCTGCCTTCTCTTGCCAGCAGTCAACCTCAGAGTCTTTGTGGATCCCCAGAGAGTGGGGGACTTTGGCAGCTGTGTCCAGACTTCAGGTGGCCCCAGGTCTGCTGGCTTTGGAAGCCAGGCTGGCAGTGCTGGGGGCCTCCATCACACCAGGCCAGCCCCATCCACCCTCCAGTGTTGGAAAGCGTGGGTTTCCGCCTGTCTCCCCTGGGGCTGTCCAAGGTCTCCTGTATCCTCCTCTTCTTCCTCCTCCTCCTCCCCTACTGGTCCCTTCTATTCCTACTCCGGAAAGGGATCTGCCCCTAGTCAGTAACCTTGTTTCCTCTCAGCCCAGTATTTTTAAACTCGAGTCCAAGCTATTGTGAGCAGTTCCTCACTCGTCAGAAAGGCTCCCAATGTCCCTTAAGGGCACCTGGCAAGGGTGAGCGTGTGCAGCTGGCTTTGGTCAACTCCTGACACACTGGGCACTTCCCAGCAATCTCAGAGTAGGCCTGGGTAGGAATGGGTGTGACTAGATGGCAGGAAGGCTGATGCTCACCCAACCCCCATCTCTTAGGTCACCTAGATGAGGAAGAAAGCCCCAGGGCCATCCGAGGGTACCCTAGGGCAGCCGCTATGAAGGACAGTAGGATCTATGTTCCATTGTGACCCCATTTGCTTGTTAAGCCAGTGGCTTCCTCTTAGCTGAGGCTGTACCTTTGAGGAGGTGTCTACAGTGCAGGGAGGCGTCCACAGAGAGGCGTGGCTTTGCTCCTAGTCCCCTCCCAGGCAGTCCCAGGATGGATCATTTATGATTTTTGACACTCTTGAGTTCTGCTCTGAGAAGGTCTTAGCTTGCCACTGTCACTTATCTGGGACAAAGCAGAAAGACTTGCAGCTCAGCTGTAGCACCTGGGCTTCCAGCCTGGGCACTGTTGATTGACATGGGTGTCAGGGCCAATCTTCATTGGGTCAACAGAACACTGTTCTGGCCTCAGAGGGAACAAGCAATCCTGGGACCAAATATGAATGCTGGTGCCCAGAACACAGACCCAGGTTTTCCATGCTCACTGAGGAAGCGGTCACATGAGTTTTTTTATTGGTCACAGAGTAAAATAAGTTATAATCAGTGTGTCGATGGGGCCACTGGTAGGTAGGTGGGTCACAGCCAAGTAGGGAGACTCTGTTGTAGGCTTTCAGAAGTTTTCTGAGATGTTCCTGGCTTTCGGGTTGGTGAGATCTGGCAGTCAGCTAAGAATCATTTTAAGGTCTTGGTAGTTGCAGGGATGTTTAGTTTAGACACAGGCATAGACAGTAGAGAGTTCTCAAAGGGCCTGAAAATAACCCAAGGTAATTTGTCTTTTGTCTGCAACATTTTAATTCTCCCTAATCTTCAAGTTTAGTCCTTTGGCCTTGTAGAATTGCTAACACAGACACAGCTTGCCCCTCCCTCTTTCTCCCCCCACCCCCTCTCCTGGAACTTCAGTTTGCAGTTGTGGGCCTGCCTTATGCCTTGTAGATGTTCTCAACATCCTGGCTTAGGTCTAGTCTCCTCCAGATGTCAGAAGCCGCCCCCTCCCCAAGTTGTGGCTGCCAAGACTGTCCTGAACGCTGTCACATGCTCTGGGGTGTGAGGGGGAGGCAGAGTCCTCCAGTTAAATAGATGAGCGTATCTGTAATATAGTTCAGCTGGCTGTAGAGTAGCCTCTGCCGTCCTTGGGAATTGGTCCTAGGACTCCTTCCGACACCGGCACCTGAGCAAGCTTAATTTTGTCATATAAAGTGGGAATATTATCGGCACAGTGTCCCGTCCACTCTCTGTCATCTCTGGATAACTTCTAACGCCATGACACTGAAGTCCTGTGTAAGTCTGCACGGCATCCCTGGAATACAAGACCAGAGAAAAGCCTGTATCTGTTCAGTACAAATGCAGTTTTTTTTTTAATGTGTTTAACCCAGGGTTGGATGTAGAAGCCACAGGTTTGGGAGGGCTCGCTGCATCTGCCACCCCCATGTGCTACATGAGAAAAGACTTAAACCTCAGTGTCAGAGAGGTGAGAGTTCAAATCTCGGCTGCCCCACTTAACAGTGGTGCTATGGGAAAGGTGAGTGGCTTGCCTCTGAGCTTCAGTTTTTTTCATGTGTGAGTGGAACTTATAAGATAGCCACCCTCAGAACTGTCATGAGAGTTAGCCTCCTGCACTACTCCTGAGAGTAGGGTGGGGTGGGATGAGGGGTGAGGATGGGGAGGGTAAGGGGGGCGTGGCATGGCGTGTCTGAGCAGCTGCTTGAAGGACAGTAGTGTCCAGCAGTCGCTGTCTACTGGGCGCTGCCTGTCAAGAGAGCTTGGACAGAGACCACAGAGCTATGTGAGTGGGAAGCTGCCTGTGGGCCGGGCAGCCAGATGGTAAGCAGAAGGCAGAGGGAACGAATCTGGTCTGGTGAGTGGCAGGTAGACCCAGGTTGACCACAGCCAGCTTTTGAACTTGTTGCCCTGAGGTTGGGTTTGTGTGGCCAACCCCCTCAACCCCCAGGGCTAAATCTGAAGCTACTTGACCTCGGCATTTGAAACCAAGAAATTGCTCATAGCAGACCAGTGGTAGATTTCCTTTGGAAGCATCCTCATTAGTGTTCCTGCTGGGTCCTATCTGTAGGAGCAGAGAAGCCTGGTTGCTATCCCTGAAATGTCCCACAGACTGAAAGAGCCACACAGGGGTATTCCAAAGAGTGACTGGGTGGTACAGTAGTCATTTTAACATCTGACAAACATCAGTAGATATGTTCAGTTTTCTTCTGAAGTCTCCACATGCAAGCTTGTGGAGTCTATACAGACCTATGTGATTTCTCATGCTCAGCTGTACACTGTGTTGAGCACCGTAGAGCCAGCCTGGCCCTATAGCCCTGCAGCTCTGGCCCACTATGTTCCTCCGTTCTTCCCAGAGGCCAGTGGATTTTGAGCATTTTAGGTGAGCATGCCGGAGTGCTGTCAGGGCAAGGTTGTGTCCACTAGTCCCTTGGTCTGCATAGCCATCTACTGTAGCTGTATAGAATGCAGACAGTTATGATCACAGTGCTTGGAGTCTGGGAAGACCAGGATGAAGGCTCTTACAGACTGGGTGTTTGGCAAGTCTCACTGTGTGCTCATGCGGTGGAGGGGTGAGCCAGTGCCCTCGAGTCTACTTCTCCTATCAAGACTCAGATCCTATTACAAAGGCCTGACCTTTAACCTAATCACTGGGTCAAAGGCCCAGACTTTTGTTTGTTTGTTTGTTTGTTTTTCGAGACAGGGTTTCTCTGTGTAGCCCTGGCTGTCCTGGAACTCACTCTGTAGACCAGGCTGGCCACGAACTCAGAAATCCACCTGTCTCTGCCCTCCAAGTGCTGGGATTAAAGGCGTGTGCCCCCACTGCCCAGCTAATGCTATCATCTTGGAGTTAGGATTTCCATATATAGGCTTTTGAGGGGGACATAGGCATTCAGATCATAGTGGGAACTCGGTCAAGAGGACCCTGAGTGACAAAGTAGGAAGTTAAATGTGGTAGTTTTGACTTCAAATAATGTCCTTTCTGTCATCAGAAAGAACATTATTTGCTCCAGCATATATGCTCCAAATGAGCATATATAATGTCAGAAAGGTCCCCTCTGTAGATGGGAGAAAGGGGACAAGGCCATGACCAGAAAGGGGCAATGATTTTTCTGAGGATGCAGCCAGGGCTCCTGTGCCCCAACCGTGGGTGCCTATGAAAGGTGAGTCCAACCGGCCACTGTATGGAGACTAGAGCATCCTGTCGGGGTGGAGGAATTCCCACGTGAGGTGTGGTTGAGGCCTAGGTCAGAGCCTAGAATTGGCAAATGCCTAGTGCAGGGGCCACCAGTGTACAAAGGAGGTGTATGCTGAGGGAGAGAGCGAGGGGAGGGTTTGGGAATGGGACTTTTGCTAGGGTTTGAGGCTGGAAGGAGTACCTTGCTCTGCTCATCCTGGGTTCATTCACCGCAAAGGCTGCAGTAATGATGTAACTAGACAGGGTTCTTGAAGGATGTGACAGCCTGTGGTTAGTCACCAGCATCCGGGACACTGGGAGCTCATGGAATAGTTTTTGACCACTTTTGCGGGAGGATTCACTATTATTTCATTATTACTGTCCACTGTTTTTCTCTTCTCTTCTTCAGAAAGGCAGGAGATAGTCAGTACCCCCACTCTACTATACCTGGTATGGCAGAGGCCCAGAGATGGCCAGTGACTTTTTAAGTGTCACACAGCCTTTTCATGGCAGGACTGAGACTTAATCCCAGGTCTTTCTAGCCCTGGCTCTGCACCTTTTCCCTGCAGAGAACAGAAGGAAAGCCGTAGGTCATGTTAGGCAGAGGAGGTTGCTTTCCTGTGGTGTCTGCTCATGGCCTTGTGGATTCTGTGTCTAGAAACATGACCTTCTTTCTGAGCCTTCTTCAAGTGGATGTTGATGGTGGCCTCCCCTCCAGAGGAAGTGGTAATGGGCAGGGCTGCAGAGGAAGTGGCTGGGGGCCTCCAGAGGGCAGAAGATGATGAAGGTTCTTGTCACCATCCTGGGCCCTGGTGGGTGGGTGGGGAGGCTGGGAGGCAAGACCTGTCATGGGGAGATACACCCCAAGGGGCCTCCTGCCCTCCCTCCTCAGGCACCTCCCACTTCTGTCCTCTCCTTCCCTTCCCTTTTCGCTTCTGCTTTCCCATGTTGCAAGTTTTTTTTTTTTTTTTTTCCTTCCTTCCTCCACAGCTTGCTGATTCTTTTGTGTAAACCAGCATGGTTCTTACCAGAGCCTGAGTTAAGAGGAGTTGAAGAGGGCTGGGGCTTTGAGCCTCAGACTGGCAACTAGATAGTTAACTCTACCGGACCTGACTGGTGGAGGAGATGGGGCCCAAGAAGTGCTGAAGGGAGGTAGTGCTTTGCAGGGGTTGCCTCTGTTACTGCCCTAGCCTCAGATGCTCTAGCAGCCAGCTCCCCCCATGCCAGACTCCCTGTGTTCCTTTGCCCTCTCCAGTGGATGTAAAGTCCCTGGAAACAGAATAGGTTGGGCTGGAGAGGAAGCCGTTGGGTAGAGGAATGGCTTCTTTGGTTTTGTTGATGCTTTTTGTTTGTTTGGTTGGTTTGGTTTGGTTTGGTTTTTTGTTTTTGTTGTTGATTTTGTTTTTTTGAGACAGGGTTTCTCTGTGTAGCCCTGGCTGTCCTGGAACTTGACCAGGCCTGTATCCTCGGTTCAAACACACAGAGATCTGCCTACCTCTGCCTCCTGAGATCAAAGGTGTGTGCCACCACTGTCCTGGTGAAGAAATGACTTGTAATGGCTGAAGCTCAGCAGGCAGGGCACAATGGCTGCTGTTACTAGTATATTTCAGAATCGTTATTAAAGAAACTTTTTTGTTTTTTGTTTTGTTTTTCGAGACAGGGTTTCTCTGTGTAGCCCTGGCTGTCCTGGAACTCACTCTGTAGACCAGGCTGGCCCTGAACTCAGAAATCTGCCTGCCTCTGCCCCCCAAGTGCTGGGATTAAAGGCGTGCGCCACCACTCTCCGGCAGTAAAGAAGCTTTAAATGTTTCCAAGGTGTGTGCACGCACACATGTACACACATCCACACAGGTATGTGCGCATGAGTGCAGGTGCCTCTGGCAGCCAGAGGAGGACATTGAATTCCCTGGAGCTGGAGTTACAGGTGGTTGTAAACCACCTATAGGTGCTGGGAACAGCCCTGCTGTCCTTCAAGAGCTGCACATACTCTTAGCCCTTGAGCCGTCTTCGCAGGTGCTACCCGGTTTCACAGGTGCTACCCGGTACAGAGAAAGCCAGATAGACAACTGTTGTTGCTGTGGTCCCGAGTCTGGGGCTAGACTTCAGATGATTATGGATCCCTGGGGAGGGACAGACACATTCCCTGGAGGTCCCTCACTGCTTGTGCTAAGGCTGCTCTGGCTAGATGCCAGTGATGCTTCCTAGGGTCAGCCTGTGTTTACTGCTCTGTGGTATGAAGATAAACATGATTTGCTGGAGATAAAAATGAAGAAGACCACCCCAAGACTGGTGTGTGCACGAGGCCCAAGCTTCCATGTCAGTACAACAGACAACCCAAACCAGAAGGCCACTAGAGCCTTGGGAATGCCAAGGCCCCAATTCTGACTGCCCCGTGGTAGGGGGTTTAGGGTGACTGAGGGCACCCTGGATATCAGAGAGGCAGCTAGACTGTCCTGGAGGGAGGAACCAGTGTTGGGTCTTGCTTGTTTCTGTTTTCCTTGTCTGGGAGCCCAAGCCCATTCTTGGCCTTGTAAGGTGGGTGCCCTTGTCCAGCCCCTTCGTGCTGGCATGCTGCCCTGTTTCTCCGCAGGAATCTTCCTACCTTTGTCCAGAGTCCTGGGCTCTTTCTGAAGGATTCCAGGCCCCCCTTACCTTCAGAGGCAAGAGGAAATCCAAGAGGGCCAAGGACGTGGCTGGGTGCCGCTGTTAGTGAGGAGTTTAGAGCCCAAGGTGCCAGCGCTGGCCTAGTCCAGAGTCTGGTGGAGCCTCTCTTCAGTAGACTAGCTAGCCACTGCTGGGGGTGACAGTGGGAGTGGGGACATAAATATGGAGGACTCGGTCTCAGGTAGAGAGGGAGCGATGGTGCTTACCTGTGCTTGGGGGCCCAGGGCAGGGGGTAGGGGGGAAGGGGGGCTTTCCTTTGCTTACCTGTGCTTGGGAGCTCCCGGGAGGGGGTCTTTCTCAGAATGAGAGGGAGAATGCCTGATGGGTGTAGAGAGAGGCTGGATAGGAGGAGAACCAGCTTTTAATGCTTTAGTGCAGCTACGGTGGAGGTGCATTTATGTGTGTGCCTGTGTGTGTGTGTGTGTGTGTGTGCGAGAGAGAGAGAGAGAGAGAGAGAGCTCTAGGTTTAACAGTGTGCATGCGTCACAATCTCACTGCATTTGCTTGCACAGGGTCAGGAGTACAGGCAGCACCCCGCTTGGCTGTACATTTTAAAGTAGTCATAGAGGGTTTTGGTTTGTTTGTTGTTTATTTATTTTGGTTTTTTTTTTTGTCAGGGTCTAACTTTATAATCCTTGACTGTCCTGGAACTCTCTATGTACACCTGGCCGGCTTTGAACTCAGACATCTATCTACCTCTGCCTTCCAGGTGCTGGGCTAGAACACACGTGGCTCAACAGAGGCCGTTTGAATGTTTATAATACTCAGCAGCGAGCAGTAGATGAGTGACTGTCATGTAGACTGCCAGATTGTCACATACTTTACGTGTGTTGAGCAGTCTCACTGGACCCTATGAATATATAAAACCATCCCTCTCTAATTAGAATGTAAAGACATTCAAATGCAGAGAAAGTAGAGTGTACCGTTTAGTCCTTTCTCCTTAATCAGCTGGGCCTGGTCTAAGTGCTGTTCTCAGGTTAGCTCAGCAGACCGTCTCGGGCAGGAGCCTTCATACCCTCAGTGTAGAAAGGTAGACAGAGAAGAACACAGTCAGCTGCAGTCATGCGTCACACAGCGGAGAGCGTCAGCCCGGCCCAGCCGGCTGCGCCGTCCGCCCGCAGAGAGGTGTGGAGAGGCAATCATACAAAATGCAGAAAGCAGTGTCTGGAATTCTTTTGATTTTTCTTTTTTGTACTATTCTAGTTTTAAAATTCTGTGTGTGTGTGTGTGTGTGTACTTGTGTTATTTTTAGAATATAAATAAAAAATAACACAGAGAGTACTGTGGATTAAAAAAAATAAAACAAAACAAAAAGACAGCAGCAGATGGGAGGTGGTGGCTCACCCCTTTAATCCCAGCACTCTGGAGGCAGAGATTGGTGGATCTCTGTGAGTTCGAGATCAGCCTGGTCTAGAGAGTGATGTCTAGGACAGCCAGGGCTGCATGGAGAGAAACCCTGTCTCGAAAAACCAAAAACCAAATCAAACCAAACCAAATCAACAGTGGCATGCTTGCTGTCTATAGCTTGCTGAGATGGGAAACTGAGGTGGGTGGGCCAAATAATCCCTGAATTGTAGGATTAATGGATTTTATTATAGAGTGCATCACACTCTCCCCCACATTCTCTCTTTAGACTGGAGGCAGCCTGACAAAGAAGGAGCCTTGCCCCCAGGATGCAGAGCCCACGGCCACCTTCCTTTTCTTTACCAATGATATCTTGGGGCAGGACTCCTCACCGTGTTTGAAAAGCTGGGATGCAAAGGTTCCCACATGCCTGGCCAAGTTGGACAAGCAGCCGTTCTCCTCGGCCAAGGCCACGGCTCGGCATCTTTAAGGCTGATCCTGTTGGGGTTTGGTCCCAAGCCAAAAGGACTTGGAGACTTAGCATTTCCTGGCTGTGCCAGGGTGGCCCAGCAGGCATCTCCTCCTGGGAGTGTTGAGTGTACGTCTGTGGGTCTGTCACTTCTCTGCTTCTGTGCCACAGAATCTTTGCTGTCCTCAAGTGTCACTTCTGAAACTTGGCTGGCTCCTTTGTCAGAGAGTTGATTGGGAAGTGGCTCTCTCTACTTGGCAGGACTTGTTAGCTGTGTATGTCCTGGCCCAGCCAGAGCCTTTGGCTCCTGTCAGGCAAACAAGTGGCATCTTCCAGAACTAGAACAGGATGACAGGAGAGCCAGGAGGAAACACTCTTGTCACTTCCCAGTCTTCTCGTGTTCTACAGAAGTACAGACTGGCCTTCCTCTCCTTTCTGCCTGCCCGTCCACCTGTCTGCTTAACCCTCCTCCTAGCCACCTGCCTTAGCTACTTTCCTATTGCTATGAGGAGAGCCATTTTGCAAGGCACCTTACAGAAGACAGAATTTATCCGAGACTTACAGTTCCAGACCTCAAGCCAGTGACCATCATGGTGGGAGCATGGCAATAAGCAAGCAAGCAAGCAAGAAAGCAAGCAAGGTGCTGGGGCAATGGCTGAGAGCTCACAGCTGACCCACAAGCATGAGGCAGGGATAGAGGAAGCGACAACTCAGAATCAAGCCCACCCCTGTGACACACCTTCCAACAAGGCCACACGTCTAATCCTTCTCAAACCGCTCCACCAACTGGGGACCAGGCATTTGAAGGAATGAGCCTAGAGGGGGCCATTCTCACTCAAAGCACCACCCCACTCATTTGTATCCATCCTCCCACCCGCTCATCTGTCCTTCCACCCTCTCATCCGTCCTCCCACACCCTCGTCTGTCCTACCACCCTCTCATCCATCCTCCCACCCCCTTGTCCATCCTCCCACCCACCACGTCCATTCTTCCTCCCTCATGTCTATCATCAAGGCTTCCTTCCCTGTTCTCCCCACCCCATTCCCTGGCCATTCTGTGCCAGGCTCTATTGGGGTGTAGGCTGAGAGTAATCAGACAGGGGCTTGGCTTTTCATAGCTCACAGCCAGCTCAGATCTGAGTTGCGTGTGACTGTAGCACCAGCAGCCTGTCGTGGAAGCGCTAACAAGGGCTCAGGCAGGGGCCAGTGTGCTGGCCAGGGAGCTCACGCTGTGTCTGTTCAGCTTCAGGAAGCCACTCAGTGCCTGTGCGTGTTGGTAGTGGAACAAGAGGTGGTCACAGAGGGCTGGGGCCCAGTGCCGTTTGTCTGGAGACCCTGGAGATGATTGGCTTAAGGCAAAGACCTGGGCTGTGAACCAGACCTGCCTGAGTTCAAGCCCTGAGAGTTGCTTTCTAGTGTGTGACCTGGGACATGTCTCTTTCTCTCTCTGGGCCTTTTCTCTTTTCCACAGAAGGGGTGATTTCCATCTCCGTTCCTCCTAGGCCTGTACTGGGTCAAGGTCAGTGCTCAGCTTCCTGCCTCCAGAATACCTGCTGTATTGTAAGCCTTTCTTAGCCTGCCTCCTCCTTGCCAGCCTTTGATTCCCAGCTCCTGCTGAACGCTAGGCTCTAGGTCTGCTGCCTCTCATCCCCTTCTTTTCCTTGCAATAACCAGTTCTTCTCTGGCCTGCACTGATGCCCTCTCCCTGGTCCCTAAACCAACACCCTCCTATGATTGGTGGCACTCATCACCACTCCCTACGACATGGTCCGAGACCCGCTGGTTCCAGGGGCCTGGACCTCATCTGACACATGCCCAGTACAGCCACGAGCATCCAGAGACAGGAAAGTAGAAACTTTAGCTTTGCCTGCTCCAGACTTCAGCTGTTGGCCACACATAGACTTTCATGGACAGGTCAGCTGGAACTCTTTCCTCACACCTGAGCCTTAGCCAAGTTGCTAGGTGACCTCAGCAACAGCTGTGTGTCTAGGGGTGGGAGTATCTGTACCACCCTTATGCCTCCCTCTCTCTTTCTTTCTGTCTGTCTGTCTGTCTGTTTCTCTGCCTGCCTGTTTCTGTCTCTGTCTGTCTCTGTCTCTCAGTCTCTCTCTCTCTCTCTCTCTCTCTCTCTCTCTCTCACTCATCCGTGTGTGCTGGAACCCTCCCTCTTTCTGTCTGTCTGTCTGTCTGTCTGTCTGTTTCTCTCTCTGTTTCTCTCTTTCTGTCTGTCTGTCTGTCTGTCTGTCTGTCTGTTTCTCTGCCTGCCTGTTTCTGTCTCTGTCTGTCTCTGTCTCTCAGTCTCTCTCTCACTCATCCGTGTGTGCTGGAACCCTCCCTCTTTCTGTCTGTGTGTGTGTCTGTCTGTCTGTCTGTTTCTCTCTGTTTCTCTCTCTCTGTTTCTCTCTCTCTCTCTGTTTCTCTCTCTCTCTGTCTCTCTCTGTCTCTCTCTCTCTCTCTTTCTCTCTCATCTGTGTGTCCTGGAACTTGCTCTGGAGACCAGGCTGGCCTCTAACTCACAGAGATCCACCTGCCTCTGCCTCCCAAGTGCTGAGATTCAAGGTGTATGTCGTCACCACTGCCTGGCTTCAGCTCCTTTTTCTCTTTCTGGAAAAACAAACAAAACTCTCCTGGAGCCTGGGACTTTGAAGATATTCTCTCTCCTCCGAGGACGTTTTCTACTACAGAGGTCCACTGGACTGTTCTGCTCTGCGTGTCTGCTGTGTTCAGTACATCAGCCACCTCTTCTTGGTCAGGAAGCATTTGACACATGGCAAATGCCACCAAGTTACTCAGGTTTCACATTATTATATTCTGATTCATTTATACCTCCCTGGGTAGCTAGCAGCAACCATCTGGTCAGCGCGGCTCGGGCTGCCTGCCTCTGCCAGCCTGTAAGAGCTTGTAAGGCCAGGGCTGGGGAAGTGCTCACCTTCTCTTCTGTCCAGGAGACTCCTTTTCACTCCCTGACCCTTACTGGGACTCCGGAGCGTAATTGCCAGCTGGCATCCATGAAAAAAACCACTTGTTTTCTGTGGCCTGTCCTCAGCTCCTCTCTGTCTGTAGGCATGCTCTCTTCCCAAGGACAATGTCTTTATCCTGTTTTGTTAGGATTGCGGCTTAGCCTGTTTTCCCTTGTTGCTAGATCTCACTTGCTACGTTCAAGGGTTGCTAATATCCCATTACAGCAATTTAGTTGTCCTCTCACCATGAAGCATTTAGGCTGTTCCTGCCTCATTTCATTATGGGCTGTGAGCTTGATCCTGTACATTTCTTTTGTTGTCTTTCTTGAATTATTCCTTGGCTCTAAAGCCCCAGAAATGAGGGCTGATAGGCTTAAAAGGTATCTCAGACATATCTAAAACAAAGACAAAATCAAACAAACAAAAACAACAACAAAAACAAAAAACAAAACAGAACCACTCTGGCCAGTTGTTTCCTTTAGAAGACTGAAGGTATTTGAATTCTTGCCTCTGGTGATGAAGGCTTCTCTTTTACTCCATCATCCTGGCATCTGGTCACTAGTGCTGTTTTTGTTCATTTAATTGGTGTACAGCAATCTGTTTCTTTCACTTTTTCTTTTCTTTTTCTGTGGTTTTGGTTTGCCTGTAGTTGTACTTACCAAGTTGGTCTCCAGGTCTCAGGTTATCTCTCCTGGGATATTCATCTTGTGAATATCCCTCTGTGGTCACAGTGGGACTGAGATAGCCCTATGTGTGGCAGGTGTTAAAACTCTTCCATCCATGTCTGCTCTCTGTGGGAACAGCCCCAGATGGGAGACTCATTTCCTTTTTGGTAGCAAATGACACGAGTCCCCAGGGGAGTTTATTGTCTCACATAACCCAGTAACGGACAGGACAGCTGGGCCCAGTGCACTGAGGTCCTCAGCACTCTGGCTCCTCCCTCTGTGGGCCCTGCTTCCATCTTGTCTTCGCTCTCTGGCCGACTCTGAAGAAGAGACAAGATGGACTATTCTGTATTAGAATGTAGCTAATCCTAGTGTTGTATCCTGTAGAATGTTCGCCGAGCAAGCGTAAGGCCTGGGTTTCAACCCACAGCACCACTAAGCAGCAACAGCAACAGCAACTCAGGGATGGGGAGATGGCTCCCTGTAAGCACTTGCTATGTGACCGTGAGGGCCAGAGTTTGGATCACACCACTCATGTAAAAGCCAGTAATCCCAGACCATGAGAGCTGGAAACAGTCAGTCTCCTGGGGCAGACTGGCTAGACAGACTAGCCAAAACCATGAGTGACGTAGAAAGACACCCAACCCCAGACCTTCACATGCATGCATAAACACGCATGTCCACATACATGTTAACACATGCACACACACCATACATGCTTTAAAAAAAGCAAGCCCATCTTAGACTTGTTCACATGCAGGACTAGGGATATAATTCAGTGGCAGAGCCCTTGCTGGACATGCCTGAGCCTTAGATCTGAGCCCTAGCACACCCGCACAGAAGCCAGGAAGGTGGGGGTGGGGCCCACAGTTCCCCACCTTCCACTCTGCCAGTTTAACCACCCTACAGAAAGAAAAGGCTGCTTTTCTGGTAACCTTAGGAAAATGAAATCCAAAACAAACAAGAAAGTATTCAGGGACAGTTTGCCCACCTAGGATCACATGCCCAAGTAGCTAAACCAGCAGCTCCGACAAGGTTGGCTGTGACCTGTGGCCCTGACTGTTTGGGTTGCGTGTGTACCTGGACCAGGGTAGGATCGGCCCTTCTGGATCCTGGGCTGAGAGTGAGGCAGTTCCCAAAGAGAGTAGAGTTTTGTGGGAACAGTACAGAGTGGGGTGCCCCAGTACAGAGTGGGGTGCCCCAGGACTCATTTCCAGACAGCTGCAGAGGCTACGAGGCCCTAGTCTTCTGCACCCCATTCTCCTTCAGTCATTGAGCTCAGGCTTGGGTCTCTGCATTCTTTTTTATGGACTCAGTTTCTCCATCTGGAGAATGGGAATCAGGGAGTTTATGAGCTGTGGCTAAAGTAAAGGCCTTGCTGCATTCTGGGATATCAGCCATTTCTTAAGAAGGGAGAGAACCAAGCCCAAAAATGGGACCCATCTGGGGACTGTCCCCTCCCTGACTTTCATGTTACCAGGTCTCAGTAATCCCTCAGTTTATGAACTGGCTGGCTGTATCCCTGGGGTAGGGCAGGGCTTCTGGCTGGCCTAGAAGAGTGGCCCCACCTCCTCGAGGCAGGGTCCCAGGCTGTCACAACTGGGAGGATTGTTCCCACAGAGTGTCTGAGCCAGAAAACACAAGTGGCCACTGTCTCTGCTTTCAAGGGTGTGGGCTCTGAGGTTAGAGACCGCCAGCGAGCAGCAGGGCTGAGGATCCCCCTCGCCCCTGGTCTTGCCATACAACTGACAGATGGATTTTTTGAAGCCTTGATGCTGCATGCGAATGGAAATCCTGCCTGCTCTCTTCAGCGTGTACTTCATTTGTTCAGACCCTCAGCCCTTTCTCCAGGGTCTCCCCATAGCAGAGAGAGAGAGAGAGAGAGAGCGAGCGAGCTTGGGCATCGTGCCCCACCCTTCAACTGTACAGAGGGGATCTGGAGCCCCAGACAGAACTCATGCTGACTGCATCGGCAGCTCTGGAAAGCAATTAGGTTCAAGGACTTTGAAACACTGGGGTGGGGCGGGAGGGGGGTGCAGGGGGAGTCCTGTTGGCTACAGCTGTATGGTGCTGTATGGTGATTTCACCCTTCTCAATATGTGGCTTCTCTTTTTATGGAGACGGGGGTCTCACTCTGTTGGCCAGGCTGGCCTGGAGCTCCTGGGGCCAAGTGATGCTCCTGCCTCTCTGCCTTCCAGGGAGTTGGTACTACAGCCACACACCTGACTGACCGTCCATTTTCTCATACATTAAACAAGCAGCAAGCAAACAAACAAGCAACCCCTAGAAGGCCTAACATTGTCTTTGAACCCAAGATCCAAGTGCTCTAGACTCCATGCTCCCCTCTCCAGGCCTCGGTCTGCTGTCTGGGAAGTAGGCATGTGGCCAGTGCCTGCCTCGGTGTCTGTGGGAGGCTCAGTGCCTGCACCTGTCGGGGCCCCTGGCTGTGAGGGGTTGGTTCTGGCTGTGCTTGCCATTGGTCTTCAGCTTAGAGCAGCTAAACCTTCTGGATGTGATTTGGTGCTCTGAGCAGTCTGGCTTGTGACAGGTCCGGCCTTCAAAACTCACACGCCTGTCTGAATCTCAGCCTCCTCTGTTGACTGAGAATGGTATTTGCCCTCCAGGTCTGGGTGGCACTGGGCAGCACTGGCTGGTTGGGGTTGCAACATCCTCTGCTGCTCTTTGGGACTGGGCTGTTGTTTCAGCCAGGCTCTTAAGGAATTTGGTTTTGGCACAGTCACTGCGTGGCCCCTCCCTGGTGGGCTCTGGCTTCTGAAGTCTGAGAAAGGCACTGGGCACCGATTGAGCCGTCTTGGTGTTGATATTGGCTCCTTGCTGGAGGCCCGGCCCTTTGGTCAATGCGCCTTTTACAGTGTAAGGCAAAGCAGGTTCCGTGCACTCGTGGAAAACAGTCCTCATTCCTCCAGGGAACTCAGGAAAAGGTGTCACACAGCCTGGGCAGTGATTAATAGGTGGCTTTTGCCTAGCTTATGGTGGCTGAGAAGGTGCTGTGGTCACCTGACCCTCAATCTGCCACCCCCAAAGGCCCACCCTTCCTCTCTGCCTCTCCAAAGGAAAGGCAGAGAGGAAGAGAGAGGGGGACTCTAACTGCTTATCTCATGGATTTATGTGGGGGAGGGGCGCTTTTCCAGACAGGGTTTCTCTGTGTAGCCCTGGTTGTTATGGAACTCACTCTGTAGTGAGTTAGGTTGGCTTCCAACTCAAAGATCTACCTGCCTGTGCCCTGCCTAGTGCTGGGATTAAATGCATGTGACAACACTCCTCACCTCTCTAGAGGACTTTTAAGCTGTTCTGAACAAGCATTCAAAATTGAGGGAAAAAGGACCCCTCCGCACATCCTGCTGACCTGGGCTGGGCTCTGGAGGTTTCCTGACTTCTACTCCGAAAAGAATTTTGGTGGGGGAGGGCCTGTCACCAGGCGCATGCAGGCTTAGTAGCTGGACTGCTAACCGCACTGCCCCGAAGTGTGATTGAGATGGTGCCTGAGCTATCACACCTAAGAAGTGTCAGCCAAGGGGGAATGGACTCTGTCCCCCATAAACGAGGAGCTGTTCTCATCCTGCAGGGGGTTTGGGGCTCTTAGCAGCTTAGATAGGAAGACCTGAGATGAGAACAGCCAGGCAAATGCTGGTTGGAACCTTCACACCACTTCCTCCTCAAAGGTGCGGTTGGTGCCTTCTGAGGCCACACCCATCGCAGCCACCCTGGTCCCTCTCTGCAGGATCGGTGACACCTCTCCATCCTGATTTTAATTCCTGAGGGCAGGGAGCAGGTAGCTGTCTGAGTGTTTGGTCACCCTAAATGGGCCTGGCCCGAGGCATAGCGAGTGAAGTCACCTGGTTGTAAAGGCTTCTCTGTGATTGGATGAACTTGTATAGTGTGCAACAGCGGTTCTCAACCTGTTGGTCATGACCCCTTTTGGTGGGGGGTCAAATGACCCTTTCGCAGGGGTCATCCAAGACCATGGGGAAAACACAGATAAGAAAAAACTTATGATTCATACCACCAGCAAAATTACAATTATGAAACAGCAGTGATGTAATTCTATGGCTGGAGTCACCACAACAGGAGGAAGTCTATTAAAAGGTGGCAGTGTTGGGAAGGTTGAGAACCACTGGTCTGGGGAATGTAGAGAATCTGCGAAGATAGATGACCCAGGTGTAGGTCCTAGGCATGTCTCCTCTCTGAACTCGGACTTGCTTTGCTGGAGAATCTGAGGTGTGGGTCGCCGTGCTTGATCCTGTGAGGGAACTTGTGTTGTCACTCAGGGGCTGGAGATGCACAGAAAGGACTGTCCTGGGTGGGGTGTGTACAGTTGTCACTAAAGGTCAGAGTGGGTGTGGTGCACGGCACCCCAGAAAGGCGCTGGTGGAGCACCCACTGCCCCTGTGTTAGTGACAAGCAGCTGCTGGCTTCTAGGGCTGTGTCAACACTGTGAACTCTGCCCTCGTGAGCACCAGGGTAGAGAGGCTGAAGGTTGTTAGCAACATCTCTGGTAGCTTGGGGGGGGGGGGGTGGCACTGAGGTAGTTGTGAGTCTTGTGTCTAGTTTCCAGGTCCCTCTTGTGTGGTGGAGTGGCAGGACCCAACTGTTTACAGGCTTATTTCGCTCTTTTTCGAATTTTGGCAAAGCAGAGTTAATATCCTGTTCATCACTTTAGCTTTCGAGGCCTACAGTTCTTTTGGTTTTTTTTTTTTTTTTTTTTTTTTTTTTTGGTTATATCTTACTTCCTTATCAGACACACAGAATGTTCTCTCTGGTCTGAGCTCCCCAGTGTTGACACCTCACGTGCTCTGGCCATTGTCG